>NC_086287.1:27675506-28336934 GCF_963924245.1 Chroicocephalus ridibundus
GACAGAAACTATACAGACACACATTTGAGTGTGTGGCAATGTATGAATGGGAGAGCACGTGACCAAAAACCCGATGTGTGTACCCAGGAGTGTAAGGATAAACCCATTCAGAGGAGAGAGTTCCTTGCAGGAGAAGTGCATAAGAGGGCTTAAGTAAAAGTGGTGCGTGTTCAACTGCTGCAGGAGCACATTCATAGAATCACAGAATCATTTAGGTTGGAAAAGACCCTTGGGATCATCGAGTCCAACCATCAACTCCACTCTACAAAGTTCTCCCTTACACCATATCCCTTAACACCACATCTAAACAAGTCCTAAACACATCCAGGGATGGTGACTCCACCACCTCCCTGGGCAGCCTATTCCAGTGTCTGACCACTCTTTCTGTGAAGAATTTTTTCCTAATGTCCAGCCTCAGCCTACCCTGCTGCAGCTTGAACCCATTCCCTCTTGTTCTATCACTAATTACCTGTGAGAAGAGACCAGCACCAATCTCTCTACAATGTCCTTTCAAGCAGGTGTAGAGAGCGATGAGGTCTCCCCTCAGCCTCCTCTTCCTCAAACGGAACAGTCCCAGCTCCTTCAATTGCTCCTCATAAGATTTATTCTCCAGGCCCTTCACCAGCTTCGTTGCCCTCCTCTGCACTTGCTCCAGCACCTCGATATCTCTCTCATATTGAGGTGCCCAGAACTGGACACAATACTCAAGGTGTGGCAAGGCAGGGGCAAGGCATGTAGCGAATGGCAGTATGTTTTATTACATCAACTAATATATTTGGGGAAAAAAATATGCAAGCCCTTCTCCACATCTAATACAGTGCTTCCCACTATCTTTATGAGAGGGTGTCTTGTATGTGTACTTATACTTAGAAATACATAAGCATAACAGCAACAGATGAGACATATGTGTGTGTGTACACTTGAGTGTGCAAGGGAGGAAAAAGAAATAAAAAGAGAGAGCTGTACATTCTTTCATCCAGCAACATAAAATTTGATGGTTGCCACTTTGGCTTTATGACCATCTCTACTAGGTATTAGACACGTCTATGCCTCATTCTAAGACAGATACTCTAAGACAGAAAAACATCCATTACCATCTCTCATTGCCAACAATCCCACTGTGATCCTTACTCAGTGCTGGCCCAAAAGGAAGAGAAACGCTTCTACAGGCAGCAGGTAGCATCTGGTGAAATGGTCAAAGCCACAGTTCAGAGTTCATTCACAAGCCTTCCAACAAGCATATCCACCAATTTGAACGCCATCCTTTCTTACTTCTTGAGTCTTCTAACTCCATAGGATCACTACAGTTTCTGAGATGTCATTTGCTGAGTAAGACTCAGCAAATCCTTATTGCTTGCTACCTCCTCCACTTGAACTCTGCCTCCTCTTCTTGTTTGTGAATCCTCAAAGAACCATGCAAATGAACCCATGACATCACAGCGTGCTTCCCTGGCAGCAAATACCATGTCATACCTGCTTGTCCATCAGCAGGGTTGGGTAAGAATAAGAATTGATGAGTACTAAAAGAGGAAGTGCGTGGAAAGACCTGCAATCAGAAAAGCTGGGTTTAACATGAGTGAAAGATAAACCTCTCTTTAATAAAGTGTTCAGCCAATGCATCCAAAGGAGCTACTCCTTGAAGAGCCCCAGTGACTCCTCAAGTAAAATTAAATATTATTTCCGCTTTGCCCTTGATCCTTTCAGTGGCCCTGAAATACAGACATCTTGATTGCTCAAGACCAGTGGTACAAGATAGGGACGTTTCCTGCTGTAACCACTAGATAACACTCCTAACAATGTAGGAAACACAGACAGTTTGTGGTTTTGTATCTAGTCTTACGTTCATTCTTCAGCAATCTTGCATCAAACACTTACCTGTAGCTGGCCGCTTATCCACACAAGACAGAAACCCTCCCTCAGCCAACAAGAGCAGGTGGAATAAGGACATCAGTCCAGAACAATGGCATCAGCACAGGACAAGACAGGCTGTCCTCTCTTTCTCTCAAAAAGCAACCCCCTCACACCCACTACAGCACCCATCTCATGACTAAGCTCAGATCTGCTCCACAGTCACTGAAGTGTAGGCTTCCCAAGCAGAGTTTCTTTTATCCCATGAGCTCCTGAAAGATGCTTGCAGGCATTTTTTTGTAAGTAACTGATGAGTTGGGAACCTCTCAGGATAAGGAAGAACTGCTGCAGCCAATGCCTTCTAAGGTTGGGCTATCTAATTTTAAAACCTTATACATTATTTTGGACAAACATGATAAAATGAAGCAATCTGTTATTTCCTCTACTCACATGCCAGACAAACACAGTGCAATCCAAGTTTGTCCTGTCCATGTGAGGAAGTACTTCTCCTTCACAATGAGATGACAATAAATGTCTTTGTTTTGCATGAGTCGATAACGTGAAGATTTTAGGTGAGAATGAGGAAGCCCAAACAGGACTCAAATAAAACTGGGACAAGGGGGAAAAATTCTCTCCCTGCTGCTATGAAACACTGGGGGGTGGGAATTTTCTAGCTTAAGCAAAATCCTCTGAGGGGCAAAAAGAGCAAAAACATATCTTCTTTCCACTTAGTGAACGCTATTTTTGACAAAAGCCTTTTAGCCTGTGTTTAATGATAGGTGCAGTGTATCTCCAGGGCAAGCTTAAAGCATTGCTTTTGACCTTTAAAGCTCTATATGCTCCTTTTTCCAAAGTTAATAGGCATTATACATCCACGCTATTTAAGTACTTTCCAAAAATCCTACTGGGTACCTATCTTGGAAAATCCAACCCTAACTAAGTTTTGAAAACCCAACCCTAAGTGGCTTGGATCTCATCAGCTGTTTTCTCAAAGGAGGTTAAGCCAATACTGACTCCCAACCTCACAAGCACGACCACAATGAACTAGCAGGCAGGGCTCTGCCCTACACTGCTTGCAGGGCTGTGTCCTCCTACGTGCCTGCCCTCCAGACCCAGGGAAAGGCCCTGTGAGACTGGCAGCAGGCCTGTTTTGTCCAGTTACAGATTCCGCACCCATCACTGTGTATCAAGGCATATTCTTACATTTCCTGTGCTCAGTCTAGGCTTCAAGACAGGCAAGTTGGAAAGCTAGACAAATGCATGTATTCGAAAAAGGGACAGCAAAAAAATGGAAAGCAGTTCCCCTTCTATAGCCTGGCCCCTGTGTCCCAGAGCAAATACAAAGCTTGCTTTAGGGCACCATATAAATTGGTATTATAAATTCAGATGGCGCACCAGGGAGTGCCTCATTCTGTATGATTGGAGTCATTCTCAGGAGCAGTTCAGGCACTCAGCCTGCCACATGCGACTGCTGCCCCAAGGGCTGCCATTACAGATGCATTATTACAAAGCGCTGCAATAAAGCATGAACTAAAACAACTTCATTGAAATGAAGATTAATACGGAACATGTGTTCACCTCCGTACACTCAGAAGGAACAGTCCAGCAAACACAAGCACCACAGTGCTGGGGCTGATGGGCTAGGGGAGCAACGCAACTGGCCAACCGCCGCTATTGCTGAAGGCAAGCAATACATTTCTATAGCATCTTTTAAGTGTCCACGGATGGATTTAATGCAGCAGCTGTGAAGCAGAGAGTGAGGCAAGCAAAACATGTGGAGCGCTGAAACACGCAGAAAAGTGAGCTGTATTTGAGGCAGAGAACAGAGAGATGCTTCAAACCTACAGAAGCAATACCACTAGCTGCAGAATGATCCATGCCTTTAGTTATCACAGACTCCAATGGATATTAATGGATATTGTCAGCACTACAAAGTGTCGTATCCACATGAGAGTTGCAGGGGAGAAAGATCAGCTAAGGTGATAGTTCATTCATTCCCCCCACAACCAGAACAGGATTATTCCCCACGATCTATTTGTTGGTGCCATCGCCGGCTCACTTAAACCCTCCCATGCAATACAACACTTGATACCTCCCCCTTCTGATGCCCTTTCAAAGCCTCATAAATTTCACCATTGGCATAAACTGAGGGCAATTACATTTATGTATTTCCTTGCTCAAATTAAACTCATGATACCCTGTTACGGTTTGACGGCCCAACTTTCATGCTTCTTTTTCCTGCTGTAGGTATTTCATTCTTCCTTTCCTTGAAATCAGTGTAAGGCTCCTATCAAAAGCTGGCTATGACTGCTGACAGGTCTGAGTGGATTCCCTCCTTCATTCTATCAACCAATTCATCCTTGAACTTATACTAGTAAGCATAAAGGCATCCAGGATAGACACAATCCATCACATCCAGAATAAATGACTCAGTCAATCCCAGAAGTACTCCTAGATCCCTTTGAAGTTTTCAAGACATGACCCTGCGTGAAGGCGGTGAGAGAGGGCACATCAGGTCCTCCTACTAAGAAAAAAAACCAAACAAACCACTGGGGGAGGGGACATGGCATTTCATGACAGAAAAAGAAAGGCTGAAGTTGTAATATAGCAACCAAAGTAACAGATTCATGATTAATCTCCATGATGTTATTTGGCACTTTAAGGAAAAAGCAACAACCTTTCCTCAGGGCACACCTCACTGAACACAGACTTTGGCCCTTAGGAATCAAGTGCAGCAAAAGCTTTTATTTATCTTTTACTTATCTTTTAGCAGTGCTTAAGACCTCCTAGATGGTCTGTCTTTGATATAACACCGAAATAGGCACATTGTAATGGATGACACAGGTAGGGTTGGTTGGTTGGTTTGTTTAAAAAAAAAAAAAAAAGTCATGCATCTGTGTATATGGGCTGGAAGTGAGTGGGGGAAAAGGACTAATTAAAAGTAGAGAACAGATGCCCCCGTGATGCTGGCATCTCTATTGCTTTCTGTTTCTGGAATGAAAAAATCATTTGTCATAAAAATAAATGAACTGACATCAAATATTTAAATAAAAAAAAAGAAAAAAGATTGAAGGGGAGATAAAAATACACAGTAAACAAGCAAAAGCTCCAGTTAGCAGGTTTGCCTTTCCTCCCCAAGCTGACTGGCACTGCACCAATGCAACTCAGAGAGAACAAGATCTGCTGCATGCAAACAATTCCTAACAGAGCTGAAACTCTGCTTTGAACATGGATGAGCAAAGGTTGGGCAGCTGCCTTCAGACAAGGCTGCCACGTCACTGCCCATTCAAAGGGCAATACTGTAAAAAAATGGATATGAATTATATTATTTCACAGCAAGGTGCCATCCATTCCTCCTTGCACTGCAATTTTATATCCCAAAAATAGAGTAGCCTTCACAGCCCTCCCACAGCGCACCTCTCACACCACCACAAATACAGCTCCACAATAGTCCATTGCCATCAGTATTCCCCTGACTGACGATAACTTAATAAAACATTCTTAGAAGCCAATGAACATGGTTTATAATTAAAAAGGAGCCAATGTTAAGCTCTGTTGAATTACTGCTTTCTCTCAGCTCTCCACACTTCTACTAAACCAGACATCACATTACATCCCGGGACGGATCTATGCTTAATGTCTAGCTCTCAATGGAGAGCTCTGCAGATTTACGAAGTGACAGGATATCTTCTACAATTTTAAAACACAACTCTACGAGCTTACAGATCTCCTAGATTTAGGCCACGTATAGAACCCAACAAAGCTCCACACACTGATGTCTCAATGCCTGCATAGACCTGATTCCCATCATGCAGAAAGATAC
The DNA here is from genome assembly GCF_963924245.1 of Chroicocephalus ridibundus. Classification (NCBI taxonomy): domain Eukaryota; kingdom Metazoa; phylum Chordata; class Aves; order Charadriiformes; family Laridae; genus Chroicocephalus; species Chroicocephalus ridibundus. Next base: position 27,681,178 of record NC_086287.1, read on the forward strand.
GTGAATCCTTATGTAGGCTTAATACAGAATGACGATTACATTTCTGTAACAAGCAGATTTCTTTTAGGCAAAATGCTGTTTGGATGCCTATACTTAGCGTTGGGGGCACAGAAACTTTCTACTCTTCAGATCTAGGATCAGGATATGAACTGCAATAAAACAATGGGTGTACCTGGTTAAATGATAAGGCGGTGCCTCTCAGCATTGGCCTCTTGTAAACAGAAGTCAGAATCCTATGGGAACTGATCCTTCAACTGAAGGGCAGAAATACAGTCAGAAGACCAACCAGGTCTGCAGTTGCTACATTTCATATTACCATCTTCATAAAAGAGAAGGTTTCCAACAGGTTCTAATTAACAAAGTTCTGCCTAGCCTGTCACTGTCTCAGCAAGAGGCCCCAGGGGTTAAGTCAAGGGGACTATTACAACCCGAACACAGGTAGGCAAGTGTCAGTCACAGATGAACTGTCTTGAACAGATTGTGCTCAACTCTATGCAAGGAGTCACAGCGATCATATAAAGCATGCTTATGATCAGCCTATGCACAGGCAAATTCATAACAATAGAAGATCCCATCCTTCCCCCCATCCAGCTACAAACCACAGCTGACTGTTAAGATACTGACCTCCAGACAGGAGACACTGATTATCTTGTACCTTTTTGCCAGGCACAATCCTAGGACTATAGCTCAATCTACTTGTGGCACTACTGATCACTGCAGAAGCCGCCATGTCACCTCTGAGTTCATCACAGTATCTGCAAGGATGGTGCAGAAAGTGCCGTATCACAAGTAAATTATTCTAGGTTTTGTCTGAAACAGAGTTTTACCGGGCTTATCAGTATAACTTCAGAAGTCTTGTTAAACAAACAGGTGTTATAATTCCCGGTGTAGATGCTTGCTGCAGAATAAAAGCTGCTTTTTTGTTTTCCTTAGCCTAAGCTCCTTCCAAAGTGATGCAAGCTGACCTGTGAAAAGTTATCTTATAAACAAACAATTAAGTTATACTAGCATATCAATTTAAGTTCACACTTATACACACCAGTATCACTTCTCCAGGCAGACAACATATTAGATAAGGGACTTTCATAGCATTACCAACAGCAAAAGGGAAAGAAGCTACATCAGATACCAGCACTGACAGAGAATTGGGGTCATCTCCCGGGTCTTGTCTTCTACCTCTGGAAGGAAACCGTGGTTTTGTGTCAAGCTGAAATGACTGAGAGCTGGAACTTGACAGTCCAGACACCTGCAGCCATGTCTATAAGCTAGCCTCCTTCCCCAAGCCTCATCTTATACAACTGTAAAACAAAGAGCACCTCTTCAACCCTTCCCATGTATTTTACAAAGGTTAACTATTTAACTCTAAAGATAGCTTCTACAAACAAAAATTAATGGGACACTATACATGAAGAAATCTTTAGAAGAGACATATGAGTTACTACCCTGACTGTCAATTTTTTTAGTTTTCTTTTTTCAAGTAAGTTACTTATAGATACATGCACCAGTTTAACATGTTGTGGGCTCTTTGGCAGTTTTGGATCCAGAAGCCTGGCTACACTATGTCTCTAAAGACCACCCCTATTAACAAAAGTTTCCCTACTGTCATACGTTCAAAGTTACTCATTCTCTCTTCCTCTATCTCAGGAAAAAAAAAAAATGTCTCTTGCAAGGGGCTATGATGCATCTTTAATGATGGAGCTGAGAGAAGCGCCTGCCATACAAAGAAGCTAATCAGTCAATCAAGAGCCAGCTCACCAGACAGAAGCCGTCAGTGCCTAACTGCTCTGTCTCCACCTGTCCAGGGAACAACAAAACAGCATGGGACATGCCTGACAATTGAGTGCAAAATAGCACATGTATTTATATATTTCTAAGCATTAAGGGGGCAAGTTGTGCTGCAAATTAACATTTTCAAGAATAAGAATAACAAACCCAGCTCTATACATGTACTGATGTGCATTTGAAATAAGGCCAGTGACCCTCTTATCCTTTGAAAACAGCAGCCACCCTCAGCATACAGAAGGGCAGTAGGTGAGAATTGCTATAATTAGGCTAGCTGGAAAATCCTTTGCCAACTTAAATCAGTTAAGTGAATGGTAGTTTAGAGAAGGAAATGTATCTTTTAAAATCAAAATGGGCAGAGCTATAGGAGCTGTACAGCTTTGTATTAGGAGGAGCACAAAGGGCATGGTCTTTATGTCCTAGGTCTGATACTGGCTGACTGAACAGGCTGAAGCAAACCACATTATCCTTATCTGCCTCAGTTTCCCCAGCTGGAAAAGGATAATGAAATCTATCTCGATCATAACGCGATGATTGGTTTTGCAGCTGGTTTCATTAATATTCATAAAGTGCTTGGAGACCCTTGCACGAAAATTGCTGCCCAAGTACTGACTGTTAAAACTTGCCATTTTCATAGAATCATAGAGTGGTCCATCCATCAAATCCATGTCTCTCCGATTTAGAGACAAGGATGTTGTGTGGGACAGTGCCAAATGCTTTGCAAAAGTCCAAGTAGATGACATCAGTTGCTCTTCCCTTTTCTACCAACACTGTAACCCCATTGTAGAAGACCACCAAATTTGTCAGACACGATTTGCATTCAGTGAAGCCATGTTGGCTATCACCAATTGTCTCCTTATTTTCCATGTGGCTTAGTATAGTTTCCAGGAGGATCTGCTCCATGATCTTGCTGGGCACAGAGGTGAGACTGACTGGCCTGTAGTTCCCCGGGTCTTCCTTTTTTTCCACCTTTTAAAAATGTGGATTATGTTTCCCCCACACCTTCTCCCCCTTCCCCCCCCCCCGAGTGCTCTTGTAAAGAACTTCGAATTTCTTTGCAATTCTCTTCAAACAGGTGGGTGTTTGGCAACCACGTGGCATACAAAGAGTTTATAAAAGCATCTGGTGGCTTAAAATAACGCGCACGTTATTCCGCGGCGGCGTGTGAGGCTGAAGGCAGCGCCGCGACCCGCCGGCTGATGCCGCTCTCCGTGGTGCTGAACTCCAACCGGCCTCCTGCCGTGCCCCTCGCCGCTCTGCGAGGCGCTGCCGCTCTCCGCGGTGCTGAACTCCAACCGGCTGCCTGCCGCGCCCCTCGCCGCTCTGCGAGGCGCTGCCGGTGCCGCTCTCTGTGGCCCCACCTTCACGGGTAGCTGCCGTCAGCTCCCTCTCTGTAACGGGAATTTACCCCGCGTCATATCCTGCTTGGGCTGCATCGCAGAGATACTGCCAATAACCCTGCTGTGTGTCGTTGGATTATTTCAACAGCCAAACCTGACCTACCAGTCTAGATTCTGTTGCTTGATAGAGTATCCCAGCCTGCCCTCACTCACTGGCCTGATCACTCCCCGATGAGAGAGGCGGCTTAGATCATAACCAATCTATGATCTTACCAGACTTCAAAAGATGGGCATCTTTCCCTCCACTTAAGTCACAGGGAGTTCTGTGCCTGCATGGGTCTAAATCTTTCTAGGTACAGAGCACTTCAAACACAGCTTTATGCGCCCTGAGGTGTGGCCTTATTTAAAGCCTTACTCATTGTCCACTCCTATGGCAGGGAAAGGCAAGAGGAATAACTCTGTACTCTAGATCGCAAAATACAAAAAAAAAAAAAAATTACTTGCGGGGGGGAAGAGAGAGGGATCTCTGTGTCCCCAGATTACCTGCCTTTTCTTTTTATTCTGGATCACCACCTATCTAGTTATTTCTATAATCACAGGGGCTTGGGCCAGCAGCAGGCCTCAGAAAAGCTGTGCAGCTCTTCTGCAGGAAACAGTCTGAAAAAGCAAGGGGAAGTGTATCTTCTCTCTTTCATCAAAAAGCAACAAAGCAACACCCAGGTGAAAGGAAGAACAGCCTTTCCAGGTGCACTCCACAGGTAGGGCTCACATTACAGGAAAACGAACCTGAGCAGAGAATCTTACTGCCAGCTAGGAGGAAGAGTGGACAGGCCAGCTGCCTAACGTACAATACCCTATACAAGAACAAACTTGATATTTTCTTCATGAAATATACAGCAAAGCAATTGGCCCCTTGTTCTGACCAATCTCTGCACTCACCCTGAACAAGGTCAGCAGCGAGGGGAAATGCCCTGTTTCCCCCCCAGGTCTTCTGAGGCTCATTTAATTACCAATTGTTTACTAACCTGGATATTTATGCCCTTTCCTTGTGGAAAAGGACAGCAACTAAAACTGTAATCTCCAGCACAAGGAGCAAACCAAACCTCCCCACTCTCGTACTTCTCTCAGGGACCACTTCTAGGCATGAAAAAGCAGCTGGGATAGTACTTCCCAGGCTCACAGAGGTGATATTAGACTGAATTCATTCATGTTTGTAAGGCTCAGATATTACAAGAATGCAGGTCATCACAAAAGCTTATCAAGAAAATTAAACATAGGGTTCTCAGTGCCCAGCTCTAATCTTAGAAACTCTCAGAATGGGGATGAGAGATAAATAAAATCATACTTGCTCTGAGGGTTAACTCAGTGTCATGGCTAAAATCCAAATTGAGTAATTACTTTCTGTCTCCTGAGTGTGCCCTTGAAGTTTCTGCTAAGCATGTGACTTCCCTTCACTTCCTGTTGCCAAGGTTTGTTACGCATGCCAAAGTATCAGCTGAACTCCCCCCCATATGACCTGACTCACTGCAGGAAGAGGAAAGGTTTGTTCATTCCCCACCCTGAAATCTTCTGATGAAGGGTCTTGTTGCATTTTCATACCTGATGTAGCTCTCATGAGTTCCAATGCCATTTTGTTAGGGCTGTTTCACTATTAGCAGCAATACCATATTTGCTCCATAGCACATTTTATAAATAGCTTTTCCTGGTGACAGCAATACCATGTGTGTGCCAAACCTCTAATATCCACAGCACACCTCCCTTATTTAACAGAGACGCTGAATAGGCAGAGAACATGTTGCCTGTTTGTTTTCAGCATGGGGTTTAAAGGTTAGGTTTAGCATCACTGGCATTCCCTGAACTGCAGCAAGGGCCTATAGAAACCCAAGATAAAAATCTCCTTGTGATACTAACAGAGCCATGAATTGTCTCTCACAGACACTTTTATACATCTCTTTATTGTATATTTACTTATGCCTCCTTCTTTACAGCACATTTTCTCCTAACAGGAAACATGTTTTATACCCCTCCAACATTACTCCAGAGAAACCAGGATGAAGATGAAGCAAAGACAGTATCTACTTCTCACTGTCTGCTTGATTTTCCTGGAATGCATCCTAACCTTAGAAATGCTGGGAAGGCAACTGGTGATTAGGGTCTGCTCAGATCAGGAATACAGGAACAGAAAACCCTTAATCCATGAGATTTTAAAATGCCACTGGGGCAGGAAAAAAAAATAAAAAAAAGAACCCAACACACAAACAAACAATAAACACCACCCCAAACCCGAACTCACTTCCCCCAATTAGATCCCATATCTTAATGATATACAGGAACCTTATTCAAACTGAAATAGATTACAGTTATCCACTTGAATATTCAAAAATCTTGACCCCCAAATCTCTATTCCCTTTTTCACTTCACACCCTCAACCCTGATAGCCAAGATACAATATCATCTTATAAAGTCCTGAAACTCACAAGCAGAAGGCTTCCAAAAGATCTAAAAATGCACACATCCAGACATTATTTTCTGGAGGACACAAAGCAAGAGAACTTCATTCTGAAGTTAAATCAATTACCAAGGCACGTTTTTTTTTTTAATCCAATATTAAGCAGCAGTAGGAAAGGTGGCTTTTCACTACCTGAAAAATAATAAAAATAATGAAGTGCAGTTCTTATAAGTGTTTTCCATCCACACAATCTGTAACCTCCATTAACAGAAGAGAGGTCTGTCTTCTAATGTGAGATTCCAAAATGCTGAAACTCCATTTAGCTTTAATAAAGTTGTGGACAACAAAACAAAAATCAGTCCAGGTCCGTCTGATAGTATTTTGCTATACTAAGGGCAAGGGCCTTCATCCGTACCAGAAAAGAAGCCAACCGCCACATGTAACTTGGCATTCCCAATGACTTCACACTTGAGCTCATGCACCAGCTAAACAGGAGGATGCTCACCTGCTCCTGAAGGAGCAAGATGAGCAAGGTACTTGAAATCAACCCTTCTGAACATCGGCAAAGCAACAGCTGCAAAAGACCAATCAACATGCTTGAATTTCTTACTTGCAGGAACAGCTACAAAGGCAGAAGGGATAGCTAGTTCTCTGTGGCTCTTGGAAGTCTTCAACTGAAACCAGTCAAGGGAGACATTATCTAGACTGTTAAGTCTCTATGGTGTCACGTAGTGACTGAAAGATGGATACTGCTAGTGACTAACCACAATGATTCAGGAGATACATAACCAGCTGACTCCAACACCTCAGCAGGAAGTCCTACTTCTCTGAATTGCACCTACTTTTTAATAACTTCACCCCCAGGTCAAGATGCCTGTTCATGCAATCCAGACCCACTACTGTCACCTGTGAAAATGAAAGCCATCTCCACAGGAAATGTGGGACATCCCACACAGATGAAGTCCTTTGGCAGTGAGAGTAGAAATGCTCAGATGTTCTAGGACAATAAAGCACAATGACAACACAGACTAACATGGAACACTCTCTCTAAGAGAACATTTTGCCGCTTTACACCTTTTTTTTCCTATTTGCAATACAATCCAGAGTCCACAATCTCAGTAAATGACCGTTTTCCATGCTTGACTCAGACCAGCTACAGAAATGAAAAGGCAGGAGCTACCTCAAGAGTGACATAAGCGAATGAGCCATCTGATGACTGCTTACTAAAAGAGAACAAGGAACCTCGTGATCCCCCCTCCTCCAGTTTTGACACTGTACTATACAGAAGGATAGGATAATAAAGTCATAGCACTGCACACTTAGAGGATTGATGTAAAATCCTGCAAGACATCATACACTCTGTTCATACAGGATAGCTCTCGAAGTAGCTAAAATGGGCTTCATCCTTGCTTTGTTCCCTACATTGCCTTATCTCCCCTGTTGGACTTTGCCTCAGTGAACTCCCATTGTTCACAGCAGAACATGAAGGTTGATGAATTTATCCTCACATTACTCTCTGGAAGGCAGAGAAGTGTCAACTTCTCATCTGCAAAAGGGTGATAATTAAATGCTGAGAGAATAAATGACTTGCACAAGGTCACTTGGGAAGTATGTGGCAGAGCTGAAAATTAAATGCAGATCTCCAGAGCTGCAGGTCAAGGCCCAGAACACAAAATCTTTCTGCCCTGCTGGCACAGTGAAGATCAGACTCCCAGCATATCATAAGGCACTCTGGAGGAATGTGTGTGTTACAGGGGAAGAACTGAACTTCTTGTGTGCAGTTTATCTGTAGGAAGAATTGGATAAATTTCAAAGAATCAGGTAAATATCAGAGATCAAGAAAACAAGCAAGCAATAGAGAATCTACCTGAAGAGCTACAAAATGCCTTTTCAACACCTTGTATAAGGCAAAGATGCCCTTGTAGGCTGCTTCTATCGGACACACTACTAGTCCAGGGGAAGGTCTGACATCAACACCATGTTTAATGTGCAGAAGTCACAAAATGCTGCCATGGAGTTATCTTTCCAATTTAACATAAGACTTATTAGCAGATTAAAGATTTTAGTAGTGCTACAGACTGTGTCAGGGTTACAGTTTATGTATCTGCACCTTCTTGTCTTCTTCCTTGCTATGCAAACCCCTGCTAAGCACCCTCTTTTAATCTTCCTTCTTTCATTTGCAGATGCTTCCCGCTGATCCATATGATCAGACCTATCCCCTTCCATCCATGTAACATGTTTACTTCATATCTCTCCCTAAAAAGCTTTCTACCCTAGGGCTTTCAAAAGGAAACAATCATCTTAGCTAGTAGTTACATGGGCCCTCCTTCTTGTGCTTTTTGAAGCTAGAAGTGACACCATGCATATTCCCACTGTCTCCACAGAACTGGAGGGGAAATGTAGGGGCACTGTAACCCATAAAGTCTCCTTGGTAAAGCAATAGGCTGTCAGGAAGATAGCAGGGCAGCAGCATAAGACTGAGCAGCCAAGGCACCAAGAGGGGAGCAGGTAAAAGAAATGGTGAAGAGCTGGGAAAGGAAGGAAGAAACTCATCCAGGGGGAGACCTGCACCAGCTGAGTCCCGGCCCCATCTTTGATTTCAGAACAACCAGGCAAAACACAACAGTATTCCGTAATTCCTTGATTGTTGGAGCTGCTTTTTGAGAGGTATCAGTACCATCATAGATTTTAGTGGCCCTGCCCATCATTAATCCCAAGTGTCTGCCTCATCTCAGCATTGACTCTTCCTCACATCTAATGCATGTAGCTATGTTGCTTTGCTGCTGCCCAAGTTCTGTTGTGAAGTCCCAGAGTGGCCCTTGTTCTTAATGTGTGCACAGAAGCAGATGGGTAAAGCTTAACTCTGACAATAATAGTTGGGCTAATAATAATAAATCAAATGCTGTCACTACAGTTCTAGCAATTTCTACCAATTTCACAAAATTTGTGTTTGTATTCAAAAAAACTCAATTCACAAAGTTGTGGCATTAATTCCCAGTTTCACCTGGACAGCTCAGCTTTTCATATTACATCCCAATTTCCACATAACGTTACAGTGTTTCATCAGACAAAATATTTGGAAAAAATTCTACCAATAATATTTTTGTTCCAGACACACTCCCCAGTCAAAATAAGTGGGTTTTTTTAAAGCAATATAAGCATTCATGGTCAGGAGAAGTATCCTGAGTAAAGAAAAAGATCAAATGGCCATAAGTTATAGCCCAAAGGGGATTTTAACAACCACAGTTCAATTTTATTAGTAAATTAAAGTATATAAGAAAATTTTCACCCCGAAACAATGCAATTATTGCTCTGAAATAACTGAAAACCACCAAGTCTTTATGTTCCTGGACCAAAAAAACACCTGTTGCTTAATGCTCTTAACCCAGTCACTAGAAAGTGTAATCAATTATAACTTTGGAATTACAATCAAGTTATGATCATCCCAAAGACTTTATTCATCCTAAAGAGCATCTGCAGATGAGACATCTGACCACCCTCTGTTCTTGTCTGAATATTGCAAAGCGTCCATAGACAAAACTCTGCTTTACTGGCACTGAAAAGTACATGCTGCTGCCCTGTCTTGCTCCTGCATTCATGTAGAGATTTTGGTTAAAAAGAACAAACAAAGTCAATATTCCTCAAGCTCTTTTTGCCCTGTTCTTGAAGGATGTGTATGTTGGTACATGAGGATGATCTCAGACATTTTTATTAACATCTCAGCAGTACAGCACTGTATCCCTATCAGTTCTATGTAACCACTGCACACTGACTCCAACTGATTACATCTGTTTACAGTGCCTATACACAGATAACTTTAGAGATCTTACAGACAAGAACTGCCAATGTCCCAAAGGTGATCAGTGGATTTTGCTGCTAGAATCAAAGCCACATACCCCCCTCACAGCAACATCTCTGCTAATGAGAAGGGGAAGAAAGGCTCACCAGGCTGGTATCATTAGGGAACACACACACACACCCCTTAACAAACATTTCCTTTTTGTCTTTCTTCGTTCTCCTCCAAATCCACTGTTTTTTGCCCTAAGAGTCAAATTTCTATAGGACTTCACATAACAGCTATCCAAAACAAATAGAAAAAGCTAAATTCACTAAGACTAGATCAGCAGCTAGGTTATGACTAATAATCTCCACGGAAGAAAACTAAAATACTTTCAGTATTGGTAGGGGAAATATGGAAGTGAGGACTGCGGGTGAGGGCTCAGATGCAGCAGATCTCTGTGCACAAGCCACAAGTGACAGCTCTGGTTGCCCCACTACAGACACTACCCCATTGGATCTTACAGCCATGACTGACAGTATTAATAAAATGGGACATCCTCCCCTGCAGGCTGCTACTCTAACTCTCCTCTGAGCAACAATATGCATACCATAACGGGGCAGCCTAAACATTATCAAGAGCAGAGCTGTGGGAGCGAGCCTGAGAGACCACCAGATATGAGGCAATGCAGTGTCCTGCTCAGTTTAGGAAGAAGTATTCCCAAGCATGTGAAACAGACCCAGAATGCCCCTGCACAGCAGATGTACCCTGCATGGACGGACTGATTTTGCAACCATGAACACACTTACGCTGTGATAAAAGGAGGGAGACGCTGCAGATGGGGAAACAAAGTCTCTGCATTTCCATGGAACATTAGTTTGAGGGGTCCCGCAGGGCAGGATGCATCGTTTTCAACCTGTAAACCCCAAACGTGCAAGGCATTGTGTGACAAAGACCCCAAGATTAGGCACATAAAAATGATTAACTTTCAAATCCGTGGGGTTTCTCCCCTTGGTGTAAATAGCTCTTCCTGTTGCTGCAGCTTCATTTTTCTTTGCATTCGAGGGAAACAGACTTTGGTGACTCCGGCAAAAGAACACCAAACTTTGGATGGCAGTCAGAGCTTTGAAACCAAAGTGAGCAATGCCCTTGCAAAATTAAGTACAACTGAGAAGCCCAAGCAGAGCCACAGCCCCCTTTTCTTTTGTAATCTTGCCTTCAACTTGCTCAGCCTTCCTAGAGAGGAGAGAAGGCACGCAATGATGGCTTCACCATGGTCTTTGCTAGGATTGGCAGCTTCATGCTACATGAATACCACCTCCCTCTCTCCCTGATCTCCCACTTTTTACCCTCTGGTTAAACATTGTCCCTGCTCTCCCCGTCACACTCTCTCTCAGATGCACTTCACCATCTCAGCCTTTTTCCCACCTTTTGTCACCTTCTGCCCTCCATACAAGCCCATTCCCAGCTGCTCCCACCTACATATCTCTTTGCTCTCCCACTTCTCAGCCTTAACCCCTCTCTTTCTAACTCTTTAGCCCTAACACCTTTCTCTGCTCTCCTCATGCCCACAGCTGTAATCCTATTCACTGTCTTCCTCCTCCCTTCAGCTGTACTCCATTCCTCAATGCTCTTGCTCTCTCAGCCCCTGCTCCCATCCCCACACCTCAGTTTCCCTCCTCAGTTCCCATGCAGGTACTTGTCAGGTTCTCCCCACTTCACCCTGGGGTTGTCCCTCCCACTAGGCCCACTTTGCTGCCCTTTGTTTACACACAGTCAGGTCTTCCCTCCCTAGCTTTGCTTCTAGATCTACCACGTTTAGAGAGCCACTGTGACCTACTTAGGTTCCCTGACCTAGTTATAGCAGAAATACCAATTCTACACACTTGAGAGAAAAGGGCAGCAAGAGGAGGGAAATATTATCGTTATTGTTTGAAATGAAAGCAAACCCACCAGCACAGGGCTGCTGAGTTATTCCAGCTCTGGCCATTCCTCAGGGAAGTAAGATCAGCAGTTCATTTGATATTGCAATGCCAGTGTGGCCATGGATCATCCAACTCTAGAAGTTACCTGGAAAGATGGTCTGCAGTCTCTTGCCAGAATCCCGTTTTCTTTTATTTTCCTTATTCCAGCCTCTCTCTGCCTGGCCTTGCTCACCTAGGGCTTGTCTTCAGCTCCACCCACGTATTTCACAGCAAATCTGGTTTTGCCCACTGCTCTCACCAGTCCTCCTTGCCTGTGAATCCAGGCTACAACAGCAGCCCCTGTTTGCTCAAGAACAGCATTTTTTGTAGCTGAGCTTCATTTAGAAATCAAGTAATGCTCCACATCTGTTTGGATGACCCCCTCAGCCCTTTTATCCTACTTCAGCTATTGTCACAGCTGTCTTCTCTCTTCCCTTCCCCTCCCACCTATGCCATTCACCCACCTTGCTTCTCCACCTGGCTTGGTATTGTAGTGCTGCCCCCTCTTTTCTTTACCAGCTCTGGGGGTGGTGTCAGCAGTGGCAACACTGACACTGAGCTAGTAAACCTGACTGGAGGCAGCAGACGTTCTCCAGAACTAGTCAGCAATCTTTGGGTTAGCGATACCCATTCACTTGAGTGCTGTATACTGTGCTTGTGGCTTTGTGGCCGGTAACCACTGCTCTGTGATAGCTGGGTCCATGATTTGCTCCCAGCTTGCCTTTTATTTTAGTCACTGTTAACGGATTTCCCTGTAGTGTTTGTATCTTAGGAGTCATATTGGCCCTGTAGTTCTGTGAATGAGTTCATTAAATCAAATGATGTCTCCTTGCAGCTGACCGTTTGTGGTGCTGATCCTCACTGTATAAGGACACTGGAAGCAGCCTGCCCTGCACCCTGAGCTCACAAGGTACTCCCACCACCACTACAAATCCTGCCAAATATTTCAGCAGTGGCTCCCCCTCCATTGCCAAAGACCCATCAGAAATATGTAGCTGAGTGCACTGTAGCTATCCCACAATTCCATTACATGTATTTGTACAGACATGAAAGTGTAGTTCAAACTGCATCTACTGCGTGAAACAGTCAGTTTTCAGTGTCAGCCACGGGTGGTCACTAGTCATTCTGCATCCATTTACTGTGATTTTGTACCTTTTAGCCAGCTTCAGCATAAAACACACTTTTTGTCTATTGATTTCCTGGGTCACGCACTAATCTACTGTGCCAATGGCTTTGGAAATTTACTGTGGAGCCCCCAAATCCCTATGTTGTCATCAACCACTGCCTGCTAAATGTGCACTTGTGGATATATTAAGCTACAGTTTGGGTTTCTGCATTTTCTTTGTAACTGATTTCTCAGATCTGCCCCCCTACCTGTTAGTTTTCTGCTTCTCATTGTGCTTTATCTACATTTGGGCATGGTCTTACATAGGCACTGCTAACCCATGAGAAGTTCAGCCATCCTCAGTTGTGACTAACAGCATCACTTGCCTCTCTGCTGCACCTCCCTATACAGCTACATTCCCACCAGCCAGTCCAGCCACAGGCCTCCACACCACCCCGATAACGCCTCTCTCCCCTGACCTGCATTGCATCACGTTTAGTAAAATCAATGCTGTATTTTTCTAGCATGCAGGACTGACACAAAGAGTCTGTGATTTCCTCAAGTCCGGAATCATGAATACACTGAGAAAGTGGCTCACACCTATAGTCATGGGCACGAATACCGTGTGTTAGCATCACCCCTACCTCCATTTATAGAGTACCAAAAAGGGGTAACAGGACTGAAAAAGGACACAGTTGTGCCGGCACCAGCTATGTGCAGAGGATCCCTGACAGTTTCTCAAGACAATATATAAAATCAATTAATTAAGACAATTCCAGACATGCTGATTATGTTTGCCATTGCAATTTCTGATGGGATTTTCAAATGTCTGAGCATTCTCTACCTGGCGTGTGTCAGCCACACTTCACCGCTGCCTTTATGTTATTAGGATTGACAGCCACTCAGTTTAAAGGGAGGTTAGGATTGAAATCCTGTTTGCTTATCTCTGCCTTTGTATCTTGTTTGTTTCCGTTCATTACAGAGAAATCCTCCTTTTCATAAAGCCCCTTTGAATACCTCAGCAAAAATGCAAACACAATGCTAAATGCATTAACTGGGAAGTACTGGGGTCTGAAGCCCGCCTGAATAGATGCTCCTGGATCAATCAGCTCTTTGTACCAACACCAATAGTCTTGAGTTCCTCACAATCTTTCTGGGGGTTCAGCACAGGTCCAGTGGCATCCTGGGTATAACTCTTTCCTTTCAGGAAAGGCAGAAGGGGAGAAGAATATGTGGTCTGTAAGAGGTAGCCAGTTACTCAGTAATACTATGAACCACTACTGGATTTTAACACACGGCAATGGCAAGGGAGTGGGTGTGTCACAATTGCAGATTATTATGCCATATTTTGCCATCTTTTACCTTTTCCTCTCCTCCATTTTCTGATTAATAGGCATATGTGGGGAACTGTCATTTTGTTCTTTTGAAAGGTGTTTGGGGCCTCTCTCATGTGCATAGAGAGAGCCTAGTAGAGTGGCACTCAGGTCCCAGAATGAGACCCCCGAGATGTCACTGCAATATCAATAATAGCAATAATGTTCTTCCATCTTTGGGTCCTTACAGCATGTTTTCCAGACATGAATTTAGCCTTCAAACATCCCCTGTCGGTTGTTGATATTGTCATATTATCCATCTATGTTATACCAGTTATTTTAGTACCTAGTTCATTGTAAAGCTGAGACACCTGAAGCAGAGACTAAAGCATCCCTACACCACAGCACCTTGCACAACCAGAAAAAACTCCATGCCCACACTGGCACTGAGCACCCCAGTTCATACGTCCAGCTGGCTGGGAGGGTTTATGAACTGGGCTGCAGCGCCCTGCTGTGGAACTGGAGCCACGCTCTCCACAGAGCTCTTCTCTGCCCCAGACCAAGCAGCACAGGCCAGCAGTGCTTTTGGTGGCTCTATGCCCAACAACCCAGACAGCGGAGAACTGCCCTCAGAGAAACACACACACTAGCAGGAAGCAGGAGAGGCAGAGGAGGCATTATGATTCCAGGACCAAAGACGGGCAGTGGGATGCCCTCTGCTACTTGAAACTTTTTCTGTAGACCAAGAGCAGTGTGGGAAAGACCATCTAATTTTCTTCATGGCAGTGGAACCCTTGACCTTTGCCAATATGGACAAGGAAATTACTACAGTGCATTACAGTTTGTGAGGGCTTTGACACGCTGGGAACAGGATGAGACACCAGTCAGGTGACTCCCGAACCAGTCATTCATTCTAATGGAGTCTACAATAACAGCTGGGCCTAGGCAAGCCTTGTCTCAGGCCACTCATATTTCTTGTGGGAACATAGTAAGGATAGAAACCTTCACCGGAGCCACCAGGTTAAACATACAGTCTCACCCTGTGCTAATATGGGTGACAGACCAGAAATTCAGCTTTTCAGGAAAAAGGAAGAGAACAGTGTCTCCGGTTTGCTTAGCACCATGATGGTAAGTCAGATACACAGGTGCCTACTATGACTGGAGGCATATTCCACATGCCAAATGCCCACATATGATGGTATCAGCCCTAGCAGAAAACAATTTGAAAACAATTTTGCCTCAAACTACACAAAAGGAGGTGGTTAATGACAGAGAATAAAACAGCCCACCACAAGGAAGTATACTTGTACTTCCACTACTTAACATGTATACAAAGAGTCAAAGATTAAGTACACAGCCAGCACAGGTACTGCTATTGAAACAAACCTGCTCTGTAAACAGACGACTTTATCTAAACCAAACCCACATCAATGTTGATGCTCTCTAGGTCTTTGATTACTAATAAACACTAATTATGCACCAATCTGTCTAGCATGTGAGTCTCTTTCACTTTTTAAAGCTAATAAACAATTTTCTGTAAGCCAGAATGTGGCACAAGCCACTCACACGAGGAACCCAGACTGATAGCAGTGACAGTCTAGTGCATATTGTTTTCTAAAGTGCGTGTGAAGCAGGTAAAGTGTAAATTTAGTGCTTACAGTAATATATCTCATAAATCCTATCTGCAGGCTCACCCAGCAACACTGAACTTGCTTGCTTTCTTCCAGCAGCTGAATATGCACATCTGTCTCAGAAAGACTGGCACATGCTAAAAAGCTAGAAACTGCACTGAATGAAAACTGTCGGTGCATCACTTGATGTCACACACCAACTAGTGTGAACAATTCATACACACCTGCCTGGACTGGGCCACTGGACATAAGGAAAGCAGTTCCAGGCAATATACAGAAGTCACATAACAAACCAAAAACGTGTGTCATTCAGGATGTAGACACACCGCAGCTGTTGGCCAACTGAAATGCCCCAAAAGCTTTCTTGCTACAACAGCTATTTAAAAGCCCAAGAACGGCCACACAACTGGAAACATGCCATTCACAATTCAATGTGTTTAATGAGGGCCTGGTAATGAGCACCAATGCTGCCTAGGGGCATGGGAACAGAATAACTAAACTAGAGATTTTGAATCTTTTTTGTATAAGAGTAGGCATAACAAAGCTGTTACACGAAGAAGGGACTACTCTAACAGAAAAGGCACATATGAGTGTAGGAAAACAAAGGTGATAGTCTGTGAGCTCCAGGAGGAGCTGCAGAACACAGAAGACCCAGACATAGTTACTCATCAGATCGTATAATTTCCTAGCTTTGACATATTATATGGTTGTGGAGGAAGGATACAAAAATCAGTTGCTTGTACTTTGCACAAGAAGTAATTGATGACGTGTGTGGTCAAGCTAGAAGACATGACCTTGCATTTCAAAAGGAACCAGGACAGACACACACCAGCTTGGATTTTACCTTGAGTAGTCCCTCCAACCTTGATCAGCCATCTTGATCATTCTTGAAGTTCTCTTTCTTCTACATATTAATGTCTTGATGATGAAAAGTGACAAGCTGCCTGATGAATAAAAGCAAAAGAGCAGATCCCATCAGAGCAGAAGGAAAGATGCCTGTTAACTGCCCATTTCCCATGTCTGAGGGTAAAAACTCACCCTCAAAGTGGTTAATTTCTATCTGCTGACAGAGGCACTTTGGTGTCCTGGGCAAAAACAGTTTACTGTTTTGGGGGCGGTGGTGGGTGTTCCACCAATGTAATTTACCAACAATGAACAAAGTTCTAATTATTGATTCTGGTACCGAAACAAATGAACAGGCACACAGGGAAAACACTCCTTGGCTCTGCCAAACCTTTCTTCCCTACTTTCTGCTCCCCAATCCCCTTCCCACACTCTGTCCCTCTGACAGGGACTGCCCCTGAGCCCAGGAAAATGGGGTCAGTGCCTTGTGCCTTCTCCACCAGCGGCAGCAGCAGCTGCCCCTTCGGAGCCGCACCTCCCAGCCCCATCCGGGCTGGCTGCCTCAGCCGCTGCTCTCCTCTCCCCGCCTGCTCCAGCGTGGTCCTTGTCTCCAGCCTCCTCTCCCCATCCCGCTTTGCCCTCCCTGTTCCCTCAGCAGGGCACTCACGGCGCTTTCTAAAATATGCTTTCACAGAGATGCCACAAAGTCCCCTCGGGCTGGCTCAGAGTCGCTGCCGCCTCCCCTCAGGGCCAAGCCTCGTCCTGCCCTGGGGCTGCCTCAGAGCTGGCTGGAACCGGCTGGGACCGGTAACAGGGCAGACCCGCCTCCACCCACAGGGGGCGCCCTGCAGGCCCCCACCACCCCCTGGGGAGCGGCCGCCTCCCGCGAGGACCAGCCCGCCGGGGGAGGCCTGCAGGCCTCAGGGAAGAGGGCTGCTACCATGGGCCCCTCTCCTGAGCCCTTGGCGACCGGCCACCCTGCCCGGTCCTTTCCCGCCCAGCCAGGGGTCCCTGCGGGCAGCTGCTGGCCCCCGCAGACCCGCACCCCTCTTGCCCCCTCAGGCCTCAGCAGCTCCGGGTCCCCCGCAGCCGCCTGCGTGGGTGACAGTGCGATGGATTCCAGGAGCAGCCCCCTGGGCCACCGGTCACTCCTGCTTTGACTGATACATACATTTTCTGCTTATTATATGTATATATTGGTTTTCAGGGGGGGAAGCATTTATTGCTTTTAGCACACTTAGGAGTTTAAATAAAAACAAATATATCTATATTGACTGTAGTTATTATGCTTGGTTTCATACAGCGTAAGTGGTTCAAATAAAAATAGATTGGTTGGAGTGAATGTGCATCAGTTCCAATAATAACACAGGCAGCTTCAAGAAGCATATAAGTTTCATTTAATGTGCACTGGGCTTACAAAGAAGAGGGAAGAAACATTGGTTTAGAACAGCTTTTAGTCTACATTTTCTGTCTAAAGGCTTCTGCATTTACCAGATTTCTGAAACAGAATGAGAGTCCATAAACAAGTGGAGAGAGGGGTTTATTAGGAGGCCCAGAGGGGTATTACAAAAGGGAGAAAGTGATCTACAATAAAGCATGACTGAGGTAAAAATTCCCAACTATATTACCTCTCAACAGTCAGTCCCCTATGTGTGGTATTATCTCCCCACAGGAAGGCTGGGCTTCAAGCGGGAGCAAACAAAAACGTGGTATAACAAAGGATTGTGGGTTTTGAGAAAACCACACTAGCCGAGGGCCAGTTTTCAAAGGCAAAATTACGAACAAATAGGAACCGGGAGCTTAACAACCTTTTTGGTTCTAGGCCATAAGCCTCAAGAAAAGGCCATAGGAAACTAGTGTGGTGGAGGAGTGGGGGTGCCTTGGGCAGGATGCTGCCAGGCTTTCTGCTGCCGGTGTTATGAATCCAGCAGCTACTATAATCGTAACAGCTCCAGGGCAGAAAAGGAAAAGACATCTCTTTGAGATACCAGACGTTCTATGGAAAGCATCCGGGAAACCATCTTGGAGGCAGTGATTCATTTCTAGGAAAGGCTGCTGATGGTGAAGGGATCCTGCACCTCTGTTCCCCAAGATGATGAGACAGAGCAAAGCTGGGACTGTAATTAAAGAGCAAATATTGAAAAGAGACTCTTCAGATCTACGTCGACTCACAACAGACTCTTAAAGCCATGGATTTACACAATGGACTCCAGTCATGATGGAGATCTGCAACAGACTTACCCTGGGTAGTGCAGGAGGCATATTTTGGGGGCAAGAAGCTATTTGGAAGGTACCAAAGACAAAGGCCCTTATTTTGTGGTCTTTGAGTCTATGTGTTTTACCCAGTTCCCTCTTCACTCCTCGTATTTCTTCTATGTCCAGCAGAAAGGAGGACACTGCCTCTATGTTGGAACGCCCTGCTTCAGCATGGCCTGTGATGATGACCTACACACTCACACCTGATGGCAATGCAGAAGGATTTTTCATGGAATTAGAAACATACCAGAGGAGAATGCTCTCACTGTGCCTTTAGGATGGGTCTTTGAGAAAAAGGGTGGGATCCCATCTCCCACCAAAAACCCCTGGAAGTTCCCAGTTCTGAGGCCATCTGTCCCCCATGGGACCATCTGTTCCCAGTGAGCAATACCCCAGGAGAGTGTGTTTATTAAGACTAGCAGATTGAAGCTTGGCAGGGTCTGCAAGAAAGCAACAGGAGGCCTTTAAATGCAGACTTTCTATTTGCAGTATGTGAAGCGTGCATGTGTGTGTTTCCTTCAACCACCCATATACCACAGGGGAAAGCATTCACAAACAGAACCCAAAAATAGATGAAATTGTGTGACTCAGCCCTGCCACCCTGAGTTGTATGCTCACCAGAAATCCCAGGCAAAGCAGTGTTAGGCGCTACACACCCTCCACACTCACAGCTACAAGTGACCCCAAAGTAAAACCTACTCTATATACATATAACAATACATCATGTGCTAAAGGCATCTCACTCAACAGTGCTCTTACCTCCAAATGGGCACTGCTCCAACACCACGCTAAAAGGGTTTGGTTCTGCTGGCTGCGCAGGTCTTCTGGTAAGAAACAGTGGAGAGGACCAGCTCCCTCTGGTGTGCAAAGCACAGGCCTGGATGCCTGCAAGGATTAAGGCATGACACGTAAATATAGAAATATTGACACCACTGTCCTTGGCCACATTTCTGTTTCCCTGGGAGTTTCAACTAAGAAAGCTATTCTTTACTTCTGCTCTTGAAACACATTGTGTTCAATAGTCGCCATGGGCGTCCCACCGTTTTTCATATTTCAGAGGTCACTGAATCATGTTTTTGTCTATAGAGACAAAATGGTACATGAGAATTAGCTATTTTTTCCTGGGTAATACCCACCTCCCTGTCAGATAAAGAGCAACCAGCTGAAAATTTTTTCTAGAAATATATTTCTAATAAAATTATTTTGGGCATGTTTCTTCATTTTTTTGTAAGATTGTCCTATATTTGAATATATTTTGACCCCTACTGAAAGAACTAAAACCAATATTTCTTTTTAAGCAAGAATGAAAAAAAATTCAGATTTTCTTTGTCAAAACCCAAAAGTCCTGAAGACAAGCGTCAGTCAGAAAAGAGAAATAAAAATTTTAGTGTGGCAAAAAAGTTAATTTCATGATCAGCTCCAGCCATTCCCTTTTGCACCATGTTGGCTAGGTGGACTGTGTGATACAAATAGCAAACAGGTTTTCTGTGTGTACTCATGTCTCTCTCTAGTGGAAAGCCCTCATCACTGCACAAATACTGATAAGAGGCATGGGATCTTCAGTTCAAGCAGGGGAGACCTGCTCCCCACCGATGCCCCCTGCATCTCAGGGGCTGATGCTGCCCCATGGTTGGGGCAGAGCTTTCCTGCCTTGCATGGGAACCCATTCCTTTTGCCCCTTGCCCCCAGGCAGGGCTGTGCTATGGCTTAACATAACCACAGAGTTTTGGAGAGGGGGAGGCATTAGTTTCACACCCGGAGCTAAATCATTACCCAAAAAGTGTTGGCATTTAGGGATTTGAGTCAGATCCATTTGCACTGTGAAGAAGGACAATAATTAAGATATCTTCAATTGCCTTGTTAAATGCATTTCCAGGTAGGAGCTACGCCACAGAAAGAGAGAGGCATCATCCACATTCTCATAGCACGCCCTTGGAAACGCAGCCAAATGCCCATCAGCTACCAGCCCACTCTGCCCAAGTCCTCCTATCCTCTATGGACGGGGAGGAGATGTGCCCTGGCAGAGCCCACTGGCCTCAGCTTGCCAGTCCCTGCTCACATCCCTGTGCAGCCACCCAGAGGCTTTACTTTAGGCTGGGATGCAGCTCTTCTGAGCCCGCTGGCGGGAGGTGCATGCACCCCTGACCCTTATCGCACTGCGGCCAGCGCTGCTGCAAAGCACCCGGGGCGAGCAGCGTGGGCTCCAGCAAACAGTGTCATGCTGCACGCTGGCGAGTGCCAAGCAGAGGCAGCCCGCCGAGCAGATGTCGGGCTTGCATATGGCTGGGTTTTCCTTTCCGCGGTGACGAATAAGCACCATTAGACTGGTGGAGGTGGGAGCTGTACTGCGCAGAGAGGGTGGATCATGCTTCGCCCTCTCCCTCTGCAGAGCCAAGTGCTCTCCGCTTGACAGGGAATTGTTCCCTGCATTGCTGGGCCCAGATCAAACATGCTGCCCCCATTTATTCACAAAGGGGCAGGCAGCCCTGTGTTGCATTTGCACAGGATGACTGCGGAGCACTATTAATCTGGAAGCCGTAGAGCCAGCAGAAGGCATCCAGGGGCTCTGTGGGCAGCCCGCGTTTGGGCTGGCCACAGACTGCTTTGCAACACCCAGGGACCGTCTCAACAGCAGCACCAGGATCCATCCCTGTGTTGTGTTGGGCCTGAAATCATTGCCCTAGGGAAACCATGGGCTGGGTGGAGACCGCAGGAAACCACAAGGGCTTAGCACACAGCTGGAGTGAGCAGCCTCTGACAGCACATAAGGCCCAGGCTTGCACAGGAGTACCAAGTCACCCAAGGTTTCCCTGCTGCCATGTAGTGTGATCAGGCTATCCTAGCCTCTAGGCTTCCCACTAAGCTGTTCCATCTCCTGCAGCGTTGCCTCCATTTCACAGAGGTGGAAACTGAGAAGCGCTGAAAGCAGAAAGCCTCCATTATAACTTGAGATGCCAAACTGCAAGCTGACTTGATGTGCAGATGTGCAGAGCCTTGCTAGGTCCTGCTGACGGAGTGGCATCTGCAGGTGCTCCACACTTGGCTTGTCACTAATGAGGTACTCCAAATAACTGGGCACTTTTGAAAAATCTGGCCTAAATAATGTGCCTGGGTGACATAAGCGTGTGCGAGGCGTAGCTGGGAGCAGCAGCAGTCTTCAGGCAGTTTCCCAGGTCTAACCACTGAGCCTTCTTTTCCTGTGAACCCACCTTTGACTGAAGACCTTGTTACCAGTGGTTTCGATGCTTACACTAACCTCTATGTAAATATATTAACATAGGTTCCACAATAGAGATCAGTATTGTGTTTCTAAGTAATTGTGTGCATTTCTAAGTATTTGAAACATGTTTAGAAGAGGGCAGTGGGTGCAAATGGGCAGTATGGGCACCAAGGCTCTTGAGCAAAGCAGCACCCACAGTGCCCTCAGCTTATGCTCAGCAAAGCTGAAGACTGTAATATACTTTACATGGGAGAGATTACTATCATGTATCAAACATGAGCTTTGCATCAGGGAGTAACAGGCATAAAGCTATTTACTCATTTCATTTGAGATACAACGTCAAGGTGCTACTCAAAACACGACAAAAACATTTCAGAGAAGTCTTGAAACTCCCCTTGCATTGTCTGTCAAAAATTGGCAGAAAATCTAAGTGGTACCTTTGATTGCCTAATTTGTAATATACCTCTAACACAGGATGACAGCAGGGACTGTCAAGGTGAGTGCCTCCTTTTTTTCAATGCAATATTTGTCTTTTACTAATAAACTAATTGATTGAGCTTGGCTGTTGGAGGCCCTGAGCTTTGTCCACAATGAACCCTGGGTGTATTTAATACCTATCAGCTACAGGTCAAAAATAAAAGGTATTTTATTTCCTCCTTTCCTTCCCTGTCAGAATGATTTTGAAGTGATGGGTTTAAAGGCCCACATCACTTTTTGTTTCCTAAACAATCATTTCCCCACGTTCTTTCAGTTACACTTTATCTCCAGCAGGATCTAAGCAGTAGCTATCGAGCCTGACTTTAAGTCTCATCCAGCCCTAGCTTTCCCTGTGGCCACAGAGGGAAGTCTTTAGTGCCAACCGCTCTGCCGCTTCACCTCCTAACGCAATATTATTTCATCATAACCTGTCCAGTGAGCAAATTGCCTCTTTGGCCCCCTCACCGTCTCTGCACGAGGGCTGGGCTATTGATCGTGACAGTGTGCCGGTGTGCACGGGGTGATTCCTGGAGAGGAGGAATCGATGGGAGCGTAATTGCTACCTCACCAGCAGCAACCAGGGAAGGGGGGCTGAAGCACAGCTCAGCGGCAGAAAAAAGCTGACTCTGCTTCTGGAGCATCTTCCTTCTGGCTGCAGGGTGCCCTACCATAGTGCAGGGGACACAGCTCTGCCAGGGGAACAGGCAGCAGTTATTCCCACGGCAGTGATTTTGCAGCTGCTTATGGAGAGCAGAGAAGGGCAGAGAATGGATGAGGGCTTTGTATCTAGAAAGGAGGCACCAAAGGAAGGGTTGGTGGAGACAGTGCTGTGGAGCTGCGGGTCGGTTACTCCTCCAAGGTTTGTGTGCATTGCAATCACAGGAAGTAGGTCTGGAAGGGAGACTTCAAAGGTTGTATAATCCATCCTCCAGCCCCAAGGCATGACCGATGTACACCATTGCAAGGCTGCAACTCTGGCTTAGGACAGCATATAATGGTATAAAATGGACAAGAAACCAGTATTCTTATGTTTAATTAATCAAGACTGTAGGCTTCAAAGACTGTAGCATGCAGAGTGACCAAAATCATGACAACATATTACATGTTGGAGAGGTTCGTTTTATAGGCAGCACGTCTGCATTAAAGAAAACACAGGAATCTTCATATTTAATGGGTCCATTGGTCCATCTTATTCATATCTTCCATGTTCATAAGTACCAGATGTTTGAGAGGAAACTTCAATCAACAAGCAAAGAATAACTTTCACAAGTTGCCTCTCAGAAAATTCTTTCTTAACACCAAACAACAGCTAACTGGTGCATATTTTTGATATACTGTGACTGCAAATATTTCTATTCTCCAGACAGGCAACTAATGCCTTTTGGTGTTCTGCTAAATTCTTGCTCAGATCCTTGATAGCTAAACAGCTGAATGTCAGTAACTCAGAGCTGTCCTGGTGTATAAAATAAGGATTAGTTCTCTGATGACTTGGAAGGGGAAGAATCCACAGTGCTGATCAGAGCAATGACAGCGACTCCGTGGTAATGCTGGAGGTGTCATTTCTCCCCATTGTGCCTCAGTTTCCCCACCAAATAAATAAGAAAAACAATGCTTATTGGTTAAATAGAGATGCTCAAATTGGTTAAGTTCTAATAAACACAAAAAACTGATTTTACTATCCAAATTAATATAAATGACAACAATTTTTTCCAGAAAGGCCTGAGATGAGACGTCAGCCAAAGAAGGAGCTGATTCCATTCTGGGTATGGCTGTATTACAACATATCAAAAAGAAGTTCTACTCAAGGAGAAGTGAATGGCCTTTGGAAAAGACTGCTTTTCCTTGCATAGTAGGTATCATGAACTAATTAAGTGAAAATGTTGGCTGGGTTTTAGTTTTTCTCATTTATTGTCATATTTATCCTCCTAATTTTCATCCCCGCCTATCATCAGACAAGTCTCACTCAATAAATAACAATAATGCTAAGCATTTAATACAGGGCTCTCCAAGTCCTTCATGCTAATGGACAGTGTCTTATTCTCGCCACTGGGCAAAGAGGGAAACTAAGGCATGCACAGAGATAAAATATCCATTTGACAGTGAAGGCAAACATGGAGTCCAACAATGTAGGGAGATTTATTTGGGTACTATTTCTGAACTGCTATGAAGATGAAAAGTCCTAGATGTTATCCTTTTTCATACAATGCTTGGCTCATTGGCTTCAATTTCAAAGACTCTTGAGAAGGCAGTGGCTGCAAGCAGTGGCTCCTGCACTCTGCACCACTGCCACCTCTGCTGAGCTTCCCAAATACAGGTGCAAACTCACACCTGCCAAACATGTCAAACTCTGGAGAAACTTCGCTACAGCCAACTCCAGCACATCCCCTACGTCAGAGACACCAGCTGCGCCAGCCATGAGTATGATAGCTTCTCCTCCCCACTTAGCACTTTTCCACACATTGGCTTGGATGTTAGTACAGCTCAAGGAGAAACTTTGACATGGTGCTCCCGTTGCATCCATATTTGTGGGTGACTCTCCATCACTGACACGGACTGCTGTTGCACTTCCAGCTTTACAGACTCATCCAGGGAGTAAATGCAGGTGATTTATTGTCTGAACACCTGGTGACAGCTGGGTGCTCTCATGCACTTACACAGCCAGGGACAGAGTATTTTTTCTCACCTCCAATCAATCAACAAAAGCCTCAGCTACAGGCTCACACCAGTGCCCCAGACAGGAGCAATGGTGGTGGCAGAACAGGGCACCGAGGTACAGGCAGGACTGTGAAAACAACGTCTTTGCTCAGTGTACTCCCACAGCGAGCAGTGATTGGGGTCACAGCATGGACTTGGAGTATCCTGCACATTAGGTCTCCTGGGGCCAAAATAAAGCTAGATTTAAACTTCTTCAGAGTATAGTGTTATACCTGGGGATTTGATCTCAGCCTGCTTTTGTCAGCACTTACAGTCATCAGATTTTTGACTGCAACCACTGGGGCATTTCCATATCTGAAAAACCTTACCCAAGCTCTGTATAAACTGCTGCTGTGTTCAGTGCCTCAGTGGTGTATTTTCCAGACTTTGCCTCAGAGATAGGTGTAAGCCCAGGGGAGCTTTCTCTGGAAGTCAGGCCTTGCAGGAATCAAAGCCTGCTTTCAGAAGTCGGGTACACTGAGGCTAAGTCACACCCACTTGCTTCTCTGTTTTTAATTCCATTGCAATGTCACAAGTTAATTTCTACCAGATTGATGAAGCAAAATCATTATAATTAGCAGCACAATGCCAAAACTCTGAGGCTAGAGCATTATAGCAGCTCTCAGATCTGTATGGAAAAACATGTCTTCAAAATTCAACAGTGATCTCACACCAGCAAGCAGACATCCAGCCGGCCAAGGGCCTGAATTGACAGCCCTTTTTGTTTCTGATGCACATTACTGCTTTTCTCACAAGTACCATCCCAACTTTTCAGAGCTACATGTATTGCAGGAGCCAACATTTGCTGTAAGTGCTGCCTTTGTCACCCTGGCAGGGACTGGACAGGAAAGAGCCAACACATTGGTGGTATCTCCAGCTCCACTTGCAAGAGGCAACACTAGAAGTCCTGCCACAGAGCATCAGGCTTGGCAGAGGGCAGAGAAGCATTGTTGGCCTCTAACCACCCACGGTGGGAGACACAGAAGCAGCTAAGCAAAGAAGGCCAATATTGACACAACAGTGTGGGCTGAAGGAATGCACCAAAACTCAGGTCTCGGCAGCCCAGCTTGTTTCCAAACTAAAGTGCAAGTCCAGAAAAAAACAGGACCCAGCCAAATTTGAGCTCTGTCATTCCCCTGCTGGAGAGCCTGTCTGCAGTACAGCTCGCTCCACACATGCTGGAAAAGAAAGAAAAAAATTGCACATGGACTCTTAGATGAGGTTTCGAGGCCTTCTGTCTCTTCACTTGTCACGTCACATCGTCCTAGGGACTGGCACACTGTATCTCCATATGTGGAGATAGCGTAGAGATGCAAAGTCACTTGCTAAGAAAGATTTAACTCCCCAACTTCCTCAAGCTTCATCCAAGTCTGGCACAGACAGCAGCAGGGAGGGGAAGGAGGCATGCATGTCACTTCATGTTTTGATCAAAGATTCAAGTTTGTTACTGATTCATCCAAGTCCTTTTACCTCCCTCCCACCCCTGAATTCTTCCCAGCATCACTGACTCTGTCTCTGGTACTTATACATCAAGCCAAAGGATTTCCTCCTCAAAACTGTGTGCTGTGAGAAAGCAAAGGCAATGTATCGCTCTGAGAAACTCTGTGTTTTCCATCACACACTGGCCTCCTGCCTTCAGGCTGAGCTTGCAGCAGAGAACGAATTTGTCATCGCTTGTAAACGAAGTGCTTTAATGCAGACACCACCGAGAGAGAATAAACACAAACTGCAGCGCTGTTTCACAGTTACTTCTCTGATGTTCCCAACAGTATGTAGCGCTCACGTGGTGCTTTGTCTCCTAAGATCTCAAAGCAGCAGACTTGCTGTCAACTTGATCGTGAAAAGGGCTTCTCCCCACACCTCAGTCCCTGAATGAGATTAACAGCTTAGAACAGACTTCAGAAAAGAGCAATCAATGATGATGGGACTGAAGGAGCTGATTTATAAGTTAAAATAAAATGAGCTTGAAATAGCTGTAAAGCTCACTTAGTGTACCCATGCTACAAGATGTTTGTGATAGCAATTAATAATATTACCATTAACTAACCATACATTATACATAATAACCATATGATAGCAAATTAAAAAGACAATCACCTCCAAATCTTGGCAGACTCTCTGAAGAAGAGATAAGGTGTTATAGGAGGTTAAATCTAAATGGAAAAGAACAAAAAGAAGCTCATAAACCTAGGATGAATATTAGCATATATTTATTGGAAATTCATCTAGTACAGGAATCAGAATTGGAGCACTTATTTCCTTTTCTTGCTCCAAGTTGTTATAGTTTCTAAAGCTAAATACCGAGAAAGATGCCAATGGCAAAACAACTCCCCAGGCTGGAGGGGACTGTATCCTTCACCCATTGATAGGGTGACCAAGCTGCATCGGTCTTCTAGTGAAACCAAGCATAATTCTTCATGGAGATTTGGCAATGGTCTCATACTCAATGTCACATCATGTTTAGAGAAAAAATCCAAATCGATTGCTATTCATATATCAGATGGGCAAACAGACACCAGCTGCAGCGTCGCCCACTTACTCTGAATTAGCAACGACTGTATTGCAATTCAGCCTTTGAGCTTTTCTAAAATACAAGCAGGGAGAGACCATCATAATGTCTGTGATAATGACTGGGTGTGTGGATCATGGAGCTGAAAATTATTTCTCCTAAACTCCTTTCTTAGAAGAGGACATGTTCAGATTTGGCTGGTTGTCTGAAACTGTGCCTGTGTTCATTCATGTCTGCTACCTATCCACTTTGTGCACTGGGACATATTACCGTGCTGATTTCAGTTCGACAATATCACATCAAAGAGATAAAAATCACACCACAACCTTAAACTAACCTTCCACTATACATTATTTAGTAATTTAATAACAATTATAATCTTGAAATTACAATTATACCACATAGAAGCCTGGATAAAAATACCAATTTGATTGCACACTCAAAATACATCCACTTTTCAGAAACACAAACAAGTTTCTATTATAGATCAGTGTTACGGACTGGATCCTCACCTAGCATAACCTGGTAACACCACTGTGCTGCACCAATTTATATCTACTGCAGAAGATGTAGCCCAGTGACTTTAAAATAATTAGATCAGCAATTCCATCCGCAGCGCTTAGCAGAACCGTACACAGGTATATATTACACGTGTCCGCTCACTGTGGGTTATGTATTTATAGAGCAAGCTAACTGAAAGGAGTTAAGACTGTGCACTGCGATGCATTCAGTCCTTTGATGTGAGCAACAGGGGTGATGGCGTTGTTTTATTGGAATCGGATATGAAGGCATGAACGTGCAGATGTGGCTAAGTATCATGACAGCTGTGCTAATACTCGGAGGCTCGCGTAGTGCAGGATGTATGAGAATTTGTGGGTTTCTTGCACTGAGAAAAGACTTTCATCAGCCTCAGCTGAAGGCTGTTGGTGTCTGAGGGCAAGGGGGGGCATACGCATGTCCATATAACATCCTTCCTTGCAGACTCCACCTGTACATAGTAAGAATGTTAGTATGTCCCCATAACTCTATGGGCTAAAGTAGCCATTTTAATGGATGCCAAGTGGATGAAAAGGAGTGCCCTGGTCTTCCACATTCAGGACTGAGCAAGACATCAGCATCCTAGCCTCACAGGAAAGCTATAAAAACAGCGGGAGGTAGCTTTTCCCTTATTCAGCTAGACAAACTGAACAAGAGAAGTCCAAGTCTGCATCTGCAGAGCAAACCTTGGCTCCAGCTCTTAGCCAGCCTCCCACTCTGCCTTCCCATTCTGCACACACAATCTAGCACCTACAAATACCTGCATAGACAAAGCTACAGCTTGTTGTATTTGTGCTGACTGCCCGACCCAGCCAAACACCTGTCTGCTCCAAGAGTGTGACCAGGTACAATCAGGAGTGTCAAGCATTAAGAGTGTAGCTTTGCATTTACATCTAATTAGCAATGCAAAGTTGTACCCGCAGCAGAGTCTGCCTAACGTACAAAAAATAAGTGGCCTATTTTTTAATGCTCTTATTAGCACTGAATGCCTTCCCCTTCCTACCCAAACACACGGCTGGAAGACAAGGGCTCTAGCCTTCGTACATAATCAGGCAGCATCTGACCCACGCGTGCCTCCGCCTCCCCCCTCCCAGTTAGTGCTTTCGTCATGCTGAGCTCCTGCGCTGTGGTTTCCAGGCGAATTTCCACTCGGTGCTCAGAGAGCTGAAACCTTTAGATTAATCCCAGATCTGTCAGCCTCCATCATTTTCAAGAAGGGCTGTGAGCTCCAGGGCACTCCGTTACTTTCTCTAGCATTGAGGAGCCTTAAGCCTCTTGCTCTCACTCTCCTGGCAGAGTGGGCAGCCCCGTTCCTCTCCCTCCCCAGCCTGAGATGACCCTGAGTCTGTGGCCAGTTTGTTTGCAGCAGGATTCTCTGTGAATCAGGTGATTAATTTCTTTCCTCTCCCTCAACGAATTTCAACTTGATCTGTGAAGATCAAGCCAGGTAGGAGCCAAACGCTGCCAGCAACCCCCTTGCTCCCTTACATGTGGCTGCCCCAGCCCCTGAACTGCAGCCGCTCTGGCTGGCACCATAATCCCACCTGTTTGCTGCAGGTGTGGAAATGAGCCTAAATACCCCACCTAGAAACTCTTTAGCCATTTCACTGATAGCTCAACGCTCCTCCTAAGCCAAACTTGAGATTTTGGTCAGATCTGGCTTTGTTTAGACTGAGCATCTCTGATTTGTCTCTTGGTGATCAACTGCCAGGGAAATTTCTTTCCACGGCTCCAGCAGACCATCATTGCCAGTTCAGCAATCATTCAGGGACTTGCATCCTTCCTTCCTGCTTACCTCTGTCTTGTTCATTTTGCTCTGCTATAGGCAGCTGCAGTGGCTGCTGACCTGAGGCTGCAGTGCCTAGGACTAGTGCCTAGGATGAGTGCCTAGGACCATACAGCATGGTCTCCAAGATCTTTGTGCTCACAAATCATGTATGAACCGTGGGGACCATGGAGAACACCTCCACCAGGCTCTTAAGCCGCTGGAGATGCTGCATAGCTAATCCAGCACCGGCAGGACCCTTGTAAGTGGCAACCATGGCCATCTGCAGCATGCAGAAAGGAAAGAGGATTTGTAAAATTACTCACTAATGACTAAATTCTGGGCTCAGAGCTGTACAAAGCACAGGCCAAGAACTGGTCTCTACCCCACTGACCTATAGCCTGTCCCAGTCTATGGAAGTGGAATATGCTTACTCAGCCTGCAATGGCTCTGCTGGATTTCCTCCCTTTCTCTTGAGCATGGCATGGGGATAGAAATACTCTGCGGGAGGCTGAGCCCTGCAGAAGTCACCACTGGTAGAGCTAAAGGGTCCTGGTTCTGTTTGCTCGGTGTTCACTGTAGCCCTCCATCATTCTGGCTGCTGGGAGGCTGGTGTGAGGAGCTGGCCTGAACCAGAGCATGTGTACCCCTGTTTGAGCTGCCCAAAACTGTCTCAATCCCAGGGGCCAAGGCCTCCCATGTCTGCGACAGCCCCGTGCTTTGACCCTGCCAAGGACAGAGAAGTGCTAGACAAAGAGAAGAGCACAATGCTGAAGCCCATTGAGGAGGCAGGAAATGAAGTAGAAATATAACACGGTGAGGGGTTGAAAGGTCTGTCCCCAAGAAAAATCCTTGCAGACACTAAGAAAGCCAGATAGTGTGAGCAGAGTGGTGCTGGTAGCTACTATCCAGGACTCCAAGACTTTTTCCTGGAATTCTTCCCTTCACACAAGTGCTCTGAGATGGGCAAAGGAAACCTGGGAGAGGCACCGTGTGCTGGTCACCAGGCCATGCCCCCGCCACTCAGTACCCCTAGGAGGAAAAGCAATTCTAGCCAAGGGTTTTGACAGGGAATATTTGAAGCTCCGGGTACAACCCAAGAAGAAAAGCAACACACACACTATCCAGGCTGCTGAGGAAACCATGGTTTGCTCTGACCCCAGAGGAGCTGGTGGTTACCCAGAACTGCAAGGAGGTCTCCCAGCCTACAGCCCCTACAAGCCATCCATGGGCAGCTGCAATCCTGCCCTCCACAGCTCTGCCGTTCAGGGGCAGAAGAGCTCCTCGAGGTGCCAGGCTCACTGCTTAAGCAATTATCCTTTCTGTGAATACCTCCTACTTGTGTGTGGAAAGGGGAGATGCTCTGGTGCTGGGCACTGTGAAAAGACTTTAACCCTTGGGCACGTAACAAATAAATCCCATTGTTCCAGCTCCCTGGCTAGCACTCCTTCCAGCCTGCGCTCCCCGAATCCCTTTCGAGAGCAGCTGAATCAATGTTTGACTTGTACAAACAGCCGCCTGACTGCAATTTGGAAGGGATTCAGATGGGGATTACGGCAAGGCAGTGGATAAAAATCTATTACATGGCAGTATTTATTCTAGATCCCTGTGGCACTCAGTGTGAACTCTGGCAGCGTCTCCTGTTCCTTATTCAGTGGCACATGTACTGGGGATTGAGAAGAATCACTTTCGGGAGAGCGTGCTGCAGACCAGTTGGAGGAGAGGACTGGGATCCAGACTGAGTACACATTTCCAAGCCAGACTGACTTGGCTCTGCAGTGCATCCTCCCAGGGGGTGGGAACATCTTTAGTTTTGAGGAGAATTTAACACTGGTGAAATTGTATTGCTTTGATAGCCCTAAGGACCCACGCCAACTCTGGTTTACCAAAGACCAATGGCTCTGGCTCAGTGCAGCTCTATCTGAAATCAAAATCTGATCCTGCCTTCTCTCTTTGGGCACAGAAAAGATCCGAGCCCCGAGTCAGCAGTTGGAGCTCCCTGGGTGCAGGAAGCTTGCCTGATCTCGGACCACAAGAGCGATGTTGCAGCAAGCCCCACATTGCTGCTCTCTACTAGTATCCTAGGAATGAGGGGAGCCATTCAGGCAAGGGGTAATGGGGGCTGTCAGTGGCAATCTCTGAGATGAGGTGACCCGGGAACAGGACTGCGAACAACCCACTCACTGCCTTCAGGGGTCACCACCAAACCACTGCTGTTGGCCCAGCATGGCCAAGCTAGTCAGGAGTAGCCTCCCAGGACAGGCATCTGGCCTGAATATCCTCAGTCCTTTTCCAGTATACACACACACACACACACACACAGAGTATGCCGGCACAAGGGAGCACAGGGAGCGCCAGGGCAGAGCGCGAGATGCTGTTGACTTAACCGGCTGTGACAAGGCTGTCCGGCAGCAAAGAGAAGCGGAGAAGCCACTGCTCTCAAAAAAGAAAGAGCTAGGGGAGGGGTCCAAAGGGACCGAATTACCCATCCCTGTCTTCGCCTTTTCTTGCGTTGAAAGTACCAAATTGTTTTCTGCTGGAGGTACAACATGTGTCGAGGGAGACAGACCTCTCTACGCCAGTGCTGCAATACTTTCTCCTCAGACTGATAGTGCCAAGAGCAAAACTAGCGCTGG
The DNA here is from genome assembly GCF_963924245.1 of Chroicocephalus ridibundus. NCBI lineage: Eukaryota > Metazoa > Chordata > Aves > Charadriiformes > Laridae > Chroicocephalus > Chroicocephalus ridibundus. The sequence continues at coordinate 27,713,477 of NC_086287.1, forward strand.
CCAAGCCCCCTTGCATTGCTGCCACCGACAAGGCAGCGCATGCAGGCGCCCCGCTCCCTGGCAGCAGCATTTCTGGGCTGAGCGTTGCAGAGATGACGGGAACAAATGGACTGGAGAAGGGCTGGAGGAGCCAGAGCCAGCTCGGGCAGCCCCAGCGATGAAGGACCTGCCCTGAGCACAACCACAGACTTCAAAGCCCAAAATGGCCACGTCCTAAACACTTAACAACTCCCTCTGGGGACTGCTCACGTGACTGGATCTGCGCTGGAGCCAGCCCCACGCCAGTGAATGAAGCCCTCCCATGAAGTGCCGGCACAAATACAAGGTAGCAGCGCACAAGCAGGGAGCACCACGAGCCTCCTCTTCCTCAGCTCTTCCCTGGGCTCTGCACAAGTCACTGCTCCTCCTGTACAGCTGCACAGGTGACTGCCTCAATGGACAGGCTTCAAGGTAACCAGCATTGCTGGGGCCTGGGATGCCGGGTCATTTTCCCAGCTTAGCCATTTGACCTTTTAGTTTAGATTTTGCTATCTGTAAACCAGAGATAAGCCTGACCTACAAAGGTGCTGGGAAACTTAATGAATGGAAAGCTTGCAATGTACTTTAAGATCACCAGGGAGAAGATACAAGAGACAGGGAAAATATTGCAATACATGTAACATTTTATCAGATTATAGAAATTTTAAAGTACTTGCACCAATTTTATATAAAGATGTGCTCTATCATATGTGATTTCTTACAGGACCCACACTGTATTAAAAAGAACAAAACTTCTGTAGGACAAGGTTGTAACTCACAGGTACATAGTGATACACATGAGTCCCATAGCCTCATCCCCTCCCCGTGGTCTTTTTTTTTCCCCCTCACTTCCCTCTTTCACTACAATCCACATTTCTGTTATCCCCCATTTCACCCTGTCTTCTCTGTCTGCTGTTGTGAAGTTATTGCTCGCTGGGTTTTGATTTCATGCAGAAGCCAAGAAGCGTGAGAAGGAACCTGGATCCCCAGAGGCAGCCGCACCGGGACGGCAGCATTTGCATCTTTTCCTCCAGACGCACTGACTGCCTTTGGGAGTCGCGACAGGTCCATGAATCTGGGACTCCAGATTTATGTGTCACTTCCGTGGCTACACAGGTTTTCTGCAGGGACGAGGCTGAAGTCCTCCTCAAGGAGAGCTTCACCTTTGTGCCGCAGGAGAGCCTCCGTGCTTGCGAGTGTAATTTGGTCCATCCCAGTCCCCAGCAACCCTGGCTTACCTGAGCAAGCCTGGTTCTTTTGCCCGAAGGCAGACACTCAGGCACTACGTTATTTATTACTGCTAATGAAGTTGCTTTGTTTGTTCTGTTGCTTAGGGGAATAACTTAATGTCTCAGAATGCCCTTTAACAGTATTTGGCTTTGTTTATTAAATATTTATCTTGCAAGATAAATGTGGATAAGGGGTTCCTATCAGGATAACTTCTGGGAGGAGAGAGCATCAAGAGTCTCAGAGGGTAAAATGGGTGTAGAGATCCAGGTTGGGTTGTTGTCCAGAGCAGCACGCATCCTTCCTAACAGTGTAAAAGAGAAGCAGTTTCATCTACCTAATGCTCAGTTTCTCAGTTTATCTCCAGCAGCCAAAAGGAAGTGGATCTGACACGTTTAGGGGACTTGTGCTCTTCTTTGCCTGGGATCTGACACTCCTTCCCTCCTCCCGGTGTAAAATAACTACGCTTCCCAACACAGTGAAAAGGAATCCTGCAGGTTGCCATGTTGTTCCTGTTGCTAAAGGAAGGGTTTGGCAGTGCGGGAGGGGAAAGCAGGATGGCACCGGTATAGGAAGCCTTCAGCAGCAGTAGGGAAAAGGGAAGGGGAGAGAAGCAATCACAGGGATGGAGCCCAGCTAGGATTAGCCTGTTCACTGGTGAGTCTGCAGGCTGAGTACACACCTGCTGAGCCTTTCTTTGGGTAAGCAAAAGGCAGAAGAAATACCGATAAATGCAACAGGTTAAGCAGTTATGATTAGAAGTGAGCACTGTAGGCTGTCCTGAAGCTTTGCAGGGAAGTCAAGACAGCCCCCGAACCCCTCCCCGGCAATGCTAGCAGAGTTTGATGAGTCCCGGCAGTCAGCCTAAGACTCACAGGATCTAACTTACAGGGGTTTTACAAGTGTCCTGTCCAGTGGATCCTAATTCCCCTTCTCTGCCCCCGACACCCAGAGAGGAATGGGCAGGCGGGAAGTGACACTGCTCCCTTGCACAGCCGTGTTGTACAAGTCAGAGTGAAGATGCCATCTCATTTCTGCCCATGCACACGGCTGGCATTCCACTCTGGCCTTTCGGGTCGGAGCCAACTGCAGCTGTTTGCAGAGAGAGGGTCACCCCATGGCGTCCTCCTGTGGGGAGGGTGACTCCCCTGGCCTCACTCGGCTGGAAGCAGCTGTAAGGGAGGAATAACCGTCTCTTCCTGATGTGCATGGGAATAGAGCTGAGAGGGAGTGGTGTGGATTCAGCCTCCAGCCACCTGCTGTACAGAACGGGCAGATCATTACCCAGAGAGCTCTGTAATTTTGCTTTGCAAATGCTTGCCCACTGGCGCAGAGCCTGAGGAGGAGAAGGGGGAGAGGGAGGCTGCTCACAGCTCTGCATGCCAAAAAGGCACTTTACCACGCATGAGGCCACCAATGCTTTTGCAGCCGTGAGACCTCACAGGCTTAACCCTCTCTGCTGCTCCCCGAGCCGGGTTTTTGTAAGAGGGGAGGAAGGAGTGGCAAGAGCGGGCAGAGAAGGAAAGAATAAGCAGCTGTTGGAATGAGAGAAGAAAGAGCGACGCAGGGAAGGGAAGAGGACACAATGGCTAGGGAAAGGGGAGCATGCAGGCCATGAAGGCATGTCGAGACAGGAGTCCCTGCCAGAGTTGACAGCATGAAAGGGAGAAGACTCCATCCCCACGGTCTTCTAAGCAGGCAAGGTGTAAGCATTTTCTGGGAACTAACAGCAAGAGCAAGGAAGAGCCTGCTTGGGACTTTCTCCTAAGCTCACTAAGGCTTTGCAGAGTCTGCTTCCTGGGGAAGCCTGGCTCACACAGATAGACTGCTTGCAACTACAGCAGCCTGCCATTCCTCCTGCCTCCCCCACCTCCCCACAGCTTTTAAATTTGTGGGCAAATTTCAGCTACATCTTTGACATGGCTACATCTCCATCTGGTATTATATTTTTACAAGTTTCATGAAAACAGGCAAATGGATGGCAGAGAGAAGCCAAGTTTCTATGAAGGGACGTGCTGAAGTGTGAATTCAACAGTATTGTCACCCAGCAGAGAACCCAAACAGGAGAGTGGTGCTATGAATAAGTGTCACAACAAAGTTCCAACTCCCTGAATAGTAGTTTTTTGGCCAGCAGTTGTGCAAAACCACTGAGATTTGAATAAGCCAGACCCCCAGATTCTGTTCCATACTGATAGCTGCTCTCCCTCCGGTTTTGTTTGAGTCCATTCCGCAGGGATGTCCCCTCTGAGGCGTACATCAGAGAAGGCAGCAAGTTGAACCCAGCTGGGAACAAGTGTAAACCCAAGTGCTCATCAGTCGTTTTCTTTGAAGTGCTCCTTGCCCTGCAACCAACCGTCCCCCCACCCCGAGCCAGAAGATGGCTGCATCCTGCAGAGGATCTCTACGGAGATCTGTGCAGAGCTTCCCAGGCAGCAGTGCCTTTACTGCACCGTCTTCCATTGCACCAAGAATCGGTGCGGCTCTGGCAGAGATATGGCCCGAGAGGGTGCATGTGGCCAGGGTGCTGCACACCAGTGAGTGAAGGGCTCTAATGCTTTCCCTATTTCCCAGTTCATCTTTTGTTCTCTGCTGCTAGGTCTATGCCCATCCAGGGAAGATGCTTTCAGTACAGAAGGGAAATAAGGCTCAATTGCTCACACCCACACCCAGCTCACACTTCCCTAGCATGCTGGGGAAGCCTGTTCTTCTGAAAGCACTTCTAGAAGTTCCTTCTACGTTCAGGTAGCTCCAAAAAGGGCAACACTTCACACTTTTCAAATACCATTTCCCAGCCTTGCCTTAAGGGCTCTGGCTAAAGCAAACAATGTGCCAACAACAGAAACATCTGGGGGAAAAAAAGTATAAATCGTAAGGGAGCAGTTCTGTGGTATCCATGGCCAGATGCTCTCCTCTTTATAACAGAGCACCTGTTTTCTACTTTGCAAGTACTCTCCATTTCTAATAGTATAAGCCACAAGAAAACTAAATCCATTTTAGCACCTGATCTATTGTAGCAGCAAACAGGCATCCCAATTCTGCTGGCACTATTATATGCTCCAGTAGCACCCATGACTTACAGGATATTTACTGGACTTAAAGTCAATTTAAGAAGCAGCAGGATAACATTTTTGCATGTAATTTGATGACATTTTGATGACTCACACCATTTTGTCACAAATTTGCATCAGCCGTTATTTTTCTAATTATTTCTAAAAGTGTGCTATGAGTTTTTCAAGCATCTAATTAGGGAATCGTTGCCCTGAAAAGCTCCAGTTTGAGCCCCTTGATCATAGACACATACATGAAGGCTTGACTTCAGCATCAAGGCTTCAGATATAAAAACAGACAAGGGACAGGCACGAAGGGGACAAACCCCAGGATGACTAAGGGAGCGTTCCACGTGTTGGTTGTTATGATTTATTATTTTTCTTCCCTTGCTCCTGAACTTTCCATCCAGCTCTCACCCACTCACAACATGGTGCAGCGACAGGTGAGTCTTTCCTGAGAAAGAGCTGAGAAACTGAAAACCTTAACTTTAAAATGAACGAGTCCCTTCAGTCACACTAACACTGCCCAGTGTGATGTTGGAATACAGCTGGGAATTAATGGGTCAGAACAAAAGATTTTCCCCAAACCGGAAAAAATTATGGATTGCTGTTGAATTGCTTCATTTCTTTCCTAAGTACATGAAGCAGAGTTATCATCAATAAAATTTCAAGGAAAAAAAAAAAGGCAAAAAAAAAAAAAAAGCTGAGACTTTCTATATTTAGTAGCTTCTGCATTTTGGCACATTTGCTTGCTAAAAATACCTAAATGCACTTATTGGTGGGGGGGGGAATCAGCATTTCTGCTTTTTGCCATCCAATTATCCCAGCAACAAGAGAGGCAGACAGTTGCAATTTGAGATTCCCTGACAGTTGTCTGCTGAATGTACAGCATTGAAACGCCTGTGTTCACGGAAGAAGGCGAGAAACCCAATCCAGCAGGCTGGCCCTGGGGCTAACAGGTAGCCGAGGTGCTCGGCAGCAAACCCAGGTGTGCCAATGCTCAGCCCGGAGAGCCCGTGGCTGAGAGGTGGTGCCCACATCTCCCTCGGGCACGGCAGAGGGGGCAGGGCCACAGGCCACCAAAGCCAGCAGCAGGGCATGCACAGGGAGGGAGGGCATGCCTGGAGCAAGGTGCCTGCCCGGACTCTCAGACCAGGACAGTTCTGAGCAACCGGGATGCACAACCTGATCCCCATTCCTGGATTAGGATGTAATTTATTTCTGCAGGGAATATGGGATTATGCCTACTGTTTCTTCTAAGCACTGACCCTACATGGTGTCTGTTAGATGGCCCAGTGGCCAGCACAGGTGGGGTTGGTTGCCACAACCAGTCCCTTTTCTGGCTGCACCTCTGAAGAAAGCTGCTGGTGCTGCTGCAGGATTGTGCTACCCACGTGCGTTATTAGGGAGTGCATCCTGGCTCATCCACATTACATTTTTGGACCAGGACCTACAGACAAGTTCCCTTGAATCAGTTCTTAGGTTCAACCTTCTTTGCATGCAACTGGTCACGTCAACAGGGCTTCCTGGAACTCAGCCTTCCCTTCAGTATAAATAATATAATTAGTAACTACCTCCAAACATGAAGTGGATTTTATGAGTATACTGAAGCTGCTGAGAGCTGTTGGTTTAAAGTGCCGAGCATATCCTTTCAACACGACAGGCCCCTGAACCTAAAGTAGAAGTTATTCTTAAAAGAAGCGTAACAGCCGGTATGGATTTGCAAGAGCAGCTCTAGTCACAGTGATCTAGTTTCCTTTTCCAACGGAGTAACAGGGCTTGGGAGGCAGCGAGTGCTATGTCTCGACTCTAGCGAAGCTTTTGACATTTTGACATGTGACTCACGATATTCAAGAAAAGTTTGTCTAGGTGAACCTGCTGTGGGGTAATAACATTTGGTTAGAAAAACATTTATTGAAAACAGTTATCATTATTTCATTGCCAGATGAAAGATGTATTGAGTGGATCCTACAGGTGTTCGTTGGAGGGTCCAGCACTAGTCAGTGTTTCCATTAATGACTTGGATAATGGAATAAAGAGTATACTTATTAAATCTGCAGATGACATCAAGCTGGGAGGGACTGAATACGCCAGAGGACAGAAATAGAATACAAGACAATCACAGCAAATTGGACAAATGATCTGAGAACACAAGATGAAATTCAACCAGGACATATTCATATAATTAGACTTAAGCAGGAATAATCAACTTCATAAATACAGAAAAAGGAACAGCAGGCAAGGGGGCAATTCTGCAGAAAGGGGTCTGGAAGTTAATGTACATCACAAGCTGAAAAGCAGTAAAAAACATGTCTCACCACCACAAGACAATCAAGTATCATATTGCAACACTAAGGTTAGTCTGATAGACCTGTGATGTAGGTTTTTCCCTGGAGGATTATGTCCAGTGTTGGGTGTCCTGCTCTGAGAGGCCAATCGGAGAGAGCCCAGGAGAGGAAGAGGGGAATGGTCGAACATTTAGAATCTGTGTCCGACAAGAGCATAGAGGACAGAGGCTGTCTAGATAAAGAAAGGATGACTGGGGGAGGACACTGCAACGGTTTTCAAATACCTGAACAGCTGCTACAAGGAAAAGAATAATCTGTTTTCTATGCCCATGATGAATAAGAGGCAATAAGTTTAACTTCAGCATGGAAGATTTGGGTTAATCTGTTAAGAATAGGGAAACACTGGAATAGATTGCCCAGAGCTCAGTCAAAATATCATCAAGGGCAAAGAAGGTGCAGCTGAACATGCCTGGGGCAAGGAGATGGAATAGATGATCTCTCAAAGTCCCTTCCAATCCTATTTCTTATAGCTTTTTTGATCAGTAGTAGCAAGTTTAAAGAGGGAACTCTCCATTCCCCCTCCCTTGTATCAGATATTTTTCACAATGAAAAGGGAGAGTTTTGAAGTTTTTACAGGGCAGCAAAACACAGGCGCACACCAGTCCTTACCCAGCTTCAGCAAATCTATTTTCTAAATACGCCAGACACACGTTTAGGTAGTCTCAACCCTATATGGAACAGAGCTTGAGACATTAATCTTTCATCAAAAAACCCACAGTCCTCTTCTAACAAGCCTGCATAACCGTTCCTCGGGGTGACTGCAGAGCCACAGAGCCCTGCGGCTCGCTGCACTTGCCTTCCTCGCTCAGTAACCCCGGCTAAGAAAAGCATTTACATCCCAGGCTCACTGGTCTGTGCAGTCCCAAAAATAAAGAGGTTTTGGGAGTTTGATGTTTTTGTTTTAATGTTTCCCAGTGGAAACTTCTCATACGTTAAATCTTACGCACTCACGCAATAAACTAAGGTCATGTCTAAAAAGATTATAAAACCCTAAAACCAGTATCAGTCTCAAACTCTGAGCATAGGACCAACAGCAACTAATGTTTGCAAAACCTGTGTTTGAAATAAACCCCTATCTCTTTATGAGAAGAGGAGAAGCACTTCTGACCAGAGCCAGAGCTGTTGCAGAACCCGTTGCATGGGCAGACTCCAGGTGTCCTGCTGGAGGGCAGAGGACACCCTTGGAAATGAGGAGGGACTACATGCTGGGAACACAGTGCCCTGCAGCTCTCCTAAGGTGAACAGGACATGGGTTATGGATGTCTATACTACCAAGAGAAGAAAAAGTGACCACAGGACTATGATTAGCAGAAGCAGGGCAGACAAAGACATATTCCTTACTTCTTAAGCGATCATAAAACTTTCCTGGTGTTAAGATGATCAGGAGTGCATGAAACACCCCCTACCATGCCATAGATGTGTGTCCATATGGACACATGGCAACTCTCTCCAAATTGAGAAGGTCATGCTTCTTATTCGGTCTGCCAGTGATGAGGATAATTAATACCATTTCTTAGATCGACCATAAAGTCCCAGACCAGCACCTAGCAAAGTCAATGAGTAACGTATTTTGATGCTAAAGAGATTTTGAGAGAAACTGTCAGCTGGCCCCAGTTGTCCCAGCTCGTCCTGCGAGGCCTCAGCTGCTGCCAGGTTTTCTTCCCAGCACTCGGGCTCTGTCTGCCTGCCAAGAGGCTGGTCCTGCCAACGCTGAGCACCCCTTGCTTTTGGGGATCAATGGGAAACGAGGGCTTAGGGCGACCCCTTAGGTCAGAGCAATTTTGGTACGAGACAGAAGGATCTCCCACTGCACCTTGTCCGTGGAGATGTGGGTCCCTGCAGCCTGTCGGAGCAGCTCCGCTGCAGGGGCAGGGCACAATTACACTTTTCTTATCAAGGCGCTCAGCGGGGACCCGTGGGGCGGAGGACGGTCTCTGCGGCTGGCCATCCTTCCTCTCCCATCTCTCGCCCACGGCATCTCTGAGCGATGCTCCCATCGCTGGCTGTGCCCCTGCTGCTTGAGTTAATTACAGTAATTATACCTGCGCTCCTCAGCTCCAGCTCCCTTTTGTTGTCACTTCCCTGCCCGTTCATTTGCAAATCTAATCGCTCAGTGGATTTTTCAAAAAGGAAAAGGGTAGGGAGGGCAAAGATACAAGTGAAGAAAGAAAGTATGATTCCTGTAACAACAACACAACGGGAACTGAGAAGCCATTGAGCAGCACCAGGTGTTTTATTTAGTGCCCCTGCGAGGACCGCGTGCTGCTCCGGGCTCTGACAGACAGGCCTTTGCTGAGCTAGCGTGAGGGGGAAAAAAGAAAGAATCGCATCAGCCTGCCCCAGTGCCTGCCAAATTGCCTCGATCAAGGTTCCCAGCAGAGCTCAAGATACTGTCCAGTGCTTCAGAGCAGACTTGCAGAGGGGCAGGAGAGCTTCCCCGGGCACCCAGTGCTCCCAGCACGTCTGGCATGGCAGGATGCCCACATGGGCACGGGCACCTCCAGCAACTGCTCTTCTCAGTGCTGGGTCCCACACGTTTCTCGGGTAGGTTTCACATGGGCAAGGGGTGCTGTGATATCAGCTGTGGAAACACAAGCCTCTTTTCATGCCTGGGAGCGGAGGCTTTCCAGCGGGGACCATGGGAGAGCCACTGCTAGTGGTGAGCATGCAGATCAGGTCACCTGTCTGATAAGGACAGATTTGAGGTCGATCCTTTGAATAAAGTGGGAAAAAAAAGTGTAACCAGAAAAAAAATAGCTTCCTAGCTCTTTTCAGGTGCTCTGAAGAAAAGGAAGCAAGAAGGGGAAGCCTCTGATGTTTCCTGCCAGCTGACACTGGAACCAGTGTCATATCACTGTCACAGGGCAGCAAGGTGGAGCAGTGGGGTTTGTTCACCCAATACTGTGTATACCGTTTCAAGAAGAAAAGTACAAAACAGTGTGATTTTGTCTTTTAGGGCCAATAGATACAGTCAGTGAAACAGTGCAAGGGGTAAAGAGACACCCTGGTTGCTTTGCACTAAGCACAGCAATTATATGACACTGACCTGAAGCACCTCCACACCAGCCCTCACACCGGTTTGCCAGTGTAGCCACACATGTCTGAGCTCATTCACGTTATCATCCTGGATGCCAGAATTTCCCACTGTGCAATGTTTTGCCACTCAGCACTAGAGCTGGTTTCTCTCATTGGCCATGCTGGAAGGGCAGCCCAGGTGGCTGCCCGCAAAAGTCCAGGAGTCTGAGAAGGTGAAGATTAAACTAACTCCTCTGATAAAGTATTAGAAGAATAGACTTTTTCTTTCTTTTTTTTTTTTTTTTAAGGCTGAAAATAGGTGATGTTTTTCATGATCGGAGCAGATGTTTCTTATCATAGTATGTTCGTACACAAAACATTTATTGCTTTGCACATCTGCATGGGCAAGAAAGCATTCTAGAGAATGGGGAAGAGCAAGAGGTAGAGAGACCTTCTGAACATCATGGGCAGGCAGAGAAGTAGTTAAGGAAACAGGTCAGAACTGTAAAGCGTTCCTATTTTGAGGTAATATCCAACTGGAATTTTTTTGTGAAGTTAGAGCGACAAATTCATTTTAATATAACTGAAAAAAAAATGCAAACCACCAAAAGTAATGTCTTATTTCCAGGCAAGAAATACGAAACAAGAGTATCGCACAGATCTGAGCAACATGCAACTGCAGTGTGGCAAACTAGAGAGTCTCTAAGTCCTTTAGATGACGTGCTCAAAAGGATTTTCCATCTCCCAGGAGGCTGATTGCTGGGGGAGGAGAGAAAGGACCTGCAATTAGGTTGATTAAAATAGTGGTCCCAGTGTGGTCTGTTCTTCACTGTTGCCAGGAGACTAGAAGGCTGGGATGAACTGTTCAACCTTTTTGTAACAAAAATAGGTGTTTACTTCCACACTGTATGATCTTGGCTCTCTCCAAGGCTGCGCATTCTCTGATAGTCCTCCAGAAAAAAAGTCCCAATCCAACTTAACTTTCTTAGACCTGTGTTAAGATGGATTTACCGTGTCCAAAACTACATCAGTTCTTCCCTGCCTCCGTCTTCCCAACCCAGTGCCCAACTCCAGGCTCTATGCTAAACATTCAGTGGCTTTTCTTTCACATATTATAATATTAATCCTGTCTTTCCCTCCTGATCCGGACCCTAGTACCAGATAAGCAGGGGTTAACCAGTTCCAGGTTACTCGCCCCCACCACGGACATGCATCTGAAGCAAAGGCCAGCTAAGTGGCTCAGCTGGTGGGTGAGGACATTGAGACGGGCCTCCACTCGCAGGTTATTAAGTGGACATGCACCGCCTGCAGTCAGTGACTTACGCTGGAAAAATGTAAAAAGGAAACAGGAAACAGAGGATCTTGGTGCAGAAGCCAAGCCGGGCTGTCTTACCAACTTACTCCATTTTACCCTCCCTTTTCCCAGCTGATACAAAAGTGAAAGGAAACACTGAGTATACTGGTGGACAATGGCTATAGTCCAAAGTGAAGCCCTAGTTTCTCAAAGTCCCTTTTGGGGACCATCCTAAAGCATACTGACTGAAAAGAAAAAAAACCACACCACTCAAAGGAAAAAAAAAAAAGTCTGCAGTAGTAGCTGATCCGGAGTTAAAAGCCTGAAGATCTCCATGCATTTGAAGCATCTCTGTAGCCTGATTTAGACTATTTGCTTCAAGAGAAGTCTCATCTTTCCTAAAGCCAAGTGCATTAATGAAACTGAGCCAACGTGCCTTTTCTATGGCTTTCCCTTGTTCTGTCTGCTGCTACAGAAACCGTGCGTGCCAAGCAATGCACTTGCCTTTTAATGCCCCAATGCCAACATCCTGAGCAGGGGCCAAGGGGCTGCAATAGATGGGTGGATAGCAGGCACGACAGTTTTGGAAAGGAAGGATAGAGATGACAGTGAAGGTAGAAAACTGCAAAAATAGCTGCAAAATTAGCTCAAAGCTTAAGTCTCTGCTACAAATGCTGTAGCGTGCATGTGGGGGAAGGGAGTTTGAATGCCAAGAGAGAGGATCCTCGCTCCTGTTAACACAGCGGCAACCAGGCAATAGCTGGAAAGAGCCATTTAAACCTCCCTGTGTAGCTGTGTTGTAACACAGCACATAATCACTCATCATGCTCCTTTCCCCAGCCTGCGCAGGCTGCCTGCTGCAGGAGCTCTGCCGCGCAGCCCTCTCAGCACGGCTTGGCTGCGTCACTCCTTGGGTACCCTCCAGATCAGGCAAAAGGGATTGCACACAGTCACCAAAATGTTTTCCTGGCTAAATCCTGTCACGCACACAAGGTTTGCCTCGTCGCCACACCAAGCTCTCTGCCTCCTTGCACTTGGGTGGAGAAAGGGAAACGTAGCCCGAGAATAAGGGCAAGCAGCAGGAGCACTACCAAGAAGTCTGCTTCGGTTTCTAGTCTTCAGGCCCTTCACCAGACTCAGACGGGACACCAAGCTGTTTAGCGCTTCTCCTCCACATCTGCTCCATCACACGCACCCAGCATTGCAAACCAGGACCTCCAAAGAGGGCATGCACATCCAGGGCTCAGGTGGGAGCACCAAGGCACATTGGTGAAGGATACAAACCCACTATTATTAGCACTAGAAAGGGAGCCCCAGGTTTCCCACCAGCATTCTAATAGAAGCATTTCTGCTGCAAAACCACCTTGGCTGGATGTCAAGGACACATTATAAAGGCAGGTCAATCCAGGTGTGAAGCAACGTAGCACAGAGATAGCAGCTGGAAGATTGCCAGAAGCCCAAAAACTACGATCACACCCAAGAACCTCAAAACCAGCAAGCTCACTCCGGCATTAGTAAATGAATTGCTTCCTAAAACCTCAGATGCTAATTACTTTTGTGTGTTTTAATTTTTGTACTTAGCATTCTTCTGTCCAAATTAAAGTAAATCTCATTTAATGCCCCAACAGAGACAGACTCCAAGTGTCTTTTTCCTTGAAAGCTTCTCCTGCTAGTCACTACCTAGATACCGAATCAGAAGAGCGTTATTTTAACTCCGAAGTGGCTCTTGTCTTACATGTTGTGAACTGGGAAGACAGACGAAAAAATAGTGCCAGAGGTAGAGGATGTGCCTTCAATCCTGTCTGTCTGCAGCTATAACTATCCAGCTTCAACAAAGGCTACTGGGAGGGTTATACAGCCCAGAGAGATGCACCACTACACGTTAACAGTATCCAGCAGATGCTTCTCAGGTTCCTTTCCTGACTCTGCAGGAAGGGAGAGCTACCCATAGAGCCCGAGGGTGCTTTTCTAGCTTATCTTCAACAGTTCCTTTCTATTTACAAACCCTTCTTGGATAGCAGCCTCCTAGCCTTGCTTATACTCCTTCCGTCTTGGATATTACCCCTCTGACATTGTTTGTTTCTCAAGTTTCTAGGGGGTCCTCACAGCTAAGAGAGACATCCGCCCATCGTGGCATCTCCAGCCTGGTGGCCACACAGAATGAGGCATGGAGGAGGCCAGGGAAGGAAGGAAGGACGGATGCAGCATGGGTTTTCTACAGAACCTGAAAAAGGCAGGACTTCTTTGAAGGGTCTGCACAAGCAAAAGCTGTTATTTAGCTTCTTGACAGCAAAGCAGGTGGTGAAGTTACAGAACTACTTCTCCCTCCCAAAACAGTTTTGCCACAAATTTCTGTCACTTCACAAAAGCTCTTTGCTTCCACCTTGATGACAACCTTTGCCCCTGATGGGAGGAAAGGCGGATGTCTGTCTCAGCAGATAGATGGCTTTGCAGATCCAGAGGAATCGGTGAGGTTATTGAGTAGCTGACAGGGGCGGGGGATCAACAAGACCATGGGTTATCTCTGTAATAAATACAGCCTGCCACAAATCTCCATATTTAAGAGCAGCCTCTCAGGGTCAATAGGCTCAGTAGCTTTGGTCAGTCAATAAGACCCAGTATTAGCCTCAGCAGAAGCGTCAATTCCTGCATAATAAAACACGGTTTATGTTTTGAGTCTCCCAGAGACTTTTCTACTGCAAGCTTCTCCTCACAGGGCTAAATCCCTTCAAAGTCCAGGGAGAAAATAGAGGTGCTGGTGAGCCAACAGGCAGCAATGTTTTGAGCCTGTGTGAGCAATGTATTCGTGCACAAGGTCAAAACTCCCTCGCTGACATAGGGTGAGGAGGAAAACAGGAGGTAGAGACCTCCACAGAACACAGCACCCTTCAAAAGCCTCGGCACCGCTTTGCTTTTCCCACACCTTCTCCCACCTGCCCTCACACACCATCCCAGGCCCACAACCTACACACAAAACAGGGTGAAGGTCCCCTCCTTTACTCATTGTCAGAGTCAGCTTGCAAAGTCGTCCAAGGAGAGATACATCATCATGCATTCAAAAGCCACCACCATCTCCAGAAGCAGGACCTTCCCTAGCCACCCTTCCCTTGGCATTTTCCCAAACAGAAAAACAGGGAAATACTCGCCTTTCTCCAGGTAACCAGGCAAAACACCCCCTCCCTCCTTGGGGCAACCTCCCTGCTCCTGGCTCTGCCCCTTTCTCCCCTTCCTTCTCCACACCACCCATGTGTCACACCAAACGAGCTACCAAAACCTTCCGCAGATGCACTCGTTACCTCCAGCAAGAGAAAAAGCAGCCATGACACAGAGCTACAACCTCGTTACAGCTTCTAATGAGCTGACGGGAAAATATTTCTGCCTGATTAGAATTCTTAACGAGCTCCTGATTATTATGAGTGGAAGCTGGCTGGCCTCCCATTTTGTCCCATCTGTAATGGCAGGACAGCTTCTAGCATCCCCCATGTGTCTCTTCCCCCCAGCCCAGCAGGAAGAGGTATAGTCGCTCTTCACCAATCCGTACCGCACCCTGGCAACAGCAAAAGAGAAATAGGCCGGTATTTATGTATCAGCTCTTGCTGTAAATCAAGGGTTAAGCTTTCTGCTACTTGGGAAGAACCTTTCTTTAGTCACCGGCGATGTCACCAAAGACGCCAGCCAAAGGCACTGAGTCACGTTGCGCCCCAGAGACTGCTGCGGTTGGGGTTTTGAAGACCCTTTAACAAGTGCTTGAAACCAGGCTGTTCTTTTTCCATTGTATTTTACCTATTAAAAGATTGTCCCCCTCAAGCGATGCATACTGTCAGGTGATCTCACTAGCAGAGGAAATCTACAAAATATGTGTTTACAGAAGAGCACGCAGTCAAAACTGCACAGTGAGCACAGGGCTGGTGTCTCCCAAGGCATAAAGGCAGTTCAGGTGCTGCCACGCTTCCCCCAGGTGTCCTCCTTGCTGGCAGCTGCAGGGGCAGGGCAGAGAGGCCGGGAGAGGGAATATCTTGTCATCCCAAGGGGGATCCCTTCAGGGCGGGCTTGTGGTGTACCTGCAGACTGCTCTCTGAATCACATCAAGAGTTTTCTTGTCTTCTTTCAGCTTGGGA
Source organism: Chroicocephalus ridibundus (assembly GCF_963924245.1). Taxonomy (NCBI): domain Eukaryota; kingdom Metazoa; phylum Chordata; class Aves; order Charadriiformes; family Laridae; genus Chroicocephalus; species Chroicocephalus ridibundus. The sequence goes on from NC_086287.1 coordinate 27,728,544, forward strand.
CCACAGAGGTCCCCACGAGACCCTGACGCTTGCCAGCCTCCACGTTCCCCCAGCACTGCAGGCCCACCAGGCAGTGGTGATCAATAGAAGGATCCAGCCCCTCTCCACCCCGCATATAAAGTCTGAGACTTTATACCATGGAATAGTCCTCCACGTTCAACTCCTGTCCAATTGTCTCCACTTCTGCCTCCTCCAAATTCTTCAGCCAAAACCCTTGCAGCCCTCGTTCTTGACTCCTTCTCCAAAAGCCATGACAGCCACAAGTTCCTCTCATCAAGCTATTCCTTCTTCCATAGTAACAAGCAACGTCTTTTCTCTGGCTTCCCAACAGTCCTTTACACAGACCAACACCCAGGCCAATGTGTGGGAGTGGACAGGAGAGGTTCTCCAAGCACAGCTTACCTTATAACACAACTGATGCCATGGTCACAGGCAGCATCAGTTTGAGTGGAAGAAAACAAACCCAAACAATAATTGCTCTGATTGATTAGATACTGAAGATGGAGCATACCTTTGCTGTATTTTTAAAGGCCGTCTTTGGAGTTTACCTGCAGTTTACTGGAGCAACTGAACTGATCTTGGGAACTGAGATGCCTCATGTGGTCTTGGTGATTCAACTCCAGCCCACATAACTCAAGTGCCCAAGATGATGTGGTGATGTGACGGAGCCAGGTGACTCATATGACCAGGAGTGCTTGGACAGGACACCCCGGTAACCACTGTGACTCAGTCTTTGCCACTGTTGTGTCACGAGGAATGGCTGGGCCCGGATAGACACAGTCAATTGGTTACTCACTGTGCCCTGCACTGCTTATAAAGATAAAGGTTTCAAGGTACTCAGGAATTACTGAAAACAGGCACAGTTGCATTACGTGTAAATACACACATATATATATTTGTATATGTTAACAGAAGAGAGAGAAACTTCCTTCTTAAAAGTTTAGACCTGTTATAAACAGCAGTATGGAGTAGGAAGAAACTTAGCCAGCTGGCAAGTCTTAAATATTGTCCATTTGTGTGGCTTTTCCACCTCTCTCTGGACCAGCCAGGATGAACTACTTTTGGAGGGTGCAGTCGGGACTAGATGGAGCATTGGTCTGATCTGGCCATTAAGATTCCAGTTTAATGTTAGAAATGGTGGCTTTTAACTATGACTAGTGTTAATATTTTAATGACTTTTTCCATTCAGACATCACCATTGCATTTCAGTCTCTGTAACGCCAGATGTTCAGGGCAGGTGGTTTGTCCTTCCAGCAAAGGAGAACTAGGAGATTTGTGCCTGGAAATATTCTACGCGTTGTCTCTATACGTGCAGCCCTGGAGCAGAGGTGGTGAAAAGCCTGCAAGGGCTCTGTTGGGGACTCAGCCCAGGACTGGTGTGGATTTCCCCTTGAACAGACATTAATAGAAGACCAAGCAGCGGTGCTTACAAGGCTCTCTCTTTAGGGCTTCTGGCTCTGCCCCAAAACTTGCAAAAACCACCGTGCCACATCACGTCCTTCCATGGCCAAACATGAGAAAAATAACTTGAAAGACTATTTGTAGTGGGATCACCTGTTGCCACATGCCTTAACAATACAAACAAATCCTGTCCCTTGCCACTAGTTATACATTTTTTAACTGAGGCATTAATACTCAGCACTTACAACACTTTTAATCCATATATATCAAAGCACTTCTGTGGAAAGAGAGACACTGTGTAGGCTGGTAGGAGCCTAGAGAGAACCTGTTAAGATTTGGTAATAGTGGCTAATACTGACCCAGTTGCAGATGTACAGAAAAGTGACAAAACCCCCTGCCTAACATGTAGTTGGTTTAGTGTGAACCCCAGAATGGCTTCCCTGGAGTAATCTAGCGTGGAGTTCAAAAACATCTTTCTGTGAGTACCATAGTATCACAGAGCTGCCTTTGTACGTTAAATTCTCCTGCTTCTAAGTGTAGTGTCCAGCAGAACCTGTTGTTTGAATCTGTGAGGCATAAAATACCTGCCTGAGCGCTTCTCATTGCCATCCCAATAGAGGCAATGGGGACAGAGATTAAACAGCACTCTCTGCTCTCCGCTTCTCCCATTTGTAACCATGCGGCACATATTTCTGGGCAGAGGCTGCACAGTCCCACTGTGGAGAGATCCTGGGCAGCTGTTTTCCATTGAACACGTGAGAAATCAATGACAAAATGAGGGTGTTGGTGGAGGCTGAGTCCCATCCTGCTGTAAAACACTCAGACCCCTTCTGTCCCTAGCCAAGCAAGAGCCCTTGATGTTTTGCTCTATGCTTTTATTTCCCCTTTTGCTTTTCTTCCCCTCCAAACCACTCCGCTCTCTCTTAGAATTGCCCACCATCTCCTTCTCCGTCCACTGTCCATGCTCAAAGCGATTAACTCTGCCACTTTCCCTGGGTCTGTTCCTCTGAAGATTACTGTCTCGGGTTCGGAGCAGATAATCCATCAACCAAATGGCCAGCTGCCACCCAGGGGTCTGACGCAGTCCTCTGGCACTCCTGCTGGAAGGTCTCTCTGGCTGCACGGCCGGCGGAGCGTGGACAATGCAGCGCACCGGGAGCAAAACCGGCACGGGATGGAGCTTAGCGTTCCAGCCAGCACGGGCACACATCGACATGAGCACACACGTGCAGGCTCAGGCGAGCAGCTCCACAGCCTCAAATCTCAGGAGATGGCCAGAAGAAGAGCCCAGGAATAAACTAGCCATCAGGAGACATCTTGCCCGCTCTTACACTGCAGAGACCTCCCTTTAAATCGCAAGGGGGAACTCTCCTGACCAAGAGCTGGGTAGGGTTTTCAGATGACTTATGGATCCCGCACAGTGTTATTATCTGAAGCAAATGAGAAAGTGAACTGAAGCTGAACACGGTGCCCCTGCTGAGCCCACATGCCGTGGGCACACAGGGTGCCTTGAGCCCTGTTCTTGCGGTGCTGCCCGACCTCCCTGCCAGGGCTGCTGCTCCCGCAGGCCGCCTGATGGGCTGCAGCCTGCCGTGGTTAGACAGCGTCTCCTTTGCCCTGCTAACGGCCCTTCTGCACACAGCACCCAGGCCACCCTCTCATGAAGCGCGAGATGGCACCTCCTGGCCCAGTTATGCCACTGCAGTCCTGGCTTTCAACCTAGCCCTGCCAAAACGCCTCCGGCCCAACCACCGTGTCTGTCACAGCCACCTGCCCAGGCTGAGCTGAGGTCTGAGTTACGCCACTATTTAAGACCAAACTATTGTTCTTCAGAGTGATCTAAAACGCATTCAACATCCCTCTGCAGTAGGAACCATCAACAAGCAACATTGGCATCTTTACAATATGGCCCAAACCCCAGCCAGACCTCCTTCAGCCTGTCAAGACGTCTTGGAGAGGCAAACCAGGAGTGACAGAAACATCACTGCAGAGTGGGTTTCAAAGGCAGGGTCCAGCAAAAAAAGCAAGAGGGAAATGTCTCGGCACGTGGATGCGCCATGTGGTCTGCTCTGGGCGGCTGGGCACGGCCCTACCAGCTTCATGCAGCTGGGATGGGGCAACATCTGCCTCCTGGCTAAAGCAGAGAGTGAAGGGAAGCTGCCTGCCCCATGCCAGCTGGCAGTCCCTCCCCCTGCCCCCTTTGCCAGCTGTGCCACAAGGTGAGAGCACCTGGGCTGTCAGCGCAGCAGAAACTGGGGAAAAATCAGGCTGAGAAAACCAGCTGCAGGTGGGAAAAATATGGAAGAGGAGAGGCCAAACAGCGAGATGCAGGCTCCTTGCTGGGAGTGGGGCTAAGATGGCCGGGCTGCTGGCGGAGTGAATGGAGGTCTGGCTGATATAACAAGCTATTTAAGAAGTCCAGTTTCCTCTGCTTTTCAGTATCCGTTCTTTCCCTTCTTTCCTTTATGTTTCCCTTGTTAGTCAGTTTTTAAGGGCAGACAGCTTACCCCATCGAGCTGCCCCGAGACGAGAGACTGGGCTGCCTGACTCCCTACCAGGTCCCTACTGACAGGCATTTATTCAAATCCTTCTCCAGTTTCAACTAAGAGAGAGGCAAAGAGATCCCAGAGATAATGAAAGTCCTTTAGATTTAATGAAAATAGGTAGGAGGACTCTCTGAGCGTCCCCACTGTGGGAGAGATTGCAGCGTGAGCTAAAATATCAAGCACCAGAAAGAAAACCTTTATGGGAGAACCCATGTAAATACCCCAGGCCAGAGGAAACACATTTAATCCTCCCCTGCACTCAGAAGGGCACTTGCAGCTGGACACGGAGCAGGGATTCAGCAGGCGATGGAAGCAGGCACAGCCCGTCACGGCTGGACCAGTGGCAGGTCTCTGCTCCCGTGGCCTCCGCGCAGAGGGAGGGCACGGCTCTCTGGGAGCGGATGCATCCGTTGCACCCCATCTGCTGTCGGGTGGATTCCCTTCCTGGCATCATTGGCGCTGAACCGTGCATTAATGTCTGGGACTGCCAAAAGTGTTTAAAAGGCCTCTCCGTCTCTCACGAAGGAAAGAGCATCCTCATCCTTCTTTACACCTGTCCAAGGAGACTGTATCCTCTAGGCTAACGATGCTGGGCCAGCTCCCTAACGAAGCCGCCCTGTGCCGCTAATGCTGCTGCATCCTCTAGGCAGAGCGAGGCCAATGAGCCTGCTCTCTCTGCAAGTCTTCCCACACCCTCTCCGCAAATAAGCTCACGCCAGGTCACAGCCCGACTCCACCGCTGACTTTGCTGGCACGTGAGTGCCCGCCGGTTCCTTCAGAAGCTGCCGAACAATCTGAACCGGGCTTAATGATGGATGCGACTCTTGCCTGCTCCCTGCGGATTTTTCTGTACTCCGCTCGGGAGATCCCATTTCCCCCTCTGAAGGAAGAAGGCAGCAAATGGAAGGGCATTATCCCTCCTATTTGCACTGAAACATTGGCGGTGCCAGCGCATAAAAAATAGAAGGAGCCACATACCTTCCTCTTTTAAAAGCAGAAGGGTTAGGATGCTCTCCAAGCTTAGAAACGAACTTAAGGCCAAGGCTGACATTTCAGGGATTGTTGCCAATTAACTTAATGAATAAAATTTTCCTCTTCAGCCGTGCCTCTGCGCATGCAGGAGAGGAGCCCGATAGTTTTCCCGCCCCAGTTCTGGATAATAATTTTTGCTGCATTCACTCGGAGACATCTGTCTGTTTTCATGCCTGCAGTAGAAGCTGGTGTTGGAAGTTGCATCTGCTGAGGAGCCGCTCCGCTCCCTATCCTGGGGGCTATTTCAGGGAAAAAAATACCCATTAACTGCTTACACTGGAGCACACACTTAACGAAAGCATGAGCAAAGAACATAATGATGCATCAAGCTCCGCACATAACTCATCAACTGCTGCCATGCCCGGAGAGATGGAGGGAGCGGTGGCCCACAGCAGGGTGGCTGGTTGTGCCGCGGTGGCCCGGCCGCACGGGCTGCCCAGCCCCACACCTGCGCCATGGCCTGGGCGCCACAGCTCGCTCCCGGGGCATCGCAATGCAACCGAGACCTCCAGCGTGCGCCATGGCCCCACACAGCCCCTCTTCCCGAGGGCGGCTGGGCTTTCCAGGCGGCTCTCCTTGCCTGTCCCCCGAGGGGACACGCGCTGCCGCGAACCCCCAAGGTCCTGCTCCTTCCCTGCGCACCCAAATCCACATCACGTTCACCCTCCTCCCGCTGCTGCCGAGGCCCGAGCGGCGCTTCCCAGCCTCGCAAGCGGCTGTTTCACCGACCACAACTTGGAGGTGCTGAATAAAATAGCAGCGAGTTCCCAAAGCCACGACAAAAAGAGAAAGGGAGCAAGAAAGGCCTGGATGCGCCGCGTGTTTCAGGGCGTGCGGATGACTGGAAACAAACCCCAAATCCCTGAAAACTCACAGAAAACAGGAACAAAGGGTGGGAGAAAACCACAGAAGCAAGGGGGAGGCGATGAGGAGAGGGGCTATTGATGTTTGAAACGGGCTCTTTAAAATGGAAGATAATGACACTGAAAATTATTCTGAGCTTTTCAAAGGCATAAATGACCAAACTGCCTCCTGACTCCTGAATTACATTATCCAGAAAGAACTTAATAGCATGTTATTATCGCTTCTCCTCGCTGACAGGATTTCGGCACTGAAAAGACAAACAAGAAGTGCATTCATAATCGCAACCGCGTTCACCTCTGCAACACGCTGGCCGCAGCTAATTTCAGGTAAGTGTCTCGGCGGCCATCCGGGGGAGCTTGGCAGTGAGGTAATTGCCTTTGTCACTGCCTGGGGGGGACCGGCTGGATGTCCCTGGGGGGCGGCTGGTGCTGAAAACCTACTGCATGGGGGTATGGGGGAGAAAGGCATGGCCTGAGCTGGCCGGTGGCAGCTGATGGGGACCTACCCCATGGGGCTGGATCCAGCGGGTCACGGGGCTCCCCATCCCCGCAGGTACCTGCAAGGGGCCCAGGGCTGTGCAGACAGCAGCAGGGTCCCCATGTTTGCTGTAGCCATGGCTCCGCTGGCCCCCTGGGACCATATAAGCACGGGAGCACAACAAGAAAAGGGGATGCAGGGACGTGCGAGGGCTGGGGAGTGAGCAAACAAGCTGGCCTGAGCCATCCAGGGACAGCCCCAACCTTTGGCATTTGTCACGTATGGTTACTTTACGTGACGAGCAGCCCTGAAAGTAGAGGTGCTGGTAATTTCCAGAGACGGGCAGCCTGGCAAGCCCCTCTCCCCCCCAACCCTGTCACCTCATCCCATGCCCCGGTTCAGAGGTCGGAAGGCAGCTCGGTCGTGTTGTGCTCCTGACCGGCCCTCATGGCCTGGCCATGCGCGGGGACAGGCATCGTCCTGGTGTAAGCCGGGGATGACCCTGGCATCACACGGCGCCATTGTGCCACCATCTGAGGGGCACCCCAACACAGCAGTTCACTTTGGGCCATTCCCGAAGCCTTCCTTTTCATTTCCTTTGTGTTTTATCAGCGTGTGCCACTGCAGTCCAAAACCCCTCTCTCCCGGGAGGTGCCCCATCTCCTCCCAAAACCTCCCCCAACGGCCAGAGACAGGCCCAGCCGCAGCTACGGCAGGTCAGCGCGCAAGCCCAGCCTGGAGGGAAAGAGGCAGGGAAGGGAACGAGGCAGGGAAGGGAAAGAGGCAGAGAGCCATTCCGTGGGCTCTGCTCAGCTGCCACTGCCACAGGACACATTTGCATGGGGCCACCTGGGACACAGAGCGTGAGCCAGCCCAGCGGGGTCCCTGGGCAGAAGACTGTCCCTGCTACAGTGCCAGTGTGACAAGCTGCACAGCATTCTGTGGCCCCTGCCTGTGATTTATGTCCCAAGTTTAACAGCATTTCATTTCAGCAGCCGTGCTCCGATGTCCATAGGCCCCTGAGCAAGCGAAGGGGGTAACGGCCAGCGCTGTGCTCTGGCGCCTGCTCACTACGCGTACAGTCGTGATTTTTTTTCTTCTTGTAGCACAATACGGCAAATAAATAATCCTTCCCCACTCCCAGCTGTGGACAGAGCTCACACAGCACACCCAGAGCTACCCGTGTCACCGGGGTGGGGGTCCCCAGCCCAGCCTCGTGGGTAGGCTCCGGGAGAGGGGCTGCAGGAACACCCATTCCCATAGCAAAATTCAGGTGCTGCCAGGGACAGGACATGTGGCACAGGAGCTCCCGAGCAGCTTTGCAGCCCCATACATTCCCACAGAGGCTCCTCCAGGGTCCATCTCTTGCCTGACCACTGCTTGGCGGGGAGCGTGAACGCTGCGAACAAAGAAAACCATGAGGAGAAGAACTGGGATTGAGCATGGAGCAGTCACCAAAATAAAGGAGTTGCCTGAACCACACAACCTGGGCAGGATACGGGCTGAAGAGCAAACTGCAGGGAACAGCCCTTTGCCAGCGAGGGCTGTGAAGGCAACCTTCACAGCCTGCACAGCTCTCCCTCCCATTCCCGGGCGTCAGTAGCTCCCATTCTCTGGCCACACAACTGAACAGTCAAGTATAATTTCTCCAGGGCGAGACTCTTCCCCCATAGAACTGACTGTTCAGCCTGCCCTGCAAAGTTAGCAGTGGCACCACACTGTTAGCTGACTTCCCAAACCACATCAATCTCCTTTCTTCCCTCCGTCTTCCTCTGGGGCTCTGTCTGGCTCACACCAATGCATTTGAGGTGCGTTGATACCTCAAAGTAATTCCCCAGCCCACATCACCTCATTGCTCCACGCTGGCTGTTGCAGAACAGCTATTTCCATGCTGACCACCTGCTCCTGGTGGCTACACTGACAGGCTCACCCTGCTCCGATTTACCCGATGGTCCCACGCTGCAGAGGAGCAACAGCAGTCCCAGCGCAGACTGGTGCAGCAGCGGCGTCCGTGGGACTGGCTGCCCTGTGATATATGCATCTTATATTGCCGAGTTTTCCTTTCAGCCTTATCGGCATGATGGATAGTTTAGCCATGGTGAAGTACAAGATAGTAATAACAATGGCCATGATTACTATTTTTCATATTTTCTTTAAGAGCAATATGATATTACCAGGCTTCGTGCGTGTCACTTTGTTTATTAGCTACCATTTAGTAATCTCTTCTATCTTGGCTTTATTAAAGCCAAGGAGAGCAGGGGCTCGCGGGACAGCCACCCTGGGGAGACGCTCGCTTGCATCCATGCTGAGCCCAGAGCTGCAGGCCCACAAACCGCCGGCAGCTAAAGGTGCATTTCACATGCAGACACGTCCTGCTAGGTCAGACCCAAGTCTTGTCCCCTTCTTTGCAGTGCTCCAGCTACAGGAAGAGGCTTTGTGAGAGTTATTTATGCTCATATGTGTAAGTAAGTAAGTAGGGAAAAGTAGGCTCAGAAAAAAAAAAAAAAGAATCTGAATCAAATGAAAATAAAGTAAAATAAAATAGTAAAATACCAAAGCTCCTCCCTACTCCACACTACTCGTGCAGTCTGGTTGAACCGTTTTTACCAGACCACAAGAAACTGAAGTACCGGGGTTACAGCAAGCAGCTCAAGAGGGAAGCTCTGCAAAGAGCAGCCAGCAATGTGACACGGTGGCTGATCTGGAGCCCCATGGAAGATGGCAAGCAGAGTGATGCTCTCTGGGTCGCACAAGCTGACCTGGAATGGCCGTTACCCTGTGACAAGGTCACCTTGAGCTGCACAGGGTCGGTGGGAGGCGCAGGGGTCACGTCCTGCCCAGGGCTCCCTCAGGCATAGCAGCAAGCGAATGCAGGGCAATGATTCCTGCAGGGAACAAAGATGCAGATAACACAGATACCCTGCAGAGAAGCGGTGACAGCTTCCCGAATTGGCATGGGGAAGATCTCTTGGGCTGCCTGCCCTCCCGTTCCGAGGGAGACTCTCGCCAACAGGCGACTAGCTGAGCTACGCTTTGGCTGGCCAGGTCCTCAAAGCCTTCCAGGATGGAGGCCCTCTCTGCATGACACATCCTAGCTCTGCACCACACTCCTGGTGACGAAGTTCATCCTGTGCCCAATCTAACTATCCAAGCTGTAACTTGCGGCCATGGGCCCTTGCTAAGTCATCTGGCACTGCCAGAAGGAGTTTGGCTCTATTGCCTCTCTAACTCCCTTTCAAAGAGGCGACGGCCACTATCAGCTCATCCCTTTGCTTCTTCCTTGCCAGACTAAACAAGCCCATCTCTCTTGCAGGCTATGGGCAGTAGGTCCTGGCCATGTCATGTGCCCTCCACCCGACCCAATCTAGCTTTTCAACATCCCGGTTCAACTAAGAGAAGCAAAAGAGGACGCCGTTTCAGGTGTGGACTCAGCAGCACCAACAGAAGAGGAGAACAAGTAGCCTCACCAGCCACGCTCCTCCTGATGCAGCCCCAGACATGGTTTCCACTGCGAGCTCATGTTTACCTGGGGTCCCCCACAACCCCTTCCTGCTTCTTTTCAGCAGGGCTGCTACTCCACTAGAAGGTTTTCTTTTCAGCTGAAAGGTCCTAGTGATACCTCATGGAGTAAGATGTTAGGGGACACCACTATCACCTGTATGATGCTTGGAAAGGTTAATTTTTCTCTGAAGGGTACCTAATTAATTACAAATGTCAATCTCTCACTGGCCAGCTCTTCTACAGTCCTGGGCAGCACTTGAGCAACTGCTGGAGGAATGACGATGCCAACCTGCAGGCAACTCAGTGGGGCTGACACCCCCAGTGCCCTGGTGGAGTGGTGACCCAGGCTGTCTCTGGACCAGGAGCTTTGCATCCACTAACCCATCATCCCTGGCAGAGTGACAGCTGCTGGCTCACCGGCTGGAACTACAACCTAGAACAGGCCCTGAGTCCCGCCTGGGACAGGAAGAGGAACCACCACAGGAGAGCTCCACGGAGATAGAGCCAAAAAAAAGGCTCTGAAACGCTTTGCAGAGACCTCTGTGCCTCAGCAAGTGTCACACCACACTGCACTGGTGTGTGGGGCAGCAGGAGGAAGGGGGAACCCTTCATTGTGCCAGAGACGGCAACTCGCTGGCCACAGCATCTGCGTGACCTGTAAAACAAAAAGCAGAGAGTGCCATCCAGAAGCATTTAGAGATCCCAAGTTCACTTAGAGCCATGCTGGGTTTTGGTACTTACTCCCAAAAGGCGGGGAACACCCCTTCCCTTGCCCTCCCTTTCCCCTTCCCCTTTCCACTTCCTTCCCTTTTCTCCCTTTTCCTCCCCTTCCTTTTACTTTGAGGGTGGCAGAGCACTGGAACAGGCTGCCCAGAGAGGCTGTGGAGTCTCCTTCTCTGGAGATACTCAAAACCCGCCTGGATGCCTTCCTGTCCAGCCTGCTCTAGGTGAACCTGCTCTGGCAGGGGGGTTGGACTAGATGATCTCCAAAGGTCCTTTCCAACCCCTACAATTCTGTGATTCCCTTTCCTTTCCTCCCCTTTCCCCTTTCCTTAACCCTCCTCCCTTCCCATCCCCAAACCCCCAGCCCTCACTAGCAAAAATCAATGGCTGCAAAGACAGAACCACTCACATCCTCCTGCTGCCTGGCTGGAGCACCAACACTGCTGCTCAGTGCTGGCCATCGCCACACTGCAGCAAAGCCGCTGAGGCCGAGTCCTCTCACAAACACCAGGGGTAGGATGGCAATCGCCCCCCTGGCCAGGAACACACGAGGACTGGCGATGGGAAGGAGCAGAAAGCCTTTGGGCCTTGCAGACTCGCTCCACACAGCACGGCGCGAGGCAGCGAGCATGGACTGGTGGCAGCAGCTTGCCCCCAGAGACATCAGCTGCTGGCACCTCGTTGCCAGGGGCGCTCCCCCCTGGGGGGCTTTGGAAGTCCCAGCCCCCGGCACTGCTGCAGCCTTGCCCAAGGTACAAAGCTGCAGAGGTGTGTGGCCCAGGAGCCTGAAGCGGGGGCAGGAGGGGGACAGCAGGATCCCCTGGGGGCTGCTGCGCTCCTACAGCAATCGAGACCTTCAGCTAAGCCTGCAGGTGGGAGATGGCTCTTTGGTGCGGAGCAGAGAGCAGCCCTGCTGGTGCTTTGCTGCCGACATTAACAGGGAGGCGATGAACAAACTCACAGGCTCCAGTCGCTCCTTCCCTACTCCCCCTGCTCCACCTTATGGCACCTCTGTTCAAATTATCAGAGGATCGGCAGCCCCAAGCAGACCTGGATCTACCCCGAAGGCTGGGAGCCTCTGAAGTATCCCTTCCACCTCCCAGCTCAGACAGCAAATTCCCTCTCCCAGTACAGAGCACGGCCCCAGCCTGCACGCTCCTTAGCTCAGTGCTGGTTGTTTGCTCTCTGCCATTTGAAAGATGCAATACAGGCTTCTCGCCATCACCCAGGACAAGCACATCCCCTGGGTGAGATGGGGATGGCCACAGCTCAGGCTCCAGGGGCAGGAGAAAGCCCCAGCGTCTTGCTTCTAGAGACGAGCCAAAGAGGAAGAAATGTCTGTCACCCCCTTTCTAGCCATCCAGTTGTCAGGGTATGAAGGGGGAAGGCACTGGCTGCCCTGAGGATTGCACCCCTCCAGATATCCCTCTCTCTGCTCCTGCCTGAATGCCGGGTGTCCTGGCACAGCCTGGATGGCTCCCTGGATGCACCAGGAGGCAGCAGCCTGCCCGCACCCCTCTGCGCTCAGGGTACAGTGGGGGAGAACGGTGCTGGGGGGATACGGAGATACACAGTGGTGGTGGGGGAAGAGCCCTGCCAAGTGGTGCATTGGAAGGTAGCCCCGGTGACCAGGGGGGAGTTGTCTGTGAGGGGAATGACTTTGTCGCTGGCCAGGCTGCGTGCCGGCCACAGTTCATTTGCTATGGGAAGCAGGGAGTGATTCATTTGGAAAGCTTCTATGCTGTGACTGCATGAGGTTCATACGCCCCTGAGATGGCAGAGGGCACCATGCAGCCTTGATGTGCAAATCTACATCCCACCCACTTGTCATCATTAAAGTTAACTGGATGTGCTAGGTAAAGGCTATGGTGTTTAGCCTGGACTAACGCTCTCTCTGGCTTTTTCTTCAAGCTGAATATGAAAAAGCGTCTTCACTTCATACCCTAAATTCTTGCAGTTTTGCATGGCAAACTCATTTACTATGACTGCCCCATTTTCCACCTCCAGCCAACCTAATGATGGCACATTTAAATGCTGGATGCTGGCTCCCCAACACTTCTGAGAGCGCCGAGACCCTTTAGGATGGGAGATGTTACGAGGCTACAATGTAGTGTTTCATATTACAGGAGCTGAAAGTTGCCCGTCTGTTTTGCACCTCTGTCCCCAGCTCTTACCCTCTACTTGTCGGTCTTGAGACGGAGTCGGTGGGCTCAGGAGTCTGCTGCAAGGCCAACGTGCAGTGCCTGCCCCAAACTTCAGTTGGCTGGCAGCTGGAGCCGGGCAGACAGCAGCCCCTGTGCTGCCTGCAAGCAGAGCAGCGGAGGCTGTGTTTGCTGGTGGTGAAAACACCAATAAATGCAGGTTGGAAGGAGAGGCCAAGTGCACGGGGCTAATCCAGGTTACCCATGTTTGTCAACCACAAATTGGGATGAGAAAGTGTCTTTTCAAAACCCTTTTAACACATTCACCTTTGAGAGATTTCAGCAAAAAGACAAGGCAGGAATGTTAAAGGGTCAAACTCCGGGTGTTTGCTTGTGCTTCCCTCAGGCAAACCCTCATTGATTGACTGTGGGAAGCGTGAGAGCTGAGCACAACTGAGGGAGGAGTCCCAGCGCTAACACGAAGCTGAAGCACGCAGCCTCCCGGCACAGACTAATGCCAATAGGCAAAGCTCTCCCAAATACACCCTGTGCTCTGACTGCTGCACGCTGCCAAAAACAACAGTCTGAGGGGCTGCCGGTTCCCTACTGCTTTTAGAGCCAGGACCTCCCTCAGGCAGCGAGACTAGCAGTTGTGTGGTGGGATTTTTTGAGGGGGTCAAAGAACAGGTGTGGCCAAGAGTGGGCTTGGGGCTTGGCAGTCAATGTAAATGCCAGCTGCAGGGAGCCTCTCCACAACACGGGATCCTCTGGAAATGAGGGATATGACCAGGGTCTCACTGTGGGGTGAGCTTTCATGCACAGATGTTAGTGAGACCCAGGCTCTGGTCGGTATATCCAGACATGGATAGGCAAAGGCATTTGCAGGGGCAGCTGCACGATGAGGATGTGCAGTCGGTGACCATTGCTAGAGGGTCTCCTGGGCTTCACTGGTTGCACCAGGGCAATTTTCTGAGCGAAGCTCTGCTTGTGAGTCCGACGCGACAGGCCCACCCACACTGGCCAGCTGACAAGCGTTAAGTGCCTAAGCAAGGCACTGATTCAGCCAGACTGCTCACATGAGCAAAGATTACTCATGTACAGGCTGCAGGACCAATACTCCAGGGCCCCTATGACTCCGTGTCGACTCAGCAGTCTCGTCACTGCAATTACCACCACTCCATTCCCTGATGCCATCACACAACTCAGAAATCAGGGGAATCTCTGACCTGTCATTGCATAGGTTGGGGACAAGCTTTGTGACGACATTTGGTCTTACTGGGGTTTCTTTTTTTGCTTTTAGCAAAGATGCGAGAGCACATCGCCCCTGCTGCTTCCCCCAGAGTAGGAAGGGCTCACAGAGCTAACACCAGGGTCAGGCGATTGACCACGCAGGAGACCAAAAACCCACAGTCAGTAATTCCTCATCCACAACTCTGCCAATCACACACCACTTCTTGACAGTCCTGAACCAGCCAGCTGTGCCTACACTCTTGCGCATGCACACAATCGCTGTCATAAGCCACACCTCTGTAGTCACTAACTTATCATGCTTAAGCACACCTGCAGTCACGTACCTTTTCTGGACTATGTGCCTTCCCCCTCCCACACAGAGAGCAAAAGAATCGGTTCCTTGGGGACTGACACACGCACTCACCCACACTCTGCCCCCTGATTCCCTTCCCATGGAAACGGACTCACTGCAAGGTGGGGTCTTGCACCTGTATAAGCTGGGAAACTGCTTGCAAACTGGGAGACTGCGCGGTGTTCTTGCGGCTTGGTCTCAGGCACAGCCTGCTGCCTGAGTAACGACCCTCAGCTTAGCAAGCTTGCTGGCAGTTGAGGGACGTTCCCCTCCTGTCCTTCTGTCCCCTTTCACCAAAACAGTTTATGAGAAAGCTGAAATGATCTGAGCAGTCATCTCCATCCACCCTTCCTGGCTACAGGAATCCTCACAAGCAGAAGGGATGTCTCCCAGGATCCCAAATATGTCTCACATAAAAGAGGCCTCTGGGTGAGACTTCACGGAAGCGGTCCCGTAGCTGCAGAGTCAGAGCCACCAGACCTGTCACTTGCACCACCAAGCAAGTGGCAGGTTTTCGTCTGAGGCAGGAGCAGTGAAACGTCACAGGCAGTGACAAGGCGAAATGCCCAGTGCGTGGCGCAGGGATGGTGATGTCTCACAGATGTGCTGCAGCGCAATCCCACAGGCAGGGAGGAGGCAGGCTCAGCGCGGATCTGGGTGGCAAGGAGTGGTGCGTCCTCCCAGCAGAATGACGCCCGGTCATCCATCCCATCCCAACACACATCTGATGCAGCACCAGAGGACCCTGATGTGGAAGAAACCTCTTGGGAAGAGGAAAGACCAAGAAGCCATTGCATTTGGCTCGCAATGACCTAACAGCGCTGTCTGGCATCACTCACTCAGTGGAGAAATGGAAACAGGACTGAGGTTAGAGGCAAAATCGTCACCCTGAGTACACAGCCAGGCATCCCTCCCCCAAAGGTCTTTGATACAACACATTTATTTTGCTGTGTGGCAGTACTGTACAGTACACATACATTACCAGCAGTTTCAGAGCCCTGAGTTGTCATTCCTCCTGCCTTCCCTGAATTTCAGAAAAGAGGCAAGACCATTGTCTCCTTCCCCCATTTCACCTGCAAGGAAACAGGCCAGGAAAAGTCCAAAAACAAAGAGGCACTTGCTGACAGGACTGGAGATGAACCTCAAAAAGCCCGACTCCCAGTCCACCGCTCTCACCATTAGGGCCCCTTTCCCTGGTGCTGGGAGAGGAAGTCCTAGTGCCAGCTCTCCACAAGGTCTCACTCCTCTGAGAAACTCTCTGAACACCTGAACAGAAATCAGACTAAGGAGATTTCAAAAACTAATATAAACCCTATTGGATTTTAAAGGGACTTACCACCTCTCTCTGGGGGTCTGAGAAATGCTTTGGGACATTCTAGGCAGGGTTGGGATTCTCTTAAATTCTGTAAGATTAAGAAAAAGCCAAAGAGAGGCTTTTGCTTCCAGTGTTATCCCACTGGAATCTGAGTGGAATCTCCACTGCTCAGATGGGGAAAGTACCCTGTCCTTCCTGACACATGGTATCCCACACCTCCTTTTCCTAAACCATGAAACGGCAGAGCTCCGGTACTGACTCCACCTCTCAGCGCCACATAGAAAGCTAATGCTGTAACAGGCAAGGACAGTGCAGCATGTAACATGGAACAAGACCCAAAAATAGCCCACAGAAGTCAGAATGTGCCGTGGAGAGCAGAAGGAAGGGAGGGAGCTCCTGGGCCTCTCCCACCAGTTCGTGTCAGTACGTGGAATGGTGCATCCGGCTCAGGAGAGCAATGACCCAGCTCCCCATCCGGGACCCCTTCAGCCACAGGAAGAGTTCATACAAGTTGATCTGCCACAGGCTCAGGGCTTCTGCGAGTGAGATCTGGGCCTTCCTGTAAAGCGAGTGACTCTTGCTCCTCTGGTACCTAGAATGAGAGAAACAGGCACGTTAAGATCCGGCAGGATGCAGCCTGGCGGGAAGGAGGCCTGTCTTCAGTACAACTGACCCTCCCCCAGAGGAGGGGAACGTCCCACATCTGGAGAATTACCAGCAGTGGGGACCCCTGGCAGTAGGGATTTTCTCCAAGTAACATTCCTGTGGAGCTGGGGACTGCTTTCCTAGCACGAATCTGGGAGAAGAGACAGCCTGCTCCCTTGTGAGCCCAGTTCTCTCCCCACTGTGCATAGTGACCCTGGCTATGGCATCCTCTGCTTCTATGCCCAGCTTCACTTCAGCTGATAGGGACAGGTGTGCACCCCGATAGCCTTTCTTGGTAGCACACTCATCAGAGTCCAGCAATCCTGACACGCTGATTCCAGGAAAAGTAATTCACCTTTCTTTTGTAGCAGAGGTTAACTGGGTTTCATGGGTCCCTCATCAGCCAGAGATATAACTGTTATTTCTTCTGCAAGGAGGAGGAATCTGAGGCAGAAGTGCATTGACTCATAAGACTTATAGATGGAAATCACTTGCATGACTCCTGTTCCTGGCTTTTAAACATCAGCCTGATCTTCACAGTCAGCCCTAGCCCCTCAATCAGGCTGCAGAAACTGGCAGCAGTGAACTTACAGATCTTTCCTACCCACAAGTACTTCCCAGTGGTGATGCCTGTAATGGTCAGAAAGCCCCTTCTCCTCCTCTGGAGGGGCCAAACCCTAAACTCTTACCCTATGGGCCTCCAACTCCATCCCCATCTCCAGCCTCAGAGTGGCAGACCTGTCCTCTGAAGAGGCTGATGGGCATAAGAACAGCACAGACAGAGGCTGAGACGTGTAACCGAGCAAGGGTAGGACCAGCAGATGTGCTAATGTGGGGGAGAGGTCCACAGCTAAGAGTAAGAAGTCAAGAGGTCAAGTTAGGCCTTGCCAGTGCCCTGCGTGGGGGCTCTAATAAGCCTTAATGGCACTGACTAGCCTGGGACCTCCCCCAGACTTCTGCTCTTAGGCCCAGGAGGTACAGTTAATCTCAGGCCTGCACCATCAGTCCCTGCATGAGCTAGACTGGAGGGGTAAAGGTCCCCCGCTCAAGCCCTGCTATGAAGCCCCTTGACCTGGACCTCAACTGACATACTGACCTCTTGGCTTGACCTCAGCCTTGTCTTGTCACCATGGACCTACCTGACAAACACTGGACCTGATCTACAGATTGACTTTCTGGTTTGACCTTGGACCCTCCCTGTCACCATGATGTTGCACTATGATATGGACTTTTGATTGGACCTGACCACCATCTCAGGGTCTTCCCTGCTTGCCTTGCTCAGATACTGTGGAACTGGGACCTGGCTAGCCTCCTGGCCCCAGGTTACCCCCTACCCCGGGTCCTGGCCCCCAGGGACAGATAGCCCCTGCTGCTCCATGTCTGGCCTCTGGTGCTTGGAGAAGACACTCACGTGGAAACAGCTCTGATGCAGCAGCGAGACATGTTGAGGAAGGAGCTGGCACTGGCCCGTGTGTGCAGGGCTGACTCAATCCCCCTTAACAAGTCATTGGTCTTCAGCAGCAGCAGCATCTGGCGGGGGACGTTGTTGAGGAGCTGGGTGATCTGGGGTAGGTAAGCAGCGGCGTTGGAACGGATTTCCACGTCCTGTGGGCAGCGGGTCATGTCAGGGAGAAAGGAAAGAGAAGCTGAGAGTGCATGGGAAACCCAGGTCCAGATGCAGCTGAGATTTGGCAGGAGGAGATGGTGTTTTCCGGATCATGACTCTAGGCCAGAAGTTAAAGAGCTCTTTGTCCTGCTTTCCTGCAGACACCTGGCTGTCCCAAGCATTCACAGCACAGTCAAAGATCACTCTTGCCATATCCCACCTGGCCCTCAGTGAGATAAGGCCCTGTTCCCTCGCTGGCAGGATTAATGGCCTCTCAGGAGAACAGGGCACTTGCTACTATCTCAGTTCTTGGTCGCAGGCAGCCCACAGCAGCCATGTCTCATTACTGCCCTTGCAGCCTTCCGAGTCTCACCTCTCCAGCCCCAAAGCTGGAGGCATCCTACATGGTGGAAGGATCCTACAAGGACAACCAGGCTGCTCCTTGGCTTGCTGTCCCATGCAGCTGATGGCTTTATGCTATACTGATGAAGCTGTTTCCAAGGCCCATTTTAGTCCTCTGTCCTCAACACAACTCAGCAGAGGTGACAAAGCATTATGCAGTTAAGCGTCACACTAACCCAAAAGATCAAAAACTGTCATCTGTCGGATTAAGGGTCTATCTATACGCACATCCTGCCTGGCAGCAGCCAGTAGCAGACACTTAAGGAAAGAGTGTAAGACCAAGGAAGACACAGGGTGATCCTTCATGTTCCTTGGTTCCCGAGCTTCCAATAAATACACTGCCCGCAGTAAGATACCAGTGATAACTGATGGGCTATAGCCTGGGCCACTTAAGATGGGCTTCCCTCCAAACATGAGCTACCATAGCCTGCAAGACAGACAGCCTCCGCTCTTCTGTCTCTTTTAAGACCTGAGAGATCCCCCACCATCCCAGTAAATGTAGCACAGTGTGGTGTGGAGCTGATCCCATATGCATACCATGTCCCTACCCCTTCCTACAGAGGCCATGACATGAATCAGCAAATCCAAACAGAAGTCCCTGGAACATCTGAAATCTCCAGAATCCAGCAGGACACATGCAGAGGGCAGTAAATGACTTCTTACAGGAGGGAGGCTCCTTTGTGGGGAAGGGAAAGGATAGCTATAAAACCTTCTCTCCTCTGGAATGAGGGACAGATGGCCTATATTTCACAAAATGGGATCTCACACTCACTCTGTGAACTTCGGACTTATTATGAAGGAACAGACCTGCACAAATCAAGTGTGCAGGCTGTGGTGGTCAGAGATATATACAGCTCACACACCACCATGGTTGCTTTGCTGCTGACAAATAAATCTGTGTGTCCTCCTGCCTCCATCACTGCCCAAATGCACAAAGCTTCAGCAAGAAGACACTAAGCTCTCCTAGATGTTAAATGTTTTGTTTCATTATTTGTTGGCAGAAAATTCTTCCATTATTATCTCTTATCCCTTATCCTAGCCAGCATCACTGCACAGCCTACTTTATTTTCCACACATAGGTTTTCTTTTCCATTTCTTTTCTTTTTATTTTTAGCTCCAGCTGCTTGTCCACATCACAAAACAACCACATGATCTGTCATCAGAACTGTCATTTTCTGTCAAGGGCGAAGCCTGTGCACAGAGAAAGAAATGAGCTATGCCAAAAGACCTGAGAAAAACCCCTTGGCTGCAGTCGCTGAGGCTGCTGCAGGATGCAGCAAAACACAATCAAAAAATCAGATGCGATGTGGCTACCAGCCACCCTGAGCGGTCAGCTGCCTGGCCTTGGCTTAAGGCAGGAACTACTACACCTATGGCGATCCTCACACGTTTGCCTAGCTTGCTCCTAAAACTCTCCAGAGATGTGACTCAAAGCCTCCCCAGACCATCTGCAACAGCATTTCACTGGCCCTGCTGTTAGATCTGGCTTTTCTCACGTTTAACCCCAAACTCCTTAGCTGAATTTAAACCCATTACTTCTTGACCTGTTTGCAGCAGTCTTTAACAGATTTGAAAACCACTACTACAATGCTTCCCAACCCGCGCTTTTCTGGACTTTTTCTGCCCTAACTTGCTCAGACTTACCTCATGGGTTACATCTACTTGACCAGTAGTCCTTGTAGCTTCCTTACTGGACTCGCCCCAGTTTCATCAAACCTTTCCTGAGATGCAGCGCCCCAGACTGGACACAGCACTACAGGTAAGATTTTGTTTCAGGAGGGATGCTTCCTTGTCTCACAGGCTCCTCTCCTGTCCATACAGCCTCTCTGGCGCTCTGTGCTGGTGGAACCTGCCTACCCAGGGCTTGGCTCCTGCTGCTGATACAATCTTTCAAATTCACCTCTAAACTAAGGGCAAGCAGCAGCTCATTTCCTAATGCCACAGCAAATCTGCTCAGCTCCCCATTATGTGCTGCAGGATTATCCAGTTCCAGCATCAGTTGTGTCATGTAGGCAAAGACAACAGAGCTGGCTCTGTACACGCAATTCAACTCAATGACAAAGTTCATTAGCCCACACAAGGCACTGCGTGGCTGCAGTTACACCTCTGGCATAACCTTCACAAGCCATTTTAGGATAAACGTTGCTTATTAGCTCAGATTCAACACTGGCCTTGTAGTATTGGAGCCAGCTCTGTGTTGATTCGCTTTGGTGCCTCTGAATTTTTTTCTGGAGCTACCAGCTTCAAAACTCACCAGATCAAGCCCAGATCTGCTAGATAGTCACTATATAATTTCTGATATGCAGAAAATTAACTCAGGTAGGAAGCAATTGAATTATGGGGCGGGGGGGTCCATTACCCAAGGTATCTGACTCATTGCTATGGACAATGGCAAGCCAGTGCAGCAAACTCTGCCACATCCATGAAAATGAAACACCAACCTGAAGGAATTTCCATAAGAGAATTTTGCAGGACAATATTATAACGCTACTCAAGTGAATTTCATCCTCTCTACTGCAAATGTGTGCAGATAAAAACAAACCATAGGATACAACATGTTTCTACCTACAGAGACTAGTCCATTGGCTGAATATATCACTGTATGCTCATTTCCAACAACAGCGTAGTAGGCAGGGGCTGCCGCTATTCTTAAGGCAGTGTGTGCGTGTCAGGAGTGCAAGGAGGCGTGAGAAGGATCCCAGCATGTGTGGATAGGAAAGGGTGGAGAACATAAGTGGCAATTTCCTAGATTTGTAGTGATTGAGTTGACAGGATCCACAGTTAAGCAACCTTGACTCCAACTTAATAGGGTTTCTGATTGGGAGGTAATTTCCAAGGGTTTTTAGGAGTTTGTATCAGTGCTGATAGTCATTTACATGAATAGTGATAATGCATTATCCTTCTCATGTCTTCCCACTATGCCTTTATGTCTCTTCTACCTTAACCTATCCTCCTTGATGGTTTCCTGCACAGCTGCATTCAACACTTTTTTAGGAAAAGGCTGATCTACAAATGTTTCCCCTGCCAGAACTGGTGAACACTTAGCCATTAAAATATTATACAAAATTTAAGCAGCCCGTGACAAGTGAAACTGGGAAATTAAGTTCAGCCACTATAGAACACATTGCAGAAGGAGTCCTGGCTTTTTCTAGCTCAGCTATCAGTGCAGAATTTGCTACAGAGCTGCCAGGGGTTGCCCAGCATTGCTGTGGTATCAGTTGGTGCAAGTGGTTACAACAAAGAAAGGTACTCGAGGAGAAGGAAGGGCACATAGGACCTACCTCACTGGCTGAGACTGGTGACCTGTCAATGCCCCTGTTGACGGACTCCCAGGATCTGGCGGTCAGCATGCAGGCAAAGAGAGGGTACAAATCTCCTGCCCCAAGCCGCCGGCTGTACTTCTGCACTCTCTTCATATCTGCCTTGATGAGGGCCTGCCAAAGGCGGCAGTAGTCCATGCGGAATGACTCACTCAGCACCTGGGGAAGGAGACATGGCCCACAGAAGTCCATGGAGGACAGGGAACTGAGGGAGCAAGCCTTGCCCCACTAGCTGTGCCCTATCCCCCATTTCAGAGACAGGAAATATCCTTGGAGGGTTATGGGAGTAATAGGAAAGATGTATTCATATGGGCTATGGGACGCAAGGCTGCAGCTGGGTGTGGTTTTTCAGCCTGATGCCCACAGGCAGCTTCACAAGGCCCTGTAAGCCCCCCACAGCTACATACCTGGTAGAGCCCATGGTCCAGGAGGATAATGTGGGCCTTGCCAGAGGCTGGGCATTTCTTCACTAGCACGTTGCCTGGGTGCGGGTCACAGTGCACAAAGCCGTTCACAAAGATCATTTCGCTGTAGAGCTTCCCCAGGTTGCGAGAGATCTGTGAGGAGAGAGAAAATGGCCACACACTGCCACCCACAGCAGTGTGCCTGCTGGGGAGGGGAGGCAGCGCCCCTGTGCCAACACTGCAGGGAGCAAGGGTCTGGTATGTGCCGATGTCCCTGTGCAGAGCTCTTGCAGCTCCTCACACTGACAAATGCACAGGGTGGCTGCTGGCATCTACCATGGGGTGACCCATGGCATTCAGGGAAGGATCCATGCAGGGGGCACCATGAAGGTGCTCGTGGGGTCAGGGGTTATTTAAGGACACCTGCATGGCATAAAAAAAGAGAAAATACCTGTGGGCAGGAATAGAGTTTCTGGTAATAAGGAGGAAAGCAGACAGGGGTAGACAGGCATTCACAGGGAAGGCATGGAAAGAGCTGTTGGGGTGGGTGAGAGATCTCTTGGAGGAAGACTCAGGTGTTTCCGTCCATGAATGGCAGCAGGACCCAGCGAAGAAGGGGTGGGAGGAGACTCAGCCTGTCCATCTGCTTACCAGAACGAACATGGGTTCCCTCTCCCATCCCTCCATCACACTGTCCCCCGCTTTTCCCCTTCCTTTCCTCAGACCCATGCTAATCTGATTTGCAATTTCTGTGAAGATGAAGCAGCACAGAAAGGCTGTTTAAATCATCCTGTCGCTGCTGTGTCCCTCCATGCCAGTGCTCCTTATCACCAAGAGATGTTATTAAAGTTAAAAATCTCCTAGGAGCAAGCAAACATCCCCAGGGCCCAGAATCAATCCCTTGCCATGCACTAACACAGCAGCCTCACCCTGACATCCCACTGCTGGCTCTCCCTGCCATCAGAGAGAAGCATGGTGCTCCACAGCGGAGTGCTGAACAAGCAATTAAAAGAAAATCATTATAAATGATTCCAAGCATGTTCCCAGACACACAGTATAAGCAGCAAAGAGGCAGCCGTCCCCATAAGCAGAGGTGGTAGAAGGGGTAACGGAGACACTAACAACAGCTTGTCCTGCAGAAAACCAGACAGCCAGGGAAGGGCTTGCTATACCCATCTCTGAAATGCAGATATCTCTGAGAAGAACACTGTTAGGAATAGAGCCCAAGTAACTACAAATGGGGGCAAAGAACGGGAATCCTTCCTGCAGCACACCCAACAGGGACAGCTGTAGGACCAGGTGGAACAACCCTGTGTCCCTCAAGTGGGATCTGGAGCCACTGCTGAATCATGGATAATGCTGCCCTCATGCAGAGTCATCCACACAGGTGGTACAGCACAGCCCTGCGGTCTCCTGTAGTGCAGCTCCCCTAATGCCACACTGGTGTTATTGTAAGTACCGACTGAGGGAAATATTGTTTCCCTTCTGGATCACCAGCAGAGATCAATGAAGTCCTAGGTCTCCTAGGACCTTACAGGTCTCCTAGATCAACAAGCTTTAAAATTGGATAGGACCAAAGTACCAGGTGCTGTGACCTCCGAGAAGAGCTGAGTAGTACTTGCTGACAGTCCAAGGACAGGCCAGATAGTCTGTTTTAAGCCAGTCACTCATTCACGCAGCCTCCCAGGGACCTGCACACCAAGACAAATGGAGTTGGAGATCATAACTGATCATAGCATCAACCATGACACCTGTGCACACACTGAGTGAACCGCATTTTGGCCTCTCTGCCTCAGCTCTTTGCCCTCCAGCAACCTGGAAGAGCACAGAATTACTGAAGATGAGGATTTAGGGACAATCTGGGGCACAACATGATGCCTTGTACCCATTAAACACAAGCCCAGACAAGGGCTGGCAGTTCTGAAAACCTGTTGGTTGGTCAGGGCTAAAGCCTAGAAAGCTATTAATTTGGGGCACTGGAGTATGGGCTGCTCCAAAGACAGCAGATTCTCCTTCTGTGCTGTGGTAATGGCATAGGTTGGGAAAGTCAAGCAGTTAAGAAAGTTGCCCAGAGAGGTTGTGCAAACTCCATCCTTGGAGGTTTTAAAGACCTGACTGGATAACACTCTGAGTAAGCTGGTCTGACCTCATAGCTGACCCTGCCCCAGCATGAGGTTTCACAGGTGACCTCCCAAGGTCTCTTCCAACCTCAAATATCCTAGGATCCTACAAAAACACCTCTCGCCTAGTTATCCACACCACCCTCATAGCAGCACCTTATGGTATGGCTGTGGGCTCCAGGTGCAGGGAAGGTCTCCCCTCCTGAGTCAGCGTCAGCAGACATGTTACTAAACAGATTTGTGGTCACAGCCTTTTGAAGCCCGTGATGCAACATAAAAGAAGCTCAGGATGCATCTTCCCTCGAAAACAGGCATCAAAGCCCTGTTCAGACCCACAGGCTGGGTCATAGGTACAAGACAATCTTCACTGCAAGATCCTCATCCTCTCTCCCCTCCCCACTGTACTTATATTTACCTCTTCCCCAGCGTGCAACCTTCAGTACCTGCAGTAGTTAATTCATTGAAACTAGACTTTATGGCTTCTCTAAGAAAGAGGAATGCATTCTGTATAATTTAGTTAGCATATGGAAGATATGTTACAGGGATTTATGATATAAGCGTATAAATAGTCTTTACTTTTGGAAAAAAAAATACCCAGTGTAAGAGAGGGAGCTGTGCTACACACTAAAGTATTTCACATATGTTTGTCTGTTGACATACCTCTAAAATAGGATAAAAATTACATTAAGATAGAAAGCACCAATACTGTTGAATTCTAAACAAAAAAGGAAGGTGATATTTCTAGGGCTTACAGGGTAATATGTGAATGGCGACCTATCATTATAATTCAGACAAAAGGAGTTCATGTTTCTAGAGAAAAAATTTAGGAAAAAAACATGAAGCCTTTATACATATTAATTCTGCAGTACTGTGCCCCATCGCTATGGGCCTTTATTCCACCCTTATTGAGAAGGCCATTGGATAAGTAACATATACAGAATTCACTTCGGAAGAATGCAGTTAGGTGAAATGAGAAAACAAACGCTTGAAAACCTCTACTCAGGAGAAGGGAGGAATTCAGCATGCATTTAGGCTGTTTAAGACCTTGGGGTGAAGGTGCATTGCAAATTAGACAAAAGGTTGCAGTGATTTACGGAAGCAAAGACCAAAGTAAACACACAGGCATTTTGTTATGACATGGAGAGGTCATCATTCCTCTCCCTGTTTATCATCCAACAAAACAGGGTCCTTATCATTACCAGGGTCCCCCAGCACTGTTCTGCTGCACACCGTAAAAAAATAATCATCACCCTTGGAATCTTGCATTCACTTCCAGAGACCTCATTAACAGAGAGATGCAGACAACACAGAGTGAGTTCAGAGAAAGCAAATAAATGAGCAGGATGCAGGAGGAATTTACTTGGGAAAAAGATTAAAATAGCTGAAGATTCCAAAGTTGGTTAAGGAATGGCAGAGGAGGGGCAGTCTACCAACGTTAGAAAGTTTGAATATCAAGGAAGCAGAAGCACTTGTAGCACTGGACGTGCTACAAGAAATACGACGAGGCAGAAGGCGGTGTAATCAAGAATGGCATAATTTAGGCGTAACACATAAGAAAAAAAACCTATGTGAGCCAGCAGAGCTGAGCTTTGTACGTCACGATGGCACCAGCCTCTGGCTTTGGCCAGAGGCATGTCCTTTCTTATTGCCAGAAGGTGTGTTATTGCCCAAAACAAGTTCAATTTGTCTGTCTGTGCTGCAGCAGAACATGAAGACTGCAGCCACCAAGTGAGCCTGTGGCCTCACCAGTCAATGCAAATAGCTATTGCCACATTATGTGACATGACCATGACACTGTGTCAGGCAAACCGCACATTTTCAGCCCAATGCTTTCAGTTTGAAAAAAACCGTAGCTGAGGAATAATCAGATTGCAGACAACAAAATGGAGAGTCAGCAGCCTGGGCAAAAACAACGGAGTGACACATACGCGTGTAACAGCCAGACTTGGAGTAACTCTTCACCAAACTAAGCACATGAAGTTCATTTTATGTACCCAATATGGCAAAGATGCCATGTGTCACAAACTATCCTACGTGTTACAAGCCAATACAGAAGAAAATAAGAATGCAGTGCTGACATTAAGGATTGTTGTTGTACAGTATCACATAGTCTCTCTATAAACTGGTTAAGTTCACTGGAAATAAGTAGAAAGCATGACTTTGGAGGCTGTTCCAAAAATTCACTCTTTAGACGGTCAGAACCTTTCCTCTAAATCCCCGACTAACTTTAATGACGTCCAGTTTAAACCATTTTCTTAGTTAACATAATCCTAGAGTTTAACTAGTTTCTTCCTTCTCCAGTATTAGTACTCCCACGTGTTCACCAGTAAGCTCATTATCAGTACAATTTTTACAGGATGCTCCTTTATCTGATGCGCCCTAGGAGTCAACCCGCCTTTTACACAGTTGCACTGCACTGGAGAGACACACTTACCCTGCGACCGACTAAAAACCCAAAGTTCATTCTAATATGTCACTTCCCTCTGATAAACTCCCAGCATATTTAAGAAACTCCTCTTATTAGTTTTTAA
This sequence comes from Chroicocephalus ridibundus, assembly GCF_963924245.1. NCBI lineage: Eukaryota > Metazoa > Chordata > Aves > Charadriiformes > Laridae > Chroicocephalus > Chroicocephalus ridibundus. The sequence goes on from NC_086287.1 coordinate 27,755,154, forward strand.
GCACATGGCTTTTCACTTGGTATTGCTCATTTTTATCCCGTTCTATCACTTCAGTCCTCAAGGCCACCAAGTGCTATTGCTACTCTGGTCCTTCTCTACGATGACAGAACCTCCCAACTCGGTGTCATCAACAACCTCCTTCACACAGTTCTGTTTCTGTCGAGGTCGTCGCTGAATTTATTGAGTAATATCAGTTTGTAAAGCAAGCCTCACAAAACTCTGCTATGGTAATTCCTCTCCACCATTGCCTCTACCAGTTTCTTACCTCCTTTGTGATTTCCTGACTAATCCCCACCTTTTTTAGTTTACCAAGTACACCTACTGCATTTCTGCCCTCTAATTCAGAGGATCCCAAGCTGCAGTATAGGTAGCAGCAGTGATATATTTCTTCTTGTACACGTACACAGCTGCAAACTGTTGCTGCCATCAGTTTTGAAAGCCTAGACAACCTGTTACCCTCACGTGATCCGCGAGGAGCTACTTTTGATGAACTCATATTATATTCCCTTACCTACAGACCCATAGCAGCAAACTCCTGGGCACACACCAGCCCCTGTATGCAACTCTCCTCTCAACAAATCAGCACACCCACCTGACAAAGCAACCTGATGATAACAAAACACTGGAAAGTCCATTACAAATTAGTATCTTCACAAACACCAACACTCAATAGTTAGCGAGAAAACTCTCAGAAAGGAAAGAACGCGTGCAAATTTAAGCCTATGAGTACTCCTACAGCAAAAAGATGGCACATATATGATGTTCATGGGTAGCTGCAATGTAATAAACCAGCCTGGGTTATTCAGGGCAAGTCACTGATACTTTCCTGGCCTTGTGCGCAAGCTGGAGCGGTCCTGGCTCCGTGCCTCCAACTGACATGAAGAAGAAACTCAAAGAAAAAAAATCCTGTGACATGGTCCTGCAGAGCTGATCTCACCACCTGCCCCTGATAAGTCCCAGATGAAACTGCCTGATAGGGCATCATCCATTCCTGCCCCACCTCCATCTGTGACTGTCTCTTTAGATCAGGAGCAGATACTAGTCTCTTGCCTTAATTTGGCTGTAATATTTGCCAATTATTTTAAGAGATGGCGACACTAACTTCTATTGATCTCATTAAAAGTAAAGGTCGTTGTGCAGCTCATTTCTCAGGGCTCAATATTACCTCCTCAGGCCAAAATAATAGCATTGATTTTGGAACCTTAATCGAAGGTTAATTGGATTGAAGAGTGTATTGGGTTTTTGCTTTCTTTTGCTGTTGTTATTACAGACATCATCTAAGGGTTTGCTTAATCCTGCTAGGGCAATCCTGCCCAATTAAACTGGTGTCAAATTAGCAAAAGGTACGGATGGAGAATAGCCACAATTTGGAGCCTGCTCTGTGTCCCTGCTCTGAAATGGCTATGGTCCATAGCGGATTAGGATGGTCACACACAAGAGATCCGATTTCACACTCTGCCCTCTGTGATCCCATTGTGAGGATCAAAACACAGTGCTCTGTAATGCAGTGCTATCACTATGCGCTGATCAGGCACCAGAGGCACCAGGCACCACAGCAAGGTGATGCCTGGACACACACGATGTTATTAAGATAGAGGACCAGTTTTTAGGACTCCTGAAGCATGCTCCTAGCATGGCCCATACTCTCTACTGGGGACTGAAGAAATTATTTTACTGCTCAGTGTCCCATCTTCCATGGCATTTAAGTGGGGAGAAATATTCTGACTCATCTGCCCAGGGAACCGAGGGACTAACTTGATAAATTTCTACAGATTATCAAAATGACATAGGTAGAGAAGACCAGTCGCTGTTTATTTAATTGTTTCTTGCATCTCTGTCAGACCCAAAATGGCTACGGGGATCATTTTCCCTTGGCTTTAAATGGAGTCATATTTCCTTGGATTTAATGTAAAGCATCTTGCTGAGACTTAAGCAATTGATTGATGCTGATGCTTGAGACTGACTTTCCCTAAGAAACAGGTTCATGTGTAATGTCACTCTTTTACCTGGTGTCTTTGCACAGTTCAGAAGCTGGAAATGCTGGAGGCCACTGTTCTTGCTTACCAGCACCTTGCGAATTTTCATTAAGCTTCAGACAAGAAGTGTAGGAGAATCTGCAAGGAAACCTCTCCCCAGACTAAATTAGCAGGTGCAAAGAGCAAGAATAGCCATTTTCCCCACAAACAGTGTTCTTCTCCATGCTCCATTTCATCTAACACTTGAGTGTTATAAGCACAAATACCTGAGACATGAGAAGTTTCTACACTTGCACTGACAAAGGGATCCCACCCTGGGAAATCCCACTTAAAATTTAGCAGCTACAAGGCAGCAGCTCCTGACTTTTGGCAGAAGGGTAAATCCCACACTGAAAGCATATTTCAACTTGCAAAGCTGTCAGCCATGAGAAGGTAGCTGGGCTCTTTATCGAGCTAAGAGATACTGTTCCAGTGCAGAACCCATTTAGTAACAGAAGGAAGCAAAAAGCCACAGTAGGATGGGGTGACAGATGGCAATAATTGCGCACAGTAGCTCATCTTAAATACCTTAGCTGTTTGCTTTCACTTCTCAGCTGGACAAAACACTTCCCTGACTTCTGAATCATCCACGGCTCATGACCAGGCTCTTAGTGAGCTGAAGTACATGGCAGCATTTCGTTTCCCTGACTCAAGTCCAAGCCAGGGCAATCATGGGGGACTCTCCACTTGGCTACCTGAGCTGGCTGGTTAGTTGGAGGCAATATAGCACATGCCACGAGCTTCACAGCTCCCACAGCCTGCTGATCCAGCAGCCTCTGTTGGAGACAAGGCAGAGCATTGACAAGGAGGGACAGGGAGGACCCATATAGCAGGTCAGACATAATGTTAAGATTTGTATACAGACAAGGTCTCTCTACATGAATCGGGTAAAATCAGAATGGGTGCAAAAGGAGCAATTGTGGCATTTGGGATCTTCTTTAAAAGTCCATGCTCTAAGTAGCCTTGCTACCTTTCCTTCTCTGCTGCATACAGTATGCTAAATCATCTTGAGAGCCCCTCAGTCTATTTTCCCTCCCTCCCCTGCTCTACCCACTTCTTCCAAATGTATCTTCCCAACCAAAACTGTAAACGCCCTTGTGTCTTGAAACAGGAACAGCCCAGTTTCCAGGGAGCCCCCTTGTTAACGCTGACATGGCCTGGTCTTCCCTCAAAATTCATGCCAGCTCATTTCTTGATAACTCTCCTCTCCCGGCTTCCCTCCCACTGTCAGTATCCTAGCTGCATGCTCATCCACCGCTACACTTGCACATGAATAAGTAACTGTTCCACAGGCAGATATTTCAGTGTTTGCACTTGTCTTTAGAAATCAAAGCCTTCTCTGATTAAATGCCATTACAATCCAGCGCTTGGACGGATCCAGAGAGATTAATGTGCTTTTGGGCAGCTTTAATGATAATCCTGCTACAGATGGTATTAAGTAAATGTCAGTAACCTGGTTTGAAGGGAGCTTTCACCTCAGGGATCCTTTCCATTTAGAGGAGAGAGGCTCAGCTTGCTTTTCAAGGCTGCATTGTCACACAAGAGAAATCCTGCTTAGTGAAGACTCCTCTTCCTCCGCCCAGTAAAACAAAATGGAGTAAGATGATAGAGGGGTTGATAGATAAATAGATTGAGGTGATTTATAGGGAGCTAATGCATCTCTTGAAAGCCAGAACTGCTGTATATTATAAGCCACGTCATAGTTTTGAAACCTGGGTTGCCACCCGCTCCTCATGCTCCTTCCAGGGTCTGCTGCCTTTTGCTCACTTCACCACCATGCTATGCAGTTCTTTACCCAGGGCATCAACAGCAGCAGCTGATATTGGACCTTGGTCATATCTGTCCCCATCTGCTGCACCTTGCCAGAGGAGAAGTCTGGGGTGTGCACTGCTCCTACCTCATCTTACTGTGGCCATAATAACAGATCTTTCTACTGTTGCTTTAATGGCAATCAGTAAAAGTTAATCATTAATTTTGGGGGGTGGGGAGAGAAAAGGAAGAAAGAACAGCTCAGCACAGACACCGAGAGAGTTTGCAGAAACTCAGTCCTACCACTGAGCTGAGTAACATCCCACACCTGACAGATTGCCAGAAACCTTTGAGGCTTATACTTTGCAGTAGTAGAAGTCTGTTGGCAACTTTTTAAAAATTGCATCTTAGCTATCGTTTCAGACAGCTCAGAACCAACAAAATATGTGGTTTCATTGCTGCATGGAACCTATTGTGCCAAGATGTCACAAAACAACCTTCCCAACGGCACAGATGAACAAAAAAAATGAGCTGAGTTTTCACACTAAATTTCTCATATCATGAGCAAAAGCCTCTGCAAGTTAGAAAAACTGAAATTAGCTGCTTCTCTACTTTATTTTGGCACACAGAGGCAGCAAAATATCCTACTGAAAGGCTTAAGTCATTGAATTTTCCACCCTGACTGGCTGGAGGAAGCTATGAAAGATTGCAAAGAGTGGTTTTCCCTGGGCTTCTCCAGACAACTTTGCAATATCTCCGGCAGTTTGAGAAAATTCAAAGAAGCAACTAAAGTCCCAGGGAGCTACACTATGCTAGCTACTTCGATCTCAGAATGGATCTGCTGTCCAAGAACTGTGAGGAAGCCCAGCTCAAAATCCGAATGTACACATTGCTCAAGAGTCCTCCCGCTAATGCATCAAAACCAGCCTTTCTGATGGACTGTTTCCAGAGTTGAGGAATATTCTCGGTTGTATCTGAGCACTGTGGGCTAGGTTTGACTTCTGCTTTTATAGCAGAAGAAAAGGATAGGATAAACTCACTCAAAGAAACTAATCTCTTGCTTTGACCAGTTGACTTGTCCAGGTGAATGGAGATGACTACATGTTCTGCCATGGACAAGGCTTTTAAAAATCTCTCTTGATAGCAAAGTCCACGAACTACCATGTTCTCAAGAGTCACACTATGGTGCTCTTTGCAGACCAGGTGCATCGAGGCACTTACCTTGGTAAATACAAAGAAAGATCATCAGCACAAAATAAACACAGAGAAGGAATTGTGTCTACCTCTGATCAGCTGACAATGACCTCTGTGATGCCCTGATGAGAGGGAGGAGGAAAACCAGTGACCCAAATGATCCAAATTCTTCCTGATGGAGACATGAAAGGAGAGAGACTGCACTATCTACGGATGAGGTTGTATTCATTTAAGAAGTCTCTTGAATGAAAAAGGACCAGATAACTTGCAGGGAAGAGAGCACTGTTCACTATTACCCATTGACCTTGGCTTGTTCGTCACAATTACAATGGACAGTCTCAAAATCTACTTTAAGCTTAGACCTTCCTTTCACAGTTCAGTAGAGAAACACATGAAAAGGTGCCTGCCCTTCTGCCTGCAGAGGTTACTAGAAAATATCTCATTGACTTCTGCAGAGTGCAAGAGCAGAGGAAGAGGCGAAGAGAAACAGGCAGGTTACTCAGTCCTCCACCTGTAATTTGGCTGAGCTCTTCAGGCAGAGAAAGAGCTGCATGCTCATAGGGAGGCAGCTGAGAAGATACACTTCATGTTCTCTCCTTGTGGGGCGTATTTTTCCTCCCACTCACATTTCCTCTCCCTTGAGAGGTCTTTGGCATGTCTCTAACTGATGCCACATGAACTTTGCCACAGATAGAAAGGGAGCAGAGAGAGAGGAAGCGTTCAGATTTTGGGGGTAAGTGGATGGACAGATTAAGTACCACTGATTTTATGCTGTATCTCTTTGATAGCCAGTCAACCAAGTGCAGCTTTGAGGCTCATCGACAGGGCACAAGGGGAAGGGCAAGCAGCAGTGCCTCAATCAGCACTCACTGACTGGGTGGGGTGGCTTGACACACTGTCCAATGGCTCAAAACCCTTGCCCCTGGCATCTTCTCAAGCCTTCTGGGAAGTAATACCTTCTTTCCCTCAGGAATCTCTCAGCCACAGAGAATCCAGAGTGCTCTCCCGACTTCATGCCACACATACAAACTGTTTCACTCGTTGGGAAATGTAGCCTCTCTGCAGGGACAAAATCTGACAGCTGCTCAAAGAAGGACTGCGAAACTACACAGTAATGTAGGACCAGGAAGCAAAGAAGAAAACTGTTGCATCCGGAAGAAAAAGGGAGATTTTGGAAAGCAGAAGAATACAACCCAGATCAGAATATCATGCAAAGCAAAATGGCTGAGGCTCCAGCACTCTAATAACTGTGATCATATAAGACCTATGATTTATATCTGCTACATAAGGTGATAGCTGTTGGGATATAAAAGCTACATCCCATGCATTTGTCCAGGAGAAAGTTAACACAGAAGAAAGAGAGGGAAAGAAGAGAGACAAAAAGAATCAGAAAATGAAATTGTTCCTTTAGGATAACAGGAACTGCCATCTTGGAACAAACCATGGGTGTATGTAATATAATAGCATAGTCATCTTTCACTGTCTGTCTCCTTGAAGATCTCTCTAGCTGTGTCGCCTACAGGAGAGTGTTCCCCAAACGGGGTTATATACTTTTCCCAGAAGCACAAGAACTGAGCTCTCCTGTCCTGTCAGCCTTCGTTTTGCATCAACGTCAGTTGATGTCAACATCAGTTTTGCATTGCCCACCATGCCCAATTCAGAGATGGCTGAGAAACTACCTCATTCACATTGATGCCATTCCTCTCCATGTAGGCCCTGTCGTTCACCTGTCCCCCTTCCATAAACTCCATGAGAAGGACACGCCTTGTTGAGAGCTCCCAGTAGATCCTGGGGACCTGAAACAGGAACAGATGGGTTAAGTCAAACAACAGGATGGGAAAGCAAGGTGAATATATCACATGCAACCCGGAAAAGGAGTAAAATTGGAAGGGGCTGAAGTGAGGACTTGCTTTTTTTTCCTGAGTACAAGGGAGGTAAATCCATCTACCAGCCTCTTCCCCAGGACAGCAGCAACGTGTGCAAGGACAACACACCAAGTCAGTGGCAGCAGGATCTGTCCTCATGCAACATTTCTGGCCACGCTCTACAAGATTTTGACCACCTCCCACTCCCACTGATGTCTGAGAGCTTTCTTATCTATCTGCTCTGCAGCTCCTCTAGCTGGGCTGTTTAACTAGTACCTAATGCAACTTTCTGAATCATCCACTCAGCTCCTTTAGACAGGAACTACATCTCGTTTGCTACGCACAGGGCCCACTTATGCAGCTCTAAAAATCATAAGCCATCGTCATAAATTGTATCTCCGCAGTGCCCCTTGGAACACAAACGCCTTTGAGCTGACAAACCCTGCATACTTAGGCCATCTGCAATTGAACTGGGAGAAAAATCAAGTGTCACAAATAAGGGGCTTGTCACAGAAACCCTGGGAGACCCTTAACTATCTTATTGCCAACTTGACACAGTAACAAGTGTAAAATGTCAAAGCACTTTTCATTCAATCTGCAGTAAATCAAGCTGAGTGAGGTACCAGTAAGAGGCCTGGTGTCACCCAGGGAGGCAGTGACGCAGGCGTCACTCAGGCTGGCTCCCCCTTTTCCAGCCTCTCTCTCCAGCCAAATTGTTGCCATGATGAAGTCCCTACTGTCAAGAGTCCTTTTGCTGAAGTTCCCTTTGTATATTCCTCACTTCACTGTACTGATGAATCTCCCAAGCTGTCCAGATTTGCCTCTGCATGGGTGAAGCCACACAGGTACATTTTACCAAAGATATAAGGGAGCTCCACCCATTGCCATCACTGTGCCCCAGGGCAGAGATACACATTTTGGATCCTGTAAAGGCAGACCCAGCTGTGCACTCCCTCTCCTCACCCGCCTGACTTGACTGTGGACTCAGGACTCGCACACTGCAAGGGTCCAGCACCTTGGGGCAGGACAGGAAGAGGTAAGAGGCGTTGTCCATCTAGTGTGACTAAAGCCAGGGGAACCAGACAGGCCACTGGAGCTCTTCATAACTCCTGAACAAGCCACATTTGTTTTATACTCTGCTTGTAACTACTGACAGTGTCTCAGTCCTTCATAAACTATCTGCCTCCCCCACTGTTCCTGTCCTCGAGACACCATTTTCCCAATGTCGCCCACTTCTACCTTACCACTTTAGATCAAAGACTCTTTTGCTGAGCAATTCCAATGTCCCTCAGTCCCACCGTTCAATACTCCTGGCATACTTTGCATGCTAACCTTGTGTAGACTTTGATGCCAGAGATCTACTATGAGCAAGGGGGATTCGGTTACTTGCAGTCTTCCCAGCTTCTCTGGATGTCCATTCTTTGCAGTTAGATTGGTGAGAAAGCAAACCAACTCCAAAACTAACAGTTCCCCAGCTCATCTAGCTCACTGATCCTTGCTGCCATAGATCATTTCAGATGACAGTCATTCTTCTCTCAAGATTTACAGGGGCAAGTCAGTGGGCTTGTAAAGCACTGTCGATGCTCTTGGAGATGCCTCTCTCACTCACAGCCAAATTCTTCAGTGATTTTTTTAATTACTCACAGATGTTTGGCTGTAATGCTAGTGCATGGAAACAATTTATCTCTGGCTTTAAAAGCTCAAACAGGTTCACAGCACAAAATCTACTTCTCAGCTTTCTAGCGTGTTTAGGAAAATTAATGACACAGGAGCCCAATTCTTCCGTTGCCTTTGGGTGATGAACACGTCTCTGAATTGGCAGGTCAGACGGGAGGATCCATTATTTAGCCATCTCAAGCCATTTGTTATTGTTACACATATTGATATCATGATAGCTCCTTAACCCAGTGAGAAGGTGATTGGCCGTCTCCATGGGGATTTACTTCACAGTATCCTAGTTACAGCTGCAATGGATACAGCTCTCCAAGGTGCATCACTTCTGATAAGCACCCACTCAGGAAAATCATTGGCCTTTGGCCTTCCGTAGCCCAGTGGCTTTTAGTTATGTGTGTCTATGGGAAGGCCACTGCTGCCACTGGGCTCCAAAAGGACTGCCCCAAACCTGTCCTAAAGTCGGGTGACAAAGAATTACAGCCCTTGCATAGAGGAAGCAAGGAAAAAATGGATACATCAACCTGTAAAGTCTAACAAAAAACTCACCTCATTTCAGACATGTGTCTTCCATCTTGGGACTTCTGCATAAACAGGAGGTGAAAACCTCATTTTGATGTGTGTATGCAGGAGGGTCCAAAGGAGGGCGCACTTTTTGCTGATTTTGTGTATATGCAAATGCAGTTACATCACTGACTGTGCCCACAGCACTATGTGTGCTTGACCATACTTGTGTATACCCAGAAGGCACACAGTGGAGGCTTGTGCCTCTTGTATGTCAGCAAAAGAATTGTGCACGTGTGAGTTCAAAGATGTGAGCTTATGTCTTTCCAAGAATAAGATGTGTACATCTCTGGTTGTACCTGAGACATTTGTCAGTGACCTTAGTCAGTGTGCAGCAGGGGAGGTGGGGTAAGAGTGTCAGTGGGGAAAAGCACAATATGGGTGCAGTTGAGTTTGTGTACGAAGGTAACATGAATGCATTAGCCATAGATATGCATGAAGGATGTACGCTCAATTCCAGAGGGAGAATATGCTTTTTTGCAGGAAGAAAGATTCGTGTGAACATGTTTCCTCCTGAGATACACAGAGTCCCTAATCCTACTTGACATCATCAGCTTCAGTCTAGCTTTTCTGATTTATGTCTGTTTCTCGCCCTTAGTTGAGATAAAGGCCAGGAAGAGGTACCATCACATGGCTCAGCAAAGAATGGCAAATTCACAGGTCTCTGGACAAGTTCAGAAACAGTGTTTGGGAAAATGAGTAGCAGGCTCCAGAGACTGCTGGCCCCAAGCCACCACTCCTCATCCAATATACGGTCCCTACAGTAGGAAACAGACAAGGAGGAAGCATGTCTCAGAGCAGTTTCTGGTCAATATCAGCAAAGCAGTCTAGGATGAACAACACAGAGGGTCTGAACTCCACTCTCCCTCTGTATGGTTCCCCCAGGTGGTGAATGAGGTGCACAAGACGCGTGAAGTGAAACTATTAATGCACATACATACATACACAGAAATATGTGTTCCCTCACCTTCAGGAAGTCAAAGTTCTTGAGCATATGAGCAACCTTCTCAGCGTTTCTGCCTTCATTGAGGAAATCCAGCTCCAAGGGCAGATTCTTCTTAGCTTCTTCCACCAGCCACATGAACTCAAAATCTGGAAAGATCTGCTTCACAACCAAGAGGAGAACCTGAGAACAGGGACAGAGACAATTAGCTGCATTCTGGCTCCAAAGTCACACAGCCACACACAGTGCTGTTTTGATAGGATCATTCCATGTAACTTGCAGACACAAAAAAACCAACCTGCACCCCAGGTGCTTGTAGGGTTCCTGCAGTATCATAACACAACACGTGGTGTCATGCCTTGGTCGTGCAATAGAAATTTTGGCTTGCCCTTCCACACAGGCACATCTAGGAGCTAAATGATGGCACAGACACCACAGGAAGCCCAGCTGCCTGCTGCCTAGAGGTAAGAGAACAAAGCCCTAGAGAAGGGACCACATGGCCAGATCTTGCCAAGGGCATTGCCCAGGAGCGACTCTCTTCTGAGTCCTATAATTCTACAAGTCATCCTTTGGCTTCATTCAAACAGCCTTCAGATAATGCAGAAGAGGAACATCTAAAGTAAGACTTGTCACCTCTATGTTACCTCTTCCACTTTTGAGCAAGAATTTTGCTGGCACAGAAAATCCATTGAGCAGTTCAGAGAAGGCAGTGGAGTTGGATCCAGGTAGTAGGCTACAGATCTTTAAAGGACACTTCTGGGGGGGGTCAGAGGGCGAGTTGCTCCTCAGTGTCAGTCACAGCCATCCTCAGCAATGCTGGGGTGGTGTTTTCTTAGTATCATATATCCACCACCTGGCATCCTCTCATTCTTAAAGGGATTAGGTACTCAGCTGCATAAGGCCTTGAAAAGCCCAGCCGAAAAGTTCCTGGAAATGTTTGCTTAATACAGTATTTAAGGGGCAAGTGACAGGCAGTTCTTCCTGAAGAAAATCAAGATTATGCGATTGGATGGCATAAGCAAAACTGCACAGCAGCCACACATGCTTTCTGTTTAAATGAAGGGCCAGTTTCTCAACCAGTGTCACAAATTTACACGAGCTGACAATTCAGACCACATCTTAAGGAAAACAATTGTTTGGCTTTTTTTAACTACTTGATTCATAAAACAAGAATAAAACATAACAATGCAAGCCACTTTGCTGTCCTTATCTTACTCTTTCTGTACATCCATCTGAAAGTGAAACCAGGCTTGTCAGTGTGTGTTCCTGGACAGTTTCCCTTTCTAGATCTCCACCGTTGAGGTGGGAATTCCTGCACTGCAGGAGGAACATATAAAGCACGCACAGAAAGCTGCTATCATTGAAATGTATGACAAAAAATAAATTTATGAACCGGCACTGCTCCTGTTCAGCTGTGTGAAAACATTTGTTCCCCACCCCTCTCTCTACTTCTCTTATCTAAATGTCAGTTCCAAACTCAATGTTCCTTTAAAAATGTAATCACCAGGCTCCAGACACTATTGAATGATTTTTCTACTGTTATATCTAGAGGCGTAAATCCTTTCGAATTTATGTCACCCAAATGAAATGTAACCGGCGATCTTCATAAACGTATACATAAACTTTATAGAGGCTGCAGGATTATTTCATTGGTGCCTGATGTGAGAAAATTCATGCATTGTTTTTTGCTTTCTTTAAATGGTCTTTTGAATCAATTTGCCAACTTGACCATCAGCAGGGACATACTTAACAAGTATTTGGCCTGTCCCTTTCCCGACGTCTGTCTAGCATATTGTCTTGAAATAAGTATTGATATAAGAAGAGCAGTGAGGTATCTCTCTCTGGACTTATCAAATGCTGTACTGATTTTTAAAGAGTCGGCACTAATGCTATGAAACCTCAAGTGAATTTAGGAATTTTCCATCTAGCTTTTCCCATTCAGATTCCTTCCCGTCAGTCTCTAAATAAGACCATCTCCATCAATATTTAAATCAACCTCCTACCTGGCTGCAATGTCTGTCTGATTCTTAAAGGACCAGAACCTCAGTGCAGCCGACACAAAAACAGTCCCACACAAGGATATGATGACGCATGTAAGCCAACACTCCACAAGAGACCCTTTAAGAACAAGACTGCATGTGTCTTGTTGAGAGGTACTTTCCCATAGCTGTGTGTACACGATAGATCTCGAGGATGACAAACTAGACTGTCTGGAGAGGAAGGACAATACTAAATTGCCAAGAGGCAATACACTGTTCCAAGTTTCCCAGGAGGATTAGTCTAAAAACAGAAGAGACAGGAATCATTCTAAAATTATTTGTTTATATTTCTCTTACCAGTATAACCAGCAATCACAGCAACATAGTGTGAGAGGGGTGTTTTTCTGTGATACCCACCGTTAAAAGTGCAAATGTCCCAAGGTGGATCTAGGTCTTGGCTCATTCATACACAACCCTCTTATTGCCCTGGTCTCACAGTCTCTCATTACCTACTCATCCTTCTTCCTTGACTGCTTAGTTTCTGCCATCCTGTCCTGGGCAGGAGTGAAGGATGCCATAAGTCCCCTGAAAACTGCTGTCCATGTGATAACTCACAAAAGCAAACTCACCGGGCAGACCACTGCAGTCAGTCCTGAAAAGGACCTGAATCAAATTCAAATCTACAGCTGGACCCAAACCCAGTTTAAACAGTTCTCTGTTCTGAAACCAGTACTGAAACAGACATATCCCATCTTACTGGGATATCTTTACTGAACCCCAAAATTTCTTTCACTATGAGTTCAGAATAAATATTCAACTGTAAACTGATGTGCTTCAGCTGGAATCAGCTGTGCTTCTTCGCAGACTAGCCAGGATTGCTCAAAGCAGGGTGATTTAGCGGCTTAAGAAGCGTTAGTTATGTGCTCCTCTGAGAGGCTGCTGGCAGGATCTTTGATTCTTGATCTCCTGTGATGGAAAATGTGTGTCATTGCATCAGCAGTACCCTCTAAAAACTTATCAGACCGTCTCAGCTTAATCTTCCCTTCTTTAGTCCCGTGGACATACCTGTATGCCAATGGATGTGCACGTTACTATACTATACGTACAGATATATGCTTATTAGGAGAGCTAAAAACTTTACTGTTACCATTTACAGACCTAATCCTTCCCCTCTCCTTGACCTCAGCCCCACCTCCATTTTCTTTTCCCTACCATTCCGCTGGCACCTTTGACTATTGCAATGCAGTGCAGTGCCACAGCTTTTCTCCAGTTCCTCCCTTCAATGGGCTAGACTTCGAACACTGGGAGAAGCTACGGCATTGCACTGGGAACATGAGTGACGCCTACCACTCAGAAGAGGAACAGGAGACAGACATTGAAACTCTTTTCCTAGCTGAATCCCTCATTTGTGTGTTTGCCCCTGTTAGGCGACCCTCTCCACATTTCAGTGGGTTTGTTTCCAGCATGAATCAGCTCAGCATTAAGGAGCTGACCAAGAAACAAAACTGGATCACAGCAACCTCAGACACTGTTGAATCCACACTGGAATTTTACTGAAAAAAACATGCTAATCATGGAGAATGACTTTTCCTTGGCCACACAGCCTTAAGTGCAAGAGGAACTGAGACCAGTTTAATCAACCAGTTAATGGGCACACATTAATCTGATGCCATCCACATTTACCTGTCTTCTCCTTCTGCCCTCCTTCACTCTTACCCTCTTGTTCAGTCTCTCCGTCCTCACAACCACCTGCACTGCAATCTTCACCAACTTTCTGTATTATTCCCGTAAGACAGCATTTATCTCTGTGGAGGTTTCAAAGCCACAGGATGGTGTTGTTATCCCTGCTTACGCCGTGGGTGAATGTGGCCCCCTCACATTTCAATGGCAATTGCTCAGTTAAGTCAAAGTCAACAGGTAGTTTTACCTCCATGAGCAAAATATCCTTGGAGCTCTGTGCTTGGACCTTTGGGTGCTGGATTTTCACTGCTACCGTTCTCCCATCCTGCAGCACTGCCTTGTGCACCTGGGCTAGTGATGCTGCTCCCAACGGAGTGTCCTCAAAACTCACGAAGAGCTCTTTTATCTGTTGGGGAGAAGAGAAAGAGGCATCAGCTTGCGTTGCCAGAGACTATCCTGAGGAAAGCCCTGTCCACAGGCCAGAGACAGCGTGTGCCAAAGTTGGTCAGGCTCAGCCCTTTCACCATTCCTCTGTCCCCTGCCTGAGCCTTGTCACTGCTTGGCCTCCCAGTGAAGCCTGCCAAGCACGGAAGCCCCCTGGACATACTCTGCTTGTGGAAACCTGTGGCAGACCGCCAGCAGCACATTTCATCTAGGACACGAAGTGGCCAGACAGCATGTGGGGGGCAGCTCCAGGCTGTCCTGAGAATGGGTTGGAGCGATTATGGTCAGCATCCTTCGTTGTTACTAGGTGCAGAAGCCAACAGCTGCCCCTTTGCATGTATTTCTTTTGCAGATTTTTAATACCACTGACCATCATGCCCTGAAACCTGACAGCACATATTCCCACGCATTACAGCAGCATCAGGTAGCTTACTGGTGAAAGTCAGCACATGACAGGGAGCAGTGGTAAGGGCTAGGTTCAGGGCAGGGGGACAAAAATTGCACTTTGCACTCCTGAGGACTTGACCTGAAAACATGTTTTATGTGATGGACTTTCTCACACCTCCAATAAAAGCAACCAGTGCTCTCAGCTCAGAAAAAGCACCAGGTGGGGACAGCAAAGCACTTTGTGGGCAGCAGAGGAAATTACCAGCAGATCTGGCTGTGACACTCAGGACTAGATTATACGGAAAGTTGCAGATGAAGAAGTAGATTTACCAGAGGGATGTCCAGGAAGCAAAAACCTAGACAGACATGGGTGAGGCAATGGGAGATGGGCAAAGGCCCGTCTGCCCTGCATAGTACAGCACCCTGCTAGAGACTCTCAGTGCAGCACGAGGCAGCTCGGGCCCTGGAAACACCATCACCATGGTAGTGTGATTATCAGCCTGGCTGATTAGCCAGGCCCCTCCGCACAGTTAATTAGCTCAGAGGGAGTGCCAACATGGTTATGTGGCTTCAGGCACAGAGCTAGTTCACCTAATGCTAGTTGAGGGTTTCTGTCCTGCTCTGTAGAGCAAGGTGCAGACAAGCTCCAAGGTATCCAGAAGTCAGCAAAGGCAACCTGTCCCACCCTTCCCGCGGGCTGGACTGATTTCGGGGGAGCAGTTGAGAAGCCTGTAATTTATGCAGTAACAAAAAAGAAATAATGTCAGTGCATTTTTATAACCTGCTTTTTAAAAGGTAATTAAAGATGGGAGCTGCAGTGAGCTAGTAATTAAATATGAATAAAGACCTTCTAAGCAAAGTCTTCATGCAAAGCGTTAAGCGAGTATTCCTTTTGCTGACAAGGAAGAAAAATACTATACAAGGAGCAGCCTGTTCCCTCCTGCAGCTGCCAGGGAATGAGCCCCCTCCTACATCACCCTACCCCTTCTCTCCCAGCCCCTTCCACAGAAAACTATTGCCAGCAAAAAACTGGAGCATTTGCAGCAATTAGATTCCAACGGAGACTCAGCTGCCTCCAGTAATTCACTAGGAAGGTGCATTTTATTTATTTATTAAATTCCCTGTGGTCCTGGCGGCAAAATCAATTAAGTAAAACAACTGCATTTAAAAACAACTAGTTATGTGTTTTTTAATTACAGCAGGTCCATAATTCAAACCTATTGACGTTTGTGTCTCAAGACAAAAAAGGGTTTTCTCTCTTTCCCTCCTGCCCTTTCTTTTTTCTCCGACTTCTGGATTGAGATTCTCATTTCAGGCTACTATTAAAAAAGAAGCACCTACAGGATGACAGAAAGCTCAGGGGATGTGTTCAAGACACAGGGACTTTTACCTTTATGCGAAGTTTGTCAATCAGCTGAAGAGAGGACCCATTAATAGCAAGAGACCTAAGGTGGCCCAGGAGCATGTTGGGCTACGAGATCTTGTAAGGAAGGAAAAAATGCAGAGAACTTGCCACATGAGGTTGAGCTGGGGCTTTCTTCAACTCACCCCCCTACATGCTCATATTAAAGGGATGTACGCTTTACAGAGTAGCAGCCAATATTACTAGTCTAACTGTCATAAGGGTGGTAACATCCTCCAAAGGTTAAAGCACAGAATTGGGAGTTCACTGGCCTGAATCCAGTAAGGTACATTTATAGTAAGACTACACATAAATTGGATAAAATTCCATCTGCTCTGGATTTCAAAAGCTTTTAATTGCCTACACTGTCAATCCAACCATTTTCACCAGTACTGAATACATGCAGAAGAAAAAAAAAAAGCTGCACATACTCCCTCTGGTAGGAATAATATATACCATATTCTTGCGTGACTAAGTTTTGTAAGGAAACCTCATTTGAAGAAAGCTGCCTCTAGGAGTTCTTTGGGGCAGAAGGATTTCATTTAAAAACTTGCTATTTAAGACATGAGAGCCAGGTTAGCCGTTGTGTCCGTTAGAGCCAGCCCAGCGGCCCCACTGCAATTCCAGGGGGAGTTTGTGTGCACCCACAGGCTGCAGGCGAGGGCAGCGAGGCGAGGGACTGCAACAAGGCCAGAGAATTGATGGCTCCTCCAGGAGCAGAAGGGTAGAGCGTGCACAGGGGGGAGGGAGCGGATCACAGCCGGGCCATTACATGAGCAGGTGTGAGGCTGAGATAAAGCAGCAGCACAATTATTGCTGGGCTCCAGGACCCCCCACTTAGCAAATCACCCTCATTCATTATGAAATTGTCCTTTCACAGCTCGCTGGAGGCAGCTAGTGGCTCTGATGCAGGCTGTGTGTCCCAGACAGGCAAAAGCGAGCGAGAGGCTGTATGACACAGAGGCACAGAAGCAGCGAGCCGGGCTCCCACACCAGGAAAAGGGAGCAGGGTCCTTCCCAAGGGAAAGCGGCTGCACCCATTTCATCAGGCAGGGAGCTCTTGGAGCAGGCTGCAGGCTCTTACTGCTCACAAGCACCCAGCTAATAAGCAGCCTTAACAAAAACTCTACCCCCCATTTTCAGGATGGATAATTAGCATGCAAAGGTCTGGGATAGTCTCAGAGCTCACCTGACATGGTATTTAAGGAACTCACAAGCTCCTTTCAGGCCACAGCTGGTCTCAAAGCACCTTATCAAACTGGCTGTTACCATCTGTAACCCTGGCAGGAGATGATACAAGCATAGTTTCCAGCCAGGTTTAATAAAGGATTAGAAGTGAGAAAAGGAACTTTAGGGTTGCTCTTTCAAAGGAGCAGGACAGCCAGCTGCAGGTTGCCAGCTGTACAGGTAAGCGGTGTCCCTGCTCGCAGTGGTTCCCCTCACTCGCCTTCCGCACAGCCAGCTCCCCATCAGGCACGTGCTCAACCAGCAAACGAACGTGTCGCTGTACTTCACTGGCTGGAAAGACAGCCCTGACTGTTTTATTCTAAGGAATTAAGTTAATTTAATTTTAAATATGCAAAATCTTTTCATGATTGTTGGTATTAGTATTCACACCTCAGGGAGCTGATAAAAAAAAGCTCTTACAGGATCTATGTACTTAGACACTTATTAGTATGTATTTGTGCTGAGGTTGCACCTAGAGACCATCATTAAGCCCAGAGTGCCATTGTAGGAGGTGCACAGTGACCGCGGGCCCTGCACAAATTCACGCTTTCCAGGAGTCCCCAGTTGTCACCTACAGGCCTCCTCACACGCTGAAGTGCCTTTCCAAAGCACACACTGCTCTGCCCGAGGTCTGTGGCGTACATCAGCTGATGCCGCAATGCTGAGCATCAGAATGCCTCAGGTGTTTTTGTGAATCCTGTCCTTCAACACTTAGGAAGTTACTGGAAGTCAATTGGATTTAAACTCCCAAATCCTGAGTCCTTTCTGAAAGTATTACCTTACACGACCTGCCCAGCATGTTCTGAGAAGTCTTTGACAGAGCTGGGATTTAACCCAGATAGCCCAAGTTCCGGCCTGATGTCTTAATCTCCAAACCATAAACATTAAATGTGTGTGTCTTGCTAGCTAATTTATTTTGAAATATACTGCCTCTTAATCCCAACCTTTTTATATTCATGTGCTGCAGCAAATGATCAAAAATTACCACCTGGTTTCAACCTGCCCACTCCACAGAGGTCTGTTTCCCCTTCCCTCTCCAGAAAAGCTTCTAACAAGGTACCGTGGAGCAGGAGCCTGTCATGGAGACCCTTCCTGGCCCAGCACTATGTAACATCATCCCAAGAGGGATGTGGTGGTTCTGCTCTGCCACAGTGAACGCAGCATATGAACAGTGGCCATGTGTCAGCAGTCTGTTCAGGACCAATTTAGGGTGCAGTGGGATGCAGGATCACTAATAGAAGGTGTCTCAACAGCCCAGCCCTGTTTAGCTGACAGACTGAACCCCTTCCAGCACGATGTGTACCTCTGTACGTGGTGCAGCCAGAATGAGGCCACCATGGGGTCTAAGTAAGAATATTTTGCATTAAAAGTCCTATCCAGGAGCTTTCCAGGAGAGTCTGGGACAGTTTTAACAATTCTGCTTTTCCACGACCACTTACAAAGAACCTTTCCTTCAACTCTGCCAGAGCTGAACCAGTTCAGTACAGGTGGTGTCAGTGAGGAGACTCAAATGCTCAACATTTCCCAGGGCAAGAGAGTCCTTCACCAAAGCATTTCAAAACTGCCTTCAAATATTTCCCAGGACTTCAAAGGACTCTTCAGCCTGGAAAGAGAGACAACGGGGAGGGAATGTCACAGAGCTCTATAAAAATAATTTCTGTCACGGAGAATGGGATTGGGAATGCTTGTTCACTACACAGAAGAACTCATGAGCAGCAAATTGCCAATCAACACACAAGATTACCAGATGGCAGAATTAAAACAAGCAAAAAGAAGTCTTTCCCCCACCACCACCGAGCTGTGGAACTCATTGATACAGGATGTTATGAATACCAGAAGTCCAGGTGGGTAGATAAGTCAATAAAGAAAATCCATCACAAGTTATTAAGAACCAAGATACAACCTCTGGCCCAGGAAACCTCTAACCTTCAGTTTACTGGAAGAGGGAAGATCATACCAGGTAAAGCTTAACTGTATGCCTGTCATGCTTTTATATTCGTCTCTTAGCCAACACTAGCTACAGTTGGAGGCAGAGTGGTTCTCAGGTGGGCTTCAGGTTTGAGTCTGATCTGTACCGTCACCCTTACGTTCTTCAGAAGCTTTTCCCAGCAGACTGACCAGTCTTGATGACAGCAGGATGGACAATGTAGGAATTGTTTCACCTGCTGCTAGCCGGGGCCTCGGTTGCTGTTTGGCAGCCCAGAAAGTTACTTACAGAACCTGTAAATTTCTGAGAGTGCAAAGGGTATAGGAGAACCACAGCTGGAAGCTGCCCAGTCTCCAGGGTAAACCCTGAGCTCTGGTAACAGTGCATCTTCCTGAAATGTCTGTCATATAACTTACAGGCTGTGTAAGTATGCCCATGTCATCTGGCACACCTGGGGAACATGCACGAGGAGGTGAGACCTTCTCAGACAGAGGCCATCTCCAGACACCTCACGCTGCTGCACAGCTTCACCAATCACAGATGCTCAAAATAATTCACAAAAAGGGGCCCAACGGGGATCATGCTACCCTCTTATCACCAAAAAGCAGTGCAAACTGAAACATTCAAAACCTCAACCAAAATTTCACAGCAGATCTCCTCTTCTGATCACAGCATACTGTAATTGCTCCTGAGTCTTGCATTTTGTATTTGGAGATAGGAATCTATGAGATGTCCTTCTATTTCAGAAGGGGCTGACTAGGCAACACAGGATTAACTTGAACTTCTTGCCTCCAGGATACTCATCACAGGCCATGATACAAACGGAGCTCCATTAACAATAGTATTTTTTTGTGATGGCCCAGAGCAGCTCAGAGTCTCCTAGCATTTTGATGCCATGCAGCAGCAGAGGAAGATGCACATGGGGAAGTTGGTATAAATCCATTCAAGACAAAGGGACTCATACAGCTGGGAGAGAGGTCCATGGCAAAAGCTGACAGCAAGAAAGTAATTAGAGTAGGTAAATTTTGCACATCTCTGTGCTGTGATGCTCCAAGCTGAAATTCCCTTGATGAGGTGACCTGATTCATCTGTTTTTTCCACTCCTGACAGAGGCAGCACTGAACAGTCCCCTCTTAATCATGGCTCCACGGACGGCAATTTGATAAGGTGAGCTCAGTGTGCCGGAGCTTACCGAGATATACACAGGGATCGTGCTGCCTCCCAGCCAAGGCAGCGCGGGGCACTGTGATAACGGGATTTGTGAGCTTGCTGGAAAACAGACCAACACAATACCACTCTGGGAAGAGAGCAAGTTTCCCAGGGAAATTTTAGGGGCTGCAGCTGCCACCTTAACACTGCCTAGTACAATGTCCCCTCTACTTCACCTGGCGGAATAGCTGAAGAGTTCTACGTCTGATACAGCATTTCTAAGGCTTGTGGCTCCCAGAACTTTTGGAATTCACTTTATTGACCCTAGGACCCTATTGCTCTCAAAAGTCTGAATGCCTTTGCTGGACTAGGTTTAAGGGATATGAACCTCATCCTAGGCTGCTCATCTTTTCAGGAACATACACCTAACTGTCCATGGCACCAATGACTCACTGATCCCTGCAAGTCTGCAAGACCAGAGTTCTAGGTGGGAGAAAAATGTTACCTTGGAGTAGTGTGATCTACTTCCCAGACAGCAAATGAGGTTTTTTTCCATTGTCCCAGCCTTTCTATCCCCTCTACGAAAACAAAATGTCACAGTGTTGCTCTGAGAATTATTAAGACAGCAAAAACTGAAAGATTAGATTTATCACAGTAGACAGTGGATTATGAAGAATAATTCATCAAACGTCAGAACAAACAGGCCACAATTTATAGGCGGCTTTGTTGAGTCAGTGAAATCTGATTGGACTTCTCCCCACCTAATGAATGCCAAGCCTAATTGATGGTTTCTAAATGCATCTGTCAAGAACATGTATTTATTAACTCAGTATTTTTAATAATATTGTAGATATATACAGAATAGTGGTTTTCTTCTGAATCGACTCCCTGGTGTTCATACTAAATATACATGTTAAGTGTACATGTATATAGAGGTATACACTGCATCCAAATGAATACAGGTAAAAGGTATGTGTGTATTCTGATGCACTTAAACAATTACATATGGCTTATTACACAAAATCCCTGCATCCTTCTGTGCACAGGATGGCAAAGCAATGTGGTCCATTTCAAGGAGAGATGTGCATTAAGATGCCTGCCTAGAATTTGGAAGAGCTGAGCTCTAATATTGGCTCTCCCTGATATCCCATATGACGCTGGGCCACACCATGTCACAGAGCTCATGCATGGATGAGCAGAATTAGGACTGTACAGTCAGCTATAAATATGCCCATATCTAATTTCTCAGGACCAAATTGATAACTTTAGTATATTTTTTTAAAACTATCTGTATAATACATATACAGCAGTTATTACACACCCAGACACAGACATGAAACTTCTTCTGCCAATGGTTTGCATTTACTCCTGGTGTGCTGATCACTGCTAACTTGGTTAATCACTGCTAACTTGGTTAATCACTGCTAACATTGCACTGCAATAGCACAAAACCAGGACTGTCCATCAACCATCAGCCTGCTTCTAGGAAAGGGCTATGAGACAGCTGGGGTATGAAGTTCATCTTTTCCTGTTATTTCTACCTGGTACCACTTTGGTACTCTCCAGCCAACTACCAACTATACCACTGAGAATCTCCACTGGGATCCTACCAACAGCACTTCCCAGTGACAAAGCCATGAATGTTACACAAAATGAACTCTGCTAAAGGAAGAATCCTTGATCCCATCATCCGAACACCAAAGTTGGCTCAGTCATTCACTGCCTGATACCTAGGGTCCTGGCTATTCCCTGCTCTGCTCACCTACCATCCTCTTTCTGTAGTCTCTTCTGGCTAGAAAAGCAGTGGGAAAGCCTATATGAAGCCACTCTTGCTTTCACCTCAACCATCCACTGAGCTATACAGGAACAGTATCAGGCTACTTGCTATAGTAACTTTAACTGTTACAGAACCATACTTTGAGGAAAAGCACGTTTTATTCCGTCCCTGATGACTCCTGCTTAATAGTCTGTGCTCAGACACCCACATGATAGCTTCATTTATTTTCCTGAGTAAAGTCAAATCCTTAAGACAAAGCATAACTGTCTGAGAATATCACTCATCCTGGATCAAAACCAATCTCAGTGGTGACAGCTACAACAGGCAGTAACAGCAAGGAGCAGACAGAGCTGATGTACGTCTTCTGAGACCCTACCTATGAGGTGGAGCTCATCTCCCATCTGTCTGAAAGGTGAGACACTTACCCAGGGCTCCCACAAACAAACAATATTCAGCCCAAGAAAAGCAAGGATTGTCATGGCCACACTGGTACCTAACTGGCTCAGAAACATCCTCCTGACTGGCACAAGGAAATAAATGTTTTTCATCAATTAAGGTATTGGGTGTCCTACTACCTTCCAGAGACACAGGATGCTAAGATTAACAGACTAGCTCAGCACCCTAAGAGTCAATGCTTTCTACAGTTGGAGTTCTACAGGTTTTCCATTAGCACCACCACAGCCTCTTCCATGCTTAGCTTCATTCAGCTGTTCTTTGTCCAGGTGCTGGTTTCACAAAGCACTCTGAAAGCAGAGAGACTGCACATTAGACTTCTGACATAAGGCAGATATCACGCTGCATAATAGGAAAGCAGAGTCCAGACATTACCTGCAGGACTAGCACAACATCTTCTATAGCACAAGCACATGGCAAACCAGAGAGAAGAAACAGCAAAGCTGGGATGTCTCAGAACAAGTCTTTAACCCACCCAGCAGTGTGACATTACGCCTGGTCAAAGTACTCCATTTCAGACAATGGAGATAGCTTTCCCCCATGCCTGTAATCCCATGCTCAGAATTAAATTCCAAGAAGCTCTTTCTTTCCAAAATGTCCATTACCAAAGGAAAGATTTTGCTGCTGGAAGTTGCATCATAATTTTAAGCTGCAAGTCCAGTTCACTTCCCTGTAGAGAAGCTGGAAGAACCACTGAAAGCACCACTGGAATCAATGATTTCCTCAGGATTCCTCTGGGTGATAACAAAGTACCAGTCCCTCTAACCCTGATGTGGCTGTTGAGAAAAATGTTCATTTCCTGTTTCCAGATGCAGCTGATCAGCACAATGACCTGGCTTGTTCAGCATCCCACTTCTTTCCACCTCAGAATAAACATCTTGTGCAGCTAAACCCTAAACCACTTCCACAATCCAGTCTGTACGTGACTGACCTCCAACAGCAGCCAGTGTTTTCTGATCCAGAGAGTCAAACCAGAGTCCACCAGCAACTACCCTTGTGTTGACAGAGACGGTGGAAAATGATAATCTCTCAAAGTCACAGTAAATAGGGTCACCACAAGCATCTTATAGTCTATGCACAGACCAAAGCAAAGCTGAGGCATGTATACACATATATTCCTGTTAACTTCCTTCCATTCCATCATGCTGAAAAAGAAAGTAGTGATTTGTGAGCTACTTATTCCCTGCAATAGTGCAGGCTATGGGGCAGATGCTCCAACCTGTTGCGTGTTCCCCGCCCTCCCCTTACACATACAAATGCTTCCCTTTATCTTAATTTGCTCTTTCATCTTGAGTGTCTGCCACTTGAACAATGCTCATTAAATTCACTCTTTTCTCTCTGTCGTTTTGGAGAAATATTACTTCACCTACGTCTCCTGTTTGTGAGGAGGGAACCACACTTGTCAATCGTTCAGACAGATTGAAATCACAGTCTTTCAAGAGCACACAACTTCTCCACTCCCAGACATATTTTGTGTTTTAATTTAAAACACACTGTCTCTTTCTTTCTCTTTCTGCCCCTGCTAACAAAGGAGGCTCTCACTTATTATACCAGTATGCAGTGAGAGCAGGACAGAAGACAACTCTCTGCTGCCAATAAACTTCCTTCTGCATCCCATCTGCCCAAAAGGACTCTAATTCCATGGCTCAGGAGGAGCAGTAGTGGCCCCTTTCTACTGATACCTTTGAGGCTTACTGTGTTCTCTGCAGCTCTTCAGTTCCCAAGCAATAGAGCTGAAAGCACTAACATCCCTGTAGTTCCTAAGGAAGGGAGCAGTTTCCTCAGTCTTCTGCTCTGTTAGTGTGTCTGAGCAGCTTCCTTATCCCTTTCCCAGCTTTCTGGAGATGTTCCACAAAGCTCTGCTCACAGACCCTACCCCCACTACTGGATCTGAATATTAGCTCACATAAAATTCCCATCTCCTTTCTGGTGACTCGTAGTTCTACATCTGCCTGCTTCTACAGCCAAACTACAATTTCAGTCTGTCTCTCAGACATCTTTCAGGTAGTCATCTCTCTGTTCACATTCAACAAAGCTAAAGCACGGTTCCTAATCTTCTCATTCAAACCATCCCTCCTGTCTCCTTTCTCATCACAACGGACAATGTCACCAACTTTCTGTCAAGCATGGCTGCAGCTCAACATTGACCTCCCTCCAGATCTCATTTCCAGGCCAGGTCTGAATCTAGTACTAGACATCGAGTACTAATGCTCACAAGTGACAGGTGACAACAATCCAACTGTTCTCCCCCTGTCCGCCGCAAAAGTTCCCATTTCTCTTGAGCCACACACATAGTAAGACACATGGGGGTCCGCAACATATCCAGAACCCCTTGATCGAATTCCTGTAGACATATTCCCAAGTGACATATCACCCCTATAGAAGCCAGCAGCCTGCTGGAAAGACAGCACATTTGGAAAGAATCATCAAATCATAGAACAGCTCAGGTTAGAAGGGACCTCAAAAGAGTCCATCTGGTCTAACTTTTCATGGGAGAGGGAGCCTAGATGTGATTATCACATCTTGAAAACCCCCAGCAATGGGGACTCTACCACATCCCTGGGGAGGTGGTTCCCATGATTGATAGTTCTCAGTGTTAAAAAAAAAAAAAAAAAAAAAAAAAAAAAAGTCTTTCTTATCTCAAGATGAAACCTCTCCCAAAATGCCACAGAGAAGAAGAAATGCCACAGAGGTGTGGCCAGTTGGCACATTAAGCAAGAAGGTAAGATTTAAGAAAGTACCCAGAGGCAAATGAATTTCCAAGACCATTTTGACATCACACATAAACACACCCCTGCCATGTACTGGCTGAAACCTGAGTAGGAAAGGGTCAACGGACCCACAACAAATAGGCTCTACGTTAGTCACAGCCAGGCGGAGGGAGGCTCTGCCGAGGACTGCAGAGATGCCCCAAGGGCCCTGTCAGCTCTAAGCATGCACAACAGCAGCGGTCCTGTGAGAAATAACCAGCTGCCAGAGCCTGAGGATATATAGGGACCTTCGGGAACACATATCACCTGTGCCTCATCTCAAATGTCTCTGATTCAGCTTTGAAAGCCTGTGGGCTTTGAGAAGTGCATGAGAGAAGGAGTGGTGCGGGAGAAATATCTATGGGCAGGTTTATGTGGCTATGTAGAGAGCAGTTAGGGGATGTCTGGGGGCAGATGTTTGGCAGAGGTGGGCTACAAGTACCCGATCAGCAAGCAAAGCTGTGCCAGGGTTTGTGCACAGAGTCAAGGAGGAGACGTGGGGCAGTGCATTTGTGTGAACAGCTTGTGTGGGGAATGGTAGGCAAAATCCTCCATCCACTGAAAGGTAAGTGAAGAACAGGGGCAGGAGAAAAATTTGTGTGTGTGAGCAGAGGGCTGCATTGCAGGGTACTTATCTGGCAGGACAGCACTGCATATATGTGAGTATATGCTACACTGACAGACCCTTCTACTCCAGCTCCTAAAACAGAGAGAGAGAGGCATACTCTTCTGAGTACTGTGTGGAATGCCTTTATGTCTCTCCTTAGAAAGGGATGAGGGAAAATTGTTTCTAGGCCTGGGACAAAGAGCAGGAACGACAGAAGGAGCATTGCACAATCCAGCAGCATGTCACCAGGGTGTACAGAGACACTGTACAATGAAAACACACAAAGGACAAAGGCCCGTCCCAGGCAGATTCTGCCCAGCTATGTCCCTTCCTCAGACTTTGGTCATAATTACATCAATACAAGCATGACAAAGTTTTATTGAAGCACAGCATTGCCTCCGAGTAATAGGACAGGGAAGTAGGAATGAGGATCTGAGGTGGACATGGAAGTACAAGTAGTATGGCAGATGTGGGCATCCCTGCCTGAATTCCCTTTCTTGAATTCGTATCAAGGAAGGGATATAATGAGGTCACTACATTAGAAGAAAGATGCTAAAAAGGTAGTAAAGCCCTGCTGAAGATGTAAAGCTCATAAGCCAGTTGCGTGCCTTGATGGGATACCAAAATACCAGCGCACCTGGCAGGCCAGTCAATGCAAAAGGCACAGCTGTACAGCAGTCCACACCACAGAGAACAAGGTACAGGGACTGAGGAGAAGTAGAGGTAGAATAACTTACAAAGAGATCTGGATGGAACCCTGCAGTTTGTATCCTATGCAGCCCTACTCTCAGAAAAAATGTACAGAGATCCAGAAAAGCCATTTGAGAGAGACAACTCCACAGCAAATTAAATCCACAGCTGACACTGCCAAGAGCATCACTGGCACCATGCTGGGAAGGGGTTCTATGCATCCCCTAAATGACCAGTCATACAAACCCCGGATCCCAGAGGTCTCTCTCCTCTCCAAAGAGGAAAGTCCTATGCTAAGCCAGCCACATAATTTCCTGCTTTCTTTTTGTCAATCTCTCCTCTGAACATCAACCTCTCCTTTCTTCTCCTGCCCATATTTCCCCTACTTTTCATGTATCTGCTCTGATCCATCTGCTCCTTCTACAGTTTATTTGTTATCTGTCTCTTCCTCCTCTTCCTCCCATGTTTTTTCCCTTGCCCCCAGATCTTTTTGTTGGGCTGCCAGGTCCCTGGTTTGGTGGTGTAACTCAGCTGATTTACTCTCCTTAAAGCAGTGTCTGCTCTCATGTAAATCACCCTCCAAACCCAGCCTGTGAAATGGGCTTGTTCACTAAACTCTATGAATAGGAAAGTAGGCACAGCTGGCCTATTCATAATCAACATAAAAAATAGATTAGCACTTTACAGATTAAACATTATCGTTTCAACAGTTAACATAAATCAACTACACTTACAGGCCTAGCATTGCTGCTGCCACTGCAGGGTGACAAGCGTTACAAAGGGAAGGGCTGCCAGTCTGGGGAGCAGTGGGGAAAAAGCTCGTTTGTTTTCCACCTTGAACATAAGTTCTCCTCTGGCACCCCCAGGGTGTACTACTAGAGGTTGTTACAAGGAGAAAAGTGGGACAAGGAAACAAAGGTAGGGGGTTAATTTTTATTAATTCATATACATTTCCAAGCAATCCAGCAACTCACTATTCTACAGCCAGAATCCAACTGCCCTGCTTCCCTACCTAGGGCTGATGCAGCTCAAAAACAGATGCAGCAACAGAGTCAGCCTCTGGAATAGGAACAGGACAGGGAGCCTCTAAACACTAACCGGTATCTAGCTCTGTTTCCTATAGTTCAAAATCATTGGGCTCCTGTGGATGAGGTAAAGCAGTTTGGTGGATTCTAATATAAGCAGGGGCACCCATCTCACAAAACACCTCATCATAACCCGGGGAGCCACCTCACCAAAGAAGGGATGAGGACTGAGATCCACTCCAGACATGCCCCATGGACAGCAAAGCCAGGAGAGAGTAGCCCAGATCCTGCTACTGGTCAGGCTTCACCTCCTCCTTCATTGGGTACAGGACACTAAGTCACTGGAGATGCTCAACCCAACACACCGTCATCAGCGTGCTATGGCTGTGTAGTCAACAGAGAGATAAGGCCCACAGAACCAGTGCAGTCCATACACTTCCTTTCTTCCCTGCTCACTCACTGAGAACCACAGTGTCCCAAATGTTTAGCTTGGAGCAGTCAACCTGCAGTTCCTGAGCTGGTCCTGAGGATTGCAAGGGATTGGCAAAGGCCTTTGACAGGACATCCCATTAAGAACCAGCCTCACAACTCTTTCAAACAAAAAGAAAAAAAAATAAAAGAAGAGAAAGAGATCAGTTTATGGTCCAAAGGGCAAAAGACAACCTGGGACAGGAGGTGTGGGCTTAGAGGCTTTCTTGGCAGTCAGGGCAAAGACACTAGCAGTTCACAAAGGACAAGGCACCAAAAGTTACACGGAGAGAGTTCCTTAATATAACCCCTCTTAACATGCCCTGCTAATTTTAATTGCTATAGCCTCTTTCTAGCCTTTCTTGATAAATGGGAATAACAGTTAATAGACCTGAACCAATCAGTTACATCCAATACGCTGTTTGTCAAAATTAGCTTTGTTCTCCATTCACAACTGATACCACCTCAGTTTCATTCATTATCTGAAATGAGCCAACTAATGTATATTTTCTACTAATCATCTGAAATTTGGAAAGGTTGGTGCTGAATGGCCTCTTCCAAGAACTTGCCAATTTGAGATGGAGTGGTTATGTGTGCTTTGTAAGGGAGAAGCTCATGGGTTTGCTTCAGCTGAGCTCTCCTGGCATAAGCAGTAGGTCATGTGAGTTTATTGCTTCAGTTCTCACAGACAGCTTCACAGGTTCGGCTCTAAACCATGCATCCTGTAAAACCAAAGCACTGCAAATCTTACAGAAAATACATGCAAAATGTGCTTAACGTTCACAAACATAACTTGATTTCCAAAGGGAACATGACAAAAACCTCCTCTCTCTCAGGCTGGCCAGCCTAGTAGGAACTGATACACTTTGCTAACTAATAGTGGTAAGACCTTTGAGATCCCTTAGATCCCAATTTTTGCTTCATTTCTCAGAACACAAAAGCATGTTGAGTGTGAGGCTTCCCATGAGAATTTCCAGTGTTCTCACTCAAAGCAACTTTTTCATGGGGAGGAAAACCTGCAGGCACGGTTGAAGTGCTTTCTATAGCTCAGCATCCTTCCATGGAATCAGGAGCTGTCTCTCAGACAGATCCCAGAAGTGCCATAAAACAAAGCTTATTAGATCACTGTACATCTTAAAAATTCATAAAAATGCTGTGTCTATTCTGTGTGCTAGGAAAATGCAGATATGTCGAGGTCAGGCCCTCTAACTCCTTATTTCATCTTATGTCATTTGTTTCATCTACAAATAACCTATTGCCAAAAGTCGCCAGGCTCACTGCATCATGTTTTCATGTTCTCAATGGGTCAAGAGCCAAGTAATCAGGCAGATGTAAAATTCTGAAAGAAAATGGGAGATACCAACCAGGCAGAATCAAGTAGGATATTAAAAGATCAGTGGGCAGGCAGAGGACAGGATTCTCTGCTCCCTCAGAGAAAAATCAGGCATACTAAACCCAGCGTGCATCTAGATCAGAACATCAAGTAAGAATATTCTTGAGTGTATCAGCAGCAGGCTTTAAAACAGAAGCCAGTCTGTCCACACGGCAGCTCACTGTTTCTGCCCCTGCCCAGATCCTGTTGTGTCACAAATGCATAGAGATTGCTGAGCAAATGTGAGCAAACACACCATGTTCGAAAAAAGAAAATCTCCATACGCAAGAAGGCCACATAAGGACTATTAATCCCAGATTTCCAGTGATTGTCTGGAACTGGAAGGGTTACCCATGTGCTGAGAGGCAGTTTCTGCTGATGGCTAGAGCGCTGCTGTGCAGCATGTCCACCACCTCCGCAGGACGTGGACACTGACCACAGCCTGACACAGCTGTGGTGTGCATTGCCAGCCAAGATTTATTTGCATCAGAGCAACACTTCAGGTGTCATCAAAACTGATAAAACTGTACTAAGTAGACCTTACCATCTACACACAAGACACTGTGAGCCAACAAATTCCGTGCAGGTATATCATACATTAACCCCCGGGTAACTAAAGAATTTGTAAATTAAAGAAAAAAAATGTCACTAAGCATGCAGATCAGAACTCCTTACCAGGCCATTCCCCATTGCATTCTCTGATCTCAAATCTTTCACTTCTCTACAGAAGGCCCTCCAAAAACTCCTTCAGAAAATCCACCGTCCAACCTCCTGTATTGTAAATCTTATTAACTTGAAGGAAGCCAGAAGAGATTATCCTCTAATCTATCCACAAAACCTTCCCTCTCTTAGGCAATGGGGCTTAGAGCACCCATGAGCAGGACTCAGCCAGGAGCTGTGAGCGGAGAGAAAACCCACAGAAGGAGGGAGTACACCCTGTCCCAAAGCTCCCCTGGCAAGAAGGACACCAGGTTGTCCTTGGTGTGACACTAAGGGTCAGTAACACTGGGGCTTGCAAATGGGGTGAGCGGGGACGCAAGGGACAGAGCAAGGTGGACCACCTGAGCCACACAAGGGTCCCTGTTTGCTTTCCCCATCTGCCCTTGGCAGAGGAGCAGAGGTTCTGGGCAAACACCGGCCGCATGAGGGCTCAGTGTGGAGGCAGCCACACTGAGATCCACCAGCGACTGGGACCTCTTACCAGAGACAGGGCAGGGCGACCACGGCAGAGGCTGCAGCAGCAGCGGGACCTGCGCAGGCAGCTGCTCCTGCCTTTCAGTTGAGTAATGCGGGCCCATTTGTTCTGGGTGACATTAATGCTATTTGCCATCCATCTCAGACTCTTTAAATTACCTTTTTATGGCCAAAATCCTTTTCATAATTGATAAAAATCTCTCTTTTATATCCCAAGTTATTGAAAAAATGTGAAGTTTTTTTATTCCTCATTATAGTTTTAATACAAATATGTTTTTTATTGACGGCTGCTTGGAAGTCCTGACGGGCCAACTGAGAGAGGCTGAGAGGGGTGGGAGAAAAGCCAAATCCTCCTGTCCCACTTCCCAGCCCCTCACACCATCAGAGTAACAGGAGTGACACCACAGCCCAGCCTCCACTCTGGGGGAAATGGAGGGTGGGTAACGTCATTCAGGAGAAGGAGATTTCCTGTGATGGACACAACATCCATAGCAGGCACAAGAGGCCCTCGCTGACCTAAATCTAGTTTCCCTGTGTCTGGTAGTGATGTACGTGAGGGCCAACTTCACAAGCACCCCAGCACAGCACTGCTCAAGCAGGGTCCTTAGGGACAGAACCAGGGTCACAAAAGCTACAGGAGATCTGGGTGTTCAGCAGAACCATTCAGCATCAGTCCCACAGCCCCCATGAGAGCAACGATGCACTGCTTGTGCCACACATCAGTGCTTGTGGGCAGAACACTTGACCACAAGGCTGTGCAACACCGGAGGAAGCAGGCACGTGTCCTGGCATCCTGGGTGGGTTAGACAACACTGCCAGCCTGGGAAGAGCCTTTCTGGGGCCATAACAGGATCTGCAGCATCGCGACCTGAAGACCTTGTGATCTATCAGGGTAAACGAACCTTCTCTAGGGCAACATATGGTGCCAGCTACCAAAAGAAGTTGCTCATATTCCCTTGGGAACAACTTGGATGCTGTAGGACATGCAGTGTAATACCCAACAGCCTATTGAAGGCCTAGCTGCTCTCCCACAGGGCTGGGCACTGTTTTAATAGTTCTGCAAATCAGAAGCAAGCATATGTCTTGCCAGAGTTTAAAATACTAATCAAGAGTTCCAGAAGGAAGGGAACCAGTTTGTCTCTCCCTTTTGCTGGCACAGCAAAGACTGCCATGCTGTATCAAGAGTGTGTACAGAAATGGGAGTAAAAAGAGGAATCTCATCTATTCCCTCTGTGTCTTCTCAGACTCCAACAGTTCGAGGGCAGGGAAGTCTCTGGCTGTGGGGATTAGCACCTTGCTGCAGTCTCATTCTAAACCTTTTCCATGGCAGGTTCACATGGGCATACAATTTTTGTTCCTCCCTGTCAAATGGTCATGTGGCATTCCTGTGCATCATTGCAGTGACCATGCTCCCAGATGTGCATGGGTACATTTCAACAGTGGATGAATAAAGCTCACGTACCCAATCTAGAAAACACTTTGGGAACCTTCGGAGCAATTTAAGGTAGAGGGACAAAGGGCAGCATTCTATTTAGCCACAATTTTGCTGCAGGGACAATGACTTCTCAGATGAGGAGTATCTGTTTCTTAGAGCACACCATTGGTGTCATGCCAGGTAAAAAGGTAGGAATCCAAGGAGAAAAAACAGAAAGCTGGGTCCCCCAAGCATCACTATCTGTAAAAATGCATCCTGCTTCACAAACCACAGCACAGGAGGTTCCTCTACCACACGTGTTTTGCTTACAAATCACAGTCAACTCACTGATGTATCCTGCCCTGCTCAATCAATGAGTTCCACTATAGTATGGCTGCAGGAAGCTTCTTGCAAATGGCAAAATAGTCCTTGAACAACAGGTAAAAGCCGCAATTAACTGTGGATGAAAAGGATGGTCTCCTTGGAGGTGCTGGCTAATCAAGCAATTAGAAACTACTTCCCATTACCTGCACTCCCACAAAGCAGAGCTGGACTGACATCCTTCCAAATGACTATCTTTCCATCAATTTAAGCCCTTCATAAAATTTGGTTTCAGCAGAGACAAGTCTTGACCTCTGGGCTCTCCCCAGACCTTTCTCGCAGCTTCGAACAAGGCAAGCACTGGAAGCAACACATTCAATCACTAGTGTGTTCGCCCTATGGAGCCTGTCTTTCCTCTCAGCCTTCCTGGAGCACAGCAAACTCACCAGCAATGGTGTAAGCATGTGTGCAGATGTGGATACCTGGGGTCCAGGCAGAGAGTTCATCAGGATTTCTTGGGATTCCTCAATTAATAGCATCTGAGACTGCTCAGCTTCAGCAGTTTCCACACATCTCTGAGACAGCTTCAACAATTGTTAGCAAGAGGCCAGAGACATGAGGGTAAGTCAAGGGGCAAGGAGGAAGGAGAGACCCTCACTCCCACCACAGGCAAGGCCAGCCCTGTGCCCTACACCAGGCCCTCGCCCCCCAGGCAAAGAGGCAACTTGGATGGACAAAGAGCATCTGTAGGAAAGACCCTGACTCAGACCATGCTGGCCTCAAGGAGATGCTAACTTTATCCTTGCCCTAACTCGCAAGCACACAACCTCAGACCAGACGTACGAGTGGGGACTGACGGGAACCTGCCAGAAAGGAGAACAGGTGGAGGAACTGGGATATTTCTAAAGGGAGAGTAGCGAGACATGCGTGGGGAGAGAATGTCT
This sequence comes from Chroicocephalus ridibundus, assembly GCF_963924245.1. Taxonomy (NCBI): domain Eukaryota; kingdom Metazoa; phylum Chordata; class Aves; order Charadriiformes; family Laridae; genus Chroicocephalus; species Chroicocephalus ridibundus. The sequence continues at coordinate 27,788,365 of NC_086287.1, forward strand.
CCCACCAAGAAAAATTACCTCCAACATAAGAAAAAGCCTGGGTAGAGTATTGAGTACACAAACACACTGAGGGGGAGAATAAGGAATTCTGGGGAAAAGGTCAGAAAGTTGATTGCAAAATGCCAGTGAGTGAGGATGAGGTGGAAGCTGATGAGCAATGGGCTCTGGAAAGTGACATCTTGCTGTACACAGAAGAGGGATTACAGTGGTGCTGAGCAGGTAGAGCTATGCTGTGGCCTACTGGGATGTGCAGGTCAGATGAGTGACTGCAAACCAGGAGGTATTTTAAGACTAGAAAGAGGTAAAAGAGTGTGTTGGCATAGATAGGAGTACACAGCAAAGTCCAGAGATGTCACAGGATCTAAACTCATTATCACTGCACAGTGGCAGAGCAGTGAGATTCACAGAGCCGTATAAGGACAGTACTGGAGCCAGACAACAGAAAGACACCAAGGGTTTGGAAGAGCTGCCAAGTCATTCTGCAGCCACTCAGTCCTGTGAGGAGGGATGCTCTGGAATGGCCTTGGTCAAAGCAGAGAGAAGCAGATGTACTTTCGAAGGGGGAAAAGTTTCACAAAAGCCCTATCAGTATTAGCAATGAGCGATAAACTCCTCTGAGCACCCTGTCCACAGAAATCACACACAGGAAGACCTACAGGAAGCCTTTCTAACAGACACCAAAGGACTGTCAGGTGGAATCACCTTGCCCAAAATCAGAGATGTCCTGGGTTCTGCACCTCTGCTCTGGGACCAAACTGGCATCACCTTCGCAGTATCCCCCTATCCCACGCCACAAGTCCATCTTCCAACGCACCTGCCAGAGTGAGGAAACACCCCTAATCCCAGTGCTGGCAAAACATTTCTTCCATCATTTCTAGTTTCTAAGCACAATGCTTTTGCACTTTTAAGGTGCAGACACTCCAAAAGATTCATCTTTCAGAGCCTCTCATCACTCTCTCTCCCTAAATTTCTGGTGTCCAAACTTCAACAGAAGTTGCCTGGCTCTGCATGCACCCTGTTGAGTTAGAGAGCTCAGTTGAACGAGCTATCTTTCCCTGTGTCATTAATAGCCCCGCAGAGAAAATTACAATTGTGGGGTAGGAAACACACTCATTTTGCATTCCTTTTCCACGCCCGACACCTTTTCACTTGCAGAACCTTGCTCAAGCAGGGAAAATGTGAATAAAGGTAGGAGACTCTTTCATTCATATCTCATCACCCATTCTTATGCACACAGCTTTTCCCAACTGATCCAAGGAATCCACCCAGAACAAGCCCTTCCTGTGGTATCTCCGCTGCCTCCCCAAAAGACTTCTACTCTATGATCTTCCTGGTGAGCATTTCCAGGAGTCATTGTAAAGATTTCTTTGTGCAGCCTCTCCCACTGCTACTACTCGTGTTGTCCTGAGAATCCCACCCCCACCTCAACCTCTTGCATACAACACTCAAGAGAGCGATCACCTCCCACCATCACTTAGCCAAACCACTATGGCTGGGATTAGAAAGCCAGCATCTGCTCACTACTTATTATTTTTATCCCGATAATCCCTGATAGATACACAAATTCACCCTAGACTTAAAACAGGGTAACCCACTAGTCAGCATATATGATGACTCTCCTTCTGTGTCAGATCAGCACACATGCCATTAGCTCATGCGGCAGAGCTACATGCTCCAGCCATGATGCTGACCCAGAGTGAGAGTTCCCCCATCAGCAGGGTGTCGCGCAAGTCTGCATGGTGACAACCGAGTTGTGTTGAGCTGCTGTAAGCCCACCTCACGAGCCTCTGCCTTTGCTCAAAGATCAGTCCCATTCGCATGCTCTCCATTTACGCCAGTTTTACCACAAAACCACTCCATTTGTCAAACACCCAAGCCTCTGATAAGATTTACAGGAGTAGGTCACATCAGAAGACAGACTATTTCTAATTGACTAAAGATACAATGCTTCTATAAGCGAAATTGGCTTTTTTTGATCATCATGCCCTTTTGCAAGCTCTTGCCTAATTTGTCAGCTTGTCACATTTCTCCCTAGGTATCTCTGTTTTTCCAGTTGCTGTTTCCCCTATTTGTTCTACACTGTTCCAAACTGTATGTAATTACCTTTTGCCTGCACTTGAGATTCATCTGAGAAGCCTGCTCTTGCACCTGACAGGGGAACTGGAAGTCTTACCACTGAATTTGAGAGCAGCAGGGTCAGGCGTAGGCCTCCTGGGAAGGTTCCTTCACTGTCATTTTCTCTTTGAATTCATTTGCAAGTTCCCAGGTGTGATGCTGGCCCCAAGGGGGAAAGTTTCAGGATCCCGCTTTGCACTACCCGCTGCTCTGATGCTCCACCTTCCCATTCTGCCATCTATACTTCAGCTAAGTATATTGTATTTAGAATGTACTGAAGATGTAACTACACTGGAATTAAATTTGTTCCTGAAGTAACCCTATTAAATCCTCTGGCCGTCAGGCAAAACCAACTTCAGTGCATTAGGTTCCCCAAATCCCTTTTGCTTTTAAATACCTTGATTGGGTACTTTGTAACTAATGGAAATGGGCGTTTACCTCGGCTTGTAATACTGCCTGGATTCACCAGCTGCTTTATTTTTATACACGTCCTTCTCTTCATTTCTCTTTTACCATCGCTTTCTTTTTCTCATAAACGTTTTCCCTCTATCCCTTTCTTCCCATTTCTACCTTTTTTTCCCTCCCTCTCTCTGTCTCTTTAAATATTGCCCAGCATTGCCCATGTGGGTGAAGTGAATGCTAAGAGGGAAGGCTGCGGTGGAGACTGGATTCAAGCTGCCTCACTGGAAATCAATGAGGCATGGAGGACTCGTCTAGGTCCCAAAAAGCTGAAATAAACCAGGGCGTATCCCTGGCAGCTTAACACCTACTTGAGAAAAAGGGAAAAAGGACCCACCTTCGAGCACCTGCATCAGCCTCTGAGAGATGCCACGCAAACTGAGCCTCAGGCGGCTGCTGTGGTAATTTAACCGGGGCTAACCTCGGGGTGGCTTTCCACGGCTCCTGCAGAGGGGAGATTGCAGGATAGAGGCCCGTGGAGCAGCCGGGGTCTGCAGGGAGCAGCCAGCCTGCCCTGCTCCATCTGTCCACTGAGCTATGAAACACAGCTGGTACCAACCATGCTACAAGGACGCAGTGCTGAGAGAGGGAGCATCTTGCAGGTCAGGGGCTGACATTAACCCTGCCATTAAATTGCAGGGAAATATTAATTGTCATTCCTGACTAGACAATACCTGGACCCTTAAACTACACATAGGCAGACCCACCTCATCCAAATCTGCCCATAATATCCTCACTAGGTACAAATACTTACACCCTGATGTTCCCCCCATACCTCCTTACCACACAGTCAGACAGCCCAGAACAACCTAAAACAGCCCCACAAACCTCTATGTACAAGCAACAAGAGATGTAGACACTACTTCCCTTCTTCAGCCTCCTGTCTTCCTCCCCCTCACATGCACGCTCTCTACCACTGCCTTTGCACACTGTTGCCTCCTGCCTCCTTCACACCATGTCAGTTGTGATCCTTGAAATGCCTCTCCTCAACCTGACCTGGAGTGTGAGGGGACCTTTTCTTCTAAGGGGCAAAGGTGCAAAATAGCAGAACACCCTCTACTGCTGTTAATTCCCTTACACCTAATGAACACAGGCACCTACCTCTGATCTCAGTGCTGTGGGCTGCTGAGGGTTAATGGCGACTCCTGGGCTATTGCGTTAACTGACTGCAAGCACCAAAAGTGATTTATGTTATTATTTTCTTTGGGGGTTAATTAGGGGCTCAAGAAAGTAAAGGGCTGTCAGCGCTATCTGGAATTGGTCTAGTGCACCAAGGGGAGAGCAGTCGTCCCTCACAGAGCTCTGCTAATAGATCTTTGTCCTGAACATCAATTCCTCCAGCTCCCACTCCTCAGTGTGGCAGACGGTACTCCATCCTGACCTTCAGCAACCCTGTTAGTCTTAGCATAACCACTGGGGTACGCTGCTCTGCCGAGTCCTGCCATTTCCACCTAGCAGCTTTCACACCCTTAATCCTGTTAACATTCTCCTTTCCTAAACCTGCTAATAACGCCCATCAATGGACAAGAAAAATTGGCGTGGCAGTCTCCCAGGGGCAAGGAAGAGATATCTCCCCTTGGTATCTCTTGCAACTGAGAACCACCAGGGCCCTCCTTGCTCCTGTTTTCTTTCCTCTAGCTGCCCAGGGCTTGCTGAGGCCTGAGAAGCCAACACAGGCTCTGGCTGCCCCTACCTCTTTGCCCAGATCCTCACGGATAACTTGCTCGATCTCCTGCCTAGTGCTCTGCGGGGCCTGGCTGTGCAGCACTTTGAGGGTGCGGGTGTACTCCTCAGGCAGCAGGTAGTCAAGCGCTCCCAGGTGCTGTCCCACCTTGATGAAGGTGCCTCTGTTTGCGCAGCACAGCTCCCGGAGGCGCTCAGCAGAGCGCAGGTGCACCTGCGGAGAGACCAGAACACCAGTCAAGCCCTTTTGCTGTCTGTTACATGCACATGCCCACATATGTACCTTTTATTTGTCCAGTATTTAAACAGACCAGGGATTTCCCTTCTTGATTTTGGGCATCATCATCTGTGTCAGCTAAGTATTAGGACTCTGACTTGATTTAGAGGGGCTGAACCAGATCAGGACAAGATGCTCCAGAGTATAAGGGGCTTCAGCATTTGTTTCCACAAGCACCATGATCAAGGACACCACATTAGGTTTTGGCTTTCTCCAGGGCTATATCCTTGCACAGAATAAGATGTCTAGCCATAGGGCAGCATTGGTTTGTTACTGTGATCCACCGTTACAATGCAGTGTTTGGGAACCCCTTGTCAAAAGACAAAAGTCAGGACCACAACCATGTATGTTAGGCTTGTAGTATGAGTGTGATGAATTAAAGTGAGAAGAAAGTCACAGATACCACCCCAGAAACTTCCAGGAACTTGGAAGAAGAATCTGTTAAAAATAAAAATTACAGATGTCTAACTGGCAGTGAGGAGGACAGCATGTATGCAGTCCTTCATCCTCCTCAGCTCACTCTGACACGCTACAAGGGGAAATTACATCCCTGCAGTCCAGCCAGCTCTTGGTCTTACTGCTTACATTGCCAACAAAGTCTGCAGTGACAGTGGTTTCAGAAACTAAGCATTAGAAGACTTGCCAGTTTTGCTCACATTGACCAAAATGCAGCCATGAAAGGACGAAACCCATCACGAACCACTTGCCTGCTTTGGATTTCAGCTCCTGAGGTTCATTCCACCTATCAAGAACAGACCAGCCACCACATCCTTCAGTGACAATGATTTATTCTGCCTTTATTACTCTCACTACAAAAGCCTCCTGCCAAGGACACAGCTATACTCAATATTTTTTAATAAGCTTCAGATAAGTTTACCCTGATACATTAACAAAATCTAAGCAAATCGATGACAAAAAATAACTCCACACCCATCTCCTGTTGATGCCTGACACCTATCTGCATGGAGGCTCCCAATTCCTCTGGCTTCAGTGTCAGAAGTCATTGAAGGTGAAATCCTGTGTCCACAGACCTCATCTGCCCAAGATCCTGTGGTGAGGGACTCCACCTAAAGCCTCAAAGTACGTGGCAGAAAGGAACAGCACCACAAACGTGCATGAACACCACCCACACCCCCATTTAGTGGCTATCTTTGCCCACTGTGCAAAGCAGTGCCATGTCACATCACGGGACAGGGCGAGTGTCTCACATTTAGGAATGCGTCAGGGGACAGACCGGGTGCAGAGGGAGCTGCAAGTGCACAAAACACAGGCCTGCGGGAGTGTGAGGAGAAAGCCTGATGTGCAAACGTGGATGCACACATGCACGCACACACTTTCCACACACTTTCCTGGGTGGGCGCGCACAGGCAAGCATAACTCGCGCTGGGATGGTGAGCTTCCCCCAGCAAATTGCCTGCTCAGAAGCACTCACAAATACCTAGGCAGAAAATAACATCCACAAGCATGCCTGAATTCTCCCATGTTACTGCACTGCATTTTGCACCCCAGCTGTAAAGCTCCTGCTGTAAGAAGCAAGCCTCTGCCCTGGCTGTTTCCCTGCTCTCCTCCCCTTTGTGCGGTGGGGGCAAATGCAAGCCAAAAGGGGACAAGGAAAGGAAGCTGTGAAAGAGGACAAGAAAGCAAGAAAAGCAGGGAAGGAGTAATGGGATGAAAGAGAAAGGCAGTGGGAGGGAAGGAGCCAGAGAAGTTGGGTAGTTTGTCACAGCACTGGGAGTGCAGCCCATTACAGGGAAACAGCTTTTATGCAGCTCCGATAATCGCCCGCTGCCTCCAGCCCTGGAGGAAGCCCCCCGCCAACAGCAACAGGGAAGGGGAGCGGTGGCCAGCCACCCCCCGAGGTGTCGGGCAGCCACAGCCCAGGGCACTGGCGGGAAAACAGTGGCAAAGCTCCTTGCAGATGTGCTCCAAAAATCCCCAGCACTGAGCATGGGCCAGCACAGGGCCCTGCAACCTCCCGCAGGCACAGCAGGAGCCCATCAAATGACTCCAGGCTGCAGCATGGCTCAGGGCAGAGCGGCAGCAAACCCTGAGGCTGTAGCACGGTGCTGGACATGAGGCCTGGCAGCCAGCCTGGGGGAGAGGTGCTGGCTGCAGTGGACCTACCCGGTCCACACACACAGCCAAGGGAGACGGAAAAAACGGGATGGAAAACTCATATAGCTGAAAATACAACTGGTTGTAGCCACACTTGGATGCAGGGTGTACCTTCATGTCAGTCATTGCAGAGGAGGCAGCGGAAATAGACTCTCTCTCCTCTAGCACAAGGACAGAGGAAATTTTGGCCCTCCCAAACTTACCCACCCTGTAGAGAACCCAGATGGCCTCAGAGACACAGCAGTCCTGGCCAAGAGAGACAAAAACATCCTTACTGAGGGCTCCTAGAACAAAACAGAACAAAACCCCCAGGCACAGCATCCTCCACCATGCTCTCACAACTGGCTTGGCTAAAACTCCTAAGAGGCAGCTGCCTTGGCTGGCTGTCCAGATCAGGGAATGCCAGCTCCTGCCCCTGATAAAGAGACAGAAGACGACGATGTAACTTGTCCCAGAAGAAGGAAATTTTACAAAACTTCAGTGGGCATTAGAGGCAGAAGTAAAGAATGACGCAGGACTGTGAATGCAGCTTCCAAGTTCTCTTTTCTTATCAGCCACATTCCTACTACTGTGTCCGATACTGCTCACCCAGGTTTCTGTCCTACCTTGAAGAAACTGCAGGGCAAATGGAAACCCCCAGAATGGCTCAGAGCTTTTCTCCAAGAAATCTCACGAGATATTGCTCTTTGTTGCACAAGCAATACCTTGAAGACTCTTCTTATCAGGGAAAAGAGCTTGGAACAACAGCCACTTAGATACGGACCCGCTTGTACACATCATGCCTGGGAGCATACTGCAGAGAAAGAAGTGTTTCGTGTACCAAGGATTACCAAGAATAAGCCTCCCTCGGGAAGCGCTTCAGATCACAAATGCTGTCTGAGTGTGTATATGGTTCTTTCCTCAGTCTACATGAGCATCTCTTTCTGTCTCAAACCCCTTCCCCAAATTTCAGCAGGACTAATTCTCCATTAGCCCACAGCATGGCTATCAGACTCATGCGGTTTACTCAAACCCTGGGTAGATTGGGATTAACACTGATTATTGAAATTGTTCCATGTGGGCCATAGTGAAAGTAACAGCTCTCAGGTATGGAGAGGAGGCACCTCTGGGATGAAGCACATACTCAGCAAGCAGAGCTGCAAAGGGACATTTTTTAATTTAGCCTTGATGTACAAGAAGACCTGGCTTCTCAAGTGATTTTGATGCTTTTGAGGGAGCCTTTACTCACAGAGACCTTGGCAAAGAACTGCTCTTCAGAGCATCGGACATGCAGGTGCCACAAATTGGCAGATGCTAATCTGGTCTTAAAAATAAAGAAATTAATTTTGAAGAAAATAAATACCAAAGTTAAAATATACTTGTGAAAACTTGAGTATCTGGTGACAGACTTGGTGACAAAAGGGCTCAGAAAGGCCTCTAAAGACAGTAAGGTAAGTGGTGGAAGCCACTCCTCATATAAAAAATCCTTCAGAAAAGTCATTCCCACCCTGAAGGGCATACTCATAGCTGGCAAAACGTGAAATGAGGATTAGGAATGCAGAGAGAAAATTTGAAATGCAATTAGTCAAAGACATAACAAACAAGTCACAAGAAATTCCTGATGATGAATGCTGCCTCCAGGAACACTGCGAACACAGACATTTCACAAAGGACTCCAGGCTGGATTTCTCCCAGAGGACAGGGCTAGAAGGGCTGCTCCTCCTCTCGCCTCCCTACCAGAGAGCACTCCTGTACAGGTGAGCAGGAACAGCTCCACCCCACGTGGTGGCCTCTCACATCCCACCTACTCCCAACCTGCGCAAGTGAAAGGAGGCACCTTCTCCTGCTGCAGGCAATTCCCTGCATGGGGCAGGATGCTGAGGAGAAGCCTACCCATCACTGCTTACAAGAGAGATACACTCTCCAAGACAGTATTTCAAGAAAGATGTCTCCAGAAAATACCTTGAAAACTTCAAACACATAAAAATTACAGATTAATTCAAATTAATCAAAAAATTAGATTAATTCAAATTAATTAAAAATACAGATTAATTCAAAAAGTATCTGAGATGCTAATAATCAAAAAGGGGATCGCACATTAAAACCATTAGCTTCCAGAGGACTGAAGGGGAACAAACGTTGCCCTGTTTTTAAGAAAAATCCAGAGTAATCCGGGAAATTATAGTCCTGCAAGCTTTTATTCTGTGTCAGCTAAATTAGTTGAGATAATAATTATAGAGAGTACTAAAAATCATCTAGCTAAATGTGATATGACTGAAAAAAGCCAACAGGGATTTTGAGAGGAAAAAAAATCATTCCTCACCAGTCCGCTAAAATACTCTGAGCACATTAATACAATGGTCAATAGAAGAGAAAAGGGAGAGATTTATTGGGATTTTTGAGTGGCTTTCAACAAATTCCCTCACAAGGAGTGAAAAGAAAACTGAGTAATTATTGGAGAAGATGCAAGAACATCACTTGCTCGTTTTGTCCCACTCTCAGCTCTGAATTCCCTCTCTGCAACATCAAGCCCAGCACTACAGACAGCAGCAGTGGGGGACTCTCTAGTTAGGACAAGGGTGCAACATTTAGTGATGTTTCTACCACAGATTCATTTCAACCTGCTCTGAGCTCTTTTAGATGAGGTGATACTGCAGAAGCCCTGTCTACGTCAGCACCTGCAATGTTGTTACTTCCAGCGAGGCTGAACTAGCACTGGCATTGCTGAGAAACGTGATGAAAAGGGAAACAGGTCCATGTAGCGCCCACAAGGCAGAAGGGGCTCTCTACTCTAAATGGGTTGACCGGCATCACTGTCAAAAACAAACAGCAGCATGTCCCGTTACACCCATTCTTACATCAAGGTTTAATTTCCCTGCTAGTGATCTGGCAAAGGAGAGGATGGTGCCGTGATAAAAATTCCCCGAGATGCAACAGAAATTATTCATCACCATGGAAAAATAAGCCCTGCCAAGACCTTACCAAAGACAGGTGGACAATCAATAGACTGGCAGATCACCCTCAGCATAGATGACTGCAAGGTTACACGTATTGGAAGGTGCAATTTATCCTGCCCGCACACACCGATGGGCTCTAAATTAACTGTAACCACCCAACACTTGCATCGCATTGTTGTGGATGGCTCAGTGAAGGCAGCTGCTCAATGTACAGTGGGGGTCAGGAAAACCCAAACAAGTTGTTTGGCTGTGTTAAGAAAGGAAAAGAGAAAAACATTAAAAATATCAAAATGCCATTGTATAAATTGAAAGCACAACCTCACCTTGGATTCTGGACATCCCATCACAACAAGAGGTACAGAATAAAAAGAAGTGGACAGAGAAGGACAGGGGAAAAATGATCATGGACTTGAAAAAGTCTGTAAGAAGATATCTGAAATGTTAGGGGACTCTTTAGATCAGAGAGAGTTGATGCATATGAGAGAAGAGTTATATGAAATCATAAAAAGAAAATCTCCCATTCCTATTTCCAGCTCTCACAAAACAGCAAGTAATAGGGCATTCCACAAAGCAACAACCTTTTTACAGTTTTTTCTACATGCCATTTTGCACAGTACAGCATTAACCAGTGGCACTCACTGTCAGAGCATAGAGAAGCCAGGAGCTTAATGGAATTCAGAAAGGCTTTAGACATTTATGATAAAACAACCATACCTGATTTTATATGGAGCTTTTCATCTCTAAAAGTGCTTTTACAAAGCTCTTTACAAAACTCAGGATGGCTATCCCCCATTTTACAGACTCATAAGAACATTACGTGTAATAAAATGTCTAAAGGGCTTTAAACACTCTTGCTCGAGGCATCAAGACAAAAATTACCCTATTGATTGGCCACAGAGAGAGACAGAATGCAAACTCAGTGCACTGATGTTCCCAGCATCATTAAAATCTTTAAAGAACCTATTTGGTGTATGCAATTCCCACATTCCAGTTAAATCGGTCACGCCTTCTGCTGGGGTTCAACCTGCTTCCAAGCATCTTCTATATTTACTAAATTACCTGCCATTTAAAGGAACTGGAACACTGGTGACAGACTCTTGCTTTCTTCTCATGGCACAGCATATTAAATATTAAGCCTGTGGGATGCTGGGAAGTATCTTGTGGCACACAGTGAGTGAGTGGGAGCATTCCAGGCACACATGCTGTCAGTCATCCTGGATGACGCAGCTCTTCCAGGAATGCCTGCAGTAGCAGGATACTGGAATGGAAGAGCCAGGTTGTCCCTTGGACTCCATACAGAGGGAAGAGGGGTTGTCATCACACCTCTGTAGTGGGTATCCACAAAACATGGTAAGTCAGGGAGGGGAAAAAAGACATGTCAGAGAAGAAAGGAAAGGAATCTGGCCACAGTCCTTTTCTGTTCCACCCTGATAATGACAGGGCCATACGCACACAATTGGTAAAACTACGGAAGAGCTTTAGATGACCCAGGACAGCACAAACCAGAAAGGAATGAAAGGACGTCCACCTCGATTTAACACAGTGAGCGACTGAAATCAAGTGCCAAGCCAAAAGATCTGTGAAGATGTTTAGGGAGGATACAGTTACTGGTGAAGCAAACAGGGTACTTTGCAGCTTTAAAAACAGCAATAGAAAACCTAGAACCCATTGCAATGACAACATAGTTGCGTCTAAGGGGCCATTATCTCTTCTTTCAACAAATCTAAACAAGCATACAGTTAATATAAGCTACTATAGCCTTCACTAACAGCATCAGCCTGGTAATCAAACTGAATGACAGCAGGGATGCTGCAGGGAGACACACAACTCTAAAAGGAATTGTTATATATTTCCCCCTACTTTTTACAAAAGCTTGTTCCTAGACACACCAGATATTTCGCACTCAAATGCTTCCTTATACCAATACTAACTGGCCATACTGCTGATCACAGACAGATCCACATCTTTGAAATTGGAATAACTCCTGCTGCAATGTACCCCACTACCTAATAATTCATTATTTGTGTAAGTTATGTATAACATTCCTAAAGATTTACCTATGGGTCTCTGCCTGCCCATATGAGAGCAGGACATTCCATATGTTCCCATTAGGCAGGTATCGTTACTTTCTCAGACCTATACTTTTTAGTTAGTTGCCCTTGGTGCAAACCCTGGTTAAAAAGGCATCCCCCTAATTCTCAGTTTTGACTTCCATAGCTCAAAATAGTCCTAGCAGAGACCAAGATCCTTCAGAAGATCTGGCACAACAGTTGGTTGCCAGTGGGATAGCCAGGAAGTGAGAAAGAGAGCTTTATAGCTTGCAAAGGATAAAGGACAGAGATGATCCCCTACACTAAAGCAACAGTTTCTTAGCTTCTCAGTTTTACAAACACAGGAACGCGGAGTCAGACAACTAGCCAGATGGTCAGTGAACTCTGTACAAATGGAAGGATATACACAGTGAGACAGCTGAAATCTGGTGTTGGTGCTGGAGCCTGGTATCACCAATGCTAAAGGCAGCTGAAATTAAAGCAAACACATTTCACGATTTGTGTAAGACTTCCCTGGAGACCGTGAGGGACTTTTCCAAACCTAGGCCAGCCCATTTCATGCTGAAGAGATGTGCAAGTTCCCACTGTCTGAGCTGTGAGGACTCTGAATTTCCCCACACACAAGCACACACATTGACCTCCCACCTGCGCTACACACACTCCCACGCTCTTCCCGCTACTACCCCGATTCACGACATGGTTCCTAACAATCCTACAGGTGACTAAGGGGTGGCCTAGCAACAGACTGCTAGTTTGAGTTGCAGCTTGGTTCAGGAAACTTTTACGCCAGGCTGAGGTTCGTCTCTTCAGCCGGTGAACTTCCCAAGCTGCTCCGGAGAGGAGGAAGCCGTGTGGCTCGATCGCAGCGCAGAGCTCCAGCAGTCACCTTGCTGAACCCTGCCCTTGCTGGCTGGTGCGTGCACAACCAGCACCGATCGCCTGCTTGTGTTCCATCTTCATTTTGCTCCAAGCTCGGTCATTTGTGCTCTGATTATCTCTCATTACTGACGACCTTGCTGTAATGAGTTTTAATCTGCCTCGTATTAATTAGAAACATTTTCATTAGCCAGCTCAATTTTAGGTAAATAGCTAATAGAAGCAACTGAGCTGCAATTAGTTATCTGTGGGGCAGTTCAGGAGGAAAATCAGAAGGGAGCAGCTGTTTCCCCTCTAGACACCTCTGTGATACAATGCACTATTCTGTCTAAGTCTCCTGAGCAGGGAGAACATGGAGCACAGGGAAGGGATGGTCAGAAACAGGCGGAAAATAACATGCTAAAATAACTGGTATGTAGCACTTCTATGGCTATAGCAGTACCTGTCTATTCTCTCCCACTAACAGTTCCAGATCAAACTGTTGAATACAGGAATCTGAGAGGCAAACTGAGTCCTTTACACCTACAGACGTCACCTCCAGCAAACAAGGTTCTGATTGTGAAGCTGTTTTACACTGTGACTATACAACAGGTCCTTCCCACAGGCTCTCTTTTGGGGCATGTACACTTACATGAATGGTACTTACACATGAGGATAACACCAGATCAGATTTGCATGAGAAGGAAGGACCAGACCCATGTATACACAGACGTATAATACCTGCAAAGTCAGCAGATTCCCAAAAGTGCCCCCAGTGCCTTGTTGTCCTGATAGGGCTGGTATACAAAGAGATCTGCCCTGGGCTTCATTGCAGAGCACCCATGGAAGATAGAAAGTAATTCAATAGCACGGCTGCAGAAGGCACAGAGACATTTACAGAAGCCGCAGTGAAATTAGGCACGTGTCTCAATCCATTGATCACAGTGCCTGCAGCTCCTGTTACGGAGGCAGGTGAAATGATAATAAATTTGACACAGCATCCCCCAAAATCTTGCTAACAAAATTAATTCAGCTCAGCTGGATCAGACCATGTGGGATGGCAGCGAAAACAAGCTGAGGGCTGTAAAGACACCATCTTATATGGCCTTCTGTTTAGCTGTAGGAGGGGGCTCCCAGCCATCAGTCCTATTAAGCTCTGTTTTATTTGCTATTTTCAGTTGCTATAAGGAACATGATAAACGGAGATGTGTGTTACATTCAGGAGTGTTCCCTAAACAGCAGCTGCCACGCACCCTACAGAAGCCGTAAATTACTGACTGAAGAGCAAAAGATGATGTGGTGCAGCAAAAATGACCTGAAGGGAGAACGCTCCCCAGACAGCCATGTTCACATGTAAGGAGACCCTGGGAAGGCAGCAGCATGGGAAGTGAGGGCTGGTCCTGGGCCATGGGGCAGGGTGGGGGGAAGAGGTCAAACAAGGCCACAGTAAGAATTAGCTCTCACTGAAGCTCATACAGTCATGGCTATGCACAGGGAGGCTTTGCATCAGGGAGAGGGGTGTAGAGACAGTCTCTTCACTTAAAAAAAGGTCTGAAGTCCCAGAGAGAGAAAAGAGAGCAAAATAAACAAGGAAGAGTACATCAGAAGCCACCGCAAGACAGCTGAACCGGTATTGTATATAAGAGAAAGAGCTTCACGATTTGTCTTCAATAATAAAATGAGACGGTGCCAAGAAGGCTGACCTGGTAACATTTTCCAACTACTCAAGAGGTCAGACACTATAAACAGGAAGGGAAACACACAGGCTGTTACCAGGGTTAGTAAAGAGGTGGAAGATGAGATGAAATGAGTATCAAGGGAAGGCATTCAATGCTGAATATTCCCAGCCTTCAAAGCCAAGTGAAGGATCCTGCAGCAGGGATGAGGATGAACGTCTGACAGCCTCTTCCCTTAGTCCCCACATCCCATCCTGCAATAAAATGGAGCTGGAAAAGCCATGGACTCCACAGGAAGCACCAACAGACAGAAGATACACTGAAAGACACAATGAAAGGTGAAGTTTATCAGGACGGATGGCTCAAGCACCGAAGGAAAGATGGAGAAAGCTCAGCTAAGTCTCATCTCGTTCAGCAGCTGGGGGTCAAGACAGGGTAGCTTCACACAGTCTGCTCTCCTAGTGTGGGTGTGCAGCGAAGAAGGAAGCACAGAGGCAGCCATTGCAGCTGGAGGGGAGAAATCGTCACATCCACTTTGTCAATGCCGAAGAATCTGAGCTGACATTTTTCTCTACCCAACAGTCGAATCCCACCCTACCAGCTGCACGTCACAGCTGACCTCCAGTCAGGACCTATCTGAGTCAATGTCAGGCGATTAAACCGTGCAACAGCAGCTTCTCCCCCTTGTGCATATGCAACTTCTCTCCCAGCAGGTCACTCCAATGGCCAGGGGAGCAGAGCAAGCAGGCTCCCGCTCTTACAGCCACACAGATGGGCAGCAGCATTCAGCATGGTCACAGAACACAGAAAGAAGGGTTTCCATTGCAGTCTCTATAGACATCTCAATACAGCCCCTTACCAAACTGACAGAGGCAGACTCCTTTCCCCTTCTTTAATCTGAGAAGCTCTGACCTTTAAAGTACAGACCCTCTTCCAGGATGCCTGAAGAGGAGAGAGACAGTAACACATGAAATACCTAGAAGTGATTAAATTGGATTGACAAGGAAGTCAGGAAAGATAACAACCATGGGATTACGCTGCCCAATTCCAAAAAACTGCAGTGACTCTCATAACACCACATCCAACAGACAGAGAGTGGCTGTGGTGCCAGTAAGGCACCATCAATGGCAAAGCGCCGTTCTACTTTTAAAAGTGCCTGTGTTGGAAAAAAAACCCCAAAACCAAGAAATGTCCCCGTGTTACTCAGCAGGTCTGTTCCCCTCTGGGTATCAGGCAGAGTTGCTGACTTCAGTGAAAAAAAAAATATATATAAATTATTATTCCAGCTTTTTCATCCAGTTAACAACACACAGCTCCACACCAAGAAAGGCAGTCAGTGTCTGTTGGCATCCCAGCTATGTCACCACAACGGGAGACTGAGCTGGTGTCTCTTTTGATTCGTGCACAATCAATAGACTTGTTAAACTGCAATTAGAAGGTCAGATCCTTCCTTGCAGCCACTCCTGTGCTTTCTCACTGAAAACAATAGGCTCCTGGAGGTGCCAGTAGAAGCAGAATTTGGAAAAAAATGGGCTTATGAGGGTGCCAGTGAAGGTGGCATTTGGTCTACTGAATCCTTACAGCTGCTAGGAACACAGGCAACAGAGAGAACCTATATTGTCTCTGAAAGTGCCACTTTAAAATAGCGTGAGATAGCAGTTTAATAAAGTAAAACATATGAATATTTGACATGGCACCACACTGAGATGAACAAAAGGAGAGCCCAGGTGAGGCCGCATGTTTGTTATTCATTATCCAGAGTAGATTACTTCTGCTCCCACAATAGGCAGAAGGAATTACCCCCAGCAGTACCAGAGGCAATTGCCTTTATTGCAGCTGGTATCACAATGAACAATATTGTACATGTCTGCCCTGCACTTGGCTGTGGCTCACCAAGGTTGTAAAGGGAATAAAACTGAGATCATCTTTATATACGATTACATATTCAACATTTTGCCCTTTCCATTGCCAGTTGTTGAGTTTTCTCTCTCATCTAAGAGATGAATGAGCCTCCACGAGGCAGGGATGCTGCATTTGTAAATGTCAAACATATTATAAGAACCTAGACTAAAATAGTCAGTAAAGCTGTTGGATGTCTTGTCTCATTCTAATTTTAAGAAAACAGAGTGTCCCTCCACCTGCAGACTCACTGTCAGCCATTGTTTTATTTACAAGGAATTGGGTGCAACAGGAAACATTATCAGTGTACAGGGAGCTGGGCACACAGTCAGGAAGAAAAGGTGCAGAAAGCCTCTACCTCCAGGTTACCTATCCCACCCACGATCAAAGTGACTGCTCAATATTTAAGAGTGGTTCAGCCTAGCACATTATAAAATACTTTTCTGCACAGTTGCCTGTGAAGGAATATCCCTACCCTTATCCCTCACCTTTCCAGTGAAGCAACTAGAAATAGCAGGAAATGGGCTTTATCAAGTGGAAATCTCAGTTGGATTTTTTCTTGATTTAAAAGATGCTCTTTACCACAGATCACCTGTGCAAATACCCCAAGGGGCGGGGTAAGGGAAGCCTGGCCCATCACTATCCAGTTGTACCCAGTTACAACTTCTCTGTAGAGAAAACTGCAAATCGGGCAGCACGTGCCACTATTTAAAAAAGAAAGCACCATCTAGGAACCCAGAGGATCCTGTCTGAATCTCACATAAGCAAAAGTTAAGGTTCCTTTGTCAAAAGGGGAAGAATCTGGTATAAGAGGCTAACACTGGACAAGAAGAAACAAAGATGACACTGCAGTGGAAATGACAGTCAAGAGGCAATCTCCATTAACAGGCTAGTCAAAGATAGCTGATTTCTAACCTTGGCTAGAAGGTAAATAGTAACCTCAAGACAAAAGGCTTATCACAAAGGTAATCAGTGCATAACCTGTCAGAAAAACAATACTGTCAAAGATCCTCCAAAGAATCAGATGTTGCTGGCATAATACAATCAACTGTGGATAGTCCCAAAACAAAATTTGCATGCCAAAAAGAAACACAGAGAATTAGCACTACACAAGATGGACATGAAGCAAAGCAATGAAATCAGATACCAGTAATCCAAAAGTAATGCTCTCTATGACTTCTAGCCTCAAATATTTAATATTAAAGCATTTACATACTCCACACAGAGATACAGAGATCCCATGAAGAAGGATGAAGTCACAGTGAAATTGGGAGTTGACATCAGCAAGCAGGAGAAGATGGAAAACGGGATAAACATGGCCTTGATTCAGTCTCTGTAAAAAAGAGGAGCCTCGCTGTTCTCTCATTAAGGAGATCATGGCACAAAGAGGGCCTGTACGTTGATTACCACTGAAGTTTTGTTCCTTTCCTTGGCAGGGACAGAGTGCTGCATGTACAAGCACTTGGCTGGAGGTGGTAAAAGGGGACTCCAGTCCCAACTAGACAGATCCTTTGCTGAGTCACTACTTTCTGACAACTTGAGTGAGACATCAAAGAAGGCAAAGCTGAGAAGGTGAACAGGCCTCCTCCAAGAGCCTCTTTAAATCTACATTATGCCTATTCTGAAGCCTAAAATAGGCTCCTTTTTAATCATGTGCTCATCAGCACCTGGGATTCACTAGCATCTCATAGTAGCCAGTCAACTATGAAATACATATCTACTGCCTCTTTGAAAGCACAATTACCAAGCCTACATGAATTGCTGTCCTGACTATCCATAAACTGGGTGAGCTTCTAAACACAGCCACGAGCAATCCAGACATTTCAAACTCCTCCTCCCTTGGGCTTTGACAGAACGGTTCAGGCACAGGGAGGCAGGGTGCCTCAATCACCTCCACTACAGGAAGGCAGCCATCTATGGGCCACATCACAACAGTCCCCAGAGACCACCCCACAAGAATAATTTGTGGCTGGTAGTCTGCAACTTCCAGGGGGACACAGGCAGAGAGAACATCATTGGCCACTTGGAACTCAACTAGCACACCAGATCTGACCTCCCTGACACAGGAAACCCTTACTGGCAATAAAGCAGTCCAGATAATGACTTCATGTCTTGTTCTAAAATCCATCAAATCCACAAGTCCAGCATTCCTCACTTCCAAGCCTTCATGATGCTGCTCAACCATGACCCAGACAGAAGACATTGGTCCAATACTAATCATGAAGACCTCCCCTCCATATGGCAATGCCCAGACTCAAGCTCATTTTGGCACATGGTATTAGGAAACCAAAAGATCAATAAAAGCAAGCTTGGAAACGCACTCTACACTGTAGTCCTAGTTTTGCAAATCCTCCATCTCCAACAAAATACATGTTGGCTTACAGAAAAGCACGTGTTTCTAGCAATTATACGGGAGCTGTTAGGTTTTACTATTCAGTTGCCTGAAAGAAGAAAAAGAAGTCTCCTCTGTTGGCCTATTAATCTGTCATAACGAGATTCTTCATAATTAATTTGTCCCTAACAGTTGCTTTGTAATGGTAGCGAGAGAATATTTCAGGAATGGCAATTACCTCTGGTGTCAAAATGATGAGGAAAACAAATGTTCAACCATCAACAAAATGCAGTGCCTTTTCCACTCCCACCCGATGGTGGGTGACAGCACTGCACATCAGAATTACAGTGCGGTTAATTACTAGGCATGTTGCAATTGAGAATTCATTTCCCCTCTTGAGATGAAATTTGTCGAGCAATGCAGGTGGAAGGAGGGGCATCTGCCACTGGGATGGGGATTGTGTGGGGAAGTGGTGTTATCTATACATTGCTGCTTCCTTAATTTACTACACATACAAGCAGTTATAAGCAGTGAACGCTATTTAAAGGAACTTTCCTTCATTAGCTACACATACATCCCACCATTTCAAAGGTTTTGCAAAAGGACAGAGCTTGACTTCTTTGTTGTTGCTTTATTTAAATTTCGTATCTTTCAAATAAAAATCACATGCCTGCATTAGTCTTTCAATACTAATATGAAATACACTGGGTTTCTAGGCTGTTTCTAAATGGAAGAGTTCCTTGGGCTGTGAGCTTATTGGATTTCAGTATGTTACAGCACCTGACATCTGACTGTTTCTAGAGTGAGACTTCCAGCAATGAAGCTAAGACACACCTAGTGTGGAGCTCACCTCTCTGGGTGAGGACCAAGCTCTGCCAGAGCTGGGAATTCTACTCCAGAAAGGGACTGGGAAGTGGAAACTTGCTGGCTCGGCTGCCATTGACAAAGGCGTGCAAAGCCACAGCCTGGGAGAGCTGTCCTGCCTGGGGCTGGCAATGAATCCACCCAGCATCTGGGTCTCGGTTTTCTCTGAAAATTAAGATTGTGGCAAATCTTCACCACGTGAGTTACTAATGAATACGAGGCCAGGTGGGGTAACTCTGCACCCGATCTGCTGACAGCACGGCGGGGGCCAGGAAGGTGGCAGCCAGGGCTGGGGCATCAGTGGGGAGAGGTAAGGGCAGAGCAGGGGCAGGCTGCAGGAGATTCAGGGGAGCAGAAAGCTGATCCAGGCCTGGTACAGGATGGTAGCGCCAGTGAACAGAGAGGTCAGCTGTGCAGGGCTAGCCTGGGAAGCCGCATGCATTCAGATTTCAGTTGGGGGCATACCAGGAGAGGCATATGCGTGAAGCTGCTTCAGCCTGCATTTTGCTCAGTCCTCAGCCACATTACCAAGCACTTGCTACCCTAAAATCAAAACATAGGTTTAAAAGAATCGAACGTCGCCCTCACTCCTGGTACAGATTCAGTCCCTAGCCTGTGGCTTTTGGGGCCAGTGGAAGTCGAGGGAAGCTGCAGTGGAGCTAACCCTGCCAGTCAGGGAGGCAGGAGCTGGTATAGCTCTTGGGAGCCCTTCACATGCATCAGGTTGCAGACACCTCTCGTCTTCAAGCTCACAGCCCAGTACAAACACCAGCTCAGAGCGAGGAAAGCACAGTTCCAGCTAACAGCCCTGCTGTTTCCCACTCGCCATTGCTCAGGAGCCATCATTTCATTATATCAACGTTCCCCAGTCAAGGATCACCACTCCATATATTGGCAGCGACTAACTCCCATTTCAGAGTGCTATAGCAAAACCCCCGCTTGCTGCAAGAAATAGAAGCAGGGAAGCTGTCCTGGAGAGGAAGAGGAGAGACAGAACAGGCAATACCAGGGCACTGCAGAGATGAAACAGCTCCTGCTGGGCTCTGGAAATGCCCAGCTGTGCTGCCTGACTGTGAACGCACAGGAAAGGGCCTGAGGGAGGAAAGTGTATCTTCCCTACTTCACACAATAGTTCTACGATAAACAAATGGGAGTGCAAAGCCTGCTGCCCTTCAGCAATCCTGCAAAAAACTTGTGTTCAGAGCAACCCTACAATAACAAACAGGCTGCACAGTTACAGAGTTCACAGGGAACTCAAGTACATTTTCAAACAGAGACTGCAGGGGCAGTAAAGACATTTCAGGAGTTGGGTTTTTTTGAAAAGCAATTCTGCTAGTGACCTTTTCAGTGAATTTAACTCTAAATTCAGCAAAGCTGGCAAGACAGTAAATGGATCCAGGCTTGGCAGGAGGCATTTCATAAAACGCTGTGCATGTGTGTATGTGTGCAGGCTCACGTGCAGATTCATTGCTAACGTGGAGCTAGGAACAGAGTGGAGGCTGTATAAAGATGACCCCTGTCACTATGTTTATCTGCTCCCTGTGGGCCCCTTCCAAGTCACATCAGCTCAGAACACTGACAAAAACAAGTTGTTACTGGTGTCAGACCTGCCAAGATGATGCTGCTGCTGCTGCAGAGGAAGGAGCAGCAAGCTGCTCTGAATGGTGCACCATCAGCAGAATTTGCAGCCACTGAGACTGGACTCTCAAGTCAAAAAAGAGGAAAAAAAACCAAAACAAACCCAAAAAAAAACAACAAACAAAAAAAACCTAAACCAATTCTATGGATTCACTACTCCAAAGACATCTTTGAACCTTTGACTGTGTCTCAGAAGTGGCTACATCAACAGAAGCACCCCCACCTGAACACACAGACACATGTCTACAGGCAGACAGTTGTGCCTGTCTGGAAGTACAAAAATACAGACACGTGCTCACATCAGCAGATTTCTAGGCAGGGCACCTGAACACCTTAGTAAATAAAGTAAGGGGTAGCTTCCAAACCTGGCACTGAACTTGACATTTTGTTTTGTTCCTAGACTAAATCAGGAACTGTTCAACTCAAGAGAAACATAGCTTCCTTTTCTCTTAGTCCTCAGGGCTTCCTCAGCCTGACAGAGTCCTGCCTGGTCCTGGGGCACCAGATGAAGGAAGACAGCAGAGTTCCTTTCAGAGACACCCTTCCCTCAAGTATGCAAACAAGATGGCCCCCACATAGGTAAAAGGGTTTGCCTGGAACCCACTAAGACACCTTCAATGCTGCCAAGAAGTCCAGAGAAGTGTTTGCAAGGCACTACCCACTACAGCAATTCCCTCAACGCTGACGTAACAGACCAAATGAAGACACTGGCTTGACAGGTAAGATAATTGTGTGCTACCCTCCAGCACATTCTTTTATCACATACACTTTGGGGAAAATGTGATAAGGTCACTGGTTTAGCAGAGCAAGTCTACAGTATTCAGTCCTGCTCTCAAATTCCAACCTGGGCTGATACATGAAACATCCTCTACACACCACGCTAGTCTTTTCACTCCTGTGAAAAGAATACTTCCTGTATTCCTAATTTGGTGTCCTTCAAGTTGGTGTTTCATTGCAAGCTGCTACAGTAACCTTAGAAAGGGGAACCAAACCCACAATAGGGTCTTGTTAAGGACTCAAAGGACAAATAAAACAACATTTGAGAAGCCCAGTTTGCCATTGCAAGTACTGATGTATCTTTATCCTCAAATTAATCCTTTAGGTATCTATTTTTCCTAGTCTCAGATAAGATTATTCAAATTCTTAAGCCAGCTGTCTTCCTATTCTATAAACAGGTAAAACACTGGCTACCTGTCAGCTCTACTGATTTTACAGGTGGCCTCCAACAACCAAGTCATATATACTGGCCGGTAGTTCAAGGCTACACAGTCCTTCATTAAGAACACATGCCTAATTAGAGCCTGATCCAAAGTCAACGGGACCAGCCTTAAATTACACTCACATCCTAAGCAATTCCAGATTTTTGTTTCCTTCCCTCTTTATGCAGTCCTTCAACCCTCTGAGAAATCCTATGTGCATAGCTATTTGCACCACTCACATCTAGGGTGAAAATCTAGGCAAATAAATAAATCTCAACCATGAGCTCTTCAGAGAAGTTACCATCTCTTGACATATCTCGACTTTGCACTGCTGAGTGTTCATTCGCATTGGGACTCAAGACATAGCCCAAACACTAAATAAAACAAGATTATTTCTTCAGTTTCCATTTGCTCTTTTTATAGCGCTCCTCATGGTGCAGGCTTCTTATGGCCTACATCCTTCAATGGCTTCCTAATGGTTTCCTCACTTTACCAGTTGAGATGTTCTTCAGATATTCCTCTGGTATTATGTACCTCTTCAGCAGCTATAAGAAAGCAAAGTAATGACGTCTTCAGGGATTCAAATGAAAAGGGATAGCCCCACCTGCAGGAGAGAAGCTAAATGCTCCCAAGGCACTCAGTTTCACTCTGCTGGGGAGGAGCAAGAAAGATGCAGGACCACTCAGGTGAGTGGAGTGCCTGACACCTCACACTCACGCTTCTAGAGCGAAGCACTTCAGGAACGAGGGTGCACAGCTAGGAAAAAGTGTACAATAAATAAGGCACCGCCTCTTTCCCCACACTTCTCTCCTCCTTCCTCCTCCAAAAATGTCACAGTGAGATGGCGCATTTCTCTGAATAAATCACCGCAGAGGACTGAAGAACATCTTGTTTCATAGGCACACATCCCAGAAAAAATGGACCTTCTTAATGCTACAAAATTAAAACCTAGAGAGGCTGTGGCCATAACATTCAGCTGACACCACTCTAGAAAGCAAAAGGACGAAAAGGAAGTGTCTTATAATTATAAGATTTATTTTACAGCTTGTTATGTGTTTTCAGTGCAAAGCTTTCATGCTTTATGTGTTGGCGGGAAGTTTGCTAGACAGCAGTGCTCAAATGTAGAGTCATCAAGCCACCAGCTGGCCCTGATAGTAGCTTTTTTAGACTGCATTAGCGTCGACCATGCCTTTTAGATGAAGAGATATCCTGGGGAGTACATAATAGGGCAACCAAACACGATCAGTTCAGGGACTGTGGATGGGCTGTGAAGCTCTTCACCTCTCTATTACTGGTTCCCATTTACCTTGGTGACAGAAAGTCACTGCCACCTAATGGCTATTCCGTGCCTCATAGGGAAGTTCATTTGCTGCTTCTCATCCCAGTTCACCACAGGTTGAAGCACAAGCAAAGAGAGCCACCACCGCACACACTGGCTATGGGGTAGAACAGCCCACAGACCCCATTCACAGTTGCCTTTTTGAAGGAATGCCATGGAGAGCTCCTGGGGATTTCTCTCTGCAGATGCAGTCCACCTCCATCATGAAGAAACTCTTTTAGGACATCACTTTCTATTACTTAAAGCACACAGTGTTTTTTGGACTTTGAACTAAGTCCAAAGACAGGTTATTTTGTTGGTCTGAAATATCCAGAAACTATAGATTATTTTCGAAAAACACATGCATATGTACACCCACTCATTTTCTTTCCAGGATTCTTCAGTCCAGCAACTTCACTGAGCAACTTCATAGCTCATTTTGAAAACACTCACCCCACCATGAGAAGCAAACACAACAAATGCCAGGAATAGCCTCCAAGAAGCAAGAAATCGTACTCTGTATAACGATGGCACAAGGTTACAACTTCCAAATATTTGCCCAGATACTGACAGCCCAATAACCAGGAGTTTGAATGAGGAGAACATCCTCATTCTGCTCTCAAATGGAGGAAAGTTAATTAACCTCCCCAAATGGCTTTTCCATGACAAAGCAATTCAGTAGCCAACAAAGTTAATTCAAGAATGGATTCCCACTGTCTCCTGAGACACCTTGACCACAGATCCTTTCTCTCCTTCCTACCTCCTCTCCATTAAAAAAATACCCATATCCACATTCACAGCAGTAATCTTTTGTCTTACATCATAGGAAAACAACAAAAAAATGCTCTGCTCAAGATTTTCAACTGTGGCGACTAGTGCCAAAATCTGCAAGATGATCGACCCATTGCAATCCTCTTACTACACTGACAACTTGGACGTCCATTGATGCCAGCCCTTAAACAAACTGCATGTTGTGAGATACCTCCTGACTGACAGCAGGATCAACAGAAATTGATGCCAGCAATATAAGAAGTGTCAACCAAGACATCCAGGTGCTACAACGAGAGGCACACTGGAAATATCTCAGGGTAGGCTGACTTGAGACTGAGGAGACAAACACTCAAGGAGGCAAACACCCAAGGAGGCAGAGGAATGTCAGGGAAATGCAGCCCTCTACAGAATAAAATGGTTTGTTGAGAAAGCAATAGATAAGGAAACCGCACTGAGACGGCTGTCCTCCTTCCTCCTCTGACCCAGTAGGAGCTGGGGCAGAAATAGGAAGAAATGCCCAAGATTACGCGTGCAAAGATGGCTAGAGTCATTTAATGAAATAGACATGAAGTGAAGGAAGTTCATATCTCCCCTAATGCTCCTGACACTAGACCTACAGACATCCGATGTCTTGGGGGTAACCATGGCTACCACTGGCCTTGACATCAGTACACTGGCATTATCATCATATGCAGAAAAAGGGCAGACACCCCATGAAAGAATTCTTAACTCAGATGAGATGAAGCAACCACTGGGATGGACATAAAGCCTGACCACTTAAGCAAGTTTATCCCTGCTGCAGGCAAGGGCAGGAATGGAAAAGATAAAGACATTTTTTTCTCTTGACTGTTGCTGAGGAAGGCTGTGAGTGCCACCAGGAAGGTGGATTCTTGTATCTCCTGGCTGATAGAAGACCCAGAGAGACGCGATGCAACCCCAGGGACACACAGTGAATTTCCAGCTACTGCTTCCCACCTCATGGAGAGTGGTAAATACACCCCCCCAATATGGTGGCCACAAAAAGGTGCTGAGAACTGAGTGGCTGAGAGCATTGGCATCAAAAGCAGCCCATGAGGGACAGAAAAACAGCCAAGATTGAAGAGAATTCCTTGGAGCTAAGAGGAAACCTGGCTAAAAGCCCCGGGGGAGCCCATTTCCTTCTTAATCTGCTTTGCATTTAATTGTTTCCTAATGACTATGTCCCTGTTTGGCCACAACAGGCTCAGGGACTGGTGCTGCCACTGAGGCTTCCCATCTCTCATCTGAGGCCGTGGGTAATTTAGAGGCTCCAGTTTAATGGTTGACTGGGAATCCATGGAGAACAAGTTAAGCATTATCATTTGCACTGGAGTAGCACCCACCAGTATGCTGAGTACCAAGAGGAGATGCACAGAAAAAGTGGTTTTCTACTCCCAGCTGCAAGCCCGTCCCAGACATACATGCAGCTGCACCCCCCTACCGGAGACAGAGGCACAGCAGCTGCACCCAGACCTGCTGGCACTATCCACAGTCCCAGGGTCACCAAATCCCTGCCTCGCAGAATCTCTGTTCCAAGCAAGCACCAATGTGAGGCTGGAAACCCGTAACTAAGTCATATGCATGCTTAAAAGAAAACTCCAGACTCTTAGCATATGAGGAGGAGGTTAAGCTGGCCTCACTCAAAGGACAGAAAGCCAAGAGAATACAATGAATAGCTGGGAGTACCAGAGATCTATCCAGGACGCAGGCAAGTAGAAGCAACATCTGGATAAATATCCTTCACACACAACACTTACTTGGGAGGGCCATTCACATCCTCTTGACCCAGTCCAGTGACTAACCTTTAGTACCAATTCCAATGGGGGAACTTCTTAAAAGTCATTCTGACCTAGTCTGAGACCAACAAAATCAGCTCCCACGCTGTTAAAAGAGCTGCAAGATGGTAAAGTCTCGGTTGCCACCCACTTAGAGCTGCACTGAGATAAAGGGTTTGGTGTGCAATTGCCCAGGCCCAAAATATTCTCCCCTGCCAACCTGATGCTTTGCTAGCACAAGCACTACAGGGATGTCGCTGAGGAAGCCACAAGGGCTGTCACTGTCAGGCTTAGTGGTGGCTCTCCATAATACCTGCCAACAGCAGGACAGACCTCCAGAGGCCAATGAGTTTTGCCAACTCATTCTATGCCTGCACCTACTTTCTCCTCTCTATCTTTCAGCTCATTCCTCTTCATGCAGCCAACAGCTAATGCTGGCCATGCCACAGAGTCCTCTTGTGTCATGCTGACATGCTGTGCTTGCCACGGGCTCTGGCACGTGCAGAGGCTGACTCAGCTAGTCTTGGCTGCAAAGCAGGGAGAGCACAGCTCTGCACAGCGCCAGCAAACAGCGCCCTTTCTGGCTGCCTGGGGCATGAATTGACAAACCATCAAAACCTGCATGACAGAGGTTAATGAAGCCATGGAGAGACATGGCAAAAGGTCAGGAATTTGCAAGGGCCGCTGCAAATTCCTGCCAAATGACAAGCTGTCCACAGCACTGATAACTCCGTAACTTGGGTGTCGCTCAAGAAAGCTACAAGCAGCCCTTCCGCAAACCAGGTTTCAAAGGCATGTGGCAGAGACATAGGCAGATGGAAAGTGAACTCCAGACTCCAACACATCTATCTCCAGTTTATGCCAGGGCATCAGTGCCACTCACCTTGGATGAGGAGCTACAGCAGAACAGCTTAGCATCTTTAGACAGGAGAGGATGAGAACAAGCCCATGGAAACTCTGCAAACTCTCTCAAATACTCTAAGACCATACTGATGATGATGTGTATTTTCTGCCAGAAGAATACTAAAGCATTCTTGAGTCCAATGGCACTTATTTCTACCTGGCCCACCACTGTTTCCAGCTTTAGAGTCCCTCCAGTCTGAGAGCCCCTGAGGAGCACCACCCCATGCATTACAACCACACCTGTGGCCTAAATCCTGCATGCACTAAGAAGAAAAAATTAGGTTAAAGACCTTACTTCATACTATGCAGACTGGCCTAATTTGGCACAAGTTATATTTCCCACTCCAAAGAGGCCCTGAGCTGGAATAGCAAAGAGACCCTGGCTACATATACCATGCGCACTCAAGTAAAACTTAGTGTCACTCACAGCTCAAGGTATTATGGAATCACGGAATTTTCAAAGTTGGAAGGGACCTTTAGAGATCATCTAGTCCAACTCCACTGCTAAAGCGGGATTGCCTAGAGCACATCACTCAGGACTGCATCCAGGCGGGTCTTGAAAGTCTCCAGAGAAGGGGACTCCACAACCTCCCTGGGCAGCCTGTTCCAGTGCTCTGTCACCCTCACCGTAAAGAAGTTTTTTCTCATATTTGAGTATTGTAGGGCTGTAGGCTGAAATGAAAGGTGCAGCACAGGAGGAGGTGCAATAGGGGTGCTTATCTTACTTCTCACTAGAAATGCTTTTTCTATTCACGTTAATTAGCGATATCAAAACACAATGATATGTTTTGCAACGAGATGTGCCTTTCTTTGACCAATTCTGATTTCTTCAGAAATCTGCAAGCCTGATTGATCCCTATTGTTTCACCAACACACTCCTTTTACTTAAATCTCTCAGCCTTCCTGTTATGGTCATTACCAACCAATAAGCAGATTAAGAAACCACTGCCAGTCCCCTCCCAGAAGCTGAACTCCACGCAACCAGTCTGGGCAGCAGAAAACCAGTGACAGAGCCCAAACACATCTCATCCCATACACTGAGAACCTGAATCTTTAGTGGACATAAGTGAGCACCAGTTGCATGAGGCTACCCTTGATGAGGGATCTTCTCTGCTGGGTGCTGCAGGTCCTGCAAGAATCTCAGGTAATATGCAGCACAGTTTGTCTCTGCTGTTACCAATTTGGTAGAAGGCATATTGAATTATTAAGCTGACAGCTTGATGGTTTGCTTTACAGCAATGGCTTTGGCAACACAGCCGTGCCTTGCAATTTCCAAGGAACGCAGTCCAGTGCTTTCACCCACCTGTGATTTGAGGAAGTCATACTCCTCTGATCCGTATGGGACGCTCCGAAGGGAAGTGAGATAGTCATAGGTGATAACTGCCGTCTGCAAATGAAACCAGAAACATTGAGCAAGCTCTGCAGTTATCTTGGATCACAACAACAAACATTCTGTTAGGGAGAATGTATGCAGCTTAGGTTCCAAAGTTTTGGCTCCACAGTGGAGTTTACGGTAACAGACTCATAAGAAATTAAATGAAGAGATTTAAATTTCAATGAACATTTATAGAAAGCAGTGCAGGGACCTCATTGACGTATAGCTACTAAAAATAACCAACACTTGGCACTCTCATACTATCTTCCATTTGAGAAGCTCAAAGCATTTTCATAACCTCTGCACAGCACCTTGCACAGCACACTCCCATTCTCCATCAGCTTCCACAATGAGGTCTGTTGCTAGTAACAGAGGCCATGAAGACTCTGTTTGTGCCCCACCAGTTATCCCATGCTTCATCTTCACACCTCCAACCTGCCTAACCATACTGGTGCACGGTGAGCTCAGTCTGGGTAGACGGTTCAGCAGGGAGCAGAGCGGCTGAAGACAAGCTCACCGGTTAGCACCGCTGCTTGTGCTTTGGGGGATATTCAACTGCACAAAGGACTAGAGGGATGAAGGGTCAGACGCCCAATTACAAAACAACAACACAGGGATCCAGTTAAAGCTTATTAGCTAGACATAGCCACAGACAATGGAATTAGACTCCTAAGAGCCTTAATGATTTCTGAAAATGGATCTAGAGCCTTTCACGATTTTATCCTACAACTAAAGTTCCTCTCTTTCCACAGTTAGCAAACAGAATAGAAACATACGGGTCACATTCATAAAGTTTACATGGAGGGAGAGAAGGGAATGCATACCTAGATGAACCTGTCCGCTAACCCGTCATCTGAACTTCAAGATCCTTGCCATAAAGAACCATTTGCATAACTCAGATCTCAAGTCAGATTTCCTCAAACCTCCCTACTGAAGGGGTAGCATCCCATTCTGGGACAGGATACTACCCCCCCCTTTCACCACAAACACGCCTAGTAAGGGCATAAAGCACAGTCAATGTAACGTGAAAGCCAGGAAGGCAAGCGGATCACATCTGGTTTGAGACGAAGTTGCTGGAACTGACAATAGGGAAACAGTCAAAAGCTCAGAGATGCATCAGAGAGGGGATCGACCTGGGAATCAGTTACAGGCAGACACACTCCTTCCTTGTGGAGGTTAGGTTATTCACATTTCCTGTTTTCCAGATTGGAAATTGAGCTTTTCAGACTCTCTTGCCCCTAGTGAACTCAGGAGCTGCACAGCTACACAAAATGACATTCAGAAGAAAAATTTTCAAAGCATCTTCCCAACCTCAAAGAACAACTTTGAAGTGGAGGGAGGTTCAAATCAGCCTTGCATGAAGGCTTGAGTTGGTTCTTATTTTATCTCTGGGCCACAAGGGTAATTATTACCTCCAACTTGAAAAGAAGCAGCTAACAGATTGGCCTGTATTACAGAGGAAGAGGGAATTAATTAAGCGGTTGCTAATTACATCGTAATCTTAAACACTAAATTAGTATTATGATGATCCTGATAGGCAACTCTGACATTGCCAAATCCCTGCTAGTGTCTAAGATGTATTCCGTCTACTGCACAAAACATTTCTTACACATACCCAAAACAACTGGGATACCCTCAAAGAAATACAGCAAATGCACAACTGCTTTGCCACGTTTCTAATTTTACCGGAACACAGAAACTGTCTGAAATATGATGCATCCAGGCCACTGACTTCGTTCTCATCCAAGGCCTGTGCTGTTATTCATGTTACAGTGTGAGACTGAATCTCGGAGACATAAAAAGACCTACAAGATCAACCAGTGCCTCCCCTTACAAGTGTCAGATTCCTTTTTTTAATTGGTCTTGTATCCAGACCAGCGTTAAATGTCCCAAAGACTTGGGCTTACGCTTTGTATCAATGAATTCTCAATACCTCACACTCTTCCACCACACCTAAACTATCCTCAGATCTCACCAGGTCATGGCACAATGTTCCCTCTGAACAGTTGTCTTCCCACACATAAGCAAGAGCCAGTTGCCTAAACTGAGGCTCAAGAAGAAATTTTCTGCTAGTGCACTTCATCAAGCTTCTTAGGAAAGTCTGCAAAGGACTACTGAACCAGTATGCTTAAAATACAAGCAGACTCAAATCTTTTTAATCAAACTCCGATGAAATCTGTCCAGAGTCCTGTAGTTCTACGTTAGGTTTCTTGACCTCCATGGGTTTTTTCCTCCAGGCTTTTGTTTTGTTCGCCACACCATAACTTGTCTTAAATTTTTGTCTGCTGCTGCTGAACTTAGCTCTTAAGGACTACAGCCTCTTAATTACAGCCTGCTTTTGCCTGGCTATGGTCCAATGATTAAATCAAGCATCCAGATAAGAAGCCTGGGCAGGGCTAGACTGAAGGACAGATGCTTTAGATCCATGTACATGCCACCAATATCCAGAGTCGCTTGTTTGCTACAGAGTCTCAGCCTTCATTTACAAAAAGAGCAAGCCCAAGAAGCTGAGCTGCTTAGAAATGAACGTGTCTACTTGCCCTACCGGCTTCACCCAGTCTATGGCTAAGGAATGAGGGCAGCCTGGGCTCCCAGTGCTCAGATGAGGTCTGACCGCCTTTCCAACAAGGAACGACCCCAAGCTGGGAAGGCAGAGGTCACTGATGCAGCATGACTAAAGCAGCAACCTAACCATATGTAGTCCTACATAGGAGAGGGAAGAGAGAATTCAGAGACAGAAAAATTGTGTTTGAAAAGTATACAGACACAGAGATATAACCACATGCTGCCATCGCCTACAGAACACAGAACATTGGCAGCATGTTTTTGGGGGTCACTGCTTGCAACTATGGATGCGGAACCTTCTAATGCATTTGAGAGCAGGGCCAGTGAAGTGCTTTACAGTCCATGACTTGTCGCTTCCCTGAGGCAGAGGACATGAAAGTCAAGCATGTCTTTAGATTTGCCAGCATCTAAACCAAAGAAAATCTCCTTTCCCCTACTTTCTATTAATCAGGAAAGTAATCTCTCACTGTCATTCAAAATGCAGACTAACTGCATAGCTTCATCACTGCCCAGTTCTCACTTATTTTTATCTTAAACAGATGATAGCCACAAAAAACACTGGCTTCAAGTGAGATTGAGAAACACTGGTCAAGCAGGCAGAACTCAAGGGCAGACTGGAGAGCCCAAACAGCCTGGAAAGCAGATTCCCCTCCAGCCACAATAACCTGTGTTCCTTCTCCACGCCTCAGTTTCCTGTGCAGTAGGAGGCAGAGAGCTGCTCCCTGCCACCAGGCAGCACTGCCTCATGGTCAGGGACAGAGCACAAAGCTTAGCACTTATTTAGCACTTATTAGCTAAGAAGGGAAGATAACATTTTGTATTTCTGCCCTCACCCTTTCAAAATAAACATTCATTTTTCACAATAGTTTGTGGTGCAGCTTTCACATATAAATGGCACAGCACCTAAGCCAACCCACAGAGCTTGTTTCTTCTTGCATTTGCCCCCAGGAACTGACTCCCTGTAAAACTCATTAATGAAGTGCTTAAAAGTCATAGAATATGCAGACAGACAGCTGCTTACCACTGGGAGTCTGTAAATGATGGAGATTGTGGCCTGAAGTGACACATGTATAATGCAAGTGAGGTACAGGGAGACTGATACCCCCTCCAGAGTCTCTGCTCTCCTTGTTCCTGGATGCTCATGGATTCATCAGTGAATATCCTCAAGGAGAAGGCAGCAACCCGTTTGGCTGTCAGTCTCCATTCTCACGTTTTCTGGAGCGATGACCAACGCAAGGGTCGAACAGCAGGGATGCTAGGCAGATGTAGCATTTATTTTACAAATCTGGAAACCAATCCAATCTCAGAAGTACATCATCTCCTACCCTCACTTTAACCTTGCTTTGAGAACAACCCTCAAAACACCTGCCCTCCTCTCCCCAAATCTCTCAGACTAAGGGTCACAGGGCAACGGCTATCATAACATATCAATACAACCACCACGATCCTTAAAACAAAAAGTTACAATATAAAAAATGGCATATGCAGACAAGATGGTCTGAACTAAGTCATTATTAAAGGTAGCAGGATACCGTACCTGGGTGACTGACCCTGAAGGGTCAGATGTGGGAGTCAGATGAAGATGTGGGTCCAAAGCGAGCCCTTGCTCTGAAGGTCCCACCCTGTCCAGGGAAGCAGAGACAGTTCTCTGCAGCCCAGTATCTTTGTTTCTTTCAAAACGTGCAATCAACAGCTCTGTTCTTTCTCTGCTTTTGCCTCTTTTCTCCCCACTGTGTCAACAAGTTGAAGAGCTCCCTATTGACCTTCTGACTGCCGGAGCCAGCTGCCAACTGGAAATGCAGAGAGGAAATGCAGGAAATCCCTAGTTCCTGTGAACTCCAATTACCTTACCCACCTAGGAATCTTCCTGCATATTACTAGGATAAAACTTACTGTGGCAATGGCTCGTCCCACACGAACAACTCCAAAGTCATTGGGATCCAGGAACTTGTTGCCATACAGGTAGATGCCAGAAGTGGCTGCCGCCAACGAGGCAAGTTTCAAGGCCCTTCGTGCCATGACTGATGAACCCTGCCGAGACACAAAAAAGCAACTGTAACACCTGAGTAAGACGTAGTGATCTGATGCCTGCAGCCCCAAGGACCTGACAAGCCAAGTTTTAATTACTCCTTTGCTAATGATGCATTGCTAGCACTGGCCCCAGCCAAGAGCTCAAGCGATCACGCAGCAACCAAACACAAGCTCTGACTCCATCTCTAACTCAACAGTGTCTACAGGCCACAAAGCTCACTGTGCTAGACCTTGGGCACCCACAACAAAACATTTGTTCGTGGTCCCAAAGGCTTTACAAGGAGAAACAACAGGTAGACAGAGGCAAGGGAGCACGTGCTCACCAAAAGTCAATTCTGATCACAGCAATTGGCCACTTCTTCACTGCAAATGTTGTGAAGATATCACAGCATAGGCAGATTGCAAGGGAACAACAGAAGATATAAACCACCAGGGTTTAATAAGAGCTCTTGCAATGTCAAGAGCACCCAAAACCTGTTAAAAACTCTGATAGACTAGTTGTGAAAGTGCTTTACTGCTGATGAGCGGTGGGAGAAGAGGTGATGCATGCCTGGAGACTGCGTGCCACTCCCGTGGCCGGTGGCAGACAGCCACATACAACACAGGGGATGGGGGACCTTGGTCAGAGTGACTTGTTTTCTCATCGTTACTGTCCCCTTCAAGTGCCAGGCAGGGGCTGCAGTGGTAGAACAGACATCTGCAAGAATCAACAGCCTAATCCTGGCTCTGTCACAGGCACAGCACAGGCCCGTGGCAAGACACTCCTCTCCTCGCTTATTTTTTCTCTGGAAGACAAGGGTGGGGAGTGAATGCATTTCCCACACTAAGCATTTTGCAGCACTGCATTCGTTGCTTACAGTACATAAAGTAGTGTAAACATGTAATTCATTACATGTGATATACATATGATTCTTTATGTCATTTTAGAGGATTCAGACCAGAAAAAAAACTAAATTACAAATCAGGTATATTTTCCTTTCCCTTTGGCTGGTATTAGATAGAAAATATGATTGGCCATTCTTTCTGCTTGCCCCACTAATCAAGATGCGTGGTTCACCTACTCTGCAAGTGCTCAAGAGCACCCTTGACAGAGCACTGGCTTTTACCCCATCAAGACGGAGTCCACTAATCCTCCAACTCTTAGACTTGATTGAGAAACTTTCCTACTTCTCTTTGTGAACTTTTAGCAGGGTCAGTCTGCCTCGCGCCTTTGCTCTTAGAAGCCTTGTAACCAAAAAACACATGCAGTGACATGGGTCAAGCCTTTCAAAAACAGTTCACAAGAACACAATCAGCAAAACAGGCTAATATAACACAAGAGACCTCTGTACATGAACCTTAGCTAAACTTCGTTATTTCCTTTTATTTCCTTACAAGACCTAGGTAACTTTGAGGCAGAAAAGCCAAGATATATTCTGTCAGTGCCAGTCAGAGCTGCCTGCAGCACCCCCACTCCTTCTCCTGTCAGAAGGGGCAGCTGGCTGATCAGGACACCTCCAAACCTACAATCAAACTCAGGAGAAAATAAACCTGGCCCCTTGACCGCAGCCAAATGAACATGCACTTCAAAAAAAAAAACAAACCAAAAACAAAAACCCTGCCCTCCTCCCCTTCCTCACTGAAATTCTAGAATTTTTGGGGCTTCTTTCAGGAGGATTGATCTCTTTTGTACAGAAATCTCTTGTATCCTTTGCCACCTTCAAAAAAACATTTTCTGCAAACTGTTTCAATTAAACCATTTCTGTTCCTTGTATGTTTTTGTAAAATTTCATTTATTGGAAAGTGAAAGGTGCAAACAGTGACTTTTTTTTAATACAGAAAATACGCCTCTCTCTCTCATTATTTTTTTCCTTCACCTTCTTTATTACTAAAAGAACATTTGCTTGAAAGCAGGATGCAAGTCCATCTGTTCTTGCATCTTATTCCTACCTGAAGCTATAATCTGCAGTTCACGACACCACATCTATTGCCGTACCCGCCAGCTGTACGTCACGAACAGAAGATGGGAACTTTAGGTGGCAAATAAACAGCCACAGCAGCTGAGCTCTTCAGCAACAAAGTTCCCGCTTTCATGCTTAATGTGTTGTACCCAATAAAAAAGGGAAGAATTTAAACCCCTCCAATATAAGGTACAGAAATGGAATTGTCAGAAATCCATTTCAAAGCTTTGCATCAGGTGTGGAGCAGCCTTTTCCATGTAAATGAGCCATCACCACACCCCTAGGGGCACCTCAGGGACCCTGTCAGCTGAGATACGCCTCACGATGTCACAGCCTCGCCTCGTTAAGGCCGGCGCTGATGAACCACCTCCCGCCCTTCCTTCACCCAGGCGACCCGGCTTCCTTGACTGTCGCACGACTTCCCACGCGTAAGGTGCCCTTTCCCGGCAGCCGGGCCTCTCCTCCCGCCGCCCGGGGGAGCCGGCGCGGGCGGGAGGTGACCGGATTTCTCCCGGAGCCCAGGAGGTAACACCCTGGAGGCCCAGCACCGGCCACCTGCCCCGAGGCCCAGGGAGCGCTGACCACCCCCGAGGGCCGCCGCAAAGCCCCCCGCGGCGGCCGGTACGCCCCCCGACCCCGCCGCCGCCGGAACGCGGCCCAAGGGCTCCCCCGTGAAGGACGCGAGGGGCCGGTTCCGACTGCTTTCGGTTCTCCTTCAGCCGTGCCGTGCCGTGCCTCCCGGAGCAGCCCCCGCCACCCCCGCCCCGCTCCGGCCTTCAGAAACAACCCCGGACCCGAAAAGCCCTGCGCCCCCGGGGCCTGCGCCCACGGCGGGCAACCGCCGCCTGGGCCCGGACACCCCTCGCGTGGCAGAGGGGCCGAACCGGCCCGAGGCGGCAGCAGGGAGGTGGGAGGACACCGAGGTTGCGGGTCGCTCCCCGCCGGACCCTCCGCAGCCTCCGGCGCACGGAAGCCGGCACTTACCGCCTCGCCGGCACCGCGGCACTTCAACTCCCGCGCTCCCAGCCGCCTGCTCCCCCTCCGCCTCGCGCATGGTACGGCCCTGCCCCCGCGAGGCACGCTGGGACTTGTAGTTTCCGGCCGCCGTCGCTCGCAGCGGCGGGGTCGCGGCGGGACTGCGAGGGGCGGTCCCCGGGCGAGCCCACCGGGGGAGAGGCGGGGGGAGGGGGCAGCCGGGCGGGCGCTGCGCACCGGCTGCGGGCTGCTCCCCCTCCTAGGCACAAAAGAGGAGGGGGACGGGCAGCCCCCTGCAGTTCAGTGTACAACAGGGTAACACAATCTCCCATTCGTCAGCGGGGCTCCCAACCTGGCACAGGTGCCCCAAAAAACCTGTCCCAGCATGTCCCAGATAGATACAGAGAGATATAGATATACACCTCAGAAATCATGACAGAGGGTAGAAATACCAAACTCAGATCCCAGGACGTTCCCTTTCCGTACCCATGAGAGGTGCTGGAGGGGCACTGATGCTTTTTCATCAGCTAGAAATGAGAACTGAGCTTCCCGGAAGGGCGTGGGTTTGGCCAGGGCGGTACGAACATGGTACCTCATGAGCCTGGCTATTGCAACACACGGCGTTAGGTGTGAGCACAGTCACCTGCGCAGCTGTAGCTCATGGACTGGCAACACCGCATCCCTTCCTAGTGTGAAGGGAGTGCTCTCACCAGAGGGCTTCTGGAAACAGTGTTGAACGCTTTTCATGGAATCATAGAATCACAGAATGGTTTGGGTTGGAAGGGACCTTAAAGATCATCTAGTTCCAACCCCACTGCCATGGGCAGGGACACCTCCCACTAGACCAGGCTGCTCAAAGCCCCATCCAGCCTGGCCTTGAACACCTCCAGGGATGGGGCATCCACATCTTCCCTGGGCAACCTGTTCCAGTGCATCACCGCTTTCATAGTGAAAAACTTCTTCCTGATAATCTAACTTAAATCTACCCTCTTCCAGTTTGAAGCCATTACCCCTCATCCTATCACTACACACCCTTGTAAAACGTCCCTCTCCAGCTTTCTTGTAGGCCCCCTATAAGGCTGCTATAAGATCTCCCCGGAGCCTTTTCTTCTCCAGGCTGAACAACCCCAGCTCTCTCAGCCTGACTTCATAGGAGAGGTGCTCCAGCCCTCTGATCATCTTTGTGGCCCTTCTCTGGACTTGCTCAACACAGGTCCATGTCCTTCATATGTTGGGGGCCCCAGAGCTGAACGCAGTACTCCAGGTACTCACCAGAGCAGAGCAGAGGGGCAGAATCACTCCCTCGACCTGCTGGCCATGCTTCTTTTGATGCAGCCCAGGATGCAGTTGGCTTTCTGGGTTGCGAGAGCAAGTTGCTGGCTCATGTCGAGCTTCTCATCCACCAACACTCCCAAGTCCTTCTCCTCAGGGCTGCTCTCAAGCCATTCTCCGCCCAACCTGTATTTGTGCTGCTCCTGTTGAACATGAAACAATGTTGTCCATCATGTGGTCAGATCCTCAAGCAGCATAAAATTGATAGCATACACTATGCAGCTATACTTAGCTTTTATCATTTGGTGAAATGCATACATGGCTACCTCATATCAGCTTACATTTAAGGGTATAATCCAAAGGCCAAAGAGATGTGTATCATAAACATCTCAGAAACTGTGGTTCTCTGTCCAAAAGAATGATGCAGTACAAAAACTGTATTAATCAAGAATAAAAAAGCTGTTGGCAACAAGGAAAAAAATTGCAGAATAAAAAAAAGCTTTCTCTGCAGCTAACCTTTAGCTCCTTTGTATAAGAAATGAAAATGATAATAAACTTTACCATATTCAAGGTTCAATGCAAAACCAATCTCTTCACCAAAGTCTTCTTGCAATAAAGATTATGATAAAAGAGAAAAAGAACAAAGCAGAGAATGAACAAATGTTGCTGAATCATCATATATATTGTAAGAGAATCGTGTTCCCTGGAGCAAATACCTAGTTTGATAGTCATCCACTTGAAACTTAACATTTCTGGTTGAACTTTTCTGCTAGCGTGGAAAGAAGGAAACTCAATGTTGGTTTTGAGTCAGCATCTTTCTGATAAAGAGAAACTGCACTTCAACAACACCGGGGAACCCATAGTGGAAAAGTCTAAGTATTTGGGACAGAGTTAAGGACACAGATAACACAACTAATCCTTAATTAAAGGATGCCAGAGACCAAAACCAGAATATGACCAAAAAGATATTAATAATTCTTTGAGAGTTAAAGTTTCTGCCAGGATTCAGGAAACATTGAAAAAAACCCAGGAAAGCATCACCGCACTGTGTTTCCATTCATATTTTCAGGGATACAGTTGCAGCCAAAAAGGTATAGACAGGGCAAAAGGGGATCTAGAAACGCTCAGATTACAAAGCAAAAGGTCTCAGCTTCTAGAAGAAGGAGTAATAAACCAGGACATTGTGCTCAAGGAAAGATCCCGACAGCCAGCCTCTCCTCCAGGATGGCCAGATCTTTTATCCAAGCCCCTGCGGAAAGTGCTGTAAAGGTGACTTCTCCACCTTCTCCCTGGCTGTGGGAGTGGTATATTAAAGGTTTTCCTAAAAGATGAAAAAATATTGGAATTATTTGCTGGGTACCCCTTTTGTTTCCATCTGGCTCCATTTCAGTTTTGTTTTCCTTATTTGTCCCCTGCGTCAGACATGCCTGCACAAGGTGGGCTTCCTGACAAAGCAGCTACAAGTTATGAAGGGCAGAGTTAAGGGTGACCACACTGAGGATACAGGGCCCACATGGCCAGTTGCATCAGCCATATGATGGCAAAACTGGCTACAATCCCATAAATTTCTTTTCCTTCTTGGACAGATGGGAGCTTTTGAACTGATGGGGTGCACTGAAGCATCTCAGATTAGTCTTGGACCATTAATAATTGTATAGGAAAGACTATTTGTTGGAAGGAAGCTTTACAGTTTAGAGGGTGAGGTTAAAGAGGAAGAAAATAAAAAGTGAGGGAGATGTGCATGTGATGTACTGCTGAGAAAATGAGAAAGAAATGAGCACAGGCTGAACACGAAGTAACCACTCTGATTCACAGAATACAATAAGCTTAGAAATATGGGCAAAAGATCTACTCCTGTATCTACTACAGCCTGTGGAAGCTTTGCTATAGATTTTTGTGTTTGCAAATTCATGACCTCCATGGGCCTAGGCTGATACTGGGTGTAATAGCAGGGTATCCATTTAAAGCCGCTGTGCTACTGCATATAAAAATCCAAAATAGAGACTGTAACCTCAGCACAACCACTGATTCCTGATCACAGCTTGCTGCTTCCACCCGGGATGCTTAAGACCGCAGGCTATCAATCCCCTGCTTTAAACGCTAGATCACACGTGTTGGCAAAGCTCCTGGCAAAGGGAGTGGGTCAGTATCTGATCTTTGCTGGCCTCTCCTGGAAAAGCTATGGGAGGTTGCTTCAGATTAATTCTGTTCCTTGCAGCTCTCAGTTAAACAGGCTGACGCAGGGTCTGCTGTGGAGAGGGGAGGAAAAAAAAGAGGCTTTTGTAGTATAACAATGCCGTGTGCCGATGTGCAGTGGGCAATTATGTAACCAACGCTAAATCTTTCCATAATTAGAACAAGCACCTAGTTAGAGTGATCAGAGCTCTTTTGTGTGAGCCTGCACTGGGGTACGCAAGAAAGAGCTTGGCTCAAAAGAAAGATGCTGGCTTGATTTCCCTTTCCCTTTCAACTGGTGAATAAATTAAATCTCAGATTACCCCAAATTGCTGTGAAAGATGAAAAGCGAAAAGTGTTTCCTTTTCATTCTTGTTGAAGACGTTTGCGTCCCAGGTGTGAATCTCATGAAATGCAGAAACAAACCCAAAGACTCAGGCCTCTCTGTCCCAAGAACCAGAGCAGGAAGAGCAGTCAGACCACCTGAATAGAGGACAGAAGGTCAGTACCAGCTCTTCCTACTGGGAATCGACCTCTTTTTTTAGATTCCCTTTGATGAAAACCATGGAAAGATATCTGGAAAGTCTCACCGATACTAGACATTCCTCAGGTACAGAAGGCGTCATGGGAAAAGACATCAAAACAGTCCCAGAAAGCAGGTGATCCTATGATTTTGTGGACCTAGAGAATTAGCTTAACAAAGAGACGTGAAAAGGTATGGGGAGAATTTGCTACCAGTGCAGTGGGAAGAACAGCTTGACCCAGCAGATCCTTCTTCACTCTTCTGATCTGTCCTGCCACTCTGTGGATGGTCAGCAACAGAAATACTGAGGCAGATCCATCTTCTGCTGCTATGAAGAAGTTCAGCTCTAAAAGCCACTGTAGTGATGCTGATTTATACAAGTTCAAGATCCGGGTAGTGGTATCTCTGCTGCTAGAGATCTGTATTTATGAAATATTTTCTGATTCTTTTCTGGTTAGTTCAGGTGACCAGAAGAAATATGACAAACACCTCTGTATAAGGGTTGACAGATGTGCAAATCAACATGGAAGACGGGAAGCAAAACAACCTACCTGGAGCTAATTCCAGAAGACAGCTTAACATACTCCACAGGTCTCCTGCTAGGCCAAACCCACCCACATTCTTGGTCCAACTTAAAATGGAGATTGGCAGATTTTGTCTTTCTATCAGCAATGGAAAGCTCAGAGCTGACTCCGGGAGCCATCCAATTTTAGAATAGGATCTTCTTACCAATCATATTGTACAGATCCAGTACTTGGATAAGACAGCTCTTGAAAGAAACGTGTCCATTGCCCCAGGCCAGTCAGTGCCCTTGAGTCAGTAGTGACCAGGGGCTGAACGTGACAACAGAAAGTGATGTGCTGCTTGGACAGCTGGGCTTTAGGTGAGCTGCAAAATCCAATTCTACCAGTATTTTGTTCCTTCAAGGCCTTTGCTCAACCTTGTTGCCCAACTTAGACGATCACACGCCACCTCCATACCTCTCTCTTGTAATTTCCGATGGGAAAAAAATTCCTCTTCACTATGTCTGCTAAAGCTGGTGATGGCTAAAGGATACTCCACTTCTTGCAGGTTGTTGGTAAGTGTCTGTAGGCCACCATGTCCTGTGTTAAAAGAAAAGATTTTTACCAGCCAGGAGTGGAATGCTTCCAGAACAATATTTGCAAAACATTCTGGAGTCTGGAAGGTGTTACAGAAGTACATGAGACCATTTTTGCCTATTGGAGAAAATGTACTTTTCTACAAAATATAACAAATAATAGAAATTAAACCAGCCTCCCTTTCAGTCATTCCAGGTAATACAGACATGGCTTGAAGAATTTGAAGATTTTTACAAAAGTACTAGTAGACCTTCTGATCTTTTCCCCCCAGCTATAATTATTCCTTCTGAATGCTGCCTGTAACCCCTAAGGGAATGTGAAATGCAGGGGTTGCTGATGTGGCTGAACCTTTCCATCTAGGTAAATCTCTTCTTTTTCGCTGTTTAGCATCTTACCTGTGGCATAATTTATCCCTTGAGTTAAGAAGTGTCATTTATTTTGATCATTTTTATCCCACAATGTGCAGTGACTGTTAGGCATACAGATATCTGATATTAACAATAGCTTATTCCATTACTTTGTATTGTCATCTTCATTTGTTACAAGATATTTCACGAACCATTTAATTCTGCATTTGCAAATGTGTAAAGTGCTAAAGTAGATAAAAAAAAAAAAAGTGCAGAGGATTTAACAGCTTAAATCTACCCCAAAAGACTCCTTGGAATACATCAGAAATATGTTCTCAAAACCAGTTGCAGTATTCGCAGTGAACTAAAGACATCCCTGCTGGCAGCCATGCCAAGGATTAACTCCTCTGCAGAGCCTGAACTCTTTTCTCACCAAACAGAGGATCATTTGGGTGTACTTGTGAAAAGTGATATATATGGAGACCTGACAGTGTTACTGTCCAGAAATATTAAGCAAAAAAGATCATGGCAGAAATAAAAAGGAACTCATCCTTCCTTCTTAGGGACAGGTTTGTATCTGGGGATGATGTGTTTAAGGATCTCTGAACCATTCTTTGCCTAATGTTTCTTCTTACCAAAGCTCTGCCACAGCTGTCATCTTTGAACCATTACCGGGTCTGGTTCAGAAAAAGCACAGATCTAGGAGACAGATGAAGATGCACAAAGATCATCAATTCAC
This sequence comes from Chroicocephalus ridibundus, assembly GCF_963924245.1. Classification (NCBI taxonomy): domain Eukaryota; kingdom Metazoa; phylum Chordata; class Aves; order Charadriiformes; family Laridae; genus Chroicocephalus; species Chroicocephalus ridibundus. The sequence goes on from NC_086287.1 coordinate 27,830,291, forward strand.
AGAGCCAGAAAAGAATATTAATGTTTCTTTTCTGATGCTATATATATTGTGGGACATTGAGTTTCACCCAGTTATTCCTGTAAGGACCCTGGTTGCTCAGGCTTGTAATAATGAAAGCATCTCTTCCCAAGATACTTCAGCTTTGATTAGAAGATAACAAGGGATGGAAAAGTGAGCACTCCCCACAGCTTTCCAAAGGTTAATCGCTCTCATTGTAAAATATTTCTGTCTAATTTCTCATTTGAATTTCTTTAATTTCCACTTCCAGTCACTGATTCTTGTTTTGCCTTCCCCCATGAGATCAAAGAGCACTTTCAGATCTTGTATTTCTAACTTGTACAGGTACACATACCCGATGATCACACCTTTTCTCAATCTTTTTATAATGAGAAAAACATGCCAAAGGTTTTAATTTGCTCACTCAGATCACTTGTCCTTGTAATGTAATTGACAATAAGTACAGATAAATGGAGTTTACCTCATTTTAACTTGTCAATATAACATTTACCTCTTAAAAGTTCACCACAAAACAAGTTTACTTATTTTATTTCCCCTACACTCCCAATTAACATTAGCTTTATGTTATCTTTGTAGTACTCCAACCCTCTTCAATCTGCCAGCATTGAACAGAGTTGTCAATAACTCTGTCCCTCACAGTTCACCCGACTTGTACATCCACAGGCTGCACGAGGCTTTTTGTTACTTCACAGCACAAGAAATTCGTGCTAAACTGCTTCTCTCTCATAACCTTCCTGGACCTCCACCCATGTAGCATATGTCTTCAGGTGTTGCCCAGTGCTAATTCTTTAATTAAAACGTCATAAGAAGCAGAAAACAGAAGTAATGGGAGGTGAACCAGGTCAGGGTCGAGGACAACTACGTCAATAATGTATTTCTTTGGTCTGCTGGCTAACCTAACACAAAAACTAAACTGTTTTCTCACTTCAAAAAGAAAACTGGGGGGGGGACCAAACCAAAATACCATTCTACATGGAAAAACAACAAAGTATTAGATTAGAAATTAAACACATTCTGGTTTAAAGAATTTTCCCACTTTCAAAAAAGTAAGCAGATTCAGCCTGTACTTGGCCAACAAACATTGCTTTACACCAAAGTTCAAATGGTCCATTTTGAAAATGTTAAAGTTTCAAATTTTCGAAACTTCCCCCAGTTTTTGAGTTCAGAACTTCTAAACAACTTTTTTTTTTTTAATCCCAGTAAACATTTTTGACCAATTAAACCATGTATGTAAGCATTTTTTAGGTTTGATACATGATAGATAATGCAGACAGGGACAAGAAGTTATTCACAGGTGGATTATCAGCACGTGCATAGAAGACTTTGATAAGTTTACAGTGCCATATGGTTTTGAATAAGCTTGTACAGCCCCTTCGTACCATATGGTCCCCTCTATCCAGTGCTAAGAGCCTTACATATTCACAAAATTAGCCAACTCAGACGTCAAAATCGAACCGAAATGAAATTAAAAAGACAGAGGTTCAAGAGGATGAAAATTAAGTATTAAAGCAAGTACAAATAGCTCACTGTCTGCAAAGAGAAAGCGAGGGAGCGTGCAGTTCTAAGAACAAGCCACAAAACTGAGGAAACCAAGGAGCATCTCCCTAGTGCAGGAGATGAAGCATATTGCTCACCTACAATTTTACCTTCTAAACAATTTTGTATTGTGGCTGTCATGTAAACTGTGTTGCAAAATAGCTCACTAAATGATATATTTACCATACAGTATTAAATAATGCATCACAGCAAACAAAGAAGGAGAAACATAAAAGTAGGAGGGATAAAGGATAGTTTTTCAGCTGAGGCTAGTATAACAGCTGCAGACAGAGACCACGGCAACTTCTGACGGCAAGAGGAGGCCCCTGAATCAGGAGGCAATATTGCCAGATGTGACAACAGCAATTCTGTTGCTAAATGACTGACAGAAATGGGTAGGAGAGATGACAGATGAGTTTTGAAATTATTGATAAAGGATATATGTCAAAGTCTTGTATCTTTAGCTTTGTCTAAAGTGCTCAACAGAGGCCAGCTGTCTTGGAGAGGAGGGGAAGTTATCTGTCATTCAAAGAAGTGATGACAGAGCTGCTGTCGCCACGATGCAAAGCCAAAGTCTGATTCCCACTGGAGATGACGAGAGCTTTTGCATAGAAGGACTGCAACAGGACTGTCCTTGCCCCCTCCAAATCCACCCCATCCTAGAAATTGTAGCAGATGAATTTAGTCTGCAGAACTAGGCTGTCCTGCAGATTAAAATATGATAAGATAGACAAAATGACTAGAAGACTGCAAGACAGACATTTAGTCTGCCTTTTAGTCTTCCTGCCTCATACGGTATGATTTTTTACTTCTCATAAAAACTGTGTTTGTTTCTTATACTTTCTACTCCTTCCTTCTCTAGCCAGCTTCTGTTTCTCGTCTAGATGAACCATGCCTAGCACAATGGGACTCTTCTCCCTTTGATTCACTAGCAGTTACTATTTAATAACCAAATTTCTTTTTTTATATATAGCGCCATATACCACCACATCAAAACGAATAGCAACTTAGCTATGTAAAGCTCCACCTAGCTCCCACCACAATTCTCTGGGAAGTATTTTTCCCTAATCCACATTTTAACTATACCCTAAAGAGTGCATCTCTTGGCTTGATTTAAAAAAACTTCTATGTAACAGGGAGGTGGTGGAGTCTCCAACTCTGGAGACATTCAAAACCCACCTGGATGCGTTCCTATGTAACCTGCTCTAGGTGACCCTGCTCTGGCAGGGGGGTTGGACTAGATGATCTCCAGAGGTCCCTTCCAACTCTATGATTCTACGATTCTATTATTCTATGATACAGATACCCATTACACCTATACAGCACAATTCTTAGCATTTAATACAAAAGGGTTCATTTTCAATCAATATATTTTTACAGCATTTTTGATCTCTCTTCTTCCTTTCTCTCTCATGTCCCAATTCAGTGATATCTAAGTAGCAGATACCAGAATAAGAAATTTTATTCCAATCCATTTGCTGTACATTTTCTGCTTTTTACTTGGACACCTTCATCAGGATGAACCATAAAGTTCATACTGAACTTGTTGGAAACCATCTGAATAGAGAGGTTATTCTACCGAGCTCCCTTCTTTTTCTTTTTTCTTTTCTTCCAGTTGTGCCTCAGAGATCTGTATTGGTCTTGCATTTCTGGTGCAGCCTTGTTGGGACTGCGCCATTTCTGTTGGGTCCGTCTCCTCTGTCCAAGTTTGCCAAGGCCAGCAATGCCCAAGGAGGCATCCAAGTGGGACAGACATGCAATATGGGAGCGTTATGGTTTGAAAAACTCAGAACAATTTATTGTCATTTAGACAATTATTCTGTCACCCAACAACCCCTCCCCATCTGGGAAGGGGAATTGGAAAAAACAAGGAAACCCAGGGTTGCAATGTAAACAAATTTAACAGAATAACACTAAAAAATTAACACTAATAATACTAAAGAACCAATATTGATCCCGATACCAATATAAAATATGTGAAGATTATACTCAGACAATTCCATCAGCAGGAAGCTGTGCACTGCCTGCAATGGACAGCAAATGTGGGACACTGCTTCGGTAGGAAGGGAAGAGCTCAGGGGTTCAGCACCAAGGCAAGGAGTTCTCAGGATCACAGCCATCAAGGAAGAGAAGAAACTCCTCAGCAAACTTTCTAATTTACATTGAATGTGATGTTCATGGTATGAAATAATCCCGTCGGCCAGCTTGCGGTCAAGCGCCCGGGTCTCGCTCCTCCTTGTCCCTCCGCCTGGCAAGGCTAGAAAACACTGAGACCTTGAAAACCACATAGCCTAGCTGGCTATAAAGGAAATATTTTCACAGATTCAGACACTAGAGTCTTCTAAAAGAGCAGTTTCCCCAAGCATGAGAAGAGACCTCACTGAAAAGTAAAACTGCTGAAAGAGAAATTAACCCCGTGTCGCTCAAACCGGGACAGGGAGGTGCCGCGCACGGTTGGTTGTTTGGTTGGGGCGTTCACACGACTGTGTCCCTCAGGCGGCAGATCCGGGCCCGGGGGTAGCTGCTGGGCCCGGGGGTGGCAGCAGGCCTTGAGGCCGGCCCCAACGGACGGACGGCGCCGCCGGTAGCAGCAGGCCTCGAGGCTAGCCCGGGCGGAGGGAGCTGCCCTCCACAGCCCCGGGCGCCGGGAGGCGACCCCAGAGAAGGCAGAGCCCTTGGGGCGGGGCCGCTCCCTCCGCCCCTCACGGCCGCGTGACAGGCGCCACTGGAGTAGAAAAACGACGTCTCCCATGACGCGTTGCGCTCTGCGCGCGCGTGGTCACGGGAACCGCGACCTCATCCAGACTACAACTCCCAGAGAGTCGCTGCGCCGCCCGGCGCATGCGCAGCTGCTGCCACCGCCCTTCCCCCGCCCCCGCGGCCTGGCTCCCCAGAAGACGACGGAGGCGGCAAGATGGCGCTCACCAGGTGGGTCTGGTCTGCTCCGTCTGGCTCCGTTCGGGTATCTGCTCTCCCCTTCCCCTGCCCGCGGCTTCCCAGCGGCTGTGCGAGGCTCCGGCCGACCAGAAAGGCCGCGCTCGGGGAGTGCACCGCGGGGCCGCGGCCTCTCCTGGGTGGTGGGCCTACTGGGCCGTGAGGAGGCTGGGCCGCGGCCTGGACCGGGGCGGGTCGGGGCTGGGGGAGCCGCCCTGCCCTGGCGGGACGGGGTGTTTGGCATTGCCGCGGGTTCGGGGCTTTGCCTGCCTCGCCTGTTTTCCGTGGGGAGAAGGAGCGCCTCGGCTGGAGGTGGTCGGGTCTGTGGGGTTTTGTCGGGGTTTGCTTACTGGGAGCCGGGGCGAGAGTTCTTTGTTACGAGGTGGTGCGTCTCTGGCAAGGCTCGGGGATGCAGCTTCAGTGGCCGCCCCGGAATGCCCACTCTCTCGGAGGTGGAGGCTTCCTTAAAAAATGCGTAACAGGGCCCCGTAATCTAGACCAGCTGAAAAATGGGAAGTCAAGAAATTGTGTTTCAACTAATTGGCTTTGGGCGGGAGGTACCTGGAATTACGGGGGAGCTTGCTGACAGATCTTGTTGTGGGCGTTTGCTTTGAGAGAAAGGAAGGGGGAGTCGTTGGGACGAAGGGCATGTTTTGTTTTCCTGCTCTGTAGTGGTGGAAGGAACGCACAGTGGTGTGTGACATTTCTCTTGGAGAATGAGCATTGTCACACATTCCCGTTCAAACAAGGATGCGGTGCTTTTGCATCTGTAATCTCAGGAGTTACTGCACTTAGGTTGATGATCACAATATTCAAATTTCATAAACTGATTCTTAATCTGCATAGAGTGATTGTAGAGACTAATAATTTAGTAGTAGACTTGAGCATAATTGAGTGTTACTGAATGAAAGTATCAGAATTAACTTTTTATGTCTCTCTTTTTTTGGTGGCTGTCTGTGGATGTGCAGTTTTTTACCAGCTCCAACCCAGCTGTCTCAAGACCAGCTAGAACTAGAAGAAAGAGCTAGAGCTCAAAGATCTAGGCAGACTGCTCTAGTCTCATCGCGACGGGAACCTCCCCCATACGGTTACCGGAAAGGATGGATACCACGAGTGCTAGAGGTAGATATTTAAATTCACACTGTAGTAGCGTGTCTGTTAATGGCAGGAAAAAAAGTGTGTTTTCTGGAGTAGAAATAAACTCTGAGCATCTTGAGTGTAGCACAGAGTTGTGCAAAGCGTTACCACATGCAGAATTTCCATCCAGACTGATGGGTGTATTCTTGGGTGGGGGAAATTGTTCTATTCACCAGATTACTTAAAATGTTTACTGGTAAATAGGGTATTATAAGGGTTCAGAGATTGTTACGTTGTAGTATGGAAATAGGTCTATGGTCCTTTCAGTTTACAGTCTGTGAAGGCAGGGAAAGATATCTGTATTGTTCCTCTGTCGTTATTTATTAAATACATGTTCCAGATTGTAGCTGGAGTAAGTGAACATGTGTATATCAGAGAACAGAATGGTCGTGTGTGTTGTGTTTGTAGCGTAACAAAAGATAGCTGCTGGTGTTGGAGAAAAATGCTAGAGTTGGAAGGAAGCTTAAAAAATTGTCAGGTATTCATTGTCTATGTGTGTTGCTGGCAAAAGGGTTTTGGACAATGTTGTGTATATTGGCCTTGCCAGCTTAACATAATTTCAACTGGAAATGTTGAAAGGCAGAAGGGTGTATAGAGGTGTATAGCTCTGATTACAAAACTGTTTTAACACGATTTCTCACTGTGACCCGCAAAACCTTGCAGATTTTGAAATTATGTTTGACATAACATATGAGACCTGCTGCTACGAGTCAGAAGCCGGTGCTCTTGGGAGAAGGCATGCTGTTGAGGTTTTGAGAGATGATTTCATGTGTGATCCTGCATTGTCCCCAAGTGCCGTCCTTTCCTGAGCTAGTAACAGCCTTACTCATTTATGTTTGTGTCCCATTTTTGTAAAGATGGATCCAGCACTGTACCATGGGGATCCATTAGTGCTAGATAAGGTGACTTTAAATAGTAGTTCCAGTGGTTCCCTAAAATAAAACATCTTTATATGGGTTTAGCGTTTAATAAAGCATATGATGTTAAAAATAAAACCTTTATTACACCCGGTGTAGGGTTCCCTCCCTACACTGTTGATTATTAAAGTTAGTATTTTAGTGCTTATTCTTTCTAAATGTTATCAATATAACTTCTTTTAAGAAGTCAGGTGATGAAGGTTCTCTATGAGTTTCCAGTATCACCGTGCCACAAAATGATGCACGTCTCAGACTGTTAAGGATTCCTTTCTGCCTTGTAAAAAATGGAAATTCTTCAAGAGCGATAAATGTTTCTAAAGCATAATGTTTGTCCAGTGGTCCTGGAATGCTGTCATTGGAAGAAACAAAATCTGTTCTTAATAGATCAAGAGTTACGCAAAAAAATTTGAGGAATGACTTACTTTTGTTTGGGCTAATACTTTAATATTGATTCTGTAACTAATTGTTGAATGTGGGACATCCAGTGGAATACTTTAAATAACTGAAGCTGTATTTCAGTGAGCTCTTTAAAATGGCATAAGCATGTCTTTCTTTGGAAGGAAGTGTTCTGCTTGTTTATTCCAGCCTCAGTCCAGGTTGCAGTGGTGTTAACCATTCGCTCACATGGTGAACATGGTGGGAGATTAGTCTACCTAATGAAACAAATCAAAGAGGAAGAAGAATGAATTTCTTAATCAGACTCCACATAAGTAGTGCCATTGCAACAGAGGGAGGGGGAGATGCTTGTGCTGCTTTAAGCAAATGCTTCCTCTGAAGAATTGCATTCGAAACCGTAGCCTGAAGCTGTTTTATGAATAGTACCAATTCTGTGTGCATCCGTCTTGATACTGAATCAGGGTGGTCATCTTTGAGAGGTCTTTTGGTTATCTGTACATTAAATGCTTTTACAGCAACACGTTGAAGCAGAGAGGAAATAAACTTTAAGAATATTAGGCTGTTGGGCGCTGGACCAATTTTCAATGTATTCGCACATCAAAGAAAGGAAATGGGATAGCTTGGTATTCATACCGTTGTAAAGCTAGGACCTACAGGCTTTGAAAGGAGTGGAAAGCTTTTAACTTCTTCCCTTCATTATAATGTGGAAAGCAACAAATAACGAGTAGAGATTTTAATTTAAAAGTTGCTGCTCATGTAACTTTAGTATTTCCACAGTTGCTTTATTGCAGAAAGTAAATTTTTGAAGTTCTAATTAATAACTCGCATGTGAATTAAATACTTAATCATATATTGTCTGTAGCATAGTAGGGCCTGCACATTCTAGTCAGTGATATGGGCTCTTGCTCTGTGCGGAGAATAATTATTGCAAGATGTCTCTGCATTTCAGTGTCTTTCATTTTAATAAGTGTAAGTTCTGTAGTCCATTGTTCTCTTACCAGCTAAAATAATCAGTTACTAGAACATTCTGGCAGTGATTCATTTTGTTAAACTCAATCCACTCTTTCATTCCATTTCCCACCCATGCAAATGCTATACCATGTTTTTGTCTTTCAGTCATTCACTACTTCTTATTTTGTGTAGGATTTTGGAGATGGGGGTGCTTTCCCAGAAATTCACGTGGCCCAATATCCATTGGATATGGGTCGAAAGAAGAAAATGTCCAATGCTTTGGCTGTTCAAGTGGATGCAGAAGGAAAAATAAAATACGATGCAATTGCTCGACAAGGACAATCAAAGGACAAGGTAATATTTCTTCAAATATGTAGACTGGCATGTATACCTGGAAAAGTTGCGTGTATACACTGCATATACTTCAACTCATTGGTCTGCCATGAGCATTTTGACAGGGATCACTGTGATCTTCTCTGTTATGTAATTAAAAGGTAAAGCAAAAATGGTGAGAGTCTCTACACAAAGCTGACTTGATAGCTTAGCAGCTTTCGTTAGAGAGCTATCCAGTGAAGGCAGGAAACTGAAATCAGGGCTGAGCACAGGCAGCCTCATTTCAGCGTGTAGCGAGAGTGGGGGGAGACAGAAAACACAGTTCAGCTTTCACAATACCGCACCTTGTGTCTTGCTAATTTAACATTTGAAGCTTCTGTCTGCTTTCGATATTGTTGGGTGCTTTTTCTTTTTTCTTTTTTTTTCATGATTTTAATTGCAGCAGGAAGTATTGTTGGTGGCTATACTCCTAAATTTTTGTGCTAAGTTCATTGATGGCAAGATTCTCATCAAGTTTAATGGTAATCAGCTTCAGTTTTCTGTGTACAGTGGCCTTTCTAAAAACAAAGAGATGACACTTTATCCTGATGTCCTAACTGGTATCAAGGAGACTGGGTACTTGGGTCTCCTAAGTCCACTTTGAGGAGTATCTACATCTGCCTTTTCAAATGTAGCAAAGTGGACTACATTAAAACTTTAATTCTCTTAAGCAGATGTTGAAGGGTGGAAAGCTGCTGAGGCATGACAAAGTGTATGACGAGCTGCTTGTTATAGCAAGCATCTCCTCTAAAGAATAGGGTAATCCAAAGAAAATCTAAGAAGGGAGTTAACTACAAAGGGTGTTTCAGTTAATAGATATGAATAGTTATTTTCAAAATAATTTGACTTCTGCTTTAATTTAGGATGTCTTGAAAAGCTTATGGGTATGTAATATGCCCCATGTCTTACTGCAAAGGAGGAAGGGGAAAAACCTATCTAAACAGAAAAACAAAAGCTGAACTTTATGTCTCAAACGGAAAAAATAGAGTGAGCATTCTAAGAATATTAGGGAAATATTTTTTTTTAACAGGTACATTTTTTTTGTTGTTTTAAATTGATCCTACATTTGCCAAAGTTGCAGAAGGATAGTGCCAATATGATTTTATATTTAACTAATACTCATTTGAGCGTCAAAGAAGTGTCACATGTTATATATCCTCATCCTGTGTGTCATAAATTACTGCAGTACCTTTGGAAAAAAGCAGGTTCAAATTGGGCTCCATGCTGTCATGTGGTAGAAAGTAGCCAGGCTAACCAGAAACAACAGCAGTGGCAATGTTTTTATCAAGGGAACTTTCATTGGGGTTCCGTCAGGCTTTATGTAGCGTCTTGAATTATTTGTCAAGGGGAAGATGCTAAAATATTAATTACACTTAAAGAATGTTGTGAGTAAATATTTGATACTAAATAGAAATTTGACTTAGCCCAAAGCATAAAAAATAATTTGGAGCAGAAAAGTAGACAAGAAGTAATAATCCTACTGGTTTGGAGGAAGGTGTAGAGCAAATAATAAGAAAAAAAAATTAGTGTAGTTAAACCCTCATTTTACAACTTGTCAAATGCATCTTTACCTACTTGTAGGATCAGATTTAACTTGCATATAACAGAACTGTTCTGATGGGGATTGAAGTGTATTTGAAAAAGAACTGGAAACGATCATTGACGTTAGGCAAAAATGACTAATCTTTCACTGTGCGTTATTTGGTTCAGAGTTAGGGTAATACTTAGAACAGGTAAAGTTAAATTTAAGCTGTTAACATTTGTCATATTTGATTCATGAAGATCTGTACCAGCATTCATTGACTTTCCATATGGCATCTCTAACGAAGCAGCAATGTTCACGTTTTGTAGCCATACTTACCAGGATGGAAGAGATGCGTGGCTTTTCCAAAACTGGGCTGTGTAGAACTGGAATTAGGGTTTCCTAACCCTAAAACTCTGCCTTCTGAGTCAGCTTGATTCAGATTGTATCCAGCTGGATGTAAATGCTGGGACTAAAGATAGAGTATTGTGATTCAAGGGGGAGTAAAACTGGGTGAACGGAACAACTTCACTGGATATAGCAGAACTACTATTGCTATTGCTTGATTTTTTTTTTTTTTTTTTTTTTCTTCCCCCAGGGGTGAGAAAGTATTGGCAAAGATGTCCTAGGGAGCAGTTCTTCACTAATCTATGTTGAGTTGAATAATGTGTAATATTTTTTTGTAAGAGAGAACTTCTATTAGTACACTGTCAGTGAGATTACATACAGAAGTTTCATTATCCTGAGAGCTGCGGTCATAATTCAAATTTTTCTTCAATCTTAATACTTAGAGCTAAGTGAAAGAGATACTTAGCAGCCTGCCAGAAATGAGATGGAGTTTCTGATCCTATTCTATGAGCTACTTGTTTGGTCTGAGTTAAGGTGCAAATTTTGCTTTTGCTACAGCTTATGGATTTTTTGAAGTTGAATTTAGTATACTGCCTTCTTGTAGAGGCGGCAGTTCCATTACTCGGACCCCATCGCTAGATGGTTTGTCAGCGGTTTCTGCTTTTGCAGTGGTTCATCTCTCTTGCAGCTGTTGCTTCGGAGAATTTTCCTTGAAAAATGCTGACATAAATGAGATACTCTGACAAGCCTCCTGTTTGGGGCTGGCAGAAAGTCTGCTAGACGTGAAATGCTGGATATCGTTGAAGAACCTGGATGCATGACCTTATGGATCCCAGGATGGAGTTCGTCTGGTTGTCCAGATGAAGGATTTCCAGCATTAACCGTGTGGTTAGGTCTTGTGCTGCTGTTGATTATTCCAGTAATTTCTCTACTCACATGACTGAAAGCCAGGCTAAAATAATGTATCAATAATTGATATACTTTGGTGAGACTGATGCTCTGTCCCCTTAGTAGGAAAATAAGGATGTATAATTGCTTCCTGTGTTGTTAGTAATGCAGAAGAGAGAGTGAAATCAAGGAATGGAACTATTAGGTCCATTACTTTTTTTCTGGCAAGGATGATTTTTCTGTGCAGGAGTTGGATTTCTTCTTAGTGGCCCAAGGAGGAAAAAAAAAAGAACCACAAATCTTACCTACAGTTTTTTCTCAAGCTTGTGAGTTGAATTGAAACACCTGCAGGAGAGAGTAGTTCCATTGTTGAAGGAACTCCTGTTATAGCAATGGAACAGATCAAGAGAATGTGAATATAATTAAAATAATCAAAAGTATTCTTTACTCATAAATATATTTACCTTTCTGGTAGAGATCGGTTTGAGAGCTTGTCGCCAACTTTTTCTCTAGTGTGTGTGCCAGGCTTACAGCCAGGTAATTGTAATGACTTCTAAAATGTGATGTGCTTCATATGGAGAAACTATTGATGAGCACTGTACAGGGCTGCTCTGGATATATAGAATAAAATATGTTGAAGGGAGAGATTTGTGCGTTACAAATGAAGACGTTTCTGTCAGGACACTTGGGTCTATCAGATGTCTTGTGAAACTCTGAATGTGATTGATGACTAAATCCTACCATGAGCTACAGTATCTTACACAACTAGTTAGGTAAGATTTCTCTTTCTGGCAGCAATGGCGTGCAGATTTCTATTTGCTGCCCGTTAAGGCTGCCCCAGCCAGAGAGGGTGTCAGGTAGCTGTACGAAAAATTGAGCATTTCATTTCTGCCTAAAGGAGATTCTTTCTGCTTTTCAGCAGCAATCAAAACAAAATATCTGAAACACAGGTCGATGCTTCCTTTTAAATTTCATAGATAAAAAATGGTAGTGAATGTGAATACTACAATATCAAACAATTGCAGTCTCCTCTTTGTCTTAGATTAATAAAACATCTTAACATTACTGTTAAAATAAGGTAAATATCTAAAAAAACAACACAGTGCAACATCTTTGTCTGCCTGTCTGTATCACCTCAAAAAAGGACTTCAATTAGAACATGCAACTATAGAAGTTTTTGATGGAGACAAAATTTTTTTGTATTTTCAGGCTAGTTTAATCTATATTAGGGATTTCTTCCATGTTAATGTAGCTTGCCATTTGCGTGCAGTACTGAAGGGTTTAAACAGTTCATGTAGCTCATTTGTACCTCAGTGTCCTGTAGTTTTTAGAGCATCTCTTAGACTTTTCTGCTTTCTTTTTTGTCTTCTGAGATACTCTGAGCTCTTGCAGCATACTTTGCTCTTCGTGCAGCAAGGCACTTGGACTTAGAGTTAATTACCTTACAGGAACACTGCTCTTCAGATGTCCTTCATTCAGCATTTGAGGAGCTAGGATATTATTTATACTAATTCTGAGGATGAAAATTTTAGGAGTGAAGGCTGAGAAGCAGTAAATGGCTCTTGTGTGACAAATTAATGCTGAGACTAAAGGTCAGTTTCATAGCTAGACGTGCATTTTATAATAAACTTGAAATAATAGTTGTAATGACTTTTAACCCTTTGAACTAAGACTTTTTAATGTTGTTTTGTTGGACAAATGTGAAGCATTAATGCAATGTAATAATTTTTTTCCCTATAGCCATCTAATAGTATTCTTTCCCTATATTTAAAATCGGGGCTTAAAGCTACTGACAGCTAGCTGCATGTTGTATGAAGACTGAAGTCCCTATATAAGGGAAAGTGTCAAGAACAGATTGCTTAAGCTTTTTTTTTTTTTTTCAAGAAAATAGGAAACATAATGAAATTTTAAAAATCTAGATGCTGAAGAACACTTGTATCAAATTCTTAAGTAATCCTTGAAAAAAGAAGTACAAATGTGGATTATTCTTTTTCCTGCCTTGGGGACCCTGAAAAAGGAAAAGAGTAGGAAAGAGAAGCAGGAAACTGGTGTCTAATCCCACATCTGAGAGTGATTTACAGAATTATATTTAATCAGATTGCTTCTTTTCTTCAATTATTCCATCTATAAAACAGTTCAGAGTATACTCTTGTTCTATGGGAGTCATTGAAGAATATGTAATTGTAATGCCTTTAGAGTTGTATACCAATTTTCTTTAGTACCTAAAGTATAATCTAGGCCTGAAACATTTCCTTTGATATATGTACATTTATTCCTGTTCACCAGCATTGATTAAAATATAATGTCTTCCAGGTTATTTACAGCAAATACACAGATCTTGTGCCAAAAGAGGTCATGAATGTGGATGATCCTGAACTGCAAAGACCAGATGAGGAGGCAATTAGAGAGGTATTATATGTTATGTTATATATATATATATAAAATAAATTATTATGTTATATGATAGTTATTAGTGGTATATTGTATGTCTTGCATATGTGATGAGGTGCATCCTGTGGTATTTTTGTCTTCAGATAACAGAGAAGACAAGAGCAGCCTTGGAGAAATCAGTCTCTCAAAAAGTTGCAGCAGCCATGCCAGTTCGAGCAGCTGACAAACTAGCTCCTGCACAGTACATTCGGTATGTAGTGCTGGTGTATGTGTAAGGTATTGTTATATATAAAATTGATTAAAATTAGGATATTGCTTGAATTTCTGAGAACGGAAATTCCTCTTGAATTCTGTTCTTCTGGAAGTAATATGAAACTGGCTTGCGTATTTTGAATTAACCCACTGATGATAACTTGGTTTGAAGTGCATTGAAATATGTAATAACATGTCATGACTTGTGGCGCTTTGTGGAGGGGTTATTGTTTTAGCAGCAAAATATAGATTTGTCGGGGAGCACTATTAATGGTGTTGCCCTGAAAACAGACTCTTTACTGGGAGTTTCAAGTCAAGACAAGGCATGTAATAAAGTTCTTCCCTCGTATAAAATGAGCAATTGGAAAGAATTGGAATTACTAGAAGGATGATACTTATTTATGGGGATTTTCCGCTGCAAACACAGAAAAATTCCATGTAGGGTTAGACTTGGCCTGAGGTTAATTCTGAAAAAAGTATGTGAAGAGGTTTTTAATAACCAGTAAGTAGTCACCAGGGATTCACAGACATGGGTAGAAAGTATTGTGACATGCTCCATGTACTCTGTTAGTTTCTTTCTTCTACTTCAGAATCTAGGTTGAAAGAGGAGAATATAGCTCTGGGAAGATACATTCTGTCTGGTGTAATTGATTGTCTGCATTCAGTCCAGTATCCTCTGTGCAGTTACCTGCTCCTGGTGTTCACAGTGGAAAAGTCTTAAATTGGTGTGGAGGAAATGAAAACGCAGTTAGAGCAGTGAACTGAGTAAAAATGGGGTGGGTAAGGAGTATCTAGCTGTGCGCAGAGAACTGAGCGCTTTGATTGTTTTACTCAGGTACACACCATCTCAGCAAGGTGTTGCCTTCAACTCTGGAGCAAAACAGAGAGTTATTCGGATGGTGGAAATGCAGAAGGACCCTATGGAGCCTCCGAGATTCAAGTAACTATTAAAACTTGTTCATGGCAAATAGAAGATTCTGAAGTGTATTTCCATACAACATGCTGATTGTAATTGTTTTCTCAATTGTTCAGAATTAACAAGAAGATTCCGCGTGGACCACCTTCTCCTCCAGCACCTGTAATGCACTCTCCTAGTAGAAAGGTATGAAATGCCATAGCTGTTCTCAGTTTTGAATTCTAGACGAGTTCACAAATTCTAATTTGATCTAGTTCATGTCTGTGTACATTCACTTTCTTTTGATGTGATGTTAAGTGATAAACTTGGTGCCTGGTGCAGTCTTTTTGGTTTTTTTCTGGGCAGTTCTGATAGTAGCTCTCTTCTTATGTACCTTGTCAAAGGTTGAGTAGATTTCCCATGTATTTTATGCACGGCTGCATTGATGGAGTTGTTTATAGCATGGATTTGTTGACTGAGGCTTTAGCCTTAGTACACTGATACTGCTTTTAGATAACACTATTAAGCTAAGCCTTAATAACACTAACTTGTGTTATTGTGTTATTAAGGATTAGCTCTCTTCTGAGAGATGGGTGTGGTGGTGGTTCATCAGTTTCTTACAACTTGAGCTGTTGGCTGGGAGTTCCGGCCTGTGTGACAAAAGTTTAAGACGATGGCTGAAAAGCTGGTCATGACTTTACTCAATGTTGGCAAAGGTACTGTGCAGAAATGAACATCTTCTTGCTGCAAAGAGTTGGGTTTTTTGTGGCAGTGTCCTGAACTCTTTACTCTTATTTCAGTAGTTTCACAGCTGTCTTTGAGAAAGAAAACAGTATTTCCTTTTGCTGTAAATCTAAAGATGACTCTGCTTTTTCTCTTAAATCAGATGACTGTGAAAGAGCAGCAAGAGTGGAAAATTCCTCCATGCATTTCAAACTGGAAAAATGCAAAGGTAATTAAATTGTCATAAATTCACCTTTCCAATGTTGCACCATGCTGGGAGACTTCTGTGAATGATTTAAGCTTGAATAATACTGGTTTTAAACCCTTAGAGTTAGGTAAAGGGGCTGCTTCCAGCATGGAGAACAAATGATTGCACAACTCAGTTTTTTCTCTCTTTGGCATATAAGAGTTGTCAAATTGACAGCAGTATAGAACTGAGAGAGAGTATATTACTTCATAACAGACATTATGCATTTTGAGAGGAAAACTGGCATTAGTTAAAATCCCCATAATAGTGCAGTATATGGAATCGGAAACCAAAGTCTCCAGAGCTCACAAAGTAAAGCCATCTAAACTGAAAAGGGAAGGGTAATTTATAGAGAACCAAGCATGTTTCTTTTTAATACTGCAGTCCAAATTTCTGGAAAGTTCTCCGTGTTGCATTCTTTTACTAATGAGTGTTCATCACAGGTTAGCTTAGCTATTTTTATTCCTTGTTTGGGTAGGTATGTCCTGTCCCTTTCGATCTTTATCAGCCAGTGAGTTCATGTTCAGAGAGAAGGGAGAATTTATAATTTGCTGCAGTAACTGGTCTAATCATTCTCAAACTTACCAAGCTGTTGTCATGAGGCAGCCTCTTCAAATGGAGGAAGGAAAAGCTGCATGTTTGGATGTTGTTTTTTTTTTTTTATTCTACACCAACACAGCTGTATAACTGGGACTGATGCTAATTAGTAGATCAAATTTTAGGTTACAGATGCTAAAACCGAAGCAAAAATTTTGTAGAGCTCGCTAAAGAATCTTAAAATACCATCTATAAATAATTTTAAATTTCAGCTTTTGAAAGCAAAATTGGCATTTAGCGTCTCTTACTTTTGCTGGCAGCCTTGCCCCTTACTTTCTCATTTTGAATCAGCTAACCTCTTAACAGGTATGAAAACAGTTTAGGGAAAACAGTTTTTAAGCACAAATGGTAAAACAGCTCAGAGACTGGGAAAGCTGTTATCTGTCGTTCTTAACACAAAGCACAGAGTGGACCTTACCAATAAAAGATCGTTATTTGTACTGAGATGTAACTTGAAGGGAAATTGTGATTCCAGTTTGGGATTGGAGTGAAGCTCAGTGTTACCTGGAATGAATATGAAGTATGTATAAAGGAGGTCCATCGAGGCGTATTAATGTTGGGTTGTGAGTTTTGTGCATATTTTTGTTTTCTTACACAATAAATGCAATAAAGTTTGTTATTACAAATAAGTTAGTTTCTGTGATTAACTGCCTCTCTGTTTCCATTGTAGGGTTACACCATTCCGTTAGATAAGCGTCTGGCTGCAGACGGCAGAGGACTCCAGACTGTTCATATTAATGAAAACTTTGCCAAGCTTGCTGAGGCTCTCTATATAGCTGACAGAAAGGTCAGGTCGTTGTTTATACTGTTTTGTTCCATGTGGTTTTACATTCTTTTTATGCTTAATTTCCTTGAGAAAATCAACCGTGAATAGGCTATAGCTTTTTGTTTTGTCCTGCTTCTTGGCTAACATAAGACGTAAGGTCTTATCCCCGATGTCTTTGAATCAGTGGCTCGGTGTGGGTTAGATTATTGGAGGTTGTGGGTCACGTTTCTCAGCTCTAACTGCTGAGACTGTCTGGCTTTGAACTTCATGACTTGATTCCTGCCCTTTTGACTGGATAACTCCATGACAGAAGATCTGCTTGCATCCCAGGTGCTAACTTTCTGTCTTTTTAACTGCGTTTTATGTGTGCAGGCTCGTGAGGCAGTAGAGATGCGTGCCCAGGTGGAGAGAAAGATGGCTCAGAAAGAAAAGGAGAAACATGAGGAAAAGCTACGAGAAATGGCTCAGAAAGCCAGGGAGAGAAGAGCAGGGATCAAAACCCATGTTGAAAAAGGTACATTTCTTTGTTATTAAGATGCTATGGTTTTTCTTAGCAGTCTCTGAAGTGTGGGTTTGGAGAAATAACCTGAGAAATTATAATACCTAAATATCAACTGTAATTTCTCAGCGTGACATCTGTTCTTCATTTCTTCACTTGATTAGCAAGTGAATTTGGTTAATCCACTGGCTGGTTTGATGGGATCTGGATTTGAACCTCACAGCAGTATGACAGCATATACAGGTTTAGGACGTTGTTGAGTTTCAGAGTTGTTAATGGATCAGTGAAAGTAATGGCTTTCATGGACTGTTCTAAACTAATCATTTTTTTTAGAAAAGGCTTGTTGCAGATGGAGAACAACTTTGTTTACAAGAACTAAACCATCTTTAAGGTTTCAAAGATGGTAAATGCAATATTCTGTCTCTTGCACTAACCAGTCCTGCAGGACTGTAGTTCTTTTGGCCATTAGGCCCAAAACCTGCTAACCTAACTAAATCATAACCATTGTGGTGAGACTTATGTTTTGATTGAAATGATGCTTCAACGATCAAAATGCTGAGCTTACAAAGCAGTTACGATCTCTCTAGAAGGTTGAGGATATGGTCATATAATGCCAAATCCAGCAGGCCGGGGACTGGCTGGCTGGAGAGCCACTCTGTTGAAAAGGACCTGAGAGTCCCAGTGGATAATATGCTAAACGTAAGCCAGCGGTGTGCCCTGGCAGCGGCAACGCGAAGGGCATACTAAGCTGCATCTACAGGAGTGTAACCTGTAGGTCAAGGGAAGTAATCATTTCCTTTTACTGGTGACCTGTTAGACTGCATCTGGAATACTGTGTGCAGTTATGGGCCTCCAGGTACAAGACAGACATTGATAAACTGGAGTGAGTTCAGTGGAGGGCCATCAAAATGGTCAAGGGGCTAGAGTATCTGCCTAGTCAGGAAATGCTGAGAAGAAGGAAGCTTGTTGTGCCAGAAGATGTGGCTTTGGAGGGACCTAATGGGAGCTTTCCCATATCTACAAGGAGATTCTCAGAGCTCTTAGCTAAGCTGCACCTTGGAAGAATGAGAAAGTGGTCAAAAGTTGAAGCAGGAAACTCCAACTACATGTGAGGAGAAAAATTTTCACCTTGAGGACAAGCAGCAGTGGAACAAGTTGCCCAGGGGAGGCTGGCAGTCTCTACTGTGGAGGTTCTTCCCACCTGAGTGGGCAGAGCCCTGGGCAACCTGGTTTGAATTCAGCATTGATCCTGCTTTCAGCAGGAGGTTGAACTAGAGACTCCCTTCCAGCCTGAGTGATTTTCTGATACTGAGTCACAGAATGTTCTTCAAAGCACTTAGATGCCTGCGTGTTTGAATGATCTTTTTAAACTTAAGAGATAAACGTATGATATGGTGATCTGTAGGTGTTTTAGGATATCCATTCCTAGATGGACAAGTATTCTAAGTTTGTGAAAGTTTAGAAAACATAGTTGTTGGACGTGTCGGCTTTAACCCTCTTGTCAAGGACAGTTAATTGGTTGTGGCATAAGGAAGCTATGGTTTCCCATGTGTTCAGTTTGTTTAAGGTGTAACATTTTAAATAGTGCTAGGGGTCACTTCTCTTCTATAAAAGAATACTGAATCGAATCACTGTGCCAATGTCTGTGGCATAGTTAATTCAGACTTCAAATATGTGTCTATAATGAGCAATCTTGCGTTTGTTCAGAGGATGGAGAAGCTAGAGAAAGAGATGAAATCAGACATGACCGGCGCAAAGAGAGACAGCATGACAGAAACCTTTCTAGGGCAGCTCCTGACAAAAGGTGAGTCACAAAAGAAAGCGGCTTTATTCCTGTACTGGCATGGGCTTCTCCACTAGGGAAACTATTGCACTGGGCTTCCTTTTGCTTGATGTGGGTACCTGAATTTTGCCTTGTGGAGATATTCGCTGGTATGAAGCGCTGTTCATTCATTGTGTGAAATGGTATTACTGTGTTAGTGTACGGCAGTCCCCTCTTCTAAATTTAGAATTTTCCAGGTGAATGGAGATGGGGGGGTGTTGGTTTTGTGTGCGATTTTCTTTAGTAGCACTTCAGTATATTCAGATTTAATTAACATGTTGACAGCAAAGGTTGAAAGCTAGATCCTATAACTTCAGTGAGACCAGAGTATCAGTAGTGGCTTTGTTTCTTGAAGCTGTCCGTTTGAAGTAAGCTTAGATTCATGAGTGTAGGCTGAAGTATCTTCCTTGCCCAAGCCAGTGAGATTTCTGAGCGCAAACGGTTTCTGGAGGCTTAGAATCTCTAATATCTTAAAATTAGATTGCTTGGCCTTCCGAGTATATAATTACACTAGTTCTTGCAAAAAATAAATACGACATTTTTAGACCAAGTCAGCTTGATGTAAGTTGCAGATAGTGGAAAGCAAATTTAAATGTAATGCCCAGCTGAACATAACTTTCCCAAATGTTTCCTTTGCCAGGAGACAAATTTTAAATGTTAGCAAGTGGGGAAGGGCAACAGTCAAAATCTGGCTGGTGAGGCGTTTTGTTAGCAACTGCTACAGGATCAGGTTGCAGTTGAGCACATCAAGAAATGCGGTTTATGACCTAGTAAAACTTTTTTTTTTTTTTTTAAATTCAGGTCAAAGCTGCAGAGAAATGAGAACAGAGATATCAGTGAAGTTATTGCCCTAGGAGTACCCAACCCCAGGCCATCCAATGAACTCCAGTATGACCAGAGGCTGTTCAACCAGAGCAAGGTAAAAATACCTTTTCACAGCTATGCAGCTTTCTGTGAGGACGTGCTCGTCCTTCCGTAGTGGCTGTGGCTAGAATACTAAAGGGACACTGTTCTCACGGTTGTTGTGGATACTCTGAAACAAGGCTCTACATAACTGGTTAGGAGATCTCCTTTATCCATACCTGATGCAACAAAAAGTGGAATATTCTGAATGTATAACTGAATTAAAATGGTTTTGTTGTGGTTTTTCTCACTGGGGAATCAGGAGAAAGAAGCTGTTTTGCCTTCAAGCTGCAGTGACCCCATTTTCTTCTTTTGTATAAACGTACTGTTTGAATAAGGGAAATTTGCTCGGAGACAGAAGCAAGTAAATACTTTCTATTCCCGTTATTGCTTATGTTAAAAATCCTTCTGAAGATATAAATAGTTAACAACAACATTTATTTTCGCTGAACTTTATACTATTCAGAGATGAAAAAGTAGATTAGGCTACAGAAAGTCCCTGAATAGACCTGCAGTTTGTCAATCATTCTTTTTCATGTCCCCAGTGAAAGACCTGCGGGCAGACAGGAAAGCTGATGAATCAAAAGTGAAGAACAGGCAGGCACTTCTGCTTTCACAGTTTACATGAGGCTCTGTGTGGTTTCGATCAGTCAGCTTGTATCATGTTTTCCAGAAATTCTGAATAATATCCATTCTGTATGGTTGTACTTGGCTGTTATAGACAGCTGTACTTGCAGGACAAACTGAAATGATCCATTACTCTGAAATATGAACGGTCCGTAATTCTTCCTTTTGCTTTCTGGAAGAGCAGAATTGGCCCTGACTGAAGCTTGTAATAACAATTGTGTCGTGTTGTCTGGCCTTAATCCCAGACCCAAAACCACTCATATCCTAATGGATGTGCTTGAACTCATTTGAAATCAATAGTAAATCACATGGTACCATCTTTGTGTATCTGTGTGACACCATCTGAGGTTAAAATAAATTAGCTGAAGTTTTGCAGACTCGTTTGTGTTATGCTGCTGTTCTTCCTTCTTCACAGGGTATGGACAGTGGCTTTGCTGGAGGAGAAGATGAAATTTATAATGTTTATGACCAGCCTTGGAGAAGTGGCAAGGATATGGCCCAAAACATCTACAGGCCAAGTAAAAATGTGGATAAGGACATGTATGGTGATGATCTAGAGGCTCGAATAAAGACCAATAGGTAAGAAAATAAAATTAAGAAATACTCTTAATTAACTACTCTGGAGTTACAATCAACTGAGTATCGCCTCTTCTCCTGCAGGTTTGTTCCTGACAAAGAGTTTTCTAACTCTGATCGTAACACCAGAGGGAGGGGCAGAGACGGACCTGTTCAAT
Source organism: Chroicocephalus ridibundus (assembly GCF_963924245.1). Classification (NCBI taxonomy): domain Eukaryota; kingdom Metazoa; phylum Chordata; class Aves; order Charadriiformes; family Laridae; genus Chroicocephalus; species Chroicocephalus ridibundus. The sequence goes on from NC_086287.1 coordinate 27,851,766, forward strand.
TTGAGGAGGATCCCTTTGGTTTGGACAAGTTTCTGGAAGAAGCTAAGCAACATGGTGGCTCTAAACGGCCATCGGATAGCAGCCGCCCAAAAGAACACGAGCATGAGAGCAAAAAGAGGAGGAAGGACTGAATGCCTCTGCTCTTGGAGAGGTAGAGAAATGGACTCCGAGCTTGGACTTCATGCAAAAAGCATTTTTAATATCAGAGGGGGAATGGTGTTTTAATGCAGCAGTTCACAACTCTTGTTGTGTGGGTATATGTACACCCATTAATTCTACGTAGGACAGCTACCCCTGGAGCGTGGAGGAATGGAGACCACTTTGAAACATTTCACAAGGGAATTTAGCACTTTAGCAAGTGCTCCCACTTTGCTGATTCCCTGTTGCCCAGCATCTCAGGGTAAGAATGTAGCCCCTTCCTACAGCTTTAGTTTTTGTAGGTAGCTAAAGCTTTTACTTCATCTGTTGACAGTTTCCTGCTGTATGTAATTATTGTCTTATGCTGTAATGGATGCTAGGGAGTTTATGATTCAGTGTTTCTTTAGTAGTGTGGCTATACAGTTTATTTGAACAAGGAGGGGAAACAGCTGGATTCTGTTTTAAAACAAATACTCATTCATAGTTTCTCAGTAATCTTTATTTTAGTTTCTTTACATTTAGTGAAATAAAGCCTCCTTCCACCGCTCACTGACTTTGATTCTTCCTTTGACTGCGTCTTCTACGGGTCTGCTGTTTGAGAGTGAGCTGAAAACAATGGAAATTATTCAAATTAGTTAGATAGGCAAGAAGGTTTGATATTTTTCATTTCTGATCTTCCAGAATATTGATATGGAAAGTGGAAGATGGGTTTATAACTGATTCAGTTTCACGAGCCATAACCACAAATGCTAAGCTCCTGACAGGAAAGCTGACTATAATTTGCGCAGCAGTTCCTAGTCCTGTGAGGCAAAATGCAGCTTAAAAGCTTGTGCTTTCAAGTGGAACTAATAGAAGGTAACTGTCTAAACTGAGCCTAGAACAAAGTAGGAGGGGTGCTCATATATTTTGCTTCTAGAGAAGCCTGCATTTTTGAAGAAATGAAGAATGTTAACTACTGCCTGCCTTCTGCGTTTTATTTCACTATAAAGAAGCCTCTTAGCTCCAGCACCTCTTGGGAGAGTATCGTCCTTGAAGCCTAGGCAGTTAAGTGAACGTGGCTATCTTCCAGCTTCAAGAATAAAAAGCAGCAAAATAACTTCCAAGAAATTGACACTAAATACTCATCTATGCTGTTTCTAGTACTTGTTTTGATAATTGCGTACTGATAACATCTTAGTTATTTTCAGCCTCATTTATGAGGCATAAGCCTCTGGCATGGCTTGTCACAGTTTAGGACTGAACTCAGCAAGCTGCTCCTTATTTTCCAATCCCATTTTCGCAGCACAGTTGTAACTCACAGGTCAAGCTTCTCTTAGGGATAGGTACTGAAGTAACCACAACCAATGAAGACTTCTGCAGTGGTATCAACTATGCCAAGCAAAATACTTCATCACAGTCAACATACTGTATCCCTGAAGTCTCTTGCCAATTCATTTTACATTGAAAGTATCAAAAGAAGAAACTAGTTGTCAGAAGGATATTGAAGAATTCTTATTAGTTATTCAAAGACAGGAACTGATCATCTCCATTTTACCAGCCTACTTGTTGCTTTTGGTTCTACTAGGTCTGAGTAAGGTCTTGTAAGTCTACAAGAAAATCCCCTTAATAAAATCTGCCTCTATTTAGTGAACGTACTAGATGCAAGTTTCTAATGACTTTGACATGAGACTTGTTAATTTATGAATGGCTTTGGGCAGCCATTGACTCACTGTCCCTTTTATCCATATTGGATGTTTCGAAAGCTGTGGGATGGCCATTTCTCTGCTGCAGTGAAGCTAGAAGACGATACAGTTGTCTGGCACTGACCTGTCGGTGAGATGGGTACTAGACCACAGGTTTTTAACCAATGGTGAACACTGCCTCTTGATACCATACACTAATGCACTGAGATTGCTAAGTATTTTTTCCTTTACTAACATTTAAAGTGTTAGAGACCTTAAGTAAAAAAAACAAACTAAACAGCTGCACTAAAACTAATTTAAAGTTATCTTGAGCACACAAAAGCAGGCAGCTGACTTTTCCTGTATAAAACAATATCTGAAGAAAAATTAAGTTTTCACTAAAGTTCAAAGCTTAGCTTTACATTCTTTGTCGTCTTCCCCCTGCCACCCAGCATCCAAATTAGCTGTTGGAACCCACCTGCAGAAACCTCTATTACAAATAATGACTAGTTGCATGGCAGTTTCTGAACAGTTTTGCTGCATTCATATTCCTTTAGCTTAGCATCGCAGGAGGTTTTGATCCCTGGTCTGTGATCTCTGTGGTATCTACATGATCTCGGACTCTACTAGGCGAGTTGGGGGGGGGGGGAATAAACAAAAGCATTAATGATTTAAAAAACATTAAAAGCACACTAAGTGGCAAAATGCTTAATTGCACTTGGAACAAGTGCGATGTTACTGTGTCCAACAAAAGGCAAAATTAAAGAGCTCATCTCATTACATTACTTCATTAAAGGAAATAGCACATTACCTTGGCACCTTCAAGTATGTGGAAGTCCTTCTGAAACACATTCTGAACATCTTGTGGAGTTGAGAATTTAATCCAGCAATAACGTCTGTGAAAGCCTGTATCTTTGTCCTAGTTAGCAGTTTAAAAAAATAAAAATCCAATTACTGTAGCAAATATTCACAGAGGCTGTTAAAGACTTTCTACAGGTATTCAATTTAAGGATTCAGAAGTTATCAGAGAAATCAGCACACTTGCTGTTTCAGAAGCCTTTTTCACGCTTCACGACATTTACTGTCATTGACAGCATGCGGGGGCCTAGCAGAGGCTGTTCTCTATCCCTTTCTCTCAATTTGAGTCCTGCAATCATTAAAAAATTCAAGATTTTAAGTTATAGTTGAAGACTGGAATAATGCATTAGCCAGTTGTTTCAAACTGCAGTAGTTATCTACTATTAAGCCAGTCACAACAGAACTGACATTTAAATGGCTGCCTGATTTGAAAATAAGCCTGCCACAGTACTTGAAAAGCATTCAGCAAGATAAAGCAGCTGGTTAAGACACTAAAAAAGCAGGTTCCAATTTGAGATTGGAGCCTGCATGGAAAAGAAAAAAAAAGTTACTTTTAAGAATAATTTACCACTCAGAAAAGACAGTTGTCAATAAATAGGAGAAAATGCAGAAAAGCCAGGATCCCAACTCTGATGCCCATCAGGGTTGACAACAGGTCTGCCACTGAATTCTCTGATCATCAGGCATGACTGCCAACACTTCCAAACACCAGTGAAGTTTTCACCCACAAGGTACTGTATGTAGTCACACTGTCTGGTTTTAGTATCCTAGTGATGTCTTAATTAGGGTGTCTTAATGCTGCTGGCAGATTTTTGTACCTCTAGTGGTTTTAAGCATTAATGAATGCTCCTAAAGTAATCACTGAATCGAAACATACACACATGCATCAGTTCAGCTTTAATCAGTGATGGAGGCAGGTTTACAGTAAGCTGCCAGCTTTTGCAGTGAAGCAAGGCATTCTGTCCTGGGCCTGAGGAACAGAGCATGGCAGGCAGACACCTAAGCTTCGGTGTTCAGAAATAAGCAGACTCTTTCAAACCATCTTTCTCCATTTCCAAACTAGTCCTCAACTGATAGTGAACCCATCAGCTCACTAACTGCAGTTCACCACACGCTGAGCCTAATTTAACAGACCATTACTTGACATGGAGAAACACCAGCAGGCAGGAGAAGCTCTACTCCTTCAGCAATGATCTGCAACTTACCTAATTAGAGTGGGAAATGAAGACTTTTTTTGACTGTTCATCTCTAAGAAACTACACTAGATCCTATTATCCCTGACGTATATGCTCAGTAGATAAATAACCTAAACGGCAGAGGTGTGAAACCTGAAGAGGTTGCGGTTTGTGTTAGCTCTGCGCACTCTGGATGGGGTACGAACGCATAGATGGAAGAGACGGTAGGCTCATACCCACACTTTTAGATTTTTTAGGCCAGTGAGACCAGGCGCATAAACACTTTATTCTTTGTCAGAAGAAAGATAATGCCATGACGGAGAAGCTCAAAGCATTTTTAGGTTAATTATTCAGAAATGGCAGCATCACCAGGATCTGAGGGATGTGCTCTCTGAACGTCTTCCAAAGCCTGTGGAAACCACTAAACTTCAAAGAGGCCTACAGCTTGCAGACACGTGGTGGCACCTACTGGGAGAAGGGACTAAGGGTGGAGAACACCAAAAATCTGACCAGAGTACAAGTGGCTTGCTCCCAGAAAGCGGCTCCAAGGGATGGGGGGAGCTGGCTTCGTGCCAGGGCCCCAGAGGTTCTGGCAACCTAGAGGTTGCCCAGAGAGGTGGCAGAGGCCCCATCCCTGCAGATATTCAAGGCCAGGCTTGATAAGGATCTGAGCAATCTCATCTAGTTGACGTCCCTGCTTACTGCAGGGGCGTTGGACTAGATGACCTTTAAAGGCCCCTTCCAACCCAACACGCTCTATGCTTCTAACCCCACCGGGGCCCACCGAGCACCAGCCGGCGGCTCTTCCCCGTTTGACCGAGAAAACACGAACAGCGTCCTAGAGAACAAGTGGGTACTCACAAACGGCAGCTGGCACCTCTGTACCGACCCGAACTGGGAGAAGTATTCCTTCAGCTCCTCTGTGGGAGAAACGCACACCTGGTTACGCGGGCCCGGTGCAGCCGCGGCCCCCACGGCCTGTGCCGGCATACGCGGCGGGGCCGCCTCCTCCCGCACCAGCCCCGATGAGGGATGAGGGAGTCGGCGCAGACTCACTGCTCGACACCGTCCAGGGAACCTCAGCCACGAAGATATCGAATATGTCGAAGAGTCTCCTGGAGCGACGCCCTGCCGCCCGCACCGCGCTGGCCGCCGCCATCTTGGGAGCTGCGGCGGGAAGGGGGGCAGCCGGCCCCGCCCCGCCCCGCCAGCACCACCCTCCGCCGCTCGGCGAAAATGGCGGCGGCGGCCCTGACCCGGGAGGGCGGGGAGGACGCCTTCCGCCGGCTTTTTCGCTTCTACCGGCAACGCGACGTGTCGGACTTGCGGGGTGTGGTGGACTTCTCCGTGCCGGGGGGCCAGGTAACACTGGGCTCTTCCTGCCCGCGGCGGGCTGCGATCCGAGCTCGTCCCGCCCTCCCAGCGGTGCGGCGGCGTTTCGGCGCGGTGCTGTGGCGGTGTTGCTGCAGTCTCCGCTCTCCACCTGCTGCTTCCCCTCGTGCTCGACGCCACGTCTCTCATGCCGTCCCGTTACGGGCTATAAGGTGCTGCTGAGCCTCTTACGGGTCGCTATAACGTTTAAAAGCGAGCTGCGTGACTAGAGAGGAGCAGCTGAGGGAGGGCTGCGACTCTGAGGGGCCTGGGCCCCGCTGCCCGCCGGGCCCTGCAGCAGCTCCCCAAGGGTCCCCACGGGCCGGCTGCCTGTGGGGTTACGGGACCCCGTGTGAGGGCACACGGTGCCATCCCCGCCGCCTCTGGCCAGCACGCCGCCTAGTCGCAGGTTCACCACTTCTGCTTATGTTTATTTACTCCGCATTTAATTAGCTCTTTACACCACAGTAGGCAGCCTCCAAAGCCTCTAGTTAGAACTGCTTGTTACTTAAGGGAAGCAAAGGAATATGTGAATGGCAAAAAACAAGTTTTTCTCGTGAATGGAAAAAAAGCAAGCTTTTCTCTTGGAGCTGGCACTGTTTCCTGGGCCTACTGGTTCTTGTCTTAGTCCTGAAATATCGGGGGCAGCTGGAGGGGGAGCCGGGATCAGCTTCTTCTGCTGTGCAGTGTGTGCCCAGGGTTTTTGCTCTCTTCCCCTTGGTAAAGTTTTTTTCCTCCTTTGTTACTCCCGTATAATAAACATTTGGCTTAGCCATCAGGGCAAGTCCAGCCATTGCAGTGGATTAGGGACGCGCAATCAGGATAGCAGCAGCTGTCCTGGTTAGTAGTTAACCATGTCTTGAGAAGTGATCTTTTAAACTCATCTTCTGTTTTATCACCTCACAAAAGGATAACAGCTATCTGCTGAGGTATTGTTAACCAGGGATTTTCCCTCTATGAGCCTATAGGGAAAAAGGGAGTATAGTTAAAATGAAACTTTGTCTAATTTTTTTATAGTTCAAATGCTTAGCCTTTTCTTTTTACTGTTCTTGTAGAATATATATTTTGCCATTTTTTGAGACTATAATTTTGATATTGTTAAGGGGGCACAAAATCTGATCCATATGAAACTGTTTGAGGCGTTAGCATTACACAAGGGAGTTGATAACCTTTCAGCCTTTCTTGAGCTTCCGGCAATCCTTTTATCAAATAAAGGATTCCAGTGTTACAGCCCTTCTGGGTAATTCAAAGTACTTGAAAGCATCACAAGCGTCTGTCCCATCTCCATGTCTTCTTTTTGTGCCTGTTACCTTCTAAGATCAGTTGATAGCTTACTAGTGAAAGCATCTTTTATTTGTCTTTCCCTCAGGTTAAAAACATCTGGCTTTTCTCTTTAAGAGCAGCTACAGGCCAGGCAGATTGGCCCAGATACTATTGTTCCTTTTCTCTTAGAAAACTGCTTTGAGTGATTGAGCTCTTCAGTGAAGTGTGACCTACCCCAGCTGCCCTGCTACCAGGCTTATTTAGCTGATTCAGCAAATGTAATTCTTCAGCATAGAAACAGCTCCTGTTCTCCAGAAGTCCTGGCAGCAGCTGGTGTGTAAGCAGTTTGAGAAAGCAGAGAGGTGGCAGAGTCTTAGTCAAAGGAAGAGCCTTCCTGAGGACGTTCTGCAGACAGGACTCTGACTTAAGCTCTTCCAGGCTGGCAGTCGCAAAGCTGCTTTTGGCAGAGAGCTGAAAGTGGGTGAAACTGAGCATGTTTCCAGAAGCTGCTGCCCAGCACTAGTTTAGAGTTTTCTTACAAATTCTATGTACATAATTTAGACCCGTTGCTCAGAAGACGTGAACCAGAGCTGTCAGCCTGCAGAGAGACTGATTTACACATTCACCACTGCACAGTCTGCATACAAAGGCCTTAATTTCATATACACTTTAAATTGTCTTAAACAAAGCCTTGCCTGTCTCTGCTTGCTTATTCCCACTGTGTCTGGCCAGCTCTTTCTTTGGCCTGTACTTTTGCACAGCCATGTGGAGAGCTGGACTGGGAAATTAAGCCAGAGCAAAACAAACCTGCCTCTACCCTCCCCTCCCTAAGGTGGTTCCCAGTCCTAAGGGAAGAAGGGAGTGGGAACACAGTGGAAGAATTTGGCTTTTTTCCGTAAGTGTTAGCTTATTGCAGCTTAAATACATGTGACCCAAGAGAATATGTCAAGAAAATATATCTTGCTAAGCCTTGAGCTGTTGACCCTGCTGTTGGAAACAAAAGTGGCAATGTGGTATTCAGAATTTACAGAGTTTCTGCAGTCCTTCACATCAGACAACTTTGGCCACTTCATCACTGTACTACTACTCCTGTAAATTACAGATGAGAGTAGTCATCTATCCTATGGGATCATGAGCAACTTGTATTTGGAAATGTTCTTTGAAGGTATAAAGTGTCATGGGTACTAAATACTGCTCTGTAATGGAGATGGATAATTATCAGAATGTTTTGTAATTATGAGGCTGTACTGTATAAATGGTATGTATAGTGCCAAACTCTTTCTCATTGGTATAAAACATTTGTTATGAATGGAGGACATCTCTCCAAAGCCCTAAGTATTGTAAAAACTTGTAGGTACCTTTTGATTCTTGTGTTGAGTACATACTGGCTCTGTTAGCAACATGCTCTTTTCCGGTCACAGTTGCTTAGACGATAGTTCTGTGGTACAGTTGGCATTTTCACAAGACTTACCTTGGAATATGGTAGTACTCTTTCTTATAAGTGCTATTTTTGGGTGGGTTTTGTATTTCTTCCTTCTTTTTTTTTCTTTTTTTTTTTTTTTTTTTTTAACCAGATCTATTTTCTTTTGCCAGGTGTTCAGATCACAGCTCAGTATTTCTTCAGTCAGTGATCAAGATGCCTACAGAGCAGGTTTACAGCCAGTTAGCCAGTGGAAAGCCTATGGCCTCACTGGGTATCCGGGTAGGTATTTCTGATTTCAAGAAAAATTAAACACAACCTTGTTGCTTTGGATTCAGGCATCTTCTATCTTATGTTCCTTGCTTTGCCTGAAAATATATTTTGGTTTGCCTAAATTTTAGTGTTATTTTAAGTGCAGTAGGACAAGTGAGGGTGGGATATGAAGGTGAGAGCAGAAGGGGCAGTTGTTTCACAGTCTTTCATCATCCCTCATGAGAATGGATTCCTGTTGCCTTTGATAGAGATTTTATATTTCTATAGCATCTACTTTTTCTTGACATAAATTATGAAAATTAGATAAGTGACTGAAATACAGTAATTTCAAGGCATCTACTTGCTGATGTAAAACACTGAGTACAATAAGTGAATAAGAACCTCTCGTCCTGTTCATTAGGCAGGTTATTGCAAAAACTGAAATGGATCTTAGGTTTGCAGGTCACCTGGTAGAATCACAGAAAGATGTTATGTTGGAAGGGACCTCCAGAGGTCTAGTCCAAGTCCCTGCTTAAAGCAGGGTCAAGTTGAAAGTTAGATCAGGTTGCTCAGAGCTTTGTATGGATGAGATTTGGAAATCTTCAAAGATAGAGATTATGCATCCTCTCTGGGCACCTGTTCCAGTGTTTGGCCACTCTTGTTGTGATTTTTTTCACCTTCTATCTAATCAAAATTTGCCTTGCTTTAGTTTGTGACTGTTGCCTCTCTTAATCTTGCTGTTCACCTCTGAGAAGAATCTGGCTCCATCTTCTCTATGATGCCCTGCTAGGTAGCTCGTACTAATGCAGGCCAATGTGTAATCACCTTTATTGCTGCAGGGGTACACTACTGACATGTGCTCAATTTGTCCTCCAAGGCCCCCTCCTGCTTTGATACCGAGCTGCTTCCTGGTCCTCAGGCCGTAGTCTTGCATGGGGTTATTCTGCTGCAGGTGCATGATTATCACTGTTGAACTTCCAGAGGTTCTTGTTGGCTTGTTCCTTCAGTTTGTCCAGGTCCCTTTCAGTGGCAGCAGTAGCCTCCAGCATATCCACTGCTGCCCCAGTTTAGCATTATCCATAAGCGTGATGAGGGTAAGAGTCCTATTGTCCAGGTTGCTGATGTAGTTAGCGGTCTTCACCCCAGTATCAGCCTGAGAAATGCAGCCCATAATGACACTGGTTAGACTTTGAACCATCAAATCACTCTTCTTTAAGCCTGGTGGCCCAGACAGCTTTTGCTCACCCTTTTAGTTTACCCATAAAATCCATGAGCCCCCAGCTTGACTCCAGTGATGCTGCGGAGGACGGACTGGAAAACTTTGCTAAAGCCAGGGTAAACGGCATCCCCTGCTCTCCCCTTGTCTGGCCATCTCACTGTAGCAGGCAGTAGGGCTGGTTAGGCAAAATTTGCCTTCAGCAAATCCATGCTGGCTGTTCCCAGATGCCTTGTGTCTGGGAATGGCTGTTGTGAAAGTTTGCTCCATAATCTTACCAGGGGTTTTGGTAAGGCTGATGCGTTTGTAGTTTGCCAGGTCCTCTTTATTACAGGGATTTTTGTTTGATTTTTGTTTTTTCTCATGTTTTTTTTGGTTCATCGGGACTGCAATCTGTTTCTGTGTGTGTTGCTATGAAGCCAGCCTACAATTTCTGAAACAGAGGCAGCCACACTAGCCATCTGGCATGGTTAATACACAGGGAATTGAGTAACTTTGGGAGAAAGGTTTCCACCTCTTCTTGCCTCTATAAATTTTTTGTTCCATTTACCTGTCATATTACAGCTGTCCTTGCTTGGTCTCACTTGTCATTTTATGTCTGGCTAAATGTCTTTCCTAGCAATTACATGGAGGGGAGTCACAAGTATTCCATTTAACTACATTTTTCTTCTGCTTTGTCACAGAAAAACTTCTCACTAAAATGAAAAATGAAATGCAAATGCATTAATAAATTCTCGGTCCTATTTAGAATCAAGTCATGTGTGGACAAGAATAACATTTTATCCTTTTCCGGCTACCTTTAACTGGACATCTTGAAGCACTATGAGTTACTTAACCAACTGCCCCACTAGCCCTCTAAAGTAAGTTAGAATTTCTTTAGTTTGGCAAATGGAAGGGAAGTCATTCAGTTTTGTCCCCACAGTAATCAATGAAATATAAGACTAAGGAAGCTGGGTGGATTTCTGTTGTGGTGTTCTGAGTTCTGCGAGATGTGGGTAATGCTGTCTTTGGGTCTTACTGACACAAATTGGTTTTATGAGGGGTTGTTCTTGTTGCTAGACACTTATGTGTCTTAACCTTCCTTTGAATGAAGCTGGAGAGCACTTCCACTAGGTGTAATTTAATTCCTAGTGTGCCACAAGATTTTGCTGCAGTGAGAGAATTGCATCTGCTTCCTCAAGGCAGATTCCTTCATTATACAGATCCCCAGAGAATTCGTCTTTTGCCCATTCCACTCAGACCAGCTCTTTCCAGGCCATGAGGTTCAATTGTGTTGCCTTCAAAGCTTGACTGTGGTTGTTCTTCAGTCAGCTCAGAAAGATTGCTACAGAAATACATTTCTTAGTCTTCTCCCTCGTAGGTGTGATAAGTCACTGATTTCTAGCACTATTGGCCCTACCAGAAACTATTATCCTTGAACAAGGAGACCTTTTCACTCTCTACAACTACCTAAAGGAGATTGTATTGAGGTGGGGGTTGGTCTCTTCTCCCAGGTAACAAGTGATAGGACAAGAGGAAATGGCCTCAAGTTGCGCCAGGGGAGATTTAGGATGGATATTGGGTAAAATTTCTTCACTGAAAGGGTTATCAAACATGGTAACAGGCTGCCCAGGGAAGTGGTTGAGTCACCGTCCCTGGAGGTATCTAAAAGACTGGTAGATGTGGTGCTTAGGGACATGGTTCAGTGTTGGTTTTGGCAGTGTTAGGTTAATGGTTGGACTTGATGATCTTAAAGGTCCCTTCCAACCTAGACAATTCTGTGATTAGTGTAGAATTTTGTAGTAAAACTCTGCAACTGTTAGAAATTCAGGGATTTCTGCCTTTCTTGACACCAGAAATGTAGCAGTAACCCACTTCCTAGTTGTTCTCGCTTTTGTAAATCTAGACTAATCTGGTTTCTTAGGAGTAAGCAATGATAGGTCTGGAGAGACATGAGCATGTTCTAAGCTTCTGATAAGAGTCATAAAATTTGGATTCTTGTTCTCAGCTATATGTATAACTAGCCCTCCTGGCTTCAATTTCTTCATTAATACGTGGAGATAATACATACATAGTAGAGCATAATTTCCTGAATTCAGTAAAGTGCTTTGAGAACCCCACATCAAAAGCTGTAGATGGGAAAGGCAATATTTTTACTCTGCTGTATGCAGAGGCTAACAGAAAGTAAATTTAACGCTTCTGGCAAAGAAACTTCATGTAACCAGACCTATGAGAAGGCTGCCATAGTCTGAAGGTGCAGGGAATGGGGTGAAATGAATGACAGTATATTATTAATACACTGAAGGCTCTTTTTCTAACCAGTTAATTTAATCTTGTGAGGTCTGAGAGATACGCTGGCAGGGAGCTTTTTCTGTGCTTTTATTACCACTTTCATAAGGCCACAAGGCAAGTTTGTATCCTACTGAGACTCCTTGCCTTGCTTCTTCCTTTTTCATCTATTTTTGTCTCCGTTTAACTCGATATGACTGAGAAGTTCAAAAAGACACAGTTCAAAAACCTTGAAACCTCCTTTTCCTTTGTTCCTCATATACCCTTATCTCTCTTTGTATGTGAAGTTTGTGTTGGCAAGTCTTACTGAATTGACTGTCTTTGAGAGAGTGCCTTGATTCTCAGAGTAGGTACAATACGGATTAATAGTATCTTCCCATCAGACACTCATTCATCAATACCGTCGACCCTGGCCTGGAAGGGAATACCTCTGGAAGGAAATCCCCCCTGGGACGCTGGGGAGAAAATTCCGGTGAAGAATCCTGTTAGCACTCCTGGTGATGGTAGATCTTACGTCAAGGACTCTTTTCTGTTAAGATATAGACCAAATCAATCCATTACATCTCTGCTAACCGTCTTATTTGGGCTGCTGCTTGAACGGTGCCTGAGGTGCCTGGCTAAATGAATGTGCAGACTAGCTACATGTTTATTTTGTTTTGTTAATTAATAATGACTGCAAACTATTTGCAGTCAGCAACAAGCAGTTCGGGATTTAATTTGACTTTCGTCCCCCTTGATGAGTATTACCATACCAAAATACAAAGATGGATACAGACAGGATGGGTGAAGCAAAGGAGTGGACAGTTTATGTTACTAGAGACCAGCTCGTGGACTGCTCTCTGCAGTTCATGACACTGAAGTAGCAATAAGAAGACAGTATGAGTTCAGAGGCAGTGACAAGGTTAGCATCTAGTAAAACTAGGCCAGAATTACTTTAACTTTGCAGGGTTCAAGAGAAAAATCTTGCTGAATCATTTCAAAATCAAATTTACTCCAAAGCAATTGGCTTTCCAAGTTCTCACTCCTTTATCTAACTGTAATCAATATGCCTTACACAGACACTTCCTTTATTGTAATTTTTTTACTTAAACCAGTGTTGGTTGCCCTCCCTACCTTCTACCATTTGTATGTACTGGGAAAAAAAACAATAGGTTTTAACTGTTCAGATCTGTTAATAGATTTAATCAGCTTGCATGAAAAGTCAGTGGTTGTATGTCTAAGGTATTTTTTCAGTACCTCTGACCCCTGACCTTTGCTCTAGTTTTATAAAAAACAGGGAAATGCCTAATCATACTTTCTCCCCACCTCCTCTCTTTTTCTCCGCGGTCAGGGTTTATTTTCATACCAAACCCTTTCCTTCCGGGCTGCCAGTGTCACTGGGTGAAACAGTGTCTCAAGCTATACCCCCAGAAACCCAATGTCTGCAACCTGGACCTGCACATGGCTCCTGAGAAGACCGTTGACTTGTGGGGACAGAGCAAGGAGCAGCTGAGGTAAGTCCACAATAACCTTTAGTGGTCAAAACTAACGGAGCCAGAGGGTCTCAGCTCTGAGAAAGTCTAAGAAAAATGAGCAGGGAAGGGAAGCTGAAAAAGATTGCGTACATGCTGGCAGTATACGGATGGTGTCAGGCATGCCAAGTTAAAGATGGATTTTTCATGGCTTGATGTGCATCTTTGTTAATTCTCTGCTTTCACACTGTCAATGGGATTTTCTAGTAGCAAATTATTCCAAAGTCATCAGTCAAATGTAAAGTAGTGACCCTGGCTGATATGGTGCTTGGAAGCTTGCTAAGCTTAGCTACAAGTGGAACCATGAGGTGCCTCTAGGCCTGTTTTCCTGAGGCAAAAGGGATCCTTTCCAAACATCCCTCTCATGCTAGCTCTTCTTCCCAGTAAGCCGTCAGACCTAGTATGCTGTAACTGAAAGGCTGTTATCTGCATTATTTTTTTTTTTTAACATCTCAAGTCAGATAGTTTCTGTGGTTTTCTTTTCCAGAGTATTTCTTTGGTTTGGTTAGAGTTTTGTTGTATGGTGGTTTTGTTGTTGTTTGTTTGTTTTTTTTTAATTCAATCTGAGATAGCGATTAAATGTACAATTTTCATGGCAATCCTGCTTACTCTGAAAGGTTCTCGCAGGTTCAGAGTTCTGTGGCTGGTGCAGCTGCCTTTCCTCTACCTGATTTGGAAGTTAATGGAGAATTTGTCCAAGTTTTGAAGTCAAGTAGAAAGTTTTAAAGTCCAAGTTTTTTAAGACTTTTTTTTTTTAGTCACATGTAAAAATACATACAAGATAGATGCTGTTGACAGTACACAATTTTTTTTAGTTATTTGGGTATTTATCATTATCTTGTTGATTTCACTGCTCAGTTTTCCATAACAATTGTTTCATGTGATGGAGTGACCAGAGTTCCCTACAACTCTTATCTTCCACCTGTCTCTTAGTAAAATTGACATGCTGAGATTTTTCTTCAAAAGTACTCTTAACATCTACAAGATATGGAATAGCAGAAGCAAGATTTGGACTTCTAAATATTTGCACCTAGGAGAGAAGTTATGCCCCCACTTGTGTTTTCCAGACTTAGTCAGAATTAGTTACAGAAACTCAGACGCCTTTTTTGTGTTCCATCAAGGATGAAAAATTGTTCTTTGAAAGTATTGTGTGTTGTGCCCTACAGCTGAAAAAAGTGAGGTACTGTTCCAGCTTGACAGGGCTCTCCCAGCAGCACCTCCTGTGTGCGCAGAGAATGATCAGAACAGAGGTTAATTTGCAGCTGAATTCAGTTCAGTTGAAAATAGCGTTTGGAAGAGTGATGGCTGGCAGAAACAGTGGCAGTTTTATTAAGCGCTTGCCTGAGTCTTCAAGTGAGCAAACTGCTGTATTTGTGCTTTTACCTAGGGGACAGTGGATCAAACTAGCCAACTTGTCTAGTATCTGGAGTGAGAGCCTTTCAGGGAGGGGAGAAACAGAGTGCTTAACTAAAAAGAGGTCTACTGCCAAGATTGGACACAACTTTAATGCTTTTTAGAGCCATCAGGAAGATGTATAAATGTGCTTGGGTTGTGTCTTATCTGCTTTTTTCAGGATGCAGGAATCACAAGGTAGGGATAGTCCTTACAGTTCCTAGAAATGTACGCTATGCTCTCTTCACAAAATGGAGTTTGGGTATTTTTGTTAGTGGTGGGGACAATTAAAAGCATAAAAGGGAGTAGGGCATCCCTACAAGGGATATATATCCTTGTGTATAAGGAAAAGCGTGGGGGGATTTTATAGACGCAATCATTTACCAGTCAATAAAGAAAAAAGTGAGCTTGAGACCAAAGCCCTCCTGCTGTTCAGTCCTGTTCTCTTTCGAATGTAGTTATACCAGAAGTTCTCTGTGCTTTTTTGCATTGTTCCTAGAGATGAATAACACTCAGACTTTCTTCTCCTTAGCAATCATATGTGAAATCATGTGCAAAATATAAGTTCTGGGAATAAGGACCCACTGAGCATATTAGGGTTCCTGCTGTTGTGCAAACACTCTAGCACTGTAGCGACAGAAGAAGGGCACTTTCAAAAAGCATGTGCTAAAAATGTTTAATTATGAACATTAAGTTTGTCGATTGAAAGATGCAGAGGAATGAGTTTGGGGCTCTCCCTTTTCTAAATGATGTGTTACCTGCTTGTAGGCTCCATAAATTGTACCAAGTGGCATGTATTTGACTGTTACTTTGTTGCTGCATGATAGTAATTGCAGTTGCTATTAGCCTATGAGAAAGATGAAAACTGGAAAGATTACTTTCTTTCAATAATCAGTGAGCTATGAGAAATTACTAAAGGTAAAGGCCTTTTACTTCTGTTCCTGATTTAGCTTAGGAGCTATCAGTACGCTATAGGTGAAGGGCAGAAACAAGCTGTGTATCCAGGTAGAAATGCACATGCGCACATTAAATGCAGATGATTGGCTAAGACTTGACCATGGCAGCACAAATATGAATCTCTATATGAGAGCCAACCATCTGGTGCTACTGTTGATCATGATGTTCCGCGTACACTTCCCTTTTCTTTCTTTACCATAACACATAACTTAGTTTGAGGGGAAAAAAAGCTGAAATTGGTGAAATAAGTGGAGTAGAAGATAGATGTGTACCTTCCTTTTTGTATTTGTCACTAGGATATTTTTATCTGATTTACTATAGCAATACGCCTAGTAACTTTTTAAGGACTTTTCGGTAGGCCATAGTAAAAGGCCATCCCTGAGGTCTCTTTCTGCCTTCAGCACCTTCAAGTAAGAATGTTAAATTGGTGTGTGACTTCAGATTACTGAGTCCCTCTGCATTAGGGTTGTCACTTGAGAAGAGCAGTTTTTTGTCCTGTATAGCACTCTGGATAGGAGACATCTGTGATCTAGACTTCTTGACACTACAAGAAGTGCATGATCATAGCTAGAGCAGTCTTGCTTCTTACTGAACACTGAGTCAGTCCATCATGAGTCCATAAAAGTACCATGTAGTAGAACTAATGGTCCTTTGCAGTATTATGCAGCTTGGTATGTTTCACTGTCAGGCAAAACATTTTCCTTCCTTGTCATTTTTCATGAAGTGCCTAGAATATTTTTTCCTTGTGTTTGCAGCCTTAGATTTTCACGGGTTCTGTTCTTTCACTTTCAGGTGCTCAAATAGTCCGTGCTTAATTCTGACTTCTAAATCTACACCAGTTCATTGTGTTGTCTCCATGTGATAACCAGTTATGTACCACGTTGAAAATACAAGCTTTCAAACTGACAGCATTTGTCAGTAGGCTATAGCTTGCACAGATGTCATGAGCTGAATTTTCAAGGTCTTTGGAGGAAAAAAATAATGCCACTGAAAATAAAAGTTTAGCATTGATAGTTTTAATAGGCTGTCATAGGGATCAGTGAATCTCATTACTGCATGCTGCACTACCACAAGCCCCCTCAGAAATTAACACACATCCTACTTCTTTCCATTTTGTCTTTGCAGAAGGAAAGGTTCCAGTAAATGGGAGCCCAGAAGCTTATTGGAGAAACTGCGCTGGGTGACCCTTGGTTACCATTATAATTGGGATACTAAGGTATTGAAATTAAATTCTTCTCCATTTTTCTTAGCTGTAAGCACTCAGAAGGGCAGACAGAGGAGGGTATCATGGAATAAAATGCTCATGATCCTACAAAACAGTCTTGAGGAAAGGCTCTAACAAACCATGCTTGTAAGAATGTTTCAATCTGTGTTAGTTTACTGTGAAGGATTTAACAACTAAAGTCCATTGCTGCGTCCTTTCCTTTGGAAGGTAACATGGTAGCATATACTCAGCTCTAGACCTGTAACTATTTCAGGGTAAGTTAGCATTTTTACCTACCAAAAGGGATGGTCACAAAAGCATCGTGAACTACTTGCAGTGAGAATGACCTTGGTGCTTGAGGACAGCTACTTCTAAGACACTACTCCTCTTGCAAGGGGTGAGCAAGAGCAGGAAGAGGCTGCTGCTGATGTGACTTTGAACTTAAGAGTCTGAACCAGTATAGTACAGTCTCACCAACTAACAGCCGTTTTGGGGCTCCTGACCAAAATAAACTTTTTCATGAGACTGAGTCAGAGGGAGGCTGAGAAAGGATGGCAGAGCAACTATGCAGTCTTGTCAGTATATTGCAGATGCTTAACTAACTCTGCTTGCAGCCTTACATTTACCAGGTCAACCTTAATAAAAACTTGGTTATTCCCTTCCAGTCTTCTCAGAATCCCTCATAGGAGAGAGAAAAAGTAGGTTTGCAATTGATTCCTGTTTGTCTTATTTTTCGAAGAAGGAACAAAGAGGCTCGTTTCAGAGCTCTGTTGATGAGATTCAGAACTGTCTTTCCGTTGGCATTTCTAGGTAGTGACCAAGTAGATCCTCAGGATGTTGGTACTAATCTTACTGACTTCAAATTTGCCATCCAGATACAATGATTAACTCCACAATTAATTAATCTCTGGCAGTCTCAGTATGGGCCCAGAATTAAATGATAAGAGGTAAACTTGCTGTGATTCTGCCAATGTTGTAGTAATTTTCCAGGCAAATATGATGTCCTTCTCCATGACTGTCAGCCAAACTTCTGAGTGCTCATTCAATGTTTGTTTCCAGTTGCATTTGCTGGTCTGATGTTCTGGGTGTGTTTGGTTTTGTTTTGTTTTTCTGCTCTCCTTCCTCCAGAAGTACTCAGCAAATCACCACACTCCTTTCCCCTCAGACCTTGCATTCCTGTCAGAACAAGTGGCCGCAGCCTGTGGGTTCCGGGGTTTCCAAGCCCAAGCAGGGATCTTGAACTACTATCATTTTGACTCTTCATTGGGAATTCATGCAGATGAGTCTGAACTAGACCATTCTCGACCCCTTTTATCATTCAGGTGAGTAGAGGAAAGCACTTGAGTGTTGTGGAAGGATAGTTGGCTTTTTTTTCCTATGCTTGCATGTGGTTATAGGAAGTTGGTATGATATAGTTTGCTAATTGGGTATGTAATCTTCACTCTCTGAAGACTTGAATAGTAGGAAGCTGTAGCTCAAGGGCATGGTTTTTTCTTTGAAGACTGCTTGAATAGTATGAATGTGGCACCTGAAGTGGAAGAGCTCTTTGCACAGAGCACAGTTCTGTTCTAAAGCAGCAGAGTGGCAATTGGGTACTAGCAGGCAAGGATGCAATAGCTCAGCAGAGCTTCTGACCTGGCAGGGCAACTGCTCACACTATGCTTACCTTGAACCAGGCCTCTTAGTCTGTTTTCCATGTTGTCATTGTAAAGTTGTTACTAGGCATCCATCTGGTTTTCTAGTTTGGGCTTTCTTTTTTATAAGGGGATTTAGCTGCTAATATTTTCTTAGTGTACATATTATTGTTCTCTACCTGAATTTGTTTTCTTTCCTTTCTTCATCTTCATACCATCTCTAGTTTTGGGCAATCCTCGATATTTTTGCTTGGGGGCCTGAAGCGGGAGGAGGCCCCAACAGCAATGTTCATGCACAGTGGAGATATCATGGTGATGTCTGGCTTCAGCCGTCTGCTGTACCATGCTGTACCCCGGGTCCTCCCCAACCCTGAAGGGACAGCTTTGCCTTCGTGCCTGGACCACGCGCTTTCTTCAGACCTTCCTGTTGGCTCAGTCATTGAGCACAGCTCTGATGAGGATTGGCAGGTCTGTGCCAAGTACTTGCAGTCTTCCCGCATTAATATGACTATTCGGCAGGTGTTGGCCGAGGGTCAGAAATTTCCAGAGGAATCTGGGACAAACGGAAAGGGCCAAGCACCTTCTGAAGACAATCACCATCAGGAAAACAGCAGAGCCAAGAGACATAAACCAAATACAGACAGCTGAGACCAGGAGATCATGCTGACATGGACTGGACAGGCAACCTCCATGGGGAATTGGGAGCTAGTGTAATCATACGAGAAGTCATGTGTCTGTATTGGGACTAATAAACTTCTGCAGAATAAATGTAGTCCTTCTTGCTGTAAGAAATAGGCTTGGGGAGAAAAAGAATCTAAAAGGAAAAGAATGATAAGTTTGGGACTGGGACTCAGGAGATGAACTCTATTGCTGTTTTGTTGGGGACGTTTACTGGACTTATTTCCCTTTAAAATATGTGTATGTCAGACAATTTTAAGCTTGGTTCAGTGATGCTCATAAAGTATTCTTAATCCTAGGGCAGAAAGTGCTAGCTAAAGATACATAATTGCTATGTGTTAAAGAATCCTATTGGGCATGTAACAAGTATGAGAATAGGCTGCTCTGAGCATGAGACCTACCTGCAGCATTTCCAAGAGAATTACCTTTCCATCAAAAATTG
The DNA here is from genome assembly GCF_963924245.1 of Chroicocephalus ridibundus. Lineage (NCBI taxonomy): Eukaryota > Metazoa > Chordata > Aves > Charadriiformes > Laridae > Chroicocephalus > Chroicocephalus ridibundus. The sequence goes on from NC_086287.1 coordinate 27,871,206, forward strand.
ATTCAGTGATCAGAAACCAGCAGCTTCCTCAAGCAAAACCTGCTGTAAACCTGCTGTAGTCTTGTGCTCTCCTTTTGTCTGCTTGCACCCCCTCAGCTGCAGCAGAAACTGCTCTTATGAGTGGAACTGGACTTTTTTTTTTTTTGCATACCTCAGGTTTTAGAGAGAAACAATTGGGGGCAATATCTACTCCTCCCAACAGTAAGCGTGCGACTGAGCCCTACATCCCTGTTCTTTCAAAACTGCCCCTTCTTAAGTGCCTGCGGATTGTGGTCTCCAGTCCCAAGCTAGCATCTTTAAGGAACAGAATGACTTGCACGTAGAAGCAATGAAGCTGTACATTAAGTACCAAAAAAGAAAAAAAATTAATCGGTGACTATCTCTGTCACGCAAAGATAAATATATGGAAACAAAGAAAAGCACTAGCTTTTGTGCCAGTTCCCTTTAAGACTCAGACCTTCCTATCTGCTTTTTAATGCAATTTTAATTGTTGGAGTGGAATGCACTGTCCCTGGGGTATTTTGTTGCACTTTCCCAATGAATAAACTTACTTGGTTTTTAAATTAAAGATCTCTATCAGTTTTGAGCTGGCTTTTTTCTTCTTTTCTTTTTTTTTTTTTCCTCCCTGTTAGTTATTTCAGTGTATTGTTAATGCTGCCGCATCCCTTGTGCTGTTCCCTCCAGGCTTCTTTTGGATCTACTGCCTCTGCCATCTGCCAGCTCTGGTGGAGGAGCCCTGCAGACTTTGCTTATGGGCAGTTCAGGGTTTGTTGGGCAGTTTCAGAGAGGTGTTGCCTGCAGTATCAAAGTCCAATTTAATATGTATGTGGCAGCTTTTCCTCATGGGGGAAAGGGTGTCTGGTCTGCTTATTTCATAGCAGGTGAATGTGTGTATGTGTGCTATTAATTCCTTATACAATACTGCAAAGATCTCCAGTAATTTAATTTCTAAAGGAATCAGATGGCGGTTTTAATATCTTATTCTATGCCAGAAATGTGTCCTTTTTGTATCCTAGGCCTGGTGTATTTACAGCTGAGCCCTGGGAGAGTGAATACTATTATGCAGAGAGGTGACAACATGACTAGAAAGGAAAGTTGATGGAGTAAGTCTCAGAAAACAGCAAAGCTCCCTGAGTGGCACCTGAAGGTGGGAAAGGGGAGAGGAGTATTTGTTTTCCTGACAGTGAGAAGGCAGACTCTCTGCTCTTCACTCCTGAGAGAAAAGCAAAAGTCTGCCACTCACCCAGCACTGAAGATGAGAGAAGGCAGGGTCATAGAGCTAGATGGTCATGAACTGGGGCTGGTTTCTTCATGTCGCAGGCTGAGGTTTAAGTCCACGGTTCTCATTTCTTAGGCCTTCAATTAGGGATTCAATTGTTCCTGTGATTCGAGGACAAGAAACCATACTGTTTATCCTCTGCAGTTTGAAATGGTAGTAAATGCTGCAAACTGCTGATAGCAATTGGTCGTGGGGAGTATCCAGTCCGTTGAAGCCTTATGTTTAGATGTGACTGAGTTGAGAATTTGCTGAGTTACTGACTTGCAGTCAAGCTTGTTATCTAATGCCATTGTGAGTGAGAGACAGCCCTTGGCTAATTCTGTATCAGACACCCAGAAAATGAAAAGTCCATGACCTGGAAACGGGCAGATGAGAAATGACCCAGGGGAAAAAAAAAAAAAGTCATCCGTGTACAAAGAGAAAAAACTAAACAGGGAGAATTTCCTGAACTGCCAGCCTAGTAGAATCATTGGTTCTGTGACCACAGAAGAGTGGAGTACAAATGAGCAAACCATGGGACTTCTGTGAACTCTGGAAACTCTGTTTCCAGAACACGATTTCAAAGAGGCACCAACAGCCCTGGGAAGAAGGCAGGGAACAGGGCTGCATCCAGTGATCCATCTGCTAATTTTTATTGTAGGACAGAATGATGGGGAACCATTGCCCTACTCTACACAGCTCCCAGGCTGTGACATTGCACCTCATTTGTTTAGGTTTGTGATGACACAACAGGATTTTTCATAACACTGATCAAATTTTTGTATCTAAAGGTATGACAAATACTTGCATGTGTTCATATAGGTGTGCACTGAGATAATCTCTGTGGTTTTTAATTCCTCTAAAGGAGAAGTGCTGCCCAAGGGCCACAAGCACAAAATTGCATCAGTGGCATAGGCAGCAGTCTTCTAGGATGTCCTGCTGTGCACAGCTGAGGGGAGGGACAGAAGAGGTCATCTGGACTAATTCTGCAAGAAAATTAATGTAATAAGCTGATTACAGGAAGATAATTGTGTTTAATTCAAGGCCACCTGGAAATGAAGCATGTTGTTTACCACACGTACTCTGTTCATTATGTGATCTATAGGTAAAGCTAACCGTCCAACAGAGTTTAAACAATTCCTATTTTTTTTATAGTCAAGAATAAATGAAAAATAAAATCTCCAGTTAAATCAGAATCAAAGCAGAGTGGGATGAATCCTGGAAGCAGAAGAGGGAACTGCCTGTACGAACTTGTAATTTTCAGTCCTCTTGAGAGTGCTGTGCTAGAGAAGTTCACTGTTACAAACTGGACTGCTGGCAGGTGCCCAAAACAGATTGACTGCGTGCCCTCTGCGTGCCAACCAGGCGGTAACTTACGGGCAAAGCAGCCCCTAGGGCTGTGCCTGCTGCCGGAATGATCTTAGGTATTTTTCCTTTCTTGGAGAGCTTGTTGGCATTTTTTCCTCACTGTTCCACAGCACTTACAGTAGTAAGGTGCACCTAAGCTCCTCTATTTATGCTACGTGCTCTGCTGAGCTAGTAGGTAGGGAGAAGCTAGTACGTAGGGAATACCCAGGTAACAGCACAGTATCGTACTGCTATAGATACAGGTCGAGGTTGAAGGTGGCTTGCATCTTACGGAGTGCAGACAAGAACTTGGATCTGCCTTCATCTATTCATATAAGTCATTCTCATTCTCTGCATCACACCTGAAGCAGGATAAATTTAACATGGAAAAGAGACTTTGTCAGTGGCAAGACTTGTCTTCCGCTTAATTGGGATGCAAAATTAATTGAGCTATAATCCAGTGTGCTCTAAGCATACTTCAGTTCTGATGAAATCATAAAACTTGCCTGGGTCTGAACACATTACCTCAACAAGTTAACAGAAGTACAGGGACTGCAGAAATTAATGATCCAGAAAAATAAGTTGCTGGAGGCCTCAAAAGACCTATATATAAAAGGCCTTTTTTTGGATAATCTCTATGCAAGAAGAGACTTTGAGAGAAAACCAGTGACAGTCATCCACAGTCTGCTGATGCCTCTGCAAATCCTAATAACCAAAGCTGGTTGAAAACAATCTGTAGCATAACGCTATAGATCTGGTAAAAGAGGCACAAGATGCAGCTGACGCAAGTTTAGCACAGTACAAAATAAGTTCAGCTATTTATATTTAGCAAATGATAATCACAAATACCTTAATAAAACCATTTTCCTATGCAAAGAATTGAACGCTGACTAAGAATATGTTCATATACACTCTGGTAAAGTTGAGGTGAGATAAAAGTTGCCATTGTGCAAGTTACAACTTAGCTCATACAAGCCATTTCCTTGCATCATCTTCTGACGTCTGTAGTCAAAGGACCACAGAAATGGTGGTTGAAGGGACCTCTGGAGGTGTTTAGTCCGGCCTCCCCCTAGGAATAGTGCTGTTACCAATGGGCCACCCATGTGAGACTTAGAAACCTTCCATGGTGGAGACACTACCATTTGCTTTCGGTAACCTGTGCCAGTGCTGCCCCACTCACCTTATGAAGAAATTTCACCTTACGTCCTGCCTGAGTTTCCCAAAATACAACTTGTAACCGTTCCCTCTGCCTTTTTGTTACCATCTGTTACTACCAAGAGTTTGGTTCCACTGTCTTTGTAACTCTTCTTCAAATAATTGAGGTCTACAGTTAGAACTGTGTGTGTCGTCTGTCCCCCCCCCACACCCCCTGCCAAGTCTCCTCTGTGCCACATGAAAGAACCCCAGGACCCACAACATTTCCCCATAGATCATGTGCCCTGGGCCCCTGACTTTCCTCACTAGCCCTCTTCAGCACCTTTTCCTATTTCAGGTGGTACGCCACTCTCTCTGCTAGTGCTGCTTTCTGTTACAAACAGGATGCCAACAACAAATGGACTACTGAATCCTAGGTCCTATGCCCGCTAGATCCACCAAATCCACTTAAATCCACTGCATCTTAGGCTGTGGGTTTTTTTACAGTGCTTCCTAAATTAAATAATTTTTTCCTCCCATCTACATCACAATAAAACAAAAGCAGTAGTTTTGTGAGGTGCAGAATGAACGTACCGTGGTTTCCTGTGGATTTATGTTCCTGAAAAATTGTGAGCACTCACGGAAGCTTTTCTTCCAGCTGAGCATTTGTAAGTGATTTTTTCACATGTGATCTCTCCAGTGTTTAATACATGCACGGTGCACTCTTTTCCTGAATCAGGGTATTTACAGGGTCCCTCTCCTCTAACTGGCTACCTACTAAACCTGCAGGAACTTAATTAGCTGTGAAATTTATGTCGTTTATCAAATCTAATTGAAATAAACCAACAGGTTCCAAAGTTACTGGGCAGGAGTGTGAGGACACACAGAATTTAACACATGCACCAACCATGAGAACACAAGCTTTATTCCCTTAGGAAGCCAGGCTCAAAAGCCCGCTTTTATGCTCTTAATGCAGACTTGTCTGGACTTTTATAGCAGGTGCTGCTCTGAGGGGTTTTGCTCTTGGGGTCCCAGTCAAGAACAGAACAATCTGGAATATCAGAGTAATTTTAGCCCAGTGAGCACCATCCCCATCAGGTTCTTGCTATTTTAAGTGTGTGACCCCTCTTAGGAGGAGCTGACTATGCACTGAGACTCTGAACAGGTTAATCAGCTAAATGCTTATCTCCCCAATATGGTAAATAAGTGTCTGGAGTACAGCAGGGAGCCAGATCTGATTTTTATTCGCAGCTAGGGCTTGTATTCAGATAGGCATCACGGAAGATATCTACCACTTCCACTACACTGAGGGAGGAGGGAGGGGATAAAGTCTGGAAAAGCCAGGAGTAGCTTTCCCTCCCTGCAGAATAGAGGAGATGTTTATTCCTCTGGACAGTAAAAGTTTTAACCTTGTGGAGGCACTTCCCATCTCATTTTTCCCAAGTCAGCAGGGACTATTCTGTCTCTGACCTTTTCCTATGGTGCCGTTGAATGTCCTCTTCCACAAAATGCCCATGCGTAGCGGACTCTGCCCTGAGCTCCTCTGTGTAGCCTTTCCCTTTTTGTGCCTGTAATTGCACGTCTTCGCCCTGAGGTTGTGCCCTCCTTCACCATCACTCGATGCTTATTTCCTTAACTCAAGTGCTCAATGCTGCTGGCGGGACTGAAGGGGGGCACCTGCCCACAATGCAGCTTTTCTAATCTGTTTCGTGATCTCAAAGCTCTTTCAAAAGGTAGGTCAGGACCATTACCCCTGGAAGGTCAGGAGCAACGCCAATTTATACCAAAAACGTGGGAAAAATCTAATAGAAGTAAGGTGAGGTGGCACTTGCACTTATGTGTAGATGTGGCACCTAAGGACATGGTTTAGTGGTGGACTTGGCTGTGTTAGGTTTACAGTTGGACCTGAGGGTCTTAAAGGTCTTTTCTGAAATAAATGATGCTATGATTCTATGAGGTACAACAAAACATTCTCCAAATATTCTTGTTGAAACTATGTATAGAGAGTGAAAAGTGAGTCAGCCTAAAAGACATACTGCCTCTTTCGTCTCTGATGTGGGGAAGTCAGCACTTTACATTAGCTTTTAGCTTCCTTCTAGGTGAATTTAAAACTCATTCTGTATTTACCGAGGAAGGCCAGAAGAATCAATAAAGGCCTTGGCTTTCTAGAGGTGATCATCTCACCAATCATTTCTGTCTCTGTTCTGCGCTAAGGGCTTAGATAAGAAGGTTTTGTTTTTGTTTTCTTTCTCCTTAATGGATAGGTTTCTTAATTAGGATGGGGGAAAAATGACTGCAATTTTGCTGTGGCAAATTAAAACCAAAATGAGGTAGCAAAGAGCAGGGTCTGGAGGGGAGGGGGGCAATCAGAGACAGCTATTGATTTTGAAATGATGGAGGAGCCAAAGGAGAGCACACAGCCTGGAAGAGAGACTCATCTTTCAAAGCACCGTTCTTGCTTAAAACCAATCAGTCCAGGCAGAAGTGTTGGTTGTGGCTCAAGCTTCAGAGTTCGCTTTGTTTCCAGACAGAATTTAAATTTTGGAATGACTGGCTGTTTCATAAAGGCATGGTTCTTTAGACAAATCTTGGGAGTGTGGAGCTAGGAATCATGGGATGGAGATGAACAAAAGTAAACCTGGGTGGAGCATTGAGAAATTCTTAGCAGTTGTGGTAACAAAAAAATGTTTGGAAATAGTTTCTTACAAGGATGAAGAAAAAGTGTCGCTGCTCACAGCCAAGGCAGGCAGAGGAAAAGGAACAAACATAAGCTGAATATAGGACGAGCACCAAGATCTAACACCCTTCTCACTCCCAGTTGTTGCACAGCATGTCCCATCTTTTCTAGAACAGAGAAAACCGATCTGGTGTTGTCTTATTTTGTCCCAGTGGCTGAAATCAAGCTCAGGTACAGTGTTCTGCCACTCCAGTCAGCACATTCGTATATACACTGGCCTTGTCCCCCTTGGCTTTTCAGAAAGCATTCCTCCAAGATTAGTCAGATGTTAGTCTGACCTTCCGTCAAATATAGCCAGCACCTGGAAAAGCTGTCAGAGAACAGCACCAGTCTTGTAATGACTGGTTTGAGTTTGTTGGCTTGTTCTCATTGCTATGATGAAACATGACTTTGCAGAAGTGCTGATTTTCAGGTCTCTATGGCAAGGGGTCAGGAAGATTTTAGCTGTACTACTGCAAATAATCTGCAGCCATTCTAAACCCAGGTAAATGCTGTGCATAAATAAGCCCCTTTTCATCCCAGACTGCTGAAAATATGCCACAGGTCCTTTTAAAGCAAGGGGTTTGTTCCGCCATGTAGGAGACCTGTCTTCTATTCTACACATTGCCATTGCTCCATCAAATCCTCATCACAATGCTGGTGACAAAATGGCATCTCTTTTGGTCGCCATATGGCTGGCAGGTTGTAGGAGATAGCGTGTCCTTGTCCACAAACCATTTTCCCCCCTGACTCTTCCTCTTGCCTCCAAGCGGTGCTAGAAGTGCAACAAAAATCTGTCCTTTCCCTGCTGCCTCCTCCATCGTTGTAGCTGAGATGCTGCCATGTCACCAGTTCCCTGCCTGAATCCCAACTGTAGGCAACACACATAATTAGCTGGCAGAGAGAGTTCTCCATCCCCTCCTAGCGCCCCATCCTCACTTGTCAGCAGCAGGAGCACACCTCTCCAACAACTGTTTCTGTGGCTGCTCCTGCCATTGACAGCTGCTGCTGGATGTCTAATACGCGTGTAGGTATATGATCCCCTCTGAGCCCTTCCTGGCCCATTGCTGTGGTTGTGGTCCAGGAGACATGCAAGTTTGGCATGCTGTTTTGATGCTTCAGCGTTTACCTGGGCTGAAAGCGGAACCAGTCTGCAGACATCTCCTGGCTTGCACAGGGGCGTTACGCAGAAAGGCAAGTCTTGCATAGTCTTATCACTTTTCTAATCCACTAGCGCTACTTCTCTTCTCCTAGGGCAAAGCAAGAAGGGAGAAATTAAAGGAAAGGATCCCAGGTGAGCAAGCGTAAAGAAGCAAAGACACAGCATGCTCTTTCTGATCCCTGTGGCCTACTCACCCTGTAGCTGCAAGCATCATTGCACATTATTCTGGAACAGCAGAGGCTGCTCAATGCTGAAGGCTGCATTCCCTGGCTCCACAGATCTTTAATACTTCCTTTTCCTGGAATCCCCACAAGAAATGCTGTTTTTCCAGGTGACATGGAACCTATTGAGAAACCATGGGTCCCATCTGGAGAGTAAGTCTGCAGGTACCCAGTGTTTAATTTATTAAATATTATTTTCTGCAACAGAAAAGTGGGAGAAAGAGAAACATTAGTCACATACTTGCTTAATTGAGATCTAATAGCCAAGGTCAGTGCTCAGCCAAGAATAGATAGCAGAAGCCTCCCGTGATGTATTTTTGTGATGAGACGTTCATAGCACACAGACTGATCTATTATCGGTTTTCACTATGAAAAATTTAACTATGTCCTGGAATATGCTCAAATCTATTTTGCATCATTTCCTTGCTTTTTCATTTAAAAATATCTTTCCGTTGAGACCTCACGACCGTGCAAATTAGCAAATCTCTGCTGTGTGGAGAGATTGCTTCACCTCCACTGAAGTGCAGCTATTTGTTCTTTTGCCAGCCCTCTGCAAGATGACAATACCTGTTTGTCAGTGTCTAGCATGCTTTTCTGTGCTTTAAACAAAAAACCTGAAAGGAAAAAGATGAGTGCTCAAGGGAAGATGCTGCAATGGGCACATCGCTGAGAAGGAGCACCAGACTTTTGCCTCAAGCTCTGTTCTGTATGTCTGCAATGTTCCAGCGCAGCAGAAGTGACATGTGACCTACCTGCTGGTCTACAGCACCTCTCTGGTCTCCTGGAGCACTTTAGCCTACAGGCCCAGCGTGACCATCTACTTGGTTTGTTCTTTCTGGCTTTTACATATGGGTCTGTGCAGGATGCATCAGTGTTCCTCCCCAAACCTAGCATTTCCAAACATTTTAGGCCACAAAGCCTTTTCCCCTCCATTTTTTCCCCATAGACGACAAAGCAACCATCTCCCCAAAACTTTAACTGAGCGGACAGGAGAGATATGATTTATATGGCTTCACAGACCCCTGAGCACTAAACCTAGAGAGCTGATGAAAGAAAGACCTCTGGAGAAGAAAGGAGTAAGGTCTCTGAGGAATGCACCTTAGCTCCTCTGGTACCTGAGATGATGCAGCTGTAATTTCTTTGCAAGGGGCTACAGCACAGGATGTGGCCTGATCCCACTGAGCAAGAACCGAAAACATAATCCATGTGGGTACTAACAGCGAGCTTGAATACACTAGGTGCAAGGAGGCTTTATGTTCTGGTGCACCATTTGCCTTCTGTCTATCCTTGCAGTACCTATTGCTGGTGAGCTCCAAGCTCCTGGTGCTACTAGGGTTGAAGTTGTTCACCGTGATGCTCCCTAGAGCACCTCTCTTGCAGCATGGGTGCAAGGTCCTCCAACAGACTGCTCTCTGCACGTGCACAGTAGGTGCCTAAGAACTGGCAAGTGGTTCAGACCGCATTGCTCCTGAGGACACTGCGTGGACATACAGTGCAAGAACCACAATGTAGTAATGCAAACCACACCCCTTCTGTCTTTGCACTGCAGTGGCCGTCAGTGTAAAAAGTACTGAGACACTGGCCCCCTTCTGCTGATGGAGTGGGAAGAAACCACCCCCGTATCCCAGTGTCTACCACTCTACCAGTCTGGAGAGAGGACAGCGTGGTTCTCACCCATTCTCAAAAGAGGGAGAATGAGTTTGGGGCTTTTAGAACAACACACAAACATTATTGCCTGGGAGCCTGGCATCTGGCAGGGAGAGGAGAGAGCGGTCGCCATGGTAATTCTTCACCTCATTTAACTGCAAAGTAACCTCTTGTGTCATTACCCGCAGCCATTCCCAGCACATCTGCCCTGTGCACAGCACGGGCAGCAAGTGGCCCGTGTATCCACGTACACAGCAACCCCTGCCCACAGCGCACACACACACCACACACATCCCCTGCTGGGCAACACCCTTGCCCATATACGATACACAACATCTATGTGCTGAGCAAATACACATTCCCTCAGCTCTCTCCCGCTCATATCACCTATGCCTCCAGATATCCGCCCAGGATTACAGTCCCTGCTCCTACAACTATAGGTCCCTCTGCTGCACAGGCATAAGATGCTTTAGAAGCACAAGATCAACGCATGCTCCGCCAGCTGCCAAAACACGCACCCGCATGTCTCCCCCAGCCTTGCCACAACACCTGCCTACAGCTCTTGTACAGTTTATTCTTGGATGCATTTTGTTTTCATGCTGTGGCATGAACAAGGAATAAATTCATCCCTGTCTCATTCATTTTCCTCTGTTTCTGCCTCTGAGAAAAAAACGTCCCTGAGATGCAGATCTATAAGGAGAGGCCTGTGTGCCTCTCTGCAGTGCCAACTCACAGGAAGCTGGTGGTCAGGTCATTTGATGGCCCTGACTTGGACCCTGCTGCTCACATTTCTTGGCAGCTAACTATAGGAAATCAATCTCAATTCCATTTCTCCTCAAAGCACCTTGTGGGTCCCTGCAGGAGGGCTCCGTTCCCTGCTGTGACTGATTTTATAGCATAGTGGGAGCATGGTAGATAGGAGCCATGAGCTGAGTCCATAAGTCCTCTGCTACACAACAGCCAGGTATCACCCCATATCAAAAGGTGAAACTCAGCTCCCACTTACACCACCAGACACAGTCTGGGGACCTCTCCCAAGCTACCACTGTCACATCAGGTTCCCGCAGCTCTTTCAGAAGGTGCTGGTGTGCTTAGAGCTTGGGCAGTGTTACTAGGGTGGGCACAGACCTGGCCTCAGCCAGGCCAGGCAGCAACTAGAAACTCTTCAGCCACAAATATGCAACAGCTCCAGCTAACAGGGCCCACAGGAGCCAGCAGGAGTTGACTTCTTGGAGCCTCAAGTTCCCATACTGCATGGTGCAAGCGTCCTTTTCTGCCTTGTGCTGTGGTGAGTTTTAACAAGCACGTAGCAAAGGCAGACAGTCAGGGATGGCCCATACCATGAGGGTGACAGTCACCTGAGTCTACCAACTAATAGGGTTGGTAACAACCAAGTCACACTTGTTACTGGTGTGCTCTATGCATATGGCCTACAAAATGCTCTAAGAAGCGCTTCAGGTAAAATGTCTCCTTTAGAGAGCTGGCAGGGACGCCTACCCATATCCTTTTAGACCCACCCTCCTCTTTGTAAACCTTTCAAGGTCACCCTGCTGACTTTAGCTCTCTTTCTCTTGAGGTCCCCTACCCCTCCTAAAAGCACCTCAACATCACCATCCTCAAGCCCGAGTGCCCTAATCTGAGTACGATCCTGCTAATACAACCAGTCATCTGATGTACGTATGTGAGGATACACCCGAAATGAGATTTCCCCACCTCTGGCAAGGCAGTTCCAGTTCTCCCAGGACTGGTCAGGGTTTCACATCTCATCCTCCCCCATATCCAGGAAGTGACAGGCACCTGCACGTGGTAATTCACCTTCCCACCCCTGCTTCCCTCTCTCCCCATCCCCATCATCGCTACCTGCACGCCTGCCTGTGGCCGATCTCAGGTCCCTCCGGAGGCACAGGCCCTGCTTTTAGCTCTGCACAGGAGGTGGGAGCCAGGCACAGTCCATGCTGCTTGCAGAGCCCACAGCCAGCCCAGCTGGGGTTGCTCCAGCCCGGAGAAAGACACCTAATGCCTGAGTACACACTTCCCTCTTATGGCCGCGCCCGATACAGCAACCGCTCAGGCCTGCAGCATCTTCACTGGAGATATGATTTTCCTGTGAATATTGACATTTCCCATAGCCGCCTCTTACACTTGTCAGGCACAGACATCTCTCCCCTGCACTTTGGGCAAGCACGGAGCCAGCCTTGCCGCCCTGTTTGGCTAATGCTGCTCAACACACACCCTGTGCGCAGCGTGAGCGGGAAAGACAACTCGAGCGCTCAATATGTGTCCTGCCTGCAGCATCGCACTGTCTCTCCGGTGGACGCCCAAGCACCCACTCCTGGTCCTGGGGCAGATTTCCCCTGTGGTAGGGCACAGCCTCTAACATCTTTCCTTTGCTCAAGTTAAGCATGGCTTTTACTTACTATGATCTTGAAGGGAAAGTTTTTAACTACCTAGTTATGGGTAGGTTAGGGTTCTGTTCAATTTCTCCCTCACCCCATGCCACTGTATGGCAAAGCCTCTCTCTCTTCTATCCAAATAATAATACCCTTGCAAAAAGGAGAGGCAGCAGCCTTCTGTTTTCCTGTACTGACCTTTTTCTCTGGACTGAGCTTCAGGTAGCTGGTTCTTCTGTGCTCCCATCACCCATAATACCAGACTGGCAATTCAAGAGCAATTCGCTGCACAGAAGGGGTAGTTTCCCCTTACATCTAATCTATGTCCACCTTCCCCCAGCCACCTAGTCAGTTCAGTTCATCGACCAGAAGGAAAACTAGTCAATTTTCCATGGGATAATCATCTGTTGGATCAGTGAGTTGACCTGACTCACTTTGCAGGTAGAAAGCTGAGCATTAAAAAAAAAGCTCCTTTAGCCATGTCTTTTGTCAACTTCTCTATCTCCCTTCATCCAGTTTTTCTGAAGAGGAGAGGCAGCAGAATGAGAACTCGCAAAACTGCCTGGAATCTGAAAGGGGACAAACTGCTCCTTCCTTCCTTCTCCGAGCTAAGGTTTGGTCACTGCTCAGGTGCTAGTGTACTGTCCTCACCATCTCTCTTCTCTGCAGTATGCTGCCTTCTCACATGCCACCTTTGCAATTGCATCAGTAAGGGATGAAACAAAAATTATCAACAAAGACACATTTTCAAGGGAACACTGGTTCTAGTTCTATTCTTCACACAGGACCAGGAGAATAAGGAGGAACCTGTCCAGTCTCCTGCAGTACCAACAACGTTGTCAGAAGCAGCAGAAGCATTTGTAGTCCTTCTTGAAGTCCTCCACAGCAGCCTGATTGTGTTCTGCCAGGCTCAGTCCCCTTTACCAGGGTTTCCCAGAGCACTCCGCAGCCGTTGATAAAGTGAGACCACATCTGCTCTGAACCTCTTCGCCAGGCTACTGATGGGAGGAGGGTTTGGGGTCACTTCCATAGTGCCAAAAGCCATAGGCCCAGATCCTCAAAAGTATTTAAGCACCTAAAAAGAAGTTAGGAATTAAAATATCATGGGGCTTTGGGTCCTAATGAGAATGCAGTTATATTGGTATTCAATGTTTTTGCTGATGCAGCTGATAGTGCTTGGAAAAGTTCTGCTCAAAAAAGAGCCCTATTCTGCTGACATAAGCTGCCTCCACACAAGGAGGGCTTCACTGGTACAACTCTGCTGCTACAGCGATATCACACGCATTTACATGTAAATTAGGGCTTTGTTTATACCGCACAGATGCAGCCTTTCACTTCATCCCGGATGGGGAGGGGAGAGAGAGGGTAATGGTCTCTCTGCTCTCATTTTATGGACTAAGAAAGCAAGGCACAAACGAAATGAACTAATTGGCTCAATATCACCCAACATGGGTGGCAGAAAAGGCAGAGACTCTGGTCATAGGTTACAGCCACCGGACTTTCTTCACTGCTAGAGGCAGGGTGACAAGATCCCCATAAAATAGGATCCCCATCACATCAACTACGCAAGGTCAAATCTCCAGTGTGTCTGAGATGGAGGGGCTAGTAATGAATGCACCAGGGAGCCCTGAACCTAGGGAACTGAGGCGTATTTAGATGCATCAAGCGCTGTCAGAAAGTAACTGAACCTGAGACATAAAGAAAGTTTCTACTACTACGCTGCTTAACCACTTGCCAACCTGAGCGGCAATACGCACGAGCGTCAATGAACGTCCATGGAGGATGGACCTGAGAGCTGAAGCAGTATGGGCGACTAACGACATACCACAGAAGCTACCGAGATTACCTTGCTTCCAACCACTGCTGCCCAAGTGAAAATGCACTGAATGCACCTCCATTCTGCCAATACTCCTGTATATTGACCACAGATTCTGCCAGGACATATTTTCATTTATAAAAGCCGACATAAGCCAAAAATGATAAAATAATTGATCCTATCATCTCATTCATTCCTTTGCAAACCTGCCTCTGCTGCTCTACTAAATTATATATTTGACATGGTTATAAGTGGAATTGCATGGTGGGACCAAACTCATCATTTTTGCTAGTAAAGTTTTACCCTCAGATCAGCTTCTCTCAGTGGCAAACACAAGGGTTCCTGGAGTTACAGCTTTTGTTGGTCCCACAGTGCCAGTAAGTGACCTGAGAACACACATCACCGCACAGTTCCACTGTGATGGCATAAAGAAAGATCCAAAACTTGGGCTCCAGAAAAAGCAGGTGTTGCCATGGGTTGGATGAAACGTAATGAAAGTGGGTGGATATTACTGCTGGCCTTAAGCTATAAGATACAGTCTAGCTCCATTGTAGAAAAACAGCATTCCAAAACGCTGCACAAGTTACTGCCCAAAAGAGAAGCAAACATCCAGAAATTTGAACTGGGCGGGATGGAGGCGGACAGGGACATGACTTACTGAGTACTGTTTTGCACAGGAGTCTTGGGGATAGGGAATACGAGAAAAAGCAGATAAAGCATAGAGAAGAAGGCTCCAAACAAAGCTAGGATGATCTTGGTACTCAGCCCTGACTGAAACCTAGAGAAAAACAGCTCTGTGGTACTGTCTGAAAGAAGGCTGGAGCCATGAGCAAGGAAAGTGTCCTGCTGCCTGATTCCCTCACACCATTGGAAACATAACCTTATACACGTTTTGTAACTTTAAAAAAAAAAGTGTAAATACAGTTATTTACTTCTCTCCTAACTGAAGGATTAAGGTTTTGGCTAGCTGTATGTATCAAAAGGAATAACAGCTACAGGGGGTTAAGTCAGTCTGTCATTAATCCCCTCTGCCACACTGGATTGCCTCCCATGCCCTGATGTGCTGGCCAACACCCTGATCATTCACATGTCATCCCACCCCCTCTTACATCTGTTTTCTGGCTCATCAGACCCATATAATATACATCTTTCAGTCCCTGATATATCCTCTCAGGCCTCTCACACCTCTGATCGCAAACCTCCCATCCTGACTCCTTTCCCATTTCATCACAAAAACGTTACGCAAGCCTGGCTGGTTTCTCCAGGCAAACACACTGAACAGCAAACAGTTCCTCACATTTACAAATTCTGGTCAGTGCCCAGAGACAGGTTCAGTCAAGCCTTCACTGAAAAAAAGAAAAAAAAAAAAAAAAAGAGGGGGGAAATAATCTGAACAGTCTTTTTAGCATTGTATAGCTTTAGAGGATATTTCCGGAATGATATTATTCTCTGAGCCAGTGAAACCGAAGCTGTGGTGAGCCTAGAACTGTAGCATTCACAGCAGAAGGTGTTAAGGACAGGGAAGGTCTCTCCTGGAGCAGAAACACAACTCTCAGCCAGCTTAGCTAAATTTAAACCAACCAACTCCATTGTTTAGGCAGAGGTACCTGCCTCTCCTTGCCTCCACCAGAAGGAAGCAATCTGCTGTAGGCATTCACAGTTTACCTACTTATCAAGATATGCTGAGGAGAGATGATGGTCATTCCTATACCAGGCTAGCCAACCTTCTAAGCATCGGCCCTTCTTATGAGCTACGCCAAGGCCTCTCCAGCTTCCCATGAAGTTTAGCTAGGTGCTTGACAAATTCTCCTAGGGCACTCTCATAGCTATCGGCTTTCTTCAAGGGCTATTTGATTAGCTATAAGGTCCCCAACGAGCCTTCCACACTTCTGTTATTTCTTCTCCTATGCTTCAGACAGGCATTCTGCCATTCAGACCCAAACTAAAAACCAGGGTTCAGAGCTCCCCTGGAATCATTTCCCAGCACAGTCCCTGCTATTACAGGTTGCTATAACTGTGAAAGAAAAACAGGAAACAGAAATAATACTCACCTCACAGCCTTGCATCGGTCTGCCCAAACTGCAGCCTTTTCAATTACACTTTTAGCACTCATTCCGTGCTTACTTCAGTCTGCACCTGGAGACGGAAGATGAAGAAGAGGAAAGGCAGCTGGAGAATGTAGACTGTTCCCTCTCAGAGCAGCCTGACTGCTATTAACTGCCTTGAATGCAATGGCTGAGAAACTGCTTATTTTGTCTTTGTATTGCAAACGTAAAAGTCAAAGGCTTAGGCTTATTTCTGACTACAGCCACCTTAAGACCTTCCATCATGACTCTGCGTAGCTGCTATCATTCACATACGCGATTTTGTCTCAGTTATCAACTCTCTCCTTTCTCAAAGGAAATTCTTCCCATCAGTCACATCTTCGTGACAAGTTCTGATTATCTCTTACCACTTCAGAAGGCCCTCAGTCTCTCTGTTTGGGATGCTGGAGCAGAAAATTTTTCTGCTATGCTTCTCTGTCCCAGTGGTTACACAATTGTTCCTTCCTGAATTTGCCATTCTGCTGTTTCCAAACTTCACAACCTCACTCTGTGATCCCCAAACCTACAGACAGCTGGAAACAGTACCCACTGACTCATGTCAGTGATGTAAGTGCTCTGTTAATACAAGCTTGCTGCACAGCAATCCCTGCCCGTTGGACCTGTTACTTATGGTCCGCTCTTCCTTTTGACTCATTAAATTTTTTGATATGGTCCTTTGCTTCATTCAGTTGGCTGAGCAAGGCTCTTTGCTCTGCCAGCTCACAGGAATAGCATTCCTGAGACCTAAAAGGAAACTTAGAACTGGAATTTGCTGTTCTGGGTTTATTTGTCTCCTCAGTTTTGCAACTGCGTATTCCAGACACGCAAGCTGCAGCCACCTCTGCACAGGCACCTCATGTGTGGTGACCTCATGACCATATCAGAGCCGCCCACAGGTGTGACTCCAGGAGCTCTGTGGGATGTGCTTGGTGCTGCCTATGGCAGCAGCTGTGCCCTGGAATGGCACCTCCGTGCTGGGACTTGTCTCCATGGACATCCTGGACTCTTCTGTCCCTGCAGCCCCAGAGTGAGCGTGGCCTTCCCTGACCCCTGCACTGTGCCAGGAAGGGACAGATGCCCCTCGGACACCAGGTTACGCTGGCCCCACACTAAAGGCAGGGTAGGTCCTGGCAACGCAATGAGGTTCCATGTGCAGGGGAGCACTACAGCCGCTGTGTGAGACTGCCCGGTCCTGCAAGAGTTAACCAGTGGGTCCCTTAATGTTTTTTCTTCCTGTGTTTCCTAAACCAAAACTGAAACCATTGCATTGTAAGGGTTTGTGCTAGTTGGGTTTAAAGACAGATGAAGTAACCAGTCTGCAGGTACCTAGCTGAGGAGGGGGTTTGGGCTCTAATTGAACAGATAACACGACGGTGAGATCCAATGCCTGGCAGGTGAAGCAGTTTATCCTCTCCAGAAGTAAGGCATTAGCAGATGAAACTCCTCCGTGCGCAGGTGGGTGGGGAGTGGAGGGTGCTGCCCCACACATGCCCGGTCATCGTAGACTGGTGGACCACCTGCACCCCACGGCACAAACTGGTCAGTACAACTCAATCCATTCTGTTCAAAGGGAGAGGAGGCAGGAAGAAAATGCCAACAGCTGACTATGGCAACGGGGGAAAAAATTCCTACAAAAAAAGTTCTACAGTATGTGGTCCCCTGGTACTCTTCTCTCTCTCTTGCTCACTCATTTCCTTTTTTCATTATAATATTTGTACATTTCCTCATAGATCACTTCAACTCTGCAAAGCCCTCCCCTCCTTATCCAGAAAAAGCTCAGCAGCAAGAGGGGTCCCTGTGCCTCTTCCCCACCAGTGCTCCTGACTGCACCTTCACTGAAGCCAGTCCGCTTGCACAAGCGCCCAAATGCCGAACAGGGGTGTTTGCTCATTTGATCACTAGGTCCTTCCCAGCAACACCAGTCTCCCCCATGCTCCCGTCCTGCAACATGAGAGAGGGGACATGGCCCATCCCATCTTAGCTGACGGCTCTGTCTCACTGCATACCGAAACCAGGTGAAGAAAGAATGCTTCTCAGGCAAGTCCGTACCTGCTTTAGTGGCAGTCATGATACGGGAGCGGCTACAGAGAGCAAGAAAAGGAACAAGGTCTCACACAGCTCTAACCCCACATGGTCCCACACCCAGCCTGCGCTTGTTACCCCTGAGCCTGTGTTTGTACCCCTCATTACAAAAAGCCCTCTTCTCCAAAGGCGACCCAGAGATTTGAAGCGTACTGGACACATACTACACATACTGGCCACAGCCTACAAATAGGCTGAAACCAGGCTGTGAAGCTCTCCCAAGTCTTCTTGAGGGAAAAAAAAATGCCTGTCTTTCACAGAAGCTAATTCAGTTTTGTTAGGAACTACATGTTCATATTGAATTTGCACTGAGATCCATGAGAAAGGCTCCAAGATGTGACTATAATACAAAAAAATAACTATCCATAGTAGTAGCAAATCCCCCCCAAAATGATGAGACCATTCTCTCAAATTCATTTGCTTAAACCTGTTAACTTTCCGTTGCGTTAACTGAGATTTCTTCTGATTGATTGTTTCAAGTTACATTCTAAGAAACACCATGGCCCTTCCCTCTCAATTACACTGGAGAAATCAAAGGTCATACTCTTCCGCCTCTTCAGTAGGTGATTAACCATGTTAGGCTCTTTCCTTTCTAACAATTAACACCCTGCAACTCGGAAACCTCTGGATGCCTTCCCCTTCCCACTCCCTCACCAAGACGTATACAAGTTGTATAATAGACAGCGCACAACTACATGTGCTTTGTGGTTTGCAGAGCACCTTTCCCCTGGTGTTGTCCGTGGGATGTTCGGTCATCCAAATTTAGTAACGTTGGCAATACCTACCCCTGAACTAAACACAGCGTTTAGTTTACCCGGTCTTTGAATGAAGTATGTGTTTCCAAACCCTGTCAGAAAATACTCAAATTCATAGCCAAATACATGATGATTTTTAAACGCTGCCACGGGCAAAGTTAACAGACTGGCAACTACAACTGTAAGAGATACTAGCTCAGCAAGGCAGCCGAGCATACGCCTATCTGTAAGCCCAAATTTAAATCCTATTGACTTAAGCTCTGCCTGCAGCTTGTCTGCAGGGTTTCCTATCAGGTCCTTCACTACCCAGGTGGACTTCAGCCAAGGT
Organism: Chroicocephalus ridibundus; assembly: GCF_963924245.1. Lineage (NCBI taxonomy): Eukaryota > Metazoa > Chordata > Aves > Charadriiformes > Laridae > Chroicocephalus > Chroicocephalus ridibundus. The sequence continues at coordinate 27,890,146 of NC_086287.1, forward strand.
AACACCTTTCCCAGGTCGATCCTAGGCAGGAATGGGCATGACAGTAATTAAGTCTGGCCTCCTAAGCAAAACAGTCCGAGAGTTTCACCCAGGGGTTCCCCTGTCAGACCTGCCACGGGTTCCTTTATCTTTCACACAGCCCATGGCGACAGGGCCCGAGGCCTGCGCGCCCTGGGGCGACCCCGCCGGGTCTTGGAGGAATCGCTTCGCTCATCAGCTCCCCCGACTCGGAGCAGCGAGGGCAGGCGAGGGGCTCCCCGGCCGCCTCACCCGACCTCGGCCCTCTCCCCGCCCCAGCGACCGGGCTGCGCCGCGGGACGGAAGCGGCACCAGCCGGCGCAACCCGCGGCGCTGCCCCCTTCGCCTTAAGGAAAGGGCTTAGGGACGCGCACGGTCCCTCCCGGAGGGACGGGCGGCCTCTCACGGCCAGCACCGGCACCCCCAGCCCCGGCCTGCCCGCCCTCGGCCCCCGGCACGGGACCGCCGCCACCGCCGCCTCACACCCGGCCCCGCGAGCTCGCCCCGGCGCCCGCCCATTGGCTGCCACCTCAGTCACCGCCCTGCTCCACCCTCCCGTCATTGGAAGGAACCCCGCTGTTCGCTCCTGCCCCTCCCTCCACCTCGCGCTGCGATTGGCTAGCTCGTCTCCTTCTCTTCGTTCCCGGTTCCATCTCTGCCAAGTGATTGGACAGCTTTCACCTTCTGGCTCCACCTCCCTCCGAACTGTCTTCTTTGCGATTGGACAACCCCCTTCCCTCGCCTCTCTCCCCTCCCATTTGATTGGAATATGGGGCTCTCACTGGTCCCCGTCCCCCGGGCCCCGCCCCCTCCTCCTGGCCTCTGCCGCCGGCCTCGCACGCGCGCCGAGGCGTCGTTGCGGAGGCCGTCCCCGAGCGTGACGTCTCTGCCGGTGATTGGAGGAAGCGGCGGGTCGCGCTTCCGGTGCGGCGCGACGCGGCCGGGCGGGGGCGGCGGAGCGGGCGCAGCGCAGGGAGCGGCGCCGGAGAGGCACCGGCGGGATGGAGCGGCCCGAGCGGGCTGCGGCGGCGCTGGGTGCCCAGCCCCGCGCCAACGGCTGCAGCGGCGCTGCCCACGGCGCCCTCCGCAACGGCTACGTGCGTGGCCTGCCCGCGCCCGACACCCAGGTGTGCGCGGCGGGCGCCCTCCGCCGCCCGGGCGGGGCCGGGGGTGGCGGGGGGCTCCGCGGGCGGGCAGGGTGTGTGAGGCTGTCGTCGGTGCCCTCTTCCAGGCGAGCGCCGCCGCCTCGTCCCTGAGGGCGAGCCTCCCGCCCCGGGTGGGCTGGGGAGCCGGGGGAGCCTGCAGCCGCCCCCCGGGCCGTCGCCTGCGGGCTCAGGGGAGCCGCCGTCTCCCGGAGTGTGGCTGTTGGGGAGTTAAGCAAAACTTGGCCGGTCGGCGGGGGCCGGGTTTGTGTCCCCCCGGCCCTCGGCGGGGGAGGGAGGGCAGCGCCGCGGTGCCAGGCCTGCCTCGGAGCGCTGCGCCGGGGCGGGGGGGGGGGGGTGTCCTTTGCCAGGCTGGAAACTTTATGTGAAACGGCTGGACCCCAAGTCATTGCTGTAGCCTTACTGCAAGGCTTCGGTTGGCAGCAGAGCTTTACACTTCAACCTCACTATGTTATAGTATGTCTGTGCTTTAGAAGAAAATATTTTAGCAGTTCTTTACCACTGTTCTGTTGTTACAGGTGTGATGCATGGGGCTATGGGTACAAGTAGCCTTGAGTAGGGACTTCCCTCTACAGAAGAGTTAAAGGTTGATGTAGCTCTTCCCATCTTGCTGTATTAACACCCTGTGGTGCGCGTGTGTATTTCTGCTTTCACACTTCCAGTTGTGTCTCTGCAAAACACTAAACTTTTGTGTTATTGTGTGAGGTACCTTATGGTTCTCATGAAGGCAATCCCAGCGGTACGGAATACGTCATGTTTCCTTGGACGTCTAAAGCTGCTCAAGGAAATCCTTCCTCCTTTGCCATCCTTCCTGTTGCTCCTTGGTTTCACTCCTGTGCTGCCCCTTCTGTTTTTCCAGCGTAGGCTTGTGCAGTCACTGTGTGAACCAGATTGTGAACTGATGCAGGATAGAACTAAACTTTTTAGTTGTTGTTGCTCAGTTAACTTTAAGCCAGGACTCTTACTGTATTTCTTTCACTGGGTGGACGCTCACAGTCTTGCCCTGGCGCTTGGGAGGGGATAGCACAGTGCTGGGAGCGAACAAATGGAGGAGGAGAGTACAATACATTTGTTTGGCAGCAGTGTCAGCTTGTAGTGTTTCAGGGAGCTATGGCATTGGTAGTCTTGCCTTGCAAATACCAAGCACTGCTGACTGTAAAACTGTAGGTGTAAATCTTTGCACTAAGACCAAGCGTAGTGGTGGTGAGTGTTCTTCTGTGACTGTTTTTTCCCCCCCTCTGTTTTTACAAGAAGAAGGTCTGAATACAGTTCTGCTTCAGAAGAACAGAGAAGTGGAGTAAGGAAGCATTTTCCTCAATGATTTTGTTCAGCTGTGTATCTGGAAAACATGGGGGATGCAGCATGTGAATGGAAAAACCATCAACGTCGAACTGAGGAAGCTTAAAAACCTTGCTGGTTTATGAGACATTCTATTCAGTTAGTATCTTGCATGTGATACCATGCTCAAATATGTCTTGGAAGCCTGAGGCGTTTGATATAACTATTTCTAAAGGGAGCAAGGCTCATCGCAGAAGTGGCCATGAGAAATGTTAGCAAAACGCCCAAGTGTAGCATAGCTGTCAGAGGATATAAGAAGAGTATAAGAAAGTTTCATATCTTTCTGGCAGCTGCTTGCTGGTCAAGCAGAGATTTATGATTAGGAACTTTACGTTCTTTTCTCTATAATTTATGTGGGACAGATTGCTAACTTTCAAAATGAGAGTCTAAATGTTAGAACGTGACTGGAAGAAGTGACTGTTCAGGGGTACAAGCCACATACAGCTTTCTCAAATAGCATCAATGGTGGATGCTTAGAGCTGCTAAAGATATGGTTGCTGATGTATCACAGATTTGGCTACTTGATTGGCCTTTTGGCTTTTGAGTTTTGGCTGTTGGGCCTTTACACAGGAGAAGGGATACATCTTAAGGCTTACCGTGTGTTGAATGTATTTGTGTGTGTATATATCTATACTATGTACATACCACGTACAACGCTTGAGAATCTGCAAGTGAAGAGATCTGTGGAATGCAAAGTAATCAAGAACCAAAAAGGTTCTTACAAGGCTTACTCGCGAGAGTGGAATTCTTACTTACTAGAAAAAAACAGAAAAGTAAGGATGGGAGGGAGGGAAAAGGTGCTTTTGGGAGAAAGCCTATGACGAGGACTTTGAGAGAAGAGGCAAGAAGACATCTAGATAAAATGAATAATACCGATGGGAAGAAGAGCGGGAAGGAAAGCCTTTGGTATAAAGAAGTGTTGCAGTCGCTGGCAACTTATGTGGAAAGGCCTTGAGCTTCTGAGAGGGGAGCTCCGACACAGGGTAGTACATCACTGTGTCTTCCTGTAGGGCTTGATAGTGCAGGAAAGCTTTACCCATTTTTAACGATATGAAAAAAGGAGTCTGCCCCTACCTAGGACATCTCTGCCGTGGTTGCACAAGTAAGTTTTTGAGGGTTTTGGTTTGTTTGGTTTTGTTGTGTTTTTGTTCTTTTTAACTCTAAAAAAAAAAAGTTTAGATTCAAGGGTATTATCCTTATGACATAGATTTCAGGCTTTCCTTACAACTCTCTCCACAGAGAGAGACTGGTGTTTAACATAGTGTGGGCTCTTTGCTGTTATTCCAGCATCAGCAGAAGTGGGTGAAATTGTTCACCTTAATTTTTAAATGGGTTGTATTACTTTGTGTCCTGCTGGGATCTGAACTGCTAATACTTCCCCTTGGTAAGAGGAGAGGGGAGTTTGCTGCCTACTAAGACTGTGCAGTAACTGACTTTGGCTACCTCAGAGATTACTCTCCTAGACACCGATGATATTTCATTAATCGTTTGAAGTTAGGGTTTCAGTTTATTAAAAAAACATTCTGTTGAAATACTAAGATAAATAACAGCTCTTTATTTGGCTTTGCTGGGAAGTCCTGTGTTCAAATGACTTCAATTCTGCTAACAGTTAATCTGTTTAGAGATTAAAATTCTATGAATGCAACAATCTTGCTATAGGCACCTTAATTAAAAGAGGTTGAAGAACCATCTAGCAATTAAAAATCGTGGGATATTGGAGGAAAGTAAGTAGCTTATTTCTAACTGTGTACAGTTAAGGGAATGCATGGTTAGGAAGAATCTATGTAATCTATGGATGGGTTCAAAACTGATTTAATGCTTCGCTGTAATACTGCACTATGTAAGATGAAAGCCTGACATCTCAAAGGGGATTGTCATGATGTGAGGAACTGAACACAGCCAGGAGAAAGAAAGCAAATCTAAATAAAAGAACAGTGAACTTGCCTCTTCAAGTTGTGCATGATTCTGCTTTTTATGTCCTTCTGGTCTGTTGGAGAGAGTGTTAAGTGAGTTCAGTAGAAAAAAGGTATTTAGGATCTATCAAGATGCTTGTGGGAATAATACAGAGTGCAGGGAAAACTGCCTCTTCTTTCTGCAATGCAGTTTTAAACTGGAATTTATTTATCCATTGGAGTGTTTTGCTCTGAAGCAAAACGCTAATGGTTTTCTAATACTGCGTCTGAAAAAAATTTTCTTGCTTAAAATAAGGAGATTGGGATATATTTAATGGGACAAGGTGCCCTTATTTTCCATGATACGTTATTGGAATCTACCTATTATTGTGAACACATTTTTGGTAATGTGTTTTTTTGGACTCTTTAATTGAGCTTCTCACCTTAGAATGGTTCTGTTAGGCTTCTAGAAATTGAAGAAGAAATAATCTGAAACAAAAAAAATAATGGTAAAATGGGTTTTAGATACAAAGTTCTTAATTTTTGTTATGCATGCTATCTCCAAGTCACTTAGAAGCTGGAATGATATAAACAAATTTTAATTTCCCTGATGTTTCTAGAAGGCCTTCAAGTGCCATACTAGGGCAATCTCCAGATAGCGTATTCATACATCGTTTTGTAAACAAGTTCTCATACTGCTTCCTCAGGAAGACAAGGAATAGTTTGGTTGAAGAGAGTGGGAGAACTGTGGGGTTTGCATTCCTTTAAAATTGTCACAAGTCCTGAATTCTTACAGCTATTAAAATGGACAGCGAGATTATCTTTTTTTTTTCCCCCTCTGAAAGCTTTGGTCTGTACATGTTAAAAACAGCTTGTGTGGTCCTGTGATTTGTGGTTTTTTTTTTTTTTTTAGAGAGAGCAATCATACTGCTTGTAGGCTTATTTCTTGAGATGCCTCAGAGTGCAGGGGAATGATGTCTTCACCTTAATTTTATAGGTATTTTTGCTGGATTTCAGGTTAGTATAATTTCCCTGGGAGAGCATGCTTATGAAGGTGACTGCAACAAATACTGCAAGTTTTTCTTGTTACAGTGAGTTAGTGGTGGCAGCGTTGTGAATAAACCCTTGTTTCAGATGAAGGTTAGGATACGATGAAGATGTGTAAAAGGGAATTTGAGTACTGAATTGTGGTGGCTTTTTCACATCAGCGCACAAATTTAAAATGCAAGTGTTTCTGATAAAGAGGAAAAAAAAATGATCTTAGAGAACTAAATTTCATTAACCTATTCACTAGGAAGTGATTGTTCCCCCTTACTGAGTGTTTGTGAGACTGCGTCTTCAGTACTGTATCCAGTTTTGAGCTCCCCAGAAAGATGCTGACAGCGCCATGTGAATTTGTGAATCCAGTGGAGGGCCCCCAAGAAGCAGAAGAGGCTGGACCATGAGAGCTGGGTTTGCTCAGCCTCAGAGGAGAAGGCTCAGCAAGCTGGCTGGAAGATGGAGCCAGACTCTTGGAAGTGTCAATAGGATGAGAGGCAACAGATATAATTTGGAAGAATGGGAAATTTTGCTTACGTATATGGAAAGTAACTTTTCCATGAGGGTAGTAAAATACTGGAAGAAGTTGCCCAAAGAGGTTGTGAGATCTCCATCCTTGGAGATGTTCAAGACTAGATTGGACATAGCCCTTGGCAAACTGCTGTGATTAGACATTCTTTGTGCTGGGGGTTGGACACGATGACCACTGGAAGTCTCTTCCAACCTTGTTTATTCCATGGTTACAGAGATAAAGTCATGGATTGCAGGAGGGTTTGCCCAGGCTTAGACATTAGCGTTTAATCCTTGAACCCCTCTAAAAATGTGTGCCTTAGGGCTTGTAGCATGCTCTCTGAGGAAACATCAGACCTGAGGAAAGAAATTATTACTTTCTGCCTCTTGCTTGGCTTTTTGATTGACTAATGTAAAACTGAAATGAATAGAAAATTGGCTGGCCTAGAAAAGACTGATCTCCTTCAGATGTTTTAATTGACAAAACTCAATTTCTGAAAAAAGTGTACTTTTGCATGAGGTTACTTTTCTAATACCAAATTTAATTATAAAAGACTATAAACCTTTGTGGAAGGAATAGCTACCCAACATGTTATCTGGCTAAATGAATATTTGAGGCCATCATATTAAATTAGTAGATGCAGCGCTTGTACTTGTTGAGAATTTGTGTATCTGTACTGGTACAAAAACAAACTCCTGTGGTAGCTGTTGATGTGACTGGCTTCTCTTAGATTTGAATATGTGCTACTGAGAAGTCAGTTTGGATAAAGTGTTAAAATCTTTCAATTGCATTTGGACTGCCATTTCAGATTTAGATGGTGATAAACCTTAAATGCTATAGTAAATTTTTATAGATAAGTGCAAGTTTATTTTTTGTTATTGTAACTAATTGAGCAATGTGTCATGTTATATTTTCCTGTCTTAATCGTACAGCAGAAATGTTGTTTTCCTGAATGTCATACTTTCAATTTATGGGAGAAAAAGCTTTATCTTAATTATCTGTTGACTTCAGTTTCTCTGGGAGGAACATAAAACATCAGCCCAGCTTCAATGAGGTTTCCAATTTTTTTTTTTTTGCCTTCATTAAGGAATCACTCCTAGAAAAAAAACCCCTTTCTTAATTGAAAAGTATAGTCAAGATGAATACTTACAGTTGAGAAAGAAGGAGCTATACATTTAGGAAGTAATGGGGTTTAATGTCTGTAAAAAAAATAAGTGAGAGTGAATTCTAAAGTACATCAGGAATGCTTTCAGAGGTATCTGAGAGCCTAGAGATGGCTTGGTAGTGAACTGCTACAGACCTGTGCTGTCTTTGGAGATCTTTATTGTAAAATACATTTAGTAATTAAGTGTGCAGTTAAGGGGTTCTCTGTCAAAATGCTAAATCTACTTAAAATCTACTGAAGATACTAGATAAAGTAACATATTAAGTTTAATGTAAACCATCAGGAAAAAAGTGTCTTCTCAGTAGGATTCAAATTGTCATCCATGTATAGCAAGCAAAAACCACCAAACTTATTGGCGTCATTCACTTGCTAAAAAAAACCCCAAAACAAACCAAAACCCCAAATAACACTTAAAGGTTATGAAGGTTTATACTGTTTGTGTAAATGTGGCAAGTGCATCTTACCAGAGGAATGCCAGATTTGTTGGGAGTAACTAGTTTCAACTCAAAATATTTTATAATACCTGCTGACAAGAACAAATACTTAATTAGGAATACACTCAAATGTTTATAAAAGCTTGTTTTGTAAAGCAAGTTTCCCTCCTGTGATACTTTTTTTTTTTTTTAAAGCTTAAAATGTGATTCAAATCAGTTCATTCTGATTTCTGTTAGTAAGCACTTGGTCTTTTTACCCATGCAACAGTCTGAGATCTGAAGTCTAATAACAAAGCAGTGCAAGGAAAAGGGCTGGAGGTGACAGTAAAATTACCAGAGAATACAGCTTGGATCAGCTGCCTGTGTGGAATTCTCACTTAGTGCTGTAGTTTCAGTAGTGCTGACTCCCTTGATCCTTTATAATAAACGTGACGGCTTTTGAGAGTGGAGGCACATCTTAGAACACAGTTGCATCCCATATCTCTCGGTTTTATTCCATGTAGTTGGTAGGAATCTGACAAAAAAGCAAGCAATTCATGGAAGCGGCCTTGCGTGTTGTTTCTTAAAAAAAAAAAAAAAAATTACAAACCCGCTAGTAAAATTTCTGTACTATGTGTGGTATGTGGCAATGAGAAGCTACTAAATTTTAATAAGAATTTAGTGGAGTTGTGTTCCAGCATAAGTAATCCTTTTAAGGTGTTTACATAAAGTCTGCCAGGTTCATCTGACTCTGTTCTTCCTGGCAGCGTGAAATGAAACAGCCTCTTTAATACAGAGCGTTAGGGTTTTCCTGGGGTAGGAGCGTAACCAGTTGTTGTGTACTTCGCTCTTACTGTGTGCGCTGCATCTTGTCCTTGTAGCATCTTCTCTCCTGCCTTGCAAGGTGTGCACCCGGATTCCTGTGATAAGTCCTGGGGGTTGTCCACAGTAGTGTCTGCAAATGTGTTTAAGCACGCCTTTTGTCTTCTTATAAGACTTCTTCTTCCCTAATGGTTTTGAAAGTTAAGCGTGGTACCGTTAGAGAGTTTGGCTTCTTCTGCACTCCTTTGCATCTACCGATTTCTACCATGCTGACTTTGTTTAGGGTGAGTTCTTATCCAAGTTGTCTGCTGACACAGATATAGCGAATATACTAAAACCCCTTTTTCCTATTGGTTTTGAGAAATAAATTTGTAATGAATAGAATGTAAAGTTAAGAATAATGCCAGTCTCATATGTGCCCTGTTTCGGGTGCTGACAGTGAAAGCGTAATTAACACTAAAATATGTATCTGCTGGTTTCACTTTACCTTCTTTGTAAATCCGTGACAGGGCGAGCTATGGTGGTCCTTTTCTGAAGATCCTACTGTCCAAATTTAGAAAAGGGAAAATGGTGAAGGGTACTAGTAAAAGCAATTTTACTGCTAACTGCTGTTTATGAATAGCAATTTTTTTTGGTGCTCTGATAAAGGAGTTACCTTCACATCTAGTAGGGTAGTGGAGATTGTAATCAATAAAGCACGCAATTGGATGTATTCTAGTGTGAATTTATGCCCAATGGGTGGCTTAAATGGGAACTATTTCTCTGTAGATTACACTATTCTGTCCCTAATGCAGGATGACCAGTAATCATACTAAGGTAACTGCAAAAGGGGTATTTTGTGAGTTGTTTTCCATATATGTTGTTAAAGAATTTGAATAACTTGGGATAGGCAGAAATACCTTTTCTGTCTGTGGAGCTGGTGTCTTGTTGGTACTTGACGGTACTTGACCTTAAGGCATTGCAAGATCTGGTGTTTGCTGGAGGCCAACATGGTCTTTAAAGCATAACTGTGGAATGGATGGGTAAAAGCATCAGGTTGTGTGTGCTTATGCTGCACGTGTGTACATCCACAATCCCATCCTCTGCCTGTACTAGGCATGCCATCACGCTGCTCATAATGATTCCAATTTGCTGGATGAATTAAATCTGAAGTCAGTTTTGTAATGTAACATCTTGTAAACTGGAACTGTTTGTTACCAGGTTGGGGAGATGATTATAGTCAGATGCCCTGATGCATTCTGCATAGACCAGTGCAGAACCAATCTTTCTGGCTGTAGCTGTGTGATGCTACTCAGTAACTGTTACGATACTGGTTTATGTGATTTGTTTCCCCAGCAGCCTGGCCCGACACAGGCACTACCTGTGGCTAATTGAGAATGCCATCTCTTGGTTGCCTTCTGTAACCATTTGGGTGGTGCTCTCTGATTTTTCTCCTGCAGTTGAGTTTCTTAATGTGATGGTGCTCTTCTGTATACACGCAGTCCGGGTAGTACAGAAAAGAGAGATGTAGGTGAGCATACATTGGCTTTTTTGAACCACACGTCTTGGTGAACTCTGACTTTTCTTTGTAGTCTCCACTTAGATATGCAGTATATTCTAGTTCAAAGGTCGTGGCTCACTTTTTTTATGGCTTCAACAAGTCTTATGATAGCAGTCTTAATCTTGCATGCTTTTTTTCCCTCCCCCAGAAAAGGAAATTAATCACTAAGCACACCCACCTTCTTTGTTGGTCTCTGGAACTGAACTTGCTGCTCTTCGGCAGCGGGCTTGGAGTTTGCAGCATGTGAGCCTTCATTGGAAGGCTAATGTGCAGATTCATAAGGCATTCTTGAAAAAAATGAGTAGGCTTGTATCTAAAATGTGGCTATGAATGTCTCTTCTATAGGCAATTCTAGAGTGTATTTATAGTTGTAGTATGCTTCATGAAAAGTCTGTGGAATTGCATTCAAAATATTTCTTTAATGTTTAATTCAGATAGGATGGCATAGAAGTTTTTCAGGTTATGTGGTAGCTGAAATGAGAGTATAAGGATGTATAAGCACATTGGTAGAAGAACACTGGGAGATGAAATTGATTTGAGTATGTGTTGGATCAATACAGGTATTCCCAAAAGGGCCTTTCTCAGTGAAATGTTGCTTTTGACCAGGTGGAATAACTTGTTTAGTTTTAGCATTTGTTACAAGCAGAGAGACCTCTCAAGACCTGGAAAAAATTGGTATGCTTTTATTCTGATTAAAATTGTCTATAGATTTGGGTTTGTTGGTTGGGGTTTTTTTCAGTAGCTATTTTTTTGGTATTAAGTAACCTCAGATCTATACTTCTAGGATGTAGCCTTTCATCTCTTCCAGGTGAACTTCCAGTTACCTGGGAAAGACATTAAAAGCTTTGATGTGATCTCTGTTAGATGCTTGATAATTTGCAAAATAGTCACTACCAGTTTTCTGTCTGCTTACCCAGAAATCAGCTACTACTAGACAGTGACAGGTATGTCATGTCCCTGCTCCTGAATAGCTGGTCTTCGCAGCCTGGTCCGTCAGCATGAGGACACAAAATTCAACTTTAATTCATCAGACTGTGAAATTGTAGTAATTGGAGCTCTAGTGCATGATCTTTCTCAGATCTGGATGCAATAAAATTCTATGGATTCATGAATTGGAGCCATAGTGATACAGTTAAGCAATCTTGAGAGTAATAGAGAAGAGAAAGCTTTCATGGCTTTTCCTCTGCAGCGTTGGCTCAGCGAGTCTGTTGCTTGTCCTGGTGCTGGTGCCCCTCCTCGCTCCCCAACAGCTGCTGGCTCTTGTTTGCTGAGATCTATCAAATGAGTTTGTGGAGCAATGCTGTAAAGATTATTGTGGTCTAATAAATAACCTTCTGCAAGCCATTATATTTCCAGCCTGGATCAGATTGGTGTTGGAAGGATGCTATGCTGAAAGTCAGATTGGCCTTAGTTGTGCAGGCCAGAGGGCGATGCAGATGGTTCGGAGTGGGGGTGAGTGGGGCAGGGGCAGTTCCTTTGGCTGACACTGTTCCTGAAGAAAACAGTATATGAACCTGTTGCCTTTGCTAAAGATTTAAATTGCCATCATCTGAGCTGCAGTGTGGTAAGCAATGGTTCTTGCACCTGTTCTAAAGCACGGTAATTTTCTGACTTAAGCTGCCGCTGTATGCAGTATGTTTTTAAAACTACTTCAGTATTAAAGCCTCAAAGTGCTGCAAGCTAGTTACCCGCATCTGGGGTAAGCGCTGCTGCTGAAGTCCCTTCTGTGTCTTTGATGTTTTGTTTCCGCACTTGCACCAATTCTGAAGTCCCTACAACTATGGTGACCAAATCGCGTAATTGTTCTGGTTGAAACTTTGTTTTGCTCTGCGGCTATCTGGATGTCTGTGTGAGCAAAAGAGGAGAGGTAGAAATGAGTATCAGGAGGAAGGTGGTGGTGCAGTTTATACCCAGTAACTGCATAGCTATAGCATAACTGTGTCCTAAGAGCAGACCCATGCTTCTGAAAAATTACATTCAAGATATTAATACCAGGCTTGAAATACAGACTTGTTCCAGCATCTGAGATGAGCAGGTGTCACTGTCCAAATAATGCAGTGTCTGGGGAGCCCAGCAAGTATGTGTGCTTCTACTGATCCATCAGTTGTTACAGAGATCAGCACAGCTCTGGCTTCCTTTCCCATATGATAGTATGAGTGCCATAGGTGAATAACTGGTTTTATTCTGTCTGCTGGCCCCCACCCTCATTAATTATTTGCCGTTGTCCTTTTTTCATGTATTTAGGATCAACTTTTTTTCTAGGTGTTGATATTTCTTTGCTTAGAATATTCTAAAAATAAATTTCTCATTATATCTGGCTACAAATTGCAATTTGAATACAGTCTGGAGAAATTCGAGCAACATCATAGATAAATCCTTGTCCTAGCCCTCTTTTCAGTGTGGTGGTGTTATTAAAAAAGGCATTTATTCAAATGTATTGTCTTGGTTTCCTTCTTGTCTTCTAGCTGCCTTCGTGCACGTGTGGCAACATCCTTCATAATATATTTGGATACTAGAGAGTTACAGAACTGTATGCCAATCTTAATCTATTAGGTTGCCTAAGAGGTTGTAATCTTCCTAAATGTAGGAGTACTGGCAAAAATAAATCTATTCTGCAAGAAGTAAGACTTGTCACCTCTGATGCTACAGAAAGGGGATTTGTGTCTTGGAGAGTATTCTTTCACACATAGCTATTCCATTATAGGGTACCTATTCTGTAATTTTTAGGAATATAGATAGCAATTTGCATCTAATGGCTGGGATTCTATGTTTTGAGATCTGATCTTTAATGTATGTCTTTGAACAAGTAGTCTAGTTAAAACCATGATGTTCCCCCCCCACCCCAGTGTTATCTTGAGCCCTTGCCTCCTAGCTATGAAGTTTTTCTGTAACGGTCACAAATATTATGTAGTATTTCAGTAATCATACTTGAAATGGACGTGCACATGTATTATATAACTAGTCAAGCTCTTATCTTCAGGAGATGGTATGTAAGCAGCAAGGGGACTTTCAGTGTGGATTTTATGCAGAAAGCCTTGCTTTGTTCTGTGTGCTGACATATATGCAATGTTGAGGCTGTGTATACAATGACTTTTTTGTCTGTAGTGTCATGTCCACCTCATGGATGAGTACAGTGTTTACATCAGCATCTTTAGGCTAACGCCTGTGGAGACACATAAATTATGCTTGTTTGGAAGCCCGCATTACTGTTCAGTCTGTTTTGATATTTTCCAGTTACTTTTTGAGTTATTATAATCCTGAGAATACATTGTTCAGTTTAATAAAACTATTCTATTTTTCCATGTAGTGAGCCTAGGAAGACTCACTGTGCTGTTATGTGTGCCTACCTCGTTCTTGGTGAAGGGGGAAGGCAGTTTTTTCATTTTGGTTGGTCTGGGTGTAAGCAATGCTCTCTATGTAGCTTCACAAGCTAAAGAACTTTAATGAGATGTTAGAATAAACTGCACTAAATGGGTAACTGTGACTTTGGTTATATTGACAACTTACTTAGCAACCTCATATATGGAGACTGACAGTATTTGTTGGTAGTGGCTGAACCTAGCTGGAAGTACTTTGAGCTGGGCAGGGGGGCTGCAGAGTTCGTAGCTGATCAGAGGACCAGGGACTACTCTGAAATGCCTATCTTGAATTAATATCTCACAACTGCCTCTATTTAAATTTTTATTATAGATAAATCACATTGTGCACAATGGAGGATTATACAAAAGGCCTTTCAATGAAGATTTTGAAGAAACACCGATGCTGGTTGCTGTGCTGACCTACGTAGGCTATGGTGTTCTCACTCTCTTTGGATATCTGCGAGATTTCATGCGGCAGTGGAAGATTGAGAAGTGTCAAAATGCAACAGAAAGAGAAGAACAAAAGGTAACCACTGGGAAATGATTGTCAGTGGGAAATGATGTGGCTGAGGCTATAGCTTGAGCATTTCTATGGGGATCGGTGCTGTTCAAGGTTTTCTGCTGTTTTCCTTGTCTTCTGAATGCCCCAAATATTATGCTAGTACTCCTGTGTCGTTAAACAAAATAATATTTCTTTTAGCTGTTTGTTGTTTTTTTTTTTCTGTTTTGGTGGAGCAGTTCCCTCATCTGGTTCACTGCAAAGCTGCATCAACAGTTATATCAACATGCTAAGAGATGCCCCAGCTGCAGAAACAAGGGTTTGTGGGAGAGAGACTGCATATGCCAGCATCAGCAGCTAAAGAAATACTTATCAAATGATCTGGTGTGAGTTTGACGGCAGTGGGAGGCTTTCTGATGCTGCTCTGGTGGCTGTGTTTTGACTTGGAAGCTATTAATTCTCTTTAGCTGTGCGGTTCCAAATAAAAGCTTGTGGATGAGAACCAGAGCACAAGCTGGATGACTTTAAATTCATCTGGAGTCCAGAACACTAGCAGGTTAGCTGGTGAGTAATCTGAGGTACTGAATCCTGACTCACTGATAGCAATTAAAAAGAATTAATTCATAATAAAACCTATTCACAAAAGCTTCTGTTACCAGGTGAAAAGTTTTGCCTGCTTCAGCAATTGGTCTGGAATAGGTAATCCTAATTTTGAGTAGCTCTGAAATATTTTTAGAGGACTTTATTCCCCACAGAAATTAATTACTGTTAAGAAAGCTACTGTTTAAACTTGCAGCTCACAAGCTATTTCCTGCTAACTCTTAGCGTGAGCCCTCTTAGCATAGCGTGAATACCAGTGAGCTTTGCTCCAAAGGTGGAGTAAGTTGGCTTACTCTGGCTCCCCAAAGCAGGTGAGGAAAATAGAACCCCGGTCAGCAAATCTGGCTTATAAAATGTTAAGGGAATTTGTTTTTCAGTTGCTGTTTTCTGGTTCTCTGTGCAGCCACGCAAGCAGTTGGCTGGCAGAAAATAGGAGGGGCAGGAAGGACATCTCGCTAATGCAAACAAATAATGAAGAGTGGGAGAGAGGAATAAAAAAAAGGAATGCTTCTTTGGAGGCTTTTTTTGGAGGGAACACTGGGGTAAAGTGTGTGTCATTTTACAGTAGATTAGCTAAAATGCAGTGAACTAACCAATACCTAAAATTACTTCACAGTAGCTTCTTTGTGTGAGTGTTGTGAGGTAGAATTAAACTGATTCATAGTAAGGCACTTAATTCCAAAGCAGAAACATCCTCATAGGAGTTTAATGAGGAATAGGTATTTTCATATTAGTTAAAAGTACAGGAGTTTAAATTTACAGTATTTCCAAAACTGACTTCTGGAATCTGGAAATAAAAATCTTGGATCCCTTTTAACAGTTACAATATCCCAGCAAGGATTGCTGGCTAAATCTCAATTTGAAATTTGATGTGTTCATTTGTGTCATTTGAGCTACTCTGGTTTATGTCACCTGAGAACGTGACACCCTTGTATTTCAGAAGTTGATATAGAAGAGAACAGTTGCAGAAATCTACCAGGTCATTAGAATTAAGGTTTAAATGTTGGTCTGTACTCAATGGTACTTGAGGATTATAAAGAGGTAACTGAAGTGTTGGTGCAGTTACTCTATACTATGTAGTTGTTATTTCTGTTGCGCAGGTTTTATGAAACGCTTGTTCTGTTACCAGTATGTAAGGTGCAAAACTGCTTACAGTAGTCCTTTTCTGTGAGAGCAGCCATGACTCTTACATGAGAATGTACAAAAGGAAGACCTCGGGCAGTGAGTCTTAATTCGGGAATACATTATTGATACTAGGCTCTCTGTAAAGATTGCCACAGCAGATGTTGAAGCACAGAGTTTGCTAGCTGATTATCTTAGTTCTAAAAAATTTAACCTTTAGGGTTTTTTTATAAATTAACTTAACGTTGCATCTTACCCTGAAAGACCTTTGCTTAACAATTATACCTGCTGGACAGATGACTTGAAACCCTTTGAGTCTGTGTGTTGGTCGTGGCTTGCAGGGAAGAGGTGTGTGTTTTCTGGTTTTGTTTTGTACGTGTCTGTGGATGGAGCTAGTAAGAAGTGCCAGTGAATATTGCGTAAGAATGAAAAATAGGAAATCCTGTTTAAAAATACGTTGGTGTTGAAGAAATCTCAGCCTAGCGTACTTCCCCAAATCATGTTTCTAGTGCTTAGGTTCGAATAGCTGTTTCCGATACCAGGCAAAAAAGGCATCACGTGAGGTCTAGAACATACAGTACTTACCCTCACACTCTGCTGCTTTAAGCTTTGTTTGCCTGCAAATGAATTGATGAGAGCATGTCACAGCGTATCTAGTCTGGGAGCCAGGTTTTATTTTGGTGTGCAGGGGGGGACGGTGGTGCTCAATGGTTTGTTTTGAAACAGTTTCTCAGGATTTTCAAATATATTAATCTCTCAAGCTGCTGGCTGACAGCCCCATCATCTTTTGTTAAGGGAATGCAGATATTAGTGCGCAGAAAAGGCTTGAAACTCATGCTTTTTTCTTTAATTAATACATGCAAATCACAGGATATGGGGTTACCCTGGGGTAGTCTCTGGCAGACTTGTGACCTCTGTGTTGAAAGTAACGTTTATATTACTTAAATTCTGAAGAGGCAGCTTGATGATTCTGATTTTCTTAAGTATCAAGCAAAAGGGTTAGCTTTAGCTTTTTGAAATAGTTCATAATTGCTTAGATGAAAAGCTGGAAGAAAGGCAGTGGGGGGGGGGTAGCTGTGTAGCTGAACATGGTGTGATGACCTGCTCTGTGAGCAAAACAAAATTATGGAGTGTGAGGAAGTATTTCATAAAGGGCTGAATGAAATTGACCTGAAAGTTGTGGAATTGAAGCATGTGGATTTTCTGTGGTGTGTTTCTGAAGGTGATCACAGTTAAAAGCATAACATAAACTCGGGTCCAAAATGTAGTATTAAAAATAAACACCAAAAAAGCCACCTTTCAGGGGTTTTTTTTTGTATTTTGGAGGGCAATTTATTGACAAATCCTTCCTTAAATTGTTGCTTAGTATTGTAATCTTAGTCTGTGCATCAGAACTAGAATCCAAAAGTGACCAAACTAATATAAATAGCAGGCTTTCCCACAAGTCTATATTGGGACTGTCTCTGAGGGTGGGGAAATTCCTTGGAATTTATTAGAGCCTTGCATTGAAATTAATGATTCCAGGAAAACCTAATGCTCACAGTTGGAACACAAAAGGGTGAAAAGGGACAGGCTTTGCTAGTACTGATTTCCAGGAAATAGGCTGATGGGTTTTGGCTTTGTTTAAAATATATCCAAATGGGCTTTTCCTGGAAACCAGTCTTGTGTAGCACATCCTCTCTGAAGCGTTATCGGTCTGTTTTAGGCAAGTGGCAAGATTAACAATTCTTGATTACTCTGTAATCAATTTATGCATACCCAATTTAATGTAATGTCCGCTTATATAATGCATTTAGATCTGCAAAATGCTTGTAGGATTTTATAGGCAGGATGAAAATCACTTCTTCCTTTCTTCTGGTCTGATTTGCCTGTTGATTACCTTGTACATTTTGTGGATGGGAGCAACTGTGCAAATGGGTACGATAACTCTCTAACATACCTCTTCATGCTCAATACCTTGCCCAGTTAGAACACTTTTCTAGCATCTGGGGTTTTCAAACACTTGTTCACAGGAATCCAGCTGTAGGAGTATCTCAGGGGCAGTAAACTGGAGTCTTTTGCTCAATGTTGTCTTAGCATCTGTATTAGCTTATCAGCTTGATGGTATAAAGGCTACCCACAGTTATTGCTCCACTTTTTCTTGACTCACATAGCAGTGAGATGGAACTTGTCTTTCTGCTTCCTTTTAGAAGCCTGAAATTTGCTGCAATTGTCTACTTGATTTCCATTCAGAGTCAGTTTTGTATTATCAGGGAATGCGTTATGTGAATTGCAGATAAGCCCAGCTGGTGCTTATGGGACCATTTGTTAGCTTAGGTGCAATGCTGTGAAAACTTGGCTCTAAAAGCAGCATAATCGCTGCATTTGCATGTCACCGTGCCCCAAGCTAATGGTTACAAAGCTCTCGTTATGACCTTCACTTGTTGTAGTATTAATTTACAGTATGATGAAATCTTGGATTCCCAAATCACCTATGCTAAGGTGCTGCACCCCAAGGGAGAATTTTATTCTTCCTTTGTTTCAGTCTTCCTTGAAATGGCTATGTCTTCCAGGCTTCTGGGAGACCACTAGTACCTAGCTTTCTTCGTCAGGCATCGCCTTACTAATAGGGGATGTGTTCTAGGCTTAAATTGACAGAAATGAAGCTGGTCACGATTTCTTAGCTCCATGTTGATATGAATTCAAATGAAGGAATATGCTGCTTTTGCTCTCTCCTTTGTATAACCTTTGCGGCTGTTTGACTGTGCTTATGCTGAAGATTGCTCAAAGAATCAGTTCGCTCCTAGAATATTTTTCCTCCAAAAGAAGCTGTTACATCTCGGGCTGGTATTCTTAGGGTCTGTTACGGCTAGAAAGAGTGTTGGATCTGAAATGGGATGAGAACTTGATGAAAAAATAACAATAAGGTCTGAAGGCCATTTAAAGGTGACAGTGATTGCTTTCAGCAGTAGGACACTTGCAGCGCAGCACTGTGGCTGCGTGTGTCAAAAACTTGAAATAGTAAGGATTGATAGATTTCGTCCCCCTTCCCTCCCCAAATGTTGTTTTTTTTCTCTTGGTTCAAAAATTGAAAAATATAATTTCCATGGGGAATTCAAGTGGTCTTTTTGGTGTACTGTCTTTTCCACTCTCCATTTGAAATGTTACACTGTAGAAAGATCGGTGTGGGTGTGCGTGTAGGAGGCCACACCAAACAAACAAAAAACCAACCCCTAAACCAACAAGACAAACCATCTGGTCCTGTATGCTGGCTCCAAAAGAGGACTATCAAACTCCAAAAGTCAGTACCAGTTTCTAAAGGTACCATATCCCTACCATTTCTCTTTTTTGTGTTCTCAAGATGCATGGGTAATTAGAACCTCTTGGTGGGGTTAGGATTACTGAGGAAATAGACAATCCACTTTTGATTTATATCAGTTACGCTTCCTGCCTGTCCCGTTTCAAGGAAGCTTCTCATAAGAGCTAGCTGAGGGTGGTTTATTGCTGGGGGGGATGGACAACAAAGAGCCTGGCATTAAGCTGATGCCTCTCTTAGAAGCCTTTGCTATAATCTTACAGCTTGGTACCCCCGAAATCTAAGACTAGCGTTCTGTGTTAGACCTTAATTCCATTACCCATAATTTGTTCCTTGAATTCTTGTTGACTTTTAAGACAGCTTTTTTCCTTATCATAATTCATTAGGTTCAGAGAACTTCTCTACTTCACAGTTAAATCACTTTAAACTTAGTTATACTGTTGACTTGTAATATCATGCTTGTGTTATAACTCTTGGTGGTGTCAATGTGTTGTGGGTGATTGTCTTTATCTCACTAGCTCAGCTTGTTACTCCTCCTGCTTTGTCAGCTTGGGCTTCAAAATAAAACATGCTTTATCTGATCAGTTATCCGAGGTGAGACTGGACTGTATCAGCCCAGGCATACCTGCTTGAGTTGGTGTAATGACTCATTTCCAGCCTCCGCTCCTAGCCAAGAACCTTGGCTAAAGTTTCAGTTGTTTCCTGGGTCACAGTGTGCTTGAATGACTACTGCCGAGCTGAATTCTCATGCAAAGATGGTTAAGAGGAGTTGAAAACGCTTAAAAGGATCTTAGTAGATTATAATTAGACATAACAAGTGCAAGCCCCTCAAGTATTGATCTTCTAATGTGCCTGAATTTCTTTTTGATCTTCCCACTTCCCTACCCCTCTACAAATGATGTAGCAAAGGGATTCAGATACTTGTAGATAATTACTTCGAATTTGTTTCATGAATCGGGATCTTCTCAGTATATTGCTACAAGTACTCTCATGCACATCACCACTTTGTAGCTGTGTAACTTTTCATACATGGAGGAAGCTCTTGAATGTATTTGTCAATACGAAGATGCTTTTCTCCATTGTAAAAGCAGACAGTTTGTTAGCGATTCAGCCTGGAAACCCATTTTCTGCCAGGAGCAACATGAGACACTGAAGTCGGGGAAGGACAGAGCTGAATGCTACTTCAGAAAACTAATGATTTTCTAGAGGATTACAGCTTTGTATTAGCTGACCCACTACCCCTGTTAACCTCTCTTGACAAAGGGCCTTCAGAAAAGACCTAGCACGTATGAAATAATGCAGAACTATACTTAAATAGAGGAACATGTAAGAAATAATTGCCCTTCCATGCATCTTAGCTCATAGAAATCTTGTTTCTGCTGAGAAAGGACATACTTGTGATTCTCTGGAGGAGTGATCACTGGCTAAATTTGGGTTGTTTTTCCGTAGTTCAAATGATGAAAATTAATATCTTTGTGACTTTTTGTCATGTCATTATGCACAGGCAAATCAGAAGAGGGATTAGTTGCAACTATGTCTGCTTAGAAGTTGGCACTTTTGGGCTCCATCTTGCCTGTGCAGCTTCCCGTAGGAGGATGCAAATGGGTGGACCTAGGTGGTTCCTTTACTCCAAACTGAAAGGACAAAGTTGTTAAATCATTAAAATAGGAAGGTAAAGAAAAAAGTACTCTTCCTGCAGTTGAACATTATAAGTAAAAGCTTGTCAGTGTCCATTTGTTTGAGTTGTCATTAAAAAGCTGGCATAAAAGCTCTCAGTTTTGATTCAGTGGTGCAAATGTCAGGCACTGTAATATTTGGTCAGACAGATATTCTGTCTTGCTTATCCTGTCGCCAAAAATAAAATGCCCCTCACCATGTTTGTATTTCTCTTATGAAAAACAGGAAGAAATGCTATGCTAGCTCTTACCTTTGTCATAAATTCTACTTTTTCCTTTTGTAGGTTGTTAAAAAGGTGCTTTTTTTTTCTCGACAGTAGCAAATGAATTATGCATTTTTATCACTACTGAATGTCAAACTTCCTTTTAATTGAATAGTAATAAGGAAATCTCATGACTTTGGAGCAAAAAGTAGGCAAAAAAAAATAATGTTCTTGAGTGCTCAGATGTCCTTGCTGTCACAGTTAGTTTGACGTTCTTCTGTGTTATCCATTCAAGACAGTCACTTACTTTTCCTGAAAAATGTTGGAAGGGAAGCTAGAATTCAGGAAATGCTCATGCAAAGAAATCCTGTGGGACTTAAGTGCTGATAAACTGTGCAGAAGAGAGGTGCCATAATGTAGCTTACTAGCTTGGATTCAGAACAAAAAAATTGTGGAAAACTTTAACAGAAACCTCTATAATAATGATAGTGCTGCTATACTAAATGCATTTCTTATGTACAGAATAAAATACGGCAAAGTACCTTAGTGTTCACATTCTTTGTGTACTCAGTAGAGCAATGCATACTGCTTGGTGCCAGAAAGCAACTGCATGTTCCCTTGCTCTGCTTAACTCTGAAGCTTGAATACAAATCTCTTGCAAAGATTATATGCCCATGCATTTCACGAAGGAGGTCACTGTATGTTTCAAGAGAGGTGCTCTCCTCAACTACCCAGCAAGAGCCGGAAGGAGAGCCAAGGTATTTCAAGTCCCATTGGAGTTCAAACAAGACCTCATTTTGTCATTAGGAGCTCCCAATTCAGATTGTGTTGCTTTCAGCACTCCTGCTCCTATCGGTTAGAATTCTTTGAGGCTTTCTAACTTGAAGTGTGACCTCATGCCATGATTTGTTTTTTCTGGTTGTGGTTGATGGCTTTTAGATTAAGCTACTTAAGTTATATACAAATAAGCACCTACTGATGAGGAAATCTTGGGGGCATAGTAGATTTGCAGGTTGAAAAAGTTTGGAAATCGCATCTAGCAGGTCGATTTTTGTGCTAGCAGATGAATCTCTTCAGTTTTGCTGCTGTCACACCTTCAAATAATTTTGCACTGGCACGGATTTTCATGGTTTAAAAATACTTTGCATGGAATTGGTTTCAGGGCTTGTTATGAACCAATCTTAACTTTTTCTTGAGTTTTCTTGATTTATTTTTTTTTATTTCTAAATTGCACTGGAATGACAGAAACAACTAATTCCTCTTATTCCTAGCTTGCTGTAATACGTGTTTTCCTTTTACTTTGAGTGCTTTTGATGTGTTTCAGGATTTTGTCCCATTGTACCAGGATTTTGAAAATTTCTACAACAGAAACCTCTACATGCGCATCCGGGACAGCTGGAACCGTCCAATCTGCAGTGTGCCAGGGGCCAAAGTGGACATGATGGAGAGAGTTTCCCATGACTATAACTGGACGTTTACGTGAGTCACAATTGAAGAAAAGACTTCCAAAAACTATCTTTAAGTAGAGGGTCTATGAGAGCAAGTTGCAGGCTGTGAGGTTAAAGGAGCAGTGAATTGTGTTTGTTCTGAGCTTTCCAGTGGCTAGAAGCAATGAATTTTGCTCTTTTGAAACACATCTGGCCAGTGAGGTCATTATTTGTGTATCATCTTTTGACTACTTACTAAGGCTCTTGACAATGTTAAGATTGCATGGGCATACACCTATAATAAAATTAATACTCTTGTGTGTGATGACTAGAACCTGGAGTAGATACTTTGGATTGCACTGCTACTTGTGACTTTGTGTTGATTTAGAATCAGTCCTGACACTTGAAGTAAACATCACTGCCTGAAACTGAATTTAACAAGATTGTTTTGAGTCAGAACTGCAGTAGTCTGTAGAAACAAAATCAGAAATGCAAGGACAAGGATTTTTACAAATTGGAAATGACGTATCCCAAGTTTGATGTGAAGAGGTTTGCAGCACAGTACTTGGTGAAACTAGTCATGTGTCTCCTTGGCTTTCAAGGGCAAAATAATTAAAAGCTTTTTTCAACTGAACTTCTTCCTTAATCTCTGTCATGTATTGTTAGCACAGCAGTGCCAGATGTGTTTCCTTTCTGTGGCTAGAGGATATCCTGCTTGAGGGGCTGCCGAGTTAATTGATCTAGAGATCTTATTTTGTAATTGAAAAGTTATATGTTTCTGGGATGGAGGGGGGACATGCAAGAGAATAAACAAACAGTTTGAGAAGCCTCAAGCAGTGTTAGATATGACAGCAAATGTGCATTTTAATGTAAACTGTTGTGGGAACTAGTTGGAGACCACAAGATAGGGAAAGCCTATTTTTCAGTGATCGTTTCAGTTTGATGAGAGGCAGTACTGAAATAATTCAATGGTTGGTTCTATTGATTTTTAACATTTCAGCGTAAATTCTAGGAAACTGAAATGAGCATCTTCTGGTGCAGTTAATATTTTTTTTTTAATTGTGGCTGTCCTAACTTGTGGTGTTTTTAAAACACAGGTACACGGGGAGAGTGATAAAGGACATTATTAATATGGGTTCCTACAACTACCTTGGATTTGCACAGAAGGCTGGGACTTGTCAAGAAGCAGCAGCTAAAGTTTTGTCCCAGTATGGAGCTGGGGTGTGCAGCACTAGGCAGGAGATGGGTAAGTTTGAGCAAGATAGGATGTTCCCCGAATGTATGTTTCAAAGGCTGTAATCTCATTGCAGGTCTCAAACATTACCTGTTACAGCTTTTGAACCTTAGACTAATCAATAAAGAAGCTTTTACTTTAGTGAAGACAAATCGACTTGCTGGGTTTAGTTTACATGGCACAGCAGTTGGCTCACTTATGTTTTCTCATATTATTTTTTTCTTTCAGTGTTCCCTTGGGGGCCTTATATAAAGAGCAGCTTGCTTGGTAGAAATTCTTCTTGTAGAATATAGCAATAGTGAAAGCTTCTCCTCACTCCAAATTTCTCATTTGTTTTATGTGCAGGAAACTTGGACAAACATGAGGAGCTGGAAAAGCTAGTTGCCAGGTTCCTAGGTGTGGAATCTGCAATGGCATATGGAATGGGGTTTGCAACCAACTCTATGAACATTCCTGCTTTAGTTGGCAAGGTATGGCTTAAGTCACTGGCAAAAGCTCATCTAACACAGATTCTGGTGGTTGGGTTTTCTAAAAGCTACTCGTTTGGTTTTGGTTTTCGTCAGTGGCAACTCCTGCAGGTATTCTCTATGTAAAACTGTAGGTCACAGTACGTGTCTCTAACCTTGGCAAAAATCTTTTGGGGAAATGGCATCCATGGGACCAGTAGCAGTCTCGCCCTCTTTCTAGGAGAGAGCCTAGGATGTTAAGGCTTGCTTCCTCAGGCTACACAGCAGTGTATGAAATGGCTGATTGACAAGCCGATTGGCTGAAGGTATTTTGATGCTCTTGAGACACTAAGTGATTGTGTCAGTGAGACACAGATAAGCTGAACTGCATGTTGGTACACGCAGAATTTATTATCTTTGGGTGACAGCTGAAAAATCCTTCCTTTGAAGGAACGAAATCTTAGTAGAAAAACTATTTGCGAGAAACAAGGGCAAATGTAAAGACTGACGATGTCTACTATATGCCCCATAAAGCAGTACGCAATGCAGCCTGAGTGTCCTGCTTCTCAAACTATGTTTATTTTACTTATTGGAAAATGAAAAGGAAGAGCACTCTTTGTTTACATCAGCTGGTGCAAAATAGATATTCTCTTAGCTCCTGCTTAGAGTAAAATAGTGTAAGTACTGGAACTGTTTCCTCTTTTTTTGAAAATGATTCACTGTTAGCCTAATTCTACTAGCCTAATGGAATTCTTTGTCCCTGTGTAGTGAGTTATTTTCCCTTTATTCCGTTTGTGTTTTCCCACTTCCTGAGATCACTTTAAATTCTTCTACTTGTGATATCTACGGTGTATAAAATTGCTGCCTTGTTCTTCCCAGCAACTGTTCCTCCTGGTGAATCTGTTCTTGACTAGCTGTACTGTCTTCCTGTGTGTTGTTTTATTTGTAACAAAGAAGCA
Organism: Chroicocephalus ridibundus; assembly: GCF_963924245.1. NCBI lineage: Eukaryota > Metazoa > Chordata > Aves > Charadriiformes > Laridae > Chroicocephalus > Chroicocephalus ridibundus. Next base: position 27,914,866 of record NC_086287.1, read on the forward strand.
GCACTATCTACATAATGCCTCTCTTCTTTTGATCTGTTAAAGTTTTAAATATCGGACGTCTTCCCTAAGGAAAGATGGTTTTGAGTCTGATGCCAGAGAGAAGTTCAGTACTTCAAATCCCCTCTTCTTGGAGTCAAATACCTCTGCAGTGCTATGATTTTGAACAACATATGTTACTGATGGTGTATCTTTTACTTGCATTTTTCTGCTCTTTGTCATCCCACATCTCCCTGATTTTTTTGTCTTCAGCAGAAACGTGATTCACGATTTCTCTGAGACCTTTTGGATTTGGAACGCACATGGTCAGACATATATAAGTAGACTTCTGTCTGTTCCAAGTCAGTACAAATTGCCCATTACTGCAGAGTTACTCAATCTTCTTTGTGTGGATCCCACTGTATATTTTCAATAGCTTGTGAGAATACCCTTGAGACACCTTACTCAGCTCCTTAGTTTTCACATTTGAATTTTAATAGTTTTACAACCATTGAGGGAATCTGAACAGTAAATTCCAAGGCATGTCACATACCTGTTTTCATGTACATAACTTGCACATTTACTAAACAAACTCTCTTCATAAATGGATACAGCAGTCTGTACTATGTTAATGAGCATATTTAGTTTTTGTGCACTTTAGATAAAGTAGTAAGAAGCTTCTGCCTCGTAACACTAGAAGTGCCCTTATACTCAGGTGCTAATACTCCGAATAGAAAATGCTCTCTTCTGAAGAAAAGAGTTCTTGTCAAACAAACCATTTCACAGTTCAGAATGTTCACTAAATGCTTTTTTTGGCTGCCTGAAGTTGCTTCTCTCTGCACTTTTGATTTCTTCATTGTCTGCAAATAAGGACTCGCATAAATCCTGAATTCTGGCACCACCCAGTACACATTGGCTGTGTGTGCACAGCGTGTTTGGCAATGCTTTGACAGAGTCCTTAGTAAAGTTGGGAGATTCCCATGCTTAATTAAACTCTTGGGCTCTCTTTTTCCTTTTTTTTTTTTTTCTTTTTAACTTCTGTTTGTGTCTCTCTGCACGTTCTTACATTTTCAGGTGCAAAGCTTCTTGGAACACAAATTTTTGGAGGTTTGGCAAATATAATCAGTAATGGCATATGCATTTGGCCAGAAGGAGTCACTGATATGATTTGAAGCTAATCATTATTTACATCGTATCTGGGCACTTATATTGCAACGTAATTAACTTAAAACACAAACCACTGCAATGAAGTTACTCACGTATATGTAGTACTGGACCACCAGTTCTGGTTTTGTTTTGTGGAATCCTTAGGCACTTGGTTTATGTTGCTACTGAATCCTCTTTTAATAGCAACAAATATGACTTGACTATCCTGGGATCTGACTCTATCCCGTAATCTGATCAGCATTGGTCAGGAAAAGGAGTTCAAAAGCTTCATCAGCGTTACCTAGTTGATCTTTATTTACTATACCTTGTTAAGAGCAACTTCTACTAGTTGGTGTACACTGAAAGTTGTATTTCAGCACTGCTAAAGCATCACTAAAAACAGGTCTTTCTGTACCCGTCAGTTTTCAGCAGGAGAGACCCGCCGTTGACAGCCAAGTTGTTGGCTGCCTAGTACGGTCACTGCCAAGCATGCTGAGTCTAGACCACAGAAAATGTGAGATTTGAGGATTACATAGACAGAAGTTGTTAGACCATTTGAGGATAAGCTAGACTCTAAAACTTGCCAGTTTTGGACTAAGCGTCATTAATGTAGTTACTGTAGCTAGCTAATAACAGCATTCTGTACTGCTTTTAGTGCAGAGCTTTTCATCATAGCTCTGGGCTGACAGAGGCTAGATAATGGAGTTATGGTAACACTGCTTGAAGGATCTTTTTTTGGTTGTAAGAAAACAAATTAATTTCCATGTATAGTTAGTTTGTGAAATGAAGTGCTCAGGACTAAATTACGCCATTTATGTATGCAGCACTTTGTGGTAAAATGTGGCATTCGCTTCAGTTTCCATGTCTGCCTTGTAGGATGTGGTGGTAAGTCTAATCTTCACTGGCGTATGTTTTTCTTGATACCAGTAGTGTGATCTCCAGTTAGTGTTAGTCTTCTCCTGGATAAATGCAACTGAAGTCTTATCATTGTAGTAGCAGCACTCAGTTTTAGATATGATCATCAGTGAATGCTGTACTGTACCAGTGGCTTCTTTGATCCTTTGCCATCTCTCTAGTGGCAGACAATACTGGATTCTTTTTAAATTAATTTATTTTGTCTAATTGAATGTCCCCTTCTGTTACAGGGGCGTGAAAAGAGGTTGCTCATTGATTTGTTAAATCATCTTTCCCTACCAAAAGATTGTACTTGTTTTTAGGGAGAAGCTCCTTCAAGACTATTAATATTTTCTTCCTCTTCTTTTAATCTATCACTTTTCCTACTTCCTACCATTTAAGAAGGATACTAGTACTGGATTATTATGTTCAGGTTTTGACACAGTAGTGTTTCACAGTGATGCCCTCTGACGTAGTGTACATACTCCTTGTCTGGTGTAGTAGTTCCAAAGAGCAAATGTCAGTTGGAGATTTCCATGCTGTTTATGCCAGAGTCTCTGAGATATGCAGTGTGAATCCTTCTAACAGCAGTTTGAACATGTGACATTTAGTGCAGTTTCTGGGGAAAAACAGGCCTGAGCTTTTCCAGGGTGTAGAATATTTCGTGGTACATTGCAATTCTAGTGCAAGACTTCCTTTATAGTGGAGAAAATACTCTTGTCTGTGACACTTCCTTGTGTAGCTGTAGGCAATGCTTTTAACAACTCCTTCTAGTAACTCTCACTGCGGAGAAGAAATGTTCTTGACTCTTCCCTCCACCATGTTTAATAGAGAAACATAGAATGAGTGTGTGTTTAGTGTCAAATCTTCAGCATCTTTACATGCTTTCTGGATTTTTAACTGAAAGTCACTTCTAGAGTTGCAGCAGATTTGCACAGTGATTGGGAGTCGGCCAAGGTTATTTAGAAATACTGCTCTCGCAAACTAATCCCCCAATATGCATTCCTGTAGTCCACAGTGATAACACTGTGGCTGAATGTTCAGCATATCAGCTATTGACCTGTAATCATTGCTGCTCTCAAAACAGATGTTATCCTGTTTTGGTATTTGTCCAAGGGTATATCTTCCCTTTTTTCAAAAAGCAAACAAATTCAATGTAATGTTTAATGACTTCTCAAGTTCACTCTGCAGTTTTGTTTTCCACTTCCCGTCTCTTGTATGTTACCTCCATCTACAAAGTACTTAATAGTGTTTCATTAAAGAAAATTAGTCCCTTTGGTACCACTGAGCACACATGGGTTTAATCAGTGGTTACCTCCTAATGTAAGAAATAGTGCAACTTTGTGATAAGGTCTTTAATCTCGGGCTTTGGTGGCCTGTTTCCTAGCACTACTGTAGACTTGCTGAGTGAACTGCGACAAGCTGCTCTGCTCTGTTTTACCTGGCTGCACAGGAGGATGAGGACTAATCATCAATACGAGATATTGAGACAGATTCAGCTGCAGGACTTCTGGGAAAAGTGAAACCTACGTGGTTCTTTCAGTTAACAGCAGTTGTGTATTTTTATTTGCCATACTGAGGCTGCAAGTTGTTTGTTAGCAAGCATTGCCTGGACTAGCTGCATTTATGTTGGAAATACATATTTATTTATTTATTCTTAAATGATTTCTGAACTGAAAGGTGTTATATGCTTGGCTGCGAAACGTAACCTTTTCGATATCTTCCTCTTTCCCCTTCTAATTCAGGGCTGTCTGATTTTGAGTGATGAACTGAATCATGCATCGCTAGTGCTTGGAGCAAGACTGTCAGGAGCAACTATTCGAATTTTTAAGCACAACAGTAAGTATCAGATGGTGGACTCTGCCTTTCTGCAGATGCTATAGGTCAGATACAATCTCTTATATCTTCTAATAGTTGGAAATCCAATTTCATGGAAAGAAATCAATTGCTGGTTGCCTGAAAGGTCAGAAGACTGCTGCTACTGAGAATGTAATCATCCTGAATTGGATATTTTTTGATATGTTCAGTCTCAACTGATAACATTTTTATCCTGAAGCTGTTCTGGCTTACATCTTCTGCATCTGAAGAGGACGTGCTGCCCTTTGGCAAGTCTAGGGGCATGAGTGTTTTAACATGGCTTCTTGTTACTTGGATAGCTCAGCAGAGTTAGACTATTCTAACAGTCCGTGTCGCATAGTAACGCAGTCTTGTAGTGGTCTAGGTTACAATTTGGAGGGTAAGAAAGTTTAATGTTAGGACCAGATGCTGACATGATCTTACAGTAACAAAAGCTTATGAATGCCGATGTCCTAGCTAAACTAGACAGCTGTGCATTGGTACAATGTAGTACAAAAGGAATTTTGGGGATGGGAAGCATAGTTTAATTTTACTGAGTTACTTGCTTTAAGTATTTGTTTCACTTTGCTAGTTTGAGCTTCCTCCAAAGGAGGTATTTAGAACCTATATTTAGAGGTATTTTCAGATTAAGACTCTGAAGGGTTTCCTTCTCTTATTCTCAGTGAAAGAGGTACCTGGTTGTCCTTGATCAGTGAAGCCACTATCTTCATTCTTCAGCCACTCCTAATACTCTTTATAGTATCAGTCTGAGATCACGATGACTCTTTTGCTCTCTTTGAAGTGTGCGGTGGTGGCAGCAAAGCTTGGGTGGCTGCAATTATTTTCCTTTTTTTGTCCTACTTAATAGTGGATCCTCTGCTGTGCTTATTGTTTCTTTTGTGTTCTCTCTTGTTCTCATAATTTTCATTACAGAAGTATAGAGCGTACTGTAACAACATTAGTGATATCTTTTTTTGTTGGGTTTTTTTTCCATAAATCTTAATTGCTGGGCAAGATCACAAAAGTTTTGCATTCAACTTTTGCATTTATATAGACATAACTTCTGGACATTGCATCCAGTTACAGAATTTCAGAGAGGACTGGTGACAAACATAGTTCTGGGTATGAGGAGAAGGACTTAAAAGCTCTGGTGTGATGAGGAAGAGTAGATGATCTGTGGGTATGGGGTACAAACTAGCAATGGTGAGATTGGGGGATATTCTAGAAACCTTATAGTTGGTGGGGATCTGTGAAAGAGAATGGAGTGGCAGATTAGAATCAGAAGGCAAAATGTAAGCAATGATCTTGGCCTGTCAAGATGATGATCAACTCAGTTATGTACGTGTTCTCAGTCCAGCTCTTGTTATACCCTATGCTGCCTCAGTTAACTTCATTTTCCTAGACTTCATTAATGGCTTTGTTCATATTCTTTTTAGAAATAAGGGGGGGGGAAGGAAAATCCCTCTTAAAATCCTTGTTCAATGTTTTCATTTTTTTTTTTACCTAATTCTGCAGTTTGTCCTTTTTATTAAGGTCAGACCTAGTTCCCAGTCTTTCCCTCTTTCTTGAGAGATCAGAGCAGGAGTTTATATTCCATTGTTCTCCCTGACCGCATTAAACTTTCCTTTCTTCCTTGAAAGATTCGTTAGAGGCAGGGACTCAACTGCTGATGTCATCTTTGTCTTTTTCTAAACATTAGCTATCTTCTAACAGTCTATTAACTGACCTATTTTGCTGCATAATTTCTAGTCTGGTTCTAGTTCACAAGCTCCTCTCACAGCTACAACTGTCCTAGTCTCTACCAATCCTCTTTTCATGATTGCTCGTGCTCTTTTTCATGCCCTAGTGTTTATATCTGTCTCTTGCTCAGCACTTTAGCTTTTATGATTTGACTACTCCCATCTCCAATCCCTTCCTCAGGTTTTTTTTTCAGGACTGATTTCATGTGTATTTATTTGCTCACATTAGTCAGGTCTCCTAGGATCATGTCAAATGCTCGTAGCCAAAGCTAGTAAGGTTTCAGAATACATTACTACTAACACTTCATCTGTCTAGTTTCTGGTATGCTGAGCACTGTCCTTTTTCCTATACTGGTGATTCTTTTTTTCTTCCTTTTCTGTTTTTGGTTTAGTAGCTTCCTGTTCCACATCTCCAGTCCCTTCAATTTAAAACACAGTAATAAAAAAGTACACTTGTTCCCCTTCTTGTCCTGCACTCTGGTCTATCTTCTACTTACCTTTCGTTGATTATTCTTGAGCTTGCTGCTGCTGTTTTTTAGTTATTTCTATCCACAAGGACACACTTACTACCTAACTTGCTTTCTCTTTTCCTCACGATGAGATACCTTCCTCCTTTTTTTTTTTTTCCTTCCTTATTTGCTATGTGTGCCTAATGCTCTAACTTGTGCTTTTAGCTTAGGATGGTGAAATTCTTCCTCAAACAGTCACTCATTCCCTTTAGTCTCATCTGTGGGCCCACAGCTAAATGAAGCCCATGCTTATGGACTTATGTATGGTCTGTCTTCCACACAGGAGCAATTTGTGCATTTCTGGAGTATTGCTGTCTTTAGTCATGTCAAAGCTCAAGCTAGTAGCTGTTTTGGTACCATTTAACAGTAATTTCTGGTGCAGATATGCAAAGCCTGGAGAAGCTGCTCAAAGATGCTATTGTGCATGGGCAACCTCGTACACGGAGGCCCTGGAAAAAAATTCTTATCTTGGTGGAAGGAATATACAGGTACAAACTATTCTTTGTATTCCTAAGACCCTCCACATGAGATCTAGCTGCTTAGTTATTTGGGTTCCTTTGCCAAATCAAACTATGAATATTGTGACTTCATAGTTATTTCATTTATCTCATCTGCGAATTAAATTGAGCTGTGTATGTCTCGCATCCTGGACTTTCTGTTGCTAGTACTGTAGCTCCACCCGGTGTTATCACAGTGCTTCCCACATCCTGATTAGACTGTAGAAATTAATTAATCTAAACTGATTTTTTACATCGGAGCTGAGGTCTTAAATTGCTTGTCCATTCCATTCTTTCTGTGCTCACTAGATGATGCTAGTGTGATAGAATCGCACAAATTGGATGTTTTTGCTGAGAGTGAATAGGAGCACGTAGTAGGCTTAGCTGTGTTAAGCGTTTAAATCCTAGTGACTTTCAGCACAAAATGGGATGTTTCGGAGTGCTACTAATGAGTGCCTAGTCAGTTCTTAAACTTTAAAACAACAGGTAAGTAGGTGTCAGATCAGAATACTGACACTAGGGTGGAAGTAAAAATGAGATAATTCATTTATAAAATCGTCACTGAACACATTCCGTTGCCTTAATTTACCTTTGCTGCTACTATTTAGCCTGTATGTCAGCATCCCAGAGATGTTAAACAGGTAGAAAGTAGAGATCTGGGCCCCAGTTGCAAGGGGGAGTTATTTCTCTGCAGAAACACAATGTGTCTAGCAATTTTTATGTTCTTATAATTACTGAGAGAGTGAAGAAAAGAAACTTAGTGACTTTAGGCTCTATAAGGAGGCCCCGACCATTAAATCAACTTACACTGAATTTCTGTTTCTCAACAGTATGGAGGGATCCATAGTCCGTTTGCCTGAAGTGATTGCCCTTAAGAAGAAGTACAAATCCTATCTATACCTTGATGAGGCTCATAGTATAGGTGCCCTGGGTCCCACTGGCCGGGGTGTAGTGGAGTATTTTGGCCTCAATCCTGAAGATGTGGATGTTATGATGGGAACATTCACCAAGAGCTTTGGAGCTGCTGGAGGATACATTGGGGGCAAGAAGGTAAAAAGCTGGGAATCTCATGGCTGTTTCAGGCTGGTGGTGGTATCCTTCATTAAGCATTTCAAAGCTGATCTATTGCTCGAGTACCTTGATTGTCCATTTGTTTCATAATTTTACGTACTGTCTACTACAGTGGAAGTCTGTGCAATGCAAAAGAACCTAGTCTTGTGAAATACCTCATCATTTTATAGTTTTCACACGGTCAGCAGTGATCTCAGCTTGCAGAATGTATGGTAGTGGTGTAATATCGTTTTAGGAAGTGCTAGGAGCCAGGAAGCAGGGATTTCTTAATGTTACTTTTAATGAGACTTGTAGGAAAAATGCCAAAAGCTGAAGTTTTTCACCCTGGTTGGAGGAAAATCCCCTTCTTACATTGGTCTGGTAGAGTTGATTCCCTTGGGACTCAAACAGTTTGCTTTCTAAAAAGACGCTTTTTTCTTTTTTTTTTTTTGGGTGGGGGTTGGGGGGTGGGGGTTGGCTACTGACCGTCTTCTATTGGAAAGTACTGCTAGAATGTGTTGCCCTTGCCAGACCCCTCCTTTTGGGAGGGATGGTGTAGGCAATTGCATGTGTCCCCTTTCTCATATCCTCAAACATATCTGACAGATCAGGCTTCTAAGCTTAATTTGAGAGTAAAATTCTACCATTTTCCTCCCAGGACAGTAATTCTTTAGATACTAGTAGTGACGATTACTCGAGCTTATCCATGCAGAGGTGGGTTTGTGGATGTTCCTCTTTAGGAGTTTACTACGCTTGACCTAAAATTACTCAGACATCTTCCCCAGAAGAAAAGCACCATATTAATCTTTTTCCAAAAGTAGTGAGTCAGTGGGATTAACTCCCTTGGCATCAGTAAAGCAGCTAAGAGTCCTTCGCAACTGTGTTTTACATACTGTTTGAGGGATTGCTTCAGAGGTAAAAGGCCTTAAATCTTCTTACCTAGTTTATTTCAAAGTCCCTTTACAACTTCCTTTCATTTAACTCTGACTCCAGGCAGACACCAACATAACATTGAGCATTTCCACTATTTCTATGATATGTTCCTGGCTTGTGCTATTTACAGGGCCATCATTATTAATTTTATGGTAGCAGAAGACAGAATCTGTCCTGGCATTCGTGCTGATCGTTATACTATTTTGCTGGAGTGGTCTGGGTGTTTTGGAGTGGTTTTGTTACAGTTAACAACAAACAGCCTAGGTCTATGGTGTGTCTGTCCTTTGTTCGTGTATGACCTGCTTTTGCCCTCTAACAAATGTAGCAGGTGTATTTATCTGGGAAATGCAGGAGGGGTAGGCTGAGGTTCTTGCACTCTTAAATTACACCTGCTGCTTTATTTATATTGTGCTGATAAATGGGAGAAAATATTTTATGAACTATTTCCCTGTTTGGTGACTTTTGTGGGGAAACAATTATATTGAGCATGATAAGTAAGCACCTATGGTTCCTGCTCCCCACTATTTCATTTGTTTTATACTCCTACTGTTATAATAAACACTCTTGAAACATGGCCTGTGCACAGCTTGTGTAATGCAAATGCGTTGTTGCAATCCAGTGCTGATGGTGTTAGCTAAACAAGTCTGTCATAGGCATTTGTCTCTGATCAACACATGTTCTTGCCCTGTGACATAATTATGGGTTGTCATGTCCCCGCTGTTCGCTCTTCAACTGCTTATTACTTGTACTGTAAAATCAATCCTTGAGCTACCTGTTCTCTTCCATGATGTTCTGAAAGAGGTTTCTTGTGGTGGCCAGTTTTACTCTGAAATTAAGACAATACAATAAAGCATTTTTCCAAATGCTGGGAATGCCATGTCTGATGCCTCTTGTGTTTTGCTAGGAACTGATTGATTACCTCAGGACATACTCTCACAGTGCTGTGTATGCAACATCACTGTCACCTCCTGTTGTGGAGCAAATCATCACCTCCATGAAGTGCATTATGGGTGAAGATGGTACAACTGTTGGTGAGTATTTCTAACAGTAAGCATGTGGAAGGGGGAAGCCAAAGAGAGCCTCTTTGTCACTGACAGATAGCTCGTTCAGTGGACACATCCATAGTTACCTGTTCGTTCATGTAGACTTGAAATTTCTGGAGCAATAAACCAATTTACTATCCTACTTGGCCGATCAGCCTAATAACAGTATAAGCAATTTCCAGCTAGAGGTAAGTCATCTTAGTCTTATCTAAGAGATAGTATTGTATTGTCTTGTATTGATTTTTTTTTTTGTTTTGTGAGTAGCTTTTCTAGCTGCCTCCTTTCTCTTCCCCATTGTCTGTCCTTTGTAATTTGCCGACTTTTTAGATTGTTTTCAGAGCATTTTGCTGTGTATTTTTTACAGTCTTGTCAGTCTTGTGAACTGGTTACTGCAGGGGCAATGCTTTTGATTTTCATCTCTAGTAAATTTGATGTTTGCACCTCAGTTAAATATGTGAATGTTTCTGAAATCCCTTTTTACTTGGGGAGCTAGAGGCAGTTTTCAAGATCAGTAGACTTAACGCACCAGGAGAAGAAATTCAGCATATTTGTCTTTATTGTCTTAGTTTTCCTTTTTCATTATGAAAGTAAGAAAGGGGAAATCTGTATTAGTCTCGATGTGTTCAAAGTCAAAAATACAAATTCTTGTGTCTCATTTGCTTAGCAGGTAGCATCTTCCTTTGGTTACAGCATGAATTAAATAGCTTGCACTTGTGATGGGTAAGCTGCCTTGAAACTGAAACGGTACAGCACTTTGCATGTAGGATACTTTTCCCTCTTCACAGCTAATTAAAAAAATTGTGAGCAGCTCACACCGGATGACAGTGTAATTTGAGGATCTGTCAGTGGCGTTCAGTTCAGAGGCTCTTAGAATTCAAACTGCAGAATATGTTCAGTTACGGGAGTTTCAGGCCTCTGGCCACGAGGTGGTGGTGTATACTGAAGAACTGTATTTGCTCTAGAACATGGCTCATCTGACCGACTAACCTGACAGTTAACTCCAACAGTGAAAAAGCTCGCTGCAGAAATTACTTCAGAATTTTTCTCTTATAACAGGTTTCATTCAGCTTGTTTACGTTATCTGAGAACAGAGTTAGTGCCAGCAATTGGTTTTGGTGGTTGCTTAATAGAGAGGTCACCACTGAGGCAAGTACAGCCAGGCAGCAGCCTGTATCTGCGCTAGCACTGGCTGCTTCCGCGTGGTCCATGTGAGATACCTGTACTAGCCAAGAGTCGTCCCCAGTGCTGCTCTCAGGAACAGATACTAACCAAGATTCAAACTACACAAAAAGCTGTGCAAAAGGGCCGGGTCTTGCCATCGTCTTAAAAGTGACTGAGCTCTTTCTTAGCTGATGGTTTGCCAACAGTCTGTGGTCTGCTCAGGCGCTGCTTGTTTTGGGTTTCTTCCAGTATCTGTTTTGCTTAATGAAGTGGGAAGCAAGGAATGTGTAACTGATTTCTGTTTGCAGTATTCAAGCTAAGGCATTTTTGCCCCTTTCTGAGGCTACAGTGCGATATTTGTTCAAGCCAGGAGAATGGACGCAACTTCCACTCCAGGCTGTTCTCCTGCCATTATGCCAGCAACATCCCTCAGAGCTGAAAGGTGAACCAAATCAGGAACCAATTTGGCAAAAAAAAAAATCTTAAAGTCAAAAGGCTGCTTCTTGTTGTTGTGTTGCTTAAAACTCATGTCAGGCTACATCCTGCTAATTTGGTGCTAAGGAGTACCAGAATTCCTAGCTGCTCTTTCTATTGAGAAAATAAGTGATTTTGCTGTTTGAAAGCTGTGTCATTTCAAAGAAGCCTCTGTACATTTGATTTCTATACAAACTGTAGTGCTTTTCGGAAGTGCTAGATATAACAGCAGGATAGCCAAAGTCCTCTCTGCTCGCGCTCAGATTTCTCAGCTACAGGTCTTGTGAAACTGTTACTGGCTTTCTAAGCATCTAAGTTAGCCTTCAGCTAGGATAAGCACCTCATAGGAGGATCCCTGCACGAAAGTGCTTCTCAGTTCATTTTCTGCGCAGTCCTGTTTCCCAGTCATGCATTTTTTAATTGCCTTAAGGCTTTAGAGATAGTATTACTTTGTAGGCATTTTCTGTGGATGAAGTTGGCAAACGTTCAATTGGATGAACTGAGCAGCTGCTTAGTGATAGCATGACAAAGTTGGTTTTGTTTTTGTTAGTTTTTTTTTTTTTCCCCTTGTTTAAGGGATTTGGCTGAAAAACTTCCCTTTGGAGTCTGTGAAATTATGGGTGGGGCTCTGGAGGACCACAGCCTGCAGTTGGTTTGACCAAGAGTAAATGTGGTGTAGAGTGGTGCTGGTAAGAGTTGTTAACTGTGGAAGACAAGTAGAGAAACAGTGTTAAGCTGCGTATTTCAAAAATTCCACTGCTTTTAAATTAATCAAGCTGAACTAATGGATGAAGGAAAACTTGGGATAGGGGAATGGTTTTACAAGGGTACAGGAGCTGGAGCTGGAATCAGAACAGTAGCCAGCTAGCTCCCAACACCATTTTTTTGGGCCACTGCTAAATCTTTTAATGGCTCCAAGAATGCTTTCTTGAAAAGAGGCTTTGCGGCCTCTTTGTCTGCCTGCTTCGGTTCACCACACACTATTGGTAAAAGCTGCTGTCCTCCGTGACATCAAACCTTTGTGGAAATTATGATGTCGGATTGAGATGGTCTGTAGCTGAGGAATAAGTAGTAGGACGCAATTACTTTTTGAGGATGAAAGGGTTTTTTTGTGTATTATTTTGCAAGAATAAGTTAATTCTCTCCTCTTAAGCTTCAGGTTATTTCTAAATCTAATGAAACATCTGGAAGCTCTAAACTTACAATATAAGGCGTTGTAGTTACTAAAACTTTACATAAGTAAAAAAAGTAAATCTCTCCTTTCAGATCTTTCCAGCAAGCTGCCAGTGACTAAATAGGATATTAGTAGGAGGCAGCACAGACAAAATACAGATGCTATGAAAAGCTGAATGGCTGCTTATGGAGAGCATAAGATGGTTGGCAATGCAAATATGCTGCCTGAATTGGGACAGTAGTTTCTTGTGTCTTGATTTCTGTTGAAACTAATCTGTTAATTCTCTGTACTGTTGATGCATGTAAGTGACTAGCAAGCTTCAATCTTTCTGAAAACAGGGGAATATAATTATACATGAATATAAGTGTATTACTTGCTCCTTCATCCCGACTGCAAAACACACTCCAACAGCCAAAGCAGAGCCTTGTTATGGGTTCTTGGTAGTGGTGCTTCTAGTACTGCTTCTGAAACTCCTTACATTATTAGCTCAGTGCTGTATGTCTGTTCTAGTTTACTTTGCATTACTTGGCTTGCATGTAATTGGCTAGAGGACCATCATGTGGTCTTAAACAAACACATAGTTGATTTGTGATCACTTTGAGAATTTCTTCAAAGGAAGGGTTGTCCTCAAGAGTGGTGAACACTTTGAGCACGTAGAATGTCTTCAGAAAACTCCAATGACAATGTATATGGGTATCTCAGATATCATCACGTTTGGCTTTGATATATAGTAGAGCAAGGTGAGTAAGAGGGATGAAGAAGGCTTCTTTCCACAAAAGCAGATTTTTGGAGCTCATCTTCCAATTCAGAGGCACTGTGATTGAAATTGTTAACGAGCAAGTGTCACAGATGCTTGTCAGCAGTTCAGTGGGCGCTGCTCTTTCTCTCTGTTCAGCCACACACAAACATGAATGAACTTCAGATAGTTTTGTAGATAAAGGAGCTTTTTTTAAACAATAATAATGAAAAGACACAATAAGCAGACTTTTTGGGGTCATAGTATACACAAAGATGACAAATTGATTCTTGGAATGGAGTTCTAGAAACTTCTAGCGTAGAGCCACTTGATTCTTGCTGTTCCTGTGGCGTTTGGGTTATTTAAATTGACTGTAGGGAAAATGAGACAGCTTGGCGCTTTTCCTGGTAAATGCGATATTGTTGGGATTTACAATATTAAGTACTTAGCCTGTCTCAGTGAATCTTTCAGTGTCAATGGTTCAGTTTGAGTTGAAAGCTGGATTTTTCACCATTACATTCTCACTAGGGCTGGGAATCCAGTTGGCTCCTTTCTGCCATTTACATAAGAGCCAGTGATATATCCTGTGCAACTGGAGTTCTTCTAGCACTGTTGGTGTTCAGGACCCAGCCTGTTTGTTTGCCCTGATAACATCGCTGGGGGCAAGTGGAAGAAATTCATAAAGAAAACTACTGAGATGTGGGCAAATCAAAACATGCGTTGTGAAACCAGTCTAGGAACTGGTTAACCTCCTTCAGAGATGAAACTTAGTTTGCTCTCCTGTGTATTAAAAACTGAAGGTGAGCCTTAACTCCAGGACTGTTTTAAGTTTGAACTAAAGCTGGCAGTGTTTAATGGCTTGTAGAAGAGGTGAACTTCATGGACATTAACTCAGTAATAGTAATGATATGTGTTGACATTCATAACAAGTTTCTTGTCTTCCATCTCAGTTTCAGGAGGCAAATCGCCCACACCCAATCACAGCACCATGCATAGCATGTGTAGAATAAGTTGTGGATAGATCTTGCCCAAGATGGCACTTAAATTTTGAATGTACATTGTCTTGAGCACTGTATAGAAATCAAGGATTATTGTCCTACATAACTCTGATGCTGCAAGCAACGGAGGTAGCAGTTGCATTCCAGCGGCTAAACTATTGGAAATTAATAACTAAATAACCAGCCTTTGAAGGCTAGTCAGCTGCGTATGGTTTGATTGGTATTTGTCTCATCTGAGCACCTTAGTCGTGATGAGCTAGTAATTGACTACATCTAGTCAGAAGAAACCTTAAAAAAAAAAAAAAGGATTTATTGTCTTGCCATTGCTGTGTGCAACAAACTTGAGTGAGTTAAATCAGAAAAGGTAGCTAAACCAATTATAGCCAAAGGGAATAAGAATGTACAGCGGTGTTGGCAGAGAACTGAACCTAACAGAGCTGTTGAGAAGACAGGGCCATTGCTATGCTGTTAATATGCACAGGGAGAAGCATGCTGGAAACAAAAATAGGCCTGGTCTGCTTAAATTCTAGGGGAAAAAAGACTACAATTAGTATTTAAATCTTCATGCAATTAATCAGGCCCTCAAGTGAAGATATGACCTCAGTAGTTCAATCGGCTTGCTTAATCAGTGGTTTTCTTCAGGTTGGACAATTTGTAAAATTCCCTTTTTCTTTCCAAAGATAAGCCCAAAGTACATGCAAGTATAAAGTGTAAGCAGTAATGAAGGAATAGCCCACGTTACACCACTTGGAATTGAATTTTAAGTCACTTAACGGTGTCTTTATAAATGACGTTTGTACCTTGCCGTTGTTAGCAGTGGATCCACAAATGGAGGCCGGGGCTGCTGTTGTAGTCAAATGGGAAATAAATACTTGTGCAGGCTGAGGTTGAAAACGTTCAATTAGCATTAAAATCGGTTCATTTGAATTTTCTCCAATAATGCACTTGTTAATGAGGTGTTAAATTATCACCTTGGGAACCCAGGGACCAGTCAAAACTAATTTGAGCAAAGTGAAAACTTTTTTTGTTGCTGCCCTTGAGAATCTCAAGCTGAGCTGGGAAACTGTTGGAAAAACAAATACTCTGGGGGTCATAAAGAGAGTTTCCTGCTTCTCTCCAGGGGACTGACAGTTTTAAACATCACTCTCTGTATTTGTGCTTCCAGCTGGGGATCTTTTAAATCCAGCTTGTTGCTGCACCCCTACCTCCCTCCCACAGAGCATGGCAAGCCTCCAGAAAAATTGCTTTAACCTGGGCTGGGCAGGAGAAATCTTCCAGTCTTTGGTGCTTTGAAGAATGTTTACAGACATTAGCAGAGCTGTACCCGTTGTGTTGTGCCTTGGAATGCAAGAATCTTTCAGTGCCTCTTCCTTTTGGACTTCAATCAACACTGTGGTGTTTGTACAAGAGCTTATAAACCTTTATAACTGTACACCCACTTTGTTCTCATAATATTCTGGTTCTTGCTATTTCTGTTCAGGTGTGAGCTGTCATCTGTATCTTCATAGCCTAAGCACTGATCTGTCACAGCAGAAATACAACTAGGAATGTGGCTTTGTTGAAGTAATTCCATTTTTCTTTGTTTCTTATGCTAAATTTGATTTAAAACCTGTGGCTCGTTTTTTTTACTCTCAATAGCACTTCAGGTGCCACACTTCAGAATGCTGGTGTGCTGCTCATACAGGGAAAGGAGAAAATACTGGGTAGCAGTTCACTAGCAAGTATTATTAGCATTACTGTAAGTCAGTATGAATGTTAAGGTAAAGCATTTGAACAGGAGTAATCACAAATGAGGTGATGACTCTTTGAGTTAGTGTGAAACTGAGTTCTTGGTTCCTGGTGTGATACATGATTTACTAGAGCAGAGGTTTTTTTTTGAAAATACTTGAATGACCCCCATAAGCACCACTACCTATCATCAGCCCTGGCAACTGCAGCAGTTTTCTACATAGAAAAAATAATACTGGTATTACAATAGTCTCTGCAGCGTACAGAATCATGGCAAAATTTCATTCTATGAAGTGCTTGTAATGTAAATGCTTCTAGCTTCTTTGGAAGCAGGCAACAGTCTGTAACTGAAGCCCTTTCTGTAGACTATGTGCAGGTGTATCGAGCTATGTGAGGCTCACAGACCAGTTGAACTACTGTCCTTGCTGACTTTACTGATGTAAAATGTCGTTGGTGACAGGTCAACTCATGCCATTTCACGTTAGTGCAGTTGATCTACCACAAATTCCCAAATGTGGACAATCTTGACAATCTACAATGTCTACTTTGGTCCTACTAGTGTGCAGATGTTTGCTAATGTCCCAGAATTAATGAACTTCCTTAGATAGTACAGACTTAATCTTTGAAGGAAGAAGCTGTCTGAAAAACCTGCATACCAGTTAACGTGTTTTGAGAGCATATGGCCAGTGGAGAGATTTGAGACAACTTTAAATGAGATTGTGCAGGTTCTGTTGCAGTCTAGCTTCAAGAGTGGGGTTTAGCTTAAGACAAATTGGCTTGTCAAGAACAGGATAAATCAACCTGTAGAGCTTCTTTATGCCATGGGTAAGCTTCTGTTAATGCTCGGGTTATTGCCAAGTTGTTGTTGCACAGTGGAAAAGTTGTGGTTACAAGGCTGTCTGTGTGGGGGAAAAATGATTACAGAGTATGCATGCTTCTCATGTTCCTGTTGGCTATCAGCTCCTAAGATTTCTTAACTGTTTGTCTATGGGCACTGGGATTTCAAAAAAAAAAAAAAAAAAAAGGCAAGCCAGTGAAATACTTAAGAAGCTTCTTAAGACTTTCAAGCTTGCCTTCCTACTGGTTGGCTGAATATTGTATTGTATAAGTTGTCAAACTCAGGCCCTAAATGAGCAAAGGAGAACTCATTTGCCCTGCAACTGGCATCTCCAAAACTAAGTCCTCCGTGCAAACAGATCTGGCACTCTTACAGAATAACTGTCTGTACCAAGAGCTGGAAGCAGAATGTTTAGTACCTCCAATCTGTACTGAAAATAGCTTGTCTTTCTAGAGTTATTGCTACATTCCTGACAAGTAACTTTTTGTTCAGGACATGGCATTGTAGAGACAATTGTGGGTTTTATGTGCACAGCTTTGATCTTTCCAGGATCCTTGGAAAATAGAGCCATGCAGGAAAAACAAGTCTATAAAAGTCACAGCAGAGACAAGGCCTCCAGGGTTTGGCCCTTTTCAGGCACAAAGCCTACTCTTCCACCTCACTGCAATTCCAGGTGGCAGGCTACCAGGATCTGCTTGCCAAATACAACTTACTAACATGGGAAAGCTCAACACCCTTCCTGTTGAAATTATTGCGGAGTTCTAGGGTAAATCTGGGAGCACACTAGAGAAGGACAAGTATGGCTGCTATAACAGATGTACAGGCAGATGTGGGCAGCTCTGACATGGTGGAAAATTTGCAGGCCATAGCTTTTGAGATGAACTTCTTAGCTATAAGCATCTTTGATGTCAAAGGAGAAACTTGAGACGTTGTACAGGACTTCTTATGGAAATGGATCAAGATCTTCAATAAGAAGATGTACGAAGACTGTGGTCTGTGAAAGATTCAGGTGTTACCTTCTCAGTGACTTCATACACAAGTTTCCTATTTAAAAAAGCAACCAAACAAACCCAAACCAATTCCTCCAGAGTGGAAAGTCTTAATTTTAGGACACATTAGTGAAGATCACATACACAGTTGCAGCATCCCATCTCTCCCTTGTGTTAGGTAGGTGAAATCTCTAGCAATGTTGGGAGGTATGTCAGAGTCACGTTGAGGGACAAAATGACCTTTGGAAACTTCTGTGTTCCATTCCATAAGGTCCCCTGAAGTACCACTGAGGAAAAGTAGGTATTTAGGACTATTCTGCTCCCTCTCCTTATCCCTTAAGGGATCCTCCTACCAACAGACTGTTAGTAGAAGGAAGTCTGTCTGCCAGGGTGTGCGTTTGGTTTTTTTTTTTGGATTTTCAGAGTAAGTGCTAACACAAAGGTGAAATACTTCTCATAGTACCTTACAGTATCAGTTACTGGTCAAAGCTTACTTCTGTGTAGGATCTTATTATCTCAAGCTCGTGGAGCCTGTTTCATAGTGCTCCTGGCATTGTTTCTTGATGAAGCTGACTTCTGTTCAGTTTGGCCAGAAGATGGTACTCCAGTGTTTATGGTTGCTGTCTCCCAAAGAAGTCTCCTGAAGAGTAGGATAGTCAAACACATCCTCCCCTTCAGCCTTGCTCACTGTCCAGGTGAGAGAATGGGTGCCCTAGCTCTGTTTGTCTCTTTTTAGCCTAAGCTGATTACTGGCTATTTCTAACCAAAGGTGGACACTTTATAGCTGGCTGGTGTATCTCTTCCACTGAATATCAAGCCTTGCTGTGCTAGAACTTGAGCATTAGTCTAACTGCTTCGGGATCAATACTGTTAGAAAATTCTAAGGTGTTGACATGGAGTGTGACCAAATAACTAAAACTGAATAGTGTTTCTTGCCCTTCTACACTTCCCATCTGATTTTGTAGTTACGAGCAGCACTTCAGTGGCTGATGCAGCTCTAGGGAACGAGGGAGAAGGTTGTTGCTAGTCATCTGCAGTTAATCTGCACTGTTTCTTACGGCTACCTCTGCCTGTGATTTCTGTGACATACGAATTCCTCTATTTGGCTGAACTGGCTTTGAGTTTCAGAAGAATAGATCAAGGCCTGTGGATGTTGTATAACCTGGTGCTTCTATACTGGTTTGATGTGAAATTGGAAAAGCAATGCAGTAAAAAAAAAATCATTTTTATGACCAGCTAATGAGAGATCCACGGGGAAGCTAGTATCTCAAAGACCAGTTAGAGTTACTGAATAACTGCTCCAAAATTGAGTACTTGGATGTCTTCTAGCCTGTCAATTTCAGTGCATGCTCCTAAAAGATGTGCCTAATGGCAGGATAAATATACTGACAGACTAAATGTTATTACTGTTGATAAATAATAACCTTTCCAGTTATAACAGAATAACATGAACTCTACTCCACTGCGAATATTCTCCTGAAGAATATTCTTGTATTTGAGAATTTAAGATTGGAAAAATTGCTTTGCTTTTTTTTCTGGGCACAGCAGAGCTTAATTCTTCTTTTCCAAGTTTAATTTTGTGAGGTGTTTCCTAGAGTTGTCAAAGGCAGCTCTTGCACAGCTAAAAATGTCTTGGATCCTCTCTGATTTATAAAGATTTCCACTCATATGTAGCTGGAGATGTTTCCACAGATAGGATTATTATGAAGAAGTTGTTTTTAAGTCAAAAGCGCATCAGGATTGTGTGTCTAGTGCTGTTAAATCTGGGAAATAAAACAGTCCTTGGTGGCTGCTTGGTACAGGGAATGTTACTATGTACCTTCGCTCCTGCACTATAACACAGAGCAGAAAGTCTTGGAGTAATTCACTCGTTCATTTTGCATTGTCACTGCATCTCTTCTTGTTTTTTCATTTTCTCAAGTATTACAAAGTCTTTGCTCAACAGAACCACCCAAGATGCCCCTAGTATCAGCACAGGTCATACTTCTTACAGAGGAAAAAAGTATGTTTGAAAGATGGGAGATACTGAAATTATTTGCAAAAGGGACAGTTTGGGTTGATTTGTAACTGGGTAGATAGATAGATAGATGAGCCACTTAAGTTACCTCTGTAAGTCCTTCCTAGTGTAAAGTTTTCCTTACCAAATGGCGAAGTTAATGTGTTGAATGGTGACAACAGATAAAGCAGCATTTGCAGTTTCTGTCATGCAAGTCTCGAAAAAGTCAGAAACTGATGAACAACTGATTTCTGTCCCAGCATCAACAGAGGCGCTCTAAGGAATGGGACTAAGAGGGGAAGCAGATCAGCAGCTGCCGAGAGGCAGGAGATTAGAGGGGAGAAGTGTATAGATAAAAAATCGGTTTTTTATATGTAAATCAACATACAGAGGAAACTGAAGACCTTGCAAATCATAATCAATCTTAATTCTGCTTAAATATAAATCCTCCAGTGCATTTCCAGACAAATTTCAGACTATTACAGTGGATAACTGAATTATTTATTAAAAAAAAAGAAAACAAACACAAAAAAACCCAACCAGAAACACATGAACAAAAAAACCCAAGCTGCAAATAAAGACTAGTGTTTTCAAAGTTTAGAAATTGGTTTTGAATGCCTTTGCAAGGACTATACTTCAGTGTAATTAAAGCCTTAAGCATTAGTTATTAGTTATCCTTGCCTTAGTGACGACTTTTTTATGTAACAGGTTTTCTGTAATTCAGGCGTGGAAAACTGGTTAAAGATGATAAATACTACACCTGTAGTGGTACTATTGTAAGTTTGGGTATGTACATTCCCTGTGGAAAACTTTACTTTTTTGTACCTTTGCTAACTTGGACTGAAGTAGTAATAATTTTCATGGTCCTGAGGTTATTGGAACATCTGGAGTTAATATTTAGTGATTTTTTTTTTTAATTCAAATCACCAGAGTGGGGTTTTTCCAGAGTGCTGCATCTAGTATGAAAAATACATTAATTTAGATATAGGTGAAAATTGCAGCTGTCAGTTTAAAATGAAACAAAAACCAACAAACCACCAACTTGAAAACTAGTTACTTTACATACCTGTGACACAGGTATGGCTGTCACACTCTTCATTCTTCCTATCCCTGAGCTTTTGCTATGTATGCAGTCATTTTTACTGGTTTTACCTGCTTCCTTCACCATGTTTTGAGAGAAAGTAGCTCAATTTGGAGTAGAGGAAGGCTACACGGCCATTTTTTTGTTATGGGATTTTCTCCATCAGGAAGAATGTAGTATCCTGTTGATTGTGGAGATTGTGCCCTAATATCTTGGTTGAGTCCATGGATTTTGTTACATAGTTAACTTAGAAATTTTAGTATCAAGGGAAGCCTTTGAAAGGTGCTATGTAGACAGAAAAATATTCCCCTACAAGTGTTTGTCTTGTCTTCAGGATTAATTCTTTTGACAATTCATCATGAAGTGAAGGATTTGTATAACAGCATCTTCATGTAAACTCTTTAGACAGCTGGGGAAATTACACTGTGTTCTGGGAAGTGTGTGTGTGTAGGATCCAGGGGTTTTGATAGATCTGGTTTTATGGTATTTATTGGAGTGGTGGGAGAAACTACTGCTGCTCAGGCACAGCCTTAGATCCGTGTGGTGGTATACATAAGATAGCTTAAGTTTGGGGTTTGATGTATTCAGTGATGTCGAAGGGTTGTTTGAAGGCTCATATGGGGGACTTTGGGAAGACTTTTCATAGCAAGATTTTTCCTAATGCAGGTTGTAAATGTTCAGTGACTTCCCTTCAGATTTCAGGGTAGTCTGACATGTAGCCATGAGGGCTGTACAATCCATACACATTTGTTTTTCTATAGTAGTAATGTCTTGTGGAGCGTTTCAAGTGCCTTTTTCTTTAAAGTGTTGTCTGTGTAGATCAGACCTATTAAACTTGAGCATTGTGCTTTTTCTTGGAAAAGCTGGTGTGTGATATAGCTTTTTTTTTTGTATTCCAGGAAAAGAAATATGGCTTACTAAGCTATTTCTGGTGACCTATATGTGCATAGAACATCTATGCCATATAATGTAGGTGAACTCCAGCCTAACAGCAGCAGCATGGCAGAACTTGTGCTAATGCTATGTACCAGTACAATAGATACTATTGGTTATTTGTTTTATCTCCTTTGAGGTGGACAGCTTCAGAAGAGATTTTATGCTACCACTGTAAATTAACTTTGGAGATGGAAGGAGTTCTCACAGTGCTGGCATTTTTGTTCTTCTCATGCTCAAGCTAAAGCTGAATTCATGTTTTATACTGAACATATCTTTCCTTTTTGGCTATAGCTGTCTTAAAATGTGGAAGTGGGCTGTACTTATGGCAGATGTTCAGCCGGAGGTGATAATCTATCTGGTTCTGTAAAGTATTTTATATCTGTGTGATATTTTACCACTAGTAAAGGAAGTTAGTAATGGCAGCTGAAACAAGGTGACTACTAAGTTATTTGTAACACATCCTGGTTGAAGCATATGAAGAGCCCATATCCTTGATCAGCTTCTCTTGCACTACAAAGACAAAGAACATTTCTCTACCCTTTTGTGTTGCTGTTTAAAATCCCAAAGAACAGTTAGCTTTGATACTGGCTTCTACTGTAGAAAAACAGTCTGCACAAAACAGATGGAAAGTATAGTTCACACTCTTTGTTGCTATGTTGTAAAGCTACTGAACTGTCTCCATGGAAGTAGATTATAAACATCCTCTACATAATATGCTTTGTCAAAGCTTGCACATTCCTTGGCTTGTAAAGAAATGTGCTGTTTGTATGTGTTCCTGATGTTTTTGCTCTCTGTGGCTTCAATCTGCCAACCTATTTGTGTTGTACAAAGGTTTGAGTCTGTTTCCTTCTGTAGCTTCTTCACTGATGCTTTCTCTTATTCTTGAGATTTTTAAGAGCAAAGGTGTGCTTTTTGAGTTCCAAAGTCCAAGGCATCATAATAAAAAGAAAAGTTTTAAAATGCTTGCTTTTCTCTAAATTTTTTTTAACTTGGCAAGTTAAGTTTTGTTGAAACTGTTTAAAGTTTTTTTTCATATTTTTGACTTCTTCACAGTGGAAGCACCATAACTAGTTCCGAAGAATAGTCTGACCAGCACTCGTTTCTTTTCCCTTTCTTCTCACAAGGCACAACAGTAGCTGTCAAACAGGATATGTACAGCTGTCTTTGCAATGATTGAGTGTTATCATCATGACTGTGCATTTGTGATAATACACAATTTATATGAGCTAATGTGTAAGTAGTCTTAATACCAATCCTACAAATCCTCCCAGTAATTAAAATGCAGAATTAAATAATAATGTACCCAGGCAACACAAACTTAATTTCTTTGTTCTGGAGGGATAGCCCTAATCCCATTCTTTAAAACTATTGATTCATCTGAACCAATGCTTTTTACATTCAACTTCAAAATAAAGATGACTGTAAGTCATAATTATTAGGATGCAAGGAATTTCAACCATGCGACATCAATGTAACCAGATACATAGAATCATAGAATCGTTTTGGTTGGAAGAGACCTTTAAGATCATCAAGTCCAGCTGTTAACCGAACAAGGTTACAGGTACTGAGGTACCACTAAACCATGACCCTCAGCTCTACATCTACCCAGCTTTTAAATACTTTCAGGGATGGTGATTCAACCACTTTCCTGGGCAGCCTGTTCCAATGCTTGACACACCTTTTTTGGTGAAGAAATTTTTCCTAATATCCAATCTAAACCTTCCCTGGTGCAACTTGAGGCCACTTCCTCTTTTTCTACTGCCTGTTACTTGGGGGAAGAGACCAACACTCACCTTGAGACAAGCCCTGTTCAGGCAGTTGTAGAGAACAGTGAAGTCTCCCCTCAGCCTCCTTTTCTCCATCCTAAACAACCCCAGTTCCCTCAGCTGCTCCTCATAAGACTTGTGCTCTAGACACTTCACCAGCTTCATTGCCTTTCCCTGGACACCCTCTAGCACCTCAAAGTCTTTCTTGTAGTGAGGGGCCCAAAACTGAACACAGTATTTGAGGTGCGGCCTCACCAGTGCCAAGTACAGTGGGACAACCACTTCCCTAGTCCTACTGGCCACGCTATTCCTGATACCAGCCAGGATGCTGTTGGCTTTCTTGGCCATCTGGGCATGCTGCTGGCTCACATTCAGCTGGCTGTTGACCAACATCCCCAGGTCCTTTTCCACCAGGCATCTCTCCAGCCACTCTTCCCCAAACCTGTAGAACTGCATGGGGTTGTTGTGACCCAGGTGCAGGACGTGGCACTTGGTCTTGGCTCATTGATTCTGCCTGTCCAGGTCCCTCTGTAGACCCTTTCTACCCTCAA
The DNA here is from genome assembly GCF_963924245.1 of Chroicocephalus ridibundus. NCBI lineage: Eukaryota > Metazoa > Chordata > Aves > Charadriiformes > Laridae > Chroicocephalus > Chroicocephalus ridibundus. The sequence goes on from NC_086287.1 coordinate 27,938,917, forward strand.
GCAGATCAACACTTCTGCCCAACTCGATGTTGTCTGCAAACTTACTGAAGGTGCACTCAATTCCCTCATCCATAACATTGATAACGGTATTAAACAGAACAGGCCCCAATATTGAGCCCTGGGTAACACCACTTGTGACCAGTGAGCAAGGTATAAACAAACATGAACAGCTAAACATAAAACCTAAATAATCATAAAGAAGTATTGCTCCTGTGACTTATATTTCAGAAATTGCTTTCTGGATTGCCTTGGGGTGTGGGGAAAATTACGTGTTGCAAGCAATACTGCTGTTCCTCAGCAGATCCTTCAGCTGGTGTCAGAGTGAAGTTGGGCTGGTAGTGTGCTTTTGTTCTCACAGGACAGCTACTTGGTCCTGTCTGTATAGCTAGTCTATTTAACTATGATACTCTAGACAGAACTTAAGTTGCTTTCAGTAGAAATTCAGCCTCTGTAAAAGTTCTGTGTGGAAAAATACTGTGGTGGCGTTGTGAGGTTGGAGTTAGTGCGCGCTTCTGGATCCCTTCATGAGCCCAGTCTCTCACTGTAGCATTGTTATATAAGACCTGGAGATAAGTGTAATGTGACTGTGGAGTTGTTGTTCCTAAGCAATCCTTTGCATATGAAATAACTTTGTGTTCAGTCAATCTAACAGATTTTTGGGTATGTAGGCACAGGCTCTCACTTTCTCACTATTTTTTTAAGGGTAAAACAGGGTTCATGGATAACTTTCTATCAGCTCTACCAGACCAGGCATTATCTTGAATTCAAGTGGCTTGTGTGTTTCTGACAGCCATTCACAGGAGGCAATGTCCTGGTTTGCGTTTGTTTGTTGTTTTTTGCTTTGCATTGGACAGGATCCATTTTCCACCAAAGACGTCAAATCCTCCTGCTTCTGTTTAGGTGGATTTCCTATGAAGTCACACTGAACACAAATGGAGAACGTAGGATCTTTTGTTCTTCATTGTGCAAACTTTAGAGACAGTTTCTATTTCTGCAGTGTCTGACTTGGATGTGGTACACCATTGTAGTTAATACTGGAAAAAAAAATTGAAAGTGTATTACCAGCTAAATGTAATTCTAGTAGTTATTAAGGAATCTGATGGTACCAGCAACCAGCAGTCTTTAAGACTTTCCTGAGTCTTAAAAAAGCAGGTTTCTGTAATATACATTTTGGGTATGCGGAGAAATGGCAAGAGACTATATTACACTTTCCCATCTCTTGAAGCTGAGTTCTTGGAATAAATTACAAGTTGTTGGCGTTATGTCCGAGGATGTGGTTCTCTTTTACATGGTTAACTCAAATAGATTATTTATGCAGTATGGATCTACTATTTGGTGATTTTTCTATCTTTAAAATATGGGGACTGCTGACAATAAACAAAGTGAGGAATTCATTTTAGTTTGTATGCTGTCTTACATAAAATAAAAGCCTATGTAAATGGGAATTGTGGTTAGCTTTCTAAATAGAAAAGCTATATAGATTTTTCAGGTTGGGTGTGTGTGTTTGTTTTTTTTTTTTTACCATGCTAACTTATTAGTAATTCAGACTTTTGCAAAGCAATACTTGCGTCGTGACAGTTTTTGTACATTAGGCTTAAATAAAACACTGGTATGCAAAGTCTGTTTCACAGCCGTCCTTGAACATTGTTTATAACCAGAAGTTTTTTGGCAGCCCAGGTGTTTCCAGGTTTTGAGAGAAGAATCAGTCTGGCACAACTTTTTGCAGAGGTGGGCCTAAGGGGAGCTATGTCCTGCTGAATAATCCTTCCCTCTTCTCTATGTACTGCTTGTCCAGACTTCAAAGACCGCTTGAGGTCAGCAAATCATTTCCCTTAATTATCACACAGGGAGTCTGAGATGCTAATGGCTCCGTATCCCTGTTGTGTGTCGCTTTCTTATCTTATACAGAGGGAAAGGGCAGCTTTTAAAATCAGAGGGGGGGAGAAAGCACTGTAGCTTAAGTGTTAAACCTTGTGAAGGTTACTGCTACAAACCCAGTCGGTCTTAAGATCTCTTTTAAAGGCTGACAAATGTAAACACGTGCATTTTGCTGAATTGCTCACAGCCAGATTAGGCTGTTGGTATCCCTTTAGCTGTGAACTCCTGAGGACTGCATGGTGCCTTATAGAACAAAGAAATGGTCTGATGAAAAAGCTCTAGGTTCAGAGGGCCAATAATCTCTTCAGCAACCTGAGAGTGAACGTGTGGGAGGGGGGTACTGTTATGGGCAATGCATCAACTGATGGACTGCACAGAAGGGCACAAAAATGCACACACTTCAGTGACAAATAAGTGGCATGTCTCAAATGCCAGACGTGCACAGGAATTATCCTGGTATTAAGACAGCTGAAATGTTTCCATATTAAATTACAAATAATCCTGTCTTTTGGATGTACCAGAGTGTTGCGTGTTGTTCCTATTGTGGAGCAATACTTTAAACAAGAGAGATTTGAAAGAATACATTGACTATTTCCAAGGACGAGCTATTGGCTGTATTTTTATCACAATGCTGAAAATACCTAGTATTTTCTTTAAATGCTAGTTAGTGTTCCCATGATGTTGCGTACCAGTGGAGCCTTTAAAAAAATCTGTATTCCCCAAAACTGTACTGAAGTTCACCTTACAAAGCTCAGCAAAATTGACTGTTGGTACCTTGTGTGGCTTTTGTAGTTTGGCGGGGGGGGGGGGGGTGTCCCCTCTTGCTTCATTTGATTACACCTCAATGCAGATACCAGTCCATCTCCATGGGAAGAGGGACTAAAGGGTTTCAATTAATAAAATAGGTTAATTCAGTTGATGGCTTTAGAAAATTCAGATTAATTAGGAAACTAAAATGCAAACTAGAAGGGTCATGGTAAAACTACAGCAAAACTGTTCAGACATACTTGTCTTTAGAGTTGTATTACGTGATTTGATATGGTGTTAATTAGTAACTGGTATCACTTCTGAAGTCACTTACTGGAGGAGGAGGTTGATCAAGAGGAAGGTTCTGAACATGCTGCCGTCTAGTTCTGCCCTGGTGTAAGTGCTGACTGAATTAGCAGCTGATCATCTGTGCTGTGGTGTAGCCTATGTTCTTTGGCTCCATTTTTCCAAGTACTGTGTGTGAGTTAATATTGGTAGTTCTGAATGTATTTTCTTCGCATAAGGACAAATGACTTCAGTTGCCTTTAGCTTGATTGTTTGAATTCACTGGTGTCTGACAATGCAATATGTACTCAGTTTTCACTACTTTCTCATTAAAGTAGCTTTAATAACAGTGGGAACACTAATGCTTTGTAGATGGTGGAGATCTCAAAAAAGATGACTGTTGTATACTTTGTGTGTAATACAGCAAAGTTGGTGAGAACAATATTGTACAAAACAAGAACATCAGAAATGATTCATTATCAAAATGAAACTAATCGGCAAGTGTTAGGAAACAAAGGCCTCTACCTTGCAAAGGACATTGAACTTTCTCTTGGGTGCACCTTTGTATACTCAGCATGAGATGCCACATACCTGTGTCTGCGGGCTTTGCAAAAGCCTGCAAAATCTCCATCGAAGGCAACCGCATAGGTGCAAGAAGTGATCAAACTCAGAGAAGAGCTTTAAGCGTTAGTAAAAATAGAGCTGTATCTCTGTCTCTGTGGAAGTTTGTTGCTTGTGGTCTCCCTTGTGTTATGTCCCCACTGCATGTACTCATTAAGAAAGAACAACAAAGAGAGATTTTCCAGTGATGTTTATGAAGTTCTGGTGGGGATGAACCACAATATCCTAAGGTAAGAGCCACCCTTGCTTGTTCATACAGAGGAGGCAACTTGTTCTTTCCCTCTGAACCTTTTTGTTCATGCACATAATGTGCTGCTTATGAAAACTGAGAGATCTTGGGATCTTTCACCCTTTTTTTTTTTTTATTAGTTGTGGTCTTCTGGGTGGTAAACCATCAGCTACTGGTTCCAGCTCCTGGAGGTGATGAGCAGAAATGTATGTCAGTTGAGATGTGTGCAAAATCTTAACTGCTGTTCAATTGTTGTGGGTTGTTCTGTTTTCTCTTCTTCTATAATGCTTTGCCTGAATATCTTTTTCTTCTAAGTCTGTAAACCACGTGTAAAATACAATAGAATCTGAGTAGCATCCTTTAGGCAACTTCTGCACGAAGAAAATAGTGGGTCAGTCAAGAGTAAACTGGGCTAAGCCATCCTTTAATAATATTTGTTACAATCCTGGAACTAAAACTACATGAACATTTCCATTTGTTATTACATGTAATTCCTGGAAATGATCACGCTTGGGCTTGCAGCTCACCTTTAATTTCCCAGGCTTGATATTTATTCTAGCTTTTCAAGACGAACAAAATGTTCTGCTGTTGTGAATAGAGGATGTGTTTCTTAACCACTTCATTAAATATACTGTTGAAAGAAGGGGAAGCTGAAAGTCAAAATTTGGCTTGGAAGCAGACTCAGAAAACGCTTTGAGTGTTCAAATAATTACTGCTTTTCATTTGGCAGAGTCTGAAGCTGTAGGGGAAATTTAGTATGTAGTGAAATTTATCCAGTCTCTTGCATTGCTCAAAATGAAGGTACCATTTGGTTGTACTGTAACTTGTTTAATTACACTGCAAGGTCCAGTTCTCTGAATTAACCCAGTACAACTGGGATCTTTCCAGGTGTCAGAGGAATGCCAGCCTAGTGGTATTTCAATCTGGAAGAGACTGCTTTCATTTCTTTTCTAGCTTCATTTACTGACTAACCTTTAATTCTTTGTGCTTCACAACCCTTACCTATTAGGTTTCCTCCCAGAATAAATGTTGCTGCTCCTGCTTTTTAGATACAAGAATGCAGAGCCAGAAGCATACAGAGCAGTGAAGATTTGCCATAGTTTAGTTAAAAGACCGAGGACATAGGTGGCATTTTAAATGCAGTACAGCTTCTTTCCCTGTAAGACTTGTGATGGAAAACATCTATGCAAAAAGCTTTTAAAGAAGATTCAAAATGCCTCTTTATTTTTTCTAATTGTATATCATCAATGTCCTCGTGCTATGTTTTTAACAAATGGTCTCCTTTATTTCTATGATTCTAATGAACCCTGGAGCTGCACAGTGGGAGTCTGACAGACTGGAAGTTGCATTAAACAGTGTTGGGTTTTTATTGAAAACATTGTCCTTGGTTCAAAGGGAAGGTAATTATTCTGCCCTGGAATGATAGCAGCCCCTCCTTTATTGACAGCACACCATCTGGTTGTGATAAATTACATGGCCCTGGCAAGGCTTTAGCTTTTTGGTAGGAATGGGTGACCTAAAGGCTTCACGTCTAGCTTGGTAGAAAATCAGAAACATATATTGTTTATGGAAATGACATACTTCCCTGTCATTGGTCACAAAGCGTTTGCTTCTTTACATGTCCGTTAGATGTACCTCTAAAGGAGAATTTCAGAAAGGAGGACAGTGCATGGGATTTTTCAGGAGCTAATTCTTGCAGCGAGTTCAGTTCCACTAATCTGTTGAGGGAGAGCTTGAAAAAGTGACAATAAAATCTTGAGTATTTTGGGTATTGGCACCATTTATTGTACTTTACCACCCAAGGACTGTTCCTGTAGTTCTCACCTAGTAATAAGAACAGCGCAGATTATTAAAGGATTTTTCTCAAGGAATTATTGTACTTAAACTTGTTGGTTGCTGTAGCTGCAGGGAGGTAAGTTCCTCTTCTGAAAACTTGCCAAGGAGTCAGTTTGCATCTATAAGTAAAAGTTCAGAGTGGTGTTAAGTAGTTTGCTAACTAATTGGTCCTCCTGGCAACTACTACTTTTTCTTGCTGTCCCAGCCAAAGTATTACTACTTTTTCTAACCTGCCTAATTGTGATACGTTCAGGCTCAGTTCTGTGTTCTGACAAAAAAAAAAAAATCTGAGGGGAGAGGCAGCTTTGGTTCTCATAATATACAAATTATAACTCCACTCTAAGACAGGTTTAAATGCTTGTGAGTAGAACATACTGTGGTGTCTGATTTGCTGAGTATGTTGGCTGGCCTCCGCTTCCAGATTTTCTTTTATTTCACAACACAATTTTAAATTCTCTTGCCACACATTACTGCTTTTGCTTTAGAAATTTCCTCAATTTATTGGTTTTATTTGCTTTAAAAAAAAAAATAATCACAGCCACACCACAATGAACCTTATTCTTGCCAAGTTCGTTTGATACCTTTTGTGAGGCTAACTGCTGCAGAGGGAAGTGTGATCAACTAACTCTGCAAAGCGTTTTAGTCTGTCTTACTGGGGCAGAGGTAGCAGTAATACCACTCATTACTAGTTCTTGCTTTCCTACCACTTCTATTTTTAGAGCTGGAGTCCTTGCAGTTATATTTGCACAGTGTGGCATGAATAACGTTTATCTTAGATTTAGATGTAAAGGGAAAACACTTTGAACCTGGCTTTGCTATGCTTGTTATTTCTGCGCCTAGGCAGTTTGGACGTTCATGTGTGGATTGGCCACAGGTTAAAATAACTCTGAAGCCATGTTGAGATGTTACTAAAATCCAGTCAAGTATTTTATGTATAATGAGCAAAGTGCCCTGGCAAGTTTGACTCACTCTTTGGCTGCCAGAGTACACAAGAAGCGGATGTGTATTATTCTGGGGTTTGGCAGCTCGAGCCTTCACCTTTTGCGGGCAAAACACCTCAGCAGCTTCAAGCCATTTAGGCTAGATGCCTTGTATCTTATTATGTGCAGCATGTTGGTGAGCAGAAGTTGCAAAGTCCTCATTATTATTAGTCTCTCAAACTAATAGACTTGAAATTTCATCCTCTAGGCAGCTAAAAGTACACAAGGTAGGACTGAATTAATGTGGGTAATTTTAGCTGTTTTCTGCATCTAGTAAATGATAACTTTTTGATAATTTTAGGATTTATCAGAGGGAAGGAGTTCCTGAAAACTGAAACTGTGAGGGTGGTCAAACACTGGAACAGGCTGTCGATAGAGGTTATAGAGTCTCCATCTGTGGAGACAATCCAAACCCAACTGGACATAGTTCTGGGCAACCTGCTTGAGCAGGTGGATTGGACCGGCTGATTTCAAGACATCTATCTCTTCAATGTAAAGGACATCTTGAAAAGTGAAAGTGGTGCCTCCGACAGCAGTAACACCCTATTTTCAGCATCTTGGGACACTTTATATTTTTACACAGAGAATAATAAACCTGTAGAGCTTCTTTTACATTCCACAAATGCCTTTTCCGGTGCTGCTGTAGGACCATAGGGAAAGGTGCAGAGTGGATGTTTCCAGAGTCTTTGTCTGTGCGAGATGCATCCTACAATGTCCTCATTGCATTGACACTTCTTAATGTTATCAATTCCTGCTGCTTCATAGCTGATTTATGTCTGTTTGCTTGTGCACATTTCCAGCCTGTGGTCAGGGAAGCTGACTTGTCCTCTGACGACATTGTTTCTGATGGTTTTTGACAAGCCAATACAACATGGCAGTAGCCATCCTACTAGACCTGGCCTGCGAAGGGTAATTCTAGTGCCTCATTTCTTGAACAGACCATAGATATATTAGGTACTCCCAGATCTGGTTGTGCAGAACTAAGGAACTGTTCATCAAAGCATTGGGAACCTCTGTCTGGAGTTGAATGTCTGGAACATCTCTGTTACACTTATAAAGGATGTGCTAATTGGTAAGCAGGCAAGATTCAAGGGGACTTTCTTACCTTGCCAAGTAGGCTGTTTTGTGCCATGTACAAGCTGTTACATGTCCCTAGCTCAGCAGTTCTGGAGTAGCTGTTTGGTAACTGTCTTTCAAATCTATCCATTGGATAGAGGCTTCATCTGCCTTGGCCACTTATGTCTTCAAGATGCCATTCTCTACATTCAGTCACCCTGTAGCCCTGAAGTACCAAAGCAGTCCAACAAAGGTCTCTCCCCTAGTAAAAAAAGCTGCTTCTCTAAGGCAAGTTCCAGTTTTCACTCCTACTGTACTTACATGCCTCATCATGTCAACAGTTAGTTTCTCCTCCCTTCTATGAGGATTACTTTTCTGGTGATCTTCCTACAGAAGAATGACTGACAGCTTTTAGTAGTAGTTTCTTTCTTCTTGGTGATGTTTGACTTTCACCCAGGTCATGGTATTATCTTCTTGCATTTTTGATTTAAGCTTTGTACTTCAGAGCTGAAACTTTACTTCTCGTTATGGAGAGAAATCAAGTCTTGTCCAAGACTTCAGTTTGTCAGTGGCTGCAGTCCCTCATGGACTACTGGGATTAGTTACAGAAGATTCTTCTCTAGTAGTGGAAGCATATTCTGTTAAAATATTCTAACATAGCCTGAGCTAACTTTAAAAATGTCTTTCAGGCATCTGCAGGTCAGTCATCTCATGTTTTGGTCAAAGATTCATCAAAAATTCTGCCACTGGTACGGTATCTGGTAGTGATGCTACATTTGATAAAGTGGCCCTTTATTCATGTTATTTTTAAAAATTTCAACACACTGTTGGCTAATTGTAATGACAGAGAATGCTTGAAATCTTCTATCCTGTGGATTTGTAGATGTACCCTTCTTAAGGAATGTAAATACTTGATATGTTATTCTCATGCGTAGTAACCTCCCTCTCAGTCCTTAGTAGGTTACTGAATTCTGTGGTTGAGCAACTGTAAAGGACATGCGTAAGGCTGAATGTTAGCCTTGTTCCGGTCACCTTGGGGAAGATGCAAATTGCTACACAATTGTGCTAACTACATAGGCAGAAAGTTGATTACTGATGATGTATGTGCACCCAGAAGATTAAATGTACATGCGGACAAAATAATTGAAGAATTGAGTTATTAAGAAGACATTTTCCTTCTTGTAACCTTAATAAGTTTCAGCATGCAAAACCTTTTCAGCCACTCTTGCTCTGGGCGGAACTCTGACATATTAGATACTTCCCACTGCCGCCTCCATGGGTGGGAGCTGTAGGGTAGTTTGGATATGCTTTAAACCACGGAGATACCTTGTTCAACTATATGCAGAAATTGAGTAAGTGGGAGTGGTAGATAGCCCTTAAGTTCTGAATTGCCTGGCTGGTATGTATGTGAATCCTGTGGTCGCTCAGTAGAGATTTTTGGCTGGAGGTGTACGCCAGCGCGTCACCTTTCTACTCCCAGAGCTCTGCTGTTAACCATTGCTGCTTTGTGTTCGCTGTTCGTTTGCACAAAAATGGCACTGAGTCTAGGCAAAATAGTAACATTTGTAATCTCGCTTTAATGACCAAGGATTAATAACTTCTAATTTTCAGCATTTATAAACATCTCTAATGGAATTTACTTATTTTATGTATTTGTAACTATTACTAAATGGTTGGTTTACGCTGGTTTTAGGAGCCAACATTGGCCAGATTTGAGGCAGGATGGTCCGTTAACCCACCTTTTTTTTTTTTCCTGTGGCATCAGCAGCATTTATACTAGTTTAGTCTATATCTCTTTAAAGCTTGAGTTTTCAGGATCTTATAAAAGGGATTTTGCTGTCTCCTGTAGTTTGATAAACATTGGCTCAATTTAAATCAATTGGTTTTAATACTGCTTTTACTAACTCCTTAAAATGTTTATTCATGCTGGTCTCCTTTACACATGTATCTTATTTCAAAGTCCCTCTGCTAACATGATGAAGCCTGCTGTTTGAGACAAGAGATGACTAATCAAATAATTATAATACTGTCATGGCTGTGCATGGGTGAGCAGCCATTTTAGCTGATTTTATTACCTTGTCATTTTGTGACAGCTCTGTGTCATCGTATTGCAGAAAACTGTTGACATGATCTAAGACTGTTGTGTGCACTGCTGCGCAGAGATTGTCTCAGTTATAGAGAATTTAAATGATACACAGATCAGGGCAGTATAAAAAAATCAGACTTGTATTAATACAAATACTATGTTATTGGCTACAACGAGGTTGGGCAATACTACCACTGATGTTTGGACTTCATGTGCAGTCTGATCCGTCAAGGCTTTTTTGTGGTTACCAACGTAGAGTTTCTATTGATAGAATAATAAAGTGTGGACTGTGTGTTATTTTCAATAATAAGATCTGGGAAGGTGCTTCCATTGCGCTGAAAGGGTGCGTACTTAAAGGGGGCTATAAGAAAGATGGGGACAAACCTTTTAGCAAGGCCTGTTACAATAGGACAAGGGGTAATGGTTTTAAACTAAAAGAGGGTGGATTCAGACTAGATATAAGGAACAAATTTTTTACGATGAGGGTGGTAAAACACTTGAATCGGTTGCCCGGGGAGGTGGTAGATGCCCCATCCTTGGAATCATTTGAGATCAGGTTGGATGGGGCTCTGAGCAACCTGATCTAGTTGAAGATGTCCATGCTTGTTGCAGGGGGGTTGGACTAGGTGACCTTTAAAGGTCCCTTCCAACCCAAACTATTCTATGATTACACCCTTGACCAAAGTTCTTTTAAAACCTCTTTAAGTCAGTGTACTTTAAATGGTAGTTCTTTAACAGATCGTATCTTTCCAGTCACATCAAGAGACATGATCTCTTCATGGTGAGAGTGGCGTCTCTTTATGATGAAGTTCATGGTGCGAGCAGGCTGCCTTGGAGTTCTTCAACTGCAGCTGGTAGTTGCAAACAAAATCAGAAAGTGCAAATATAAAAATACTTCTCTGGGCTTTGGAATATGCCAAAGGCTTCAATCTCACCAGTATATATAAACTCAATGAGTACACAATACATGCACCCAGCTGTTTTTTGGCATGCCTTTAGACTCCACTGGAACTGTTTAGCTTGATAGCAAATGCAATGACAGATACTTAGTATTAGCATAAATTTTATTTCTCAGAGACCTTTCAGTGCCAAAAACATCAGCCATAATTTTTCTTTTCTCCTTTTTCCGTTTTTGAATCTCCTTGCCTTTAGCATTGCCAATTTTTAAAATAAAATTTAACTGTTTTCCTCTCTCTTTTAAAGCACTGAGCATTTTTACCGTCACCTCTGCAGTGGCTCATACGCGGTACCCTTGTAATCCAGGCAAATCCCCTGCATGCAGTCTTGTTAAAAAACCATAGGCACGGGGTTAACTCAGAATGGTCATGAGCCAAGCCCTTCACCACTTCTCCTAAAATAAATCGTTGCTAATGCTGCTGCCATATGGCCGACGAACATGAGCTCTCAGCGGTCTTTTGATTTCCTTGTTCATGCTTTCAAGTGTGCTGGCTCTTACACTGGGCTTCTCCCACGTTATTTGTAGTTTATCTCCCGAGCGGTGAACTTGGGAAGCACGTGAGTGTGGCAGAAGAATAAATAACTTGACTCAGCTGTCCAGTTAGCGCTTCCTTAGCGTCTCCTGGATGAATTGAGCATGGCTCTACCGTGGTGAGGTACAGGCATTTTTTTGGGGGAGTGCATCCTGACAGCAGGTCGCTGCTCCACAGAGGCAGACCGCAGCCACCCTCTGCGGTACCCGAAGGCGGCTGCGGTCTCCCTCTGTGCAGCAGTGGCCCCTAGTGGAAGATGCTCCGTCCTTCTGGTGACCCCAGACTCTAGACCTAAAGACTCATCCCGTAATGACTCTTCCTGTTTCCAAGCTTGTTTTAAACCTGGATCCCCCCCAGCAGTGCTGTGGGAAACCCCAGTGAGTCGTGCCTCTCTTCTGACTGGTTTGCCAAATACTAGAGTTTGAGCTATCAAACAGTAATACAATAGCACTGAGTTAAGGAATTATTCTAATTACTTTTTTAACTTTCTTGTTGTTTTGGCAGGTTCTGTTGGCATTTGCCTGTATGAGCTGGTGCTTTATGATGTAAAACTGGGGAATATAGTATTCTGACCCATACATTTTAACGTGTCTCTGTGCAATCTTGGGTTACGTTGTATAATTGTATATAATACTTTTCTGAAGACCAGTAATGAAAATCTGCAGGCGGCATCTGAAGGGAAGGATGTAAAATTCTTTCTGCAAATATTGGCAGCAGTGCAGTGCTCACACCTGCAAACTCAGAGGAAGCAGATTGGTACATGTGGAGCCACCTTGTCCCTGGAACTTAAACAATTGAGATAGGAAAAGTATTCTGAAAGATAAGTAATCTCTATGTACATGATGTACAGTAAAATTTTCTCTATTAGCTTTTAGAGTATGATCTCCCAGAAGAAACCAGTGAAAACTTTGCTTTCAAGCTCCTTCTTGGTTTTGAGCTGTTGTAATCTTTTTTTTTTTTTTTCTTTGAGGCTGAAAGAATAGGTTGCTATAGAAGGTGACCTTTGCCTTATTGCATAGGTGAGTGCTGCCTTTGGCAAGGTTGTGCATATGAATCAGTCTTGATCCCCTTTTCTGCCCTATTATGAGTCGTCTTTCTGACAGATGATGTTACAAGCCTCTTAAAATCAGCTCTGGCAGATATTACCATCCCATGTCCTTAAACATCTATTACAGGATTTTTAACAACATCGTGCTCTCCCTGTCTCTCTCAGTGCAACTTTTCCTTAAAAGGTAAAAGTGTTGACATTCAATCAATGTTGAATAGGAATTTTGTGCAGTGTTCTGGTGTTCTTTTAGTTTAAAACCTCACTCTACTTTCCCTAGTTTTCAGTTTACTTACTGTAGCCCTTAAGTAGGTACCACTTTGTTTTGAATCTGACTCTTGCTTCCAGTGAGATATTCTTAAGCGTGGTTGTCCTTTCTGCTACTTGGCAAATGCAAAATGCAAAATTTTTTTCTTTTTTCATTGTGCAAATACTGTTAGAAGTCATGCTTAACTTGTGCTTTTCAGGAGAAGCCTTAAAGAGGGAATTTTCTGTATCTTATATGAAAAACACGTTCATGGCAGTCAAAGAGTAGTAGTGCTTTTATGCCTTCTCAAAAAAGCAATTGGCTGGTGTGCATTTTCTTAATAATGAGGTATTTACAAGTATAGTGTCCAGAAAATGACTTATGTTAGCATTGCAAAAGATCTTCATAAGCCCTCAGGAGGCAACTTAGCTTCTGAAAGCTTAGTGGAGAATCTGTTAAATCAGCAGAAGAATATTGAGTTCCTGGTTGAGATTTGAAAAATCCTTGTTTCCAAAACAGAGTATGCTGAATTATGTCTTCCACTGAAACAGCCAACCAAAAGACAGAAATGTAGGAATAATAAACAGAATGGAAGTATAAGCCTTTGCAAAAACAAGGGGGTTTTAATGTGGAAAAATTTACAAGCTTGAATGTATTATAGCATCGTTCTGACTTGAAGAAACAAACTTCTAGAGAATGATATATGTAACCAAGTTTTCATCACCAGTTTACTTTGATTTAAACACTTCCAACTGTCCAAAAATATGGGTGCTTTGCAGTAGAAATTATCACTTATTTGCTTCTGTTTGGCCCATTGATAACAAGGTATATGGAGAAAGAGCTCTATTCGTGCTAGTGAAATAGCGCTTTATCTTTCACTGTCATTGATGCTGGTGCTCTCAGAAAAGCAACCATGAAATGTTGCAGCGTGGTCCATATCCTTTCCATGTAGGGTGAATTTAGACACCTTGTCATCTGTTTGGGGAGCAGGACATGATGGCATTACTTTGTTCTCTGTGCCTTCGTAATAGGTTGTGATTTCTTTCTTGCTGAGTGTTTTTTCTTGTTTTCAGTGATGGTTGGCTTTTAATTGCATACATGTCTGGTAAAAATGTTAGTAAGCTTGCGTGGTCAAGGTATTCCATAAAATTGGGTTGTAGGTTGGTGGTGTCATTTGGGAAGGATGGTGGGTGCTACAGAGCACACCCTTTCCATAAGCTCTTTTTATTCCATGCAAGAATATGGAGGTTCAGTTATTAATTAAGTAACTAGCAACTGTCAGTAAACATTACTGCTTACGTCATAAAATGCCTTTGAACATTGGTTCCTGAAAAAGTAGTTTGAGATCTGCTGCTTTGATGTCCTTTCACGCATAGGCTTGCATGTAGATATGTTACAGCATGAACTGTTATTGAGACACTGAGTAATTGGGGCAATAAATATGTATCACAAGTGGAATGATTCTGCATGTGCTGAATAGCAAGCTATTCTTATCAAGAGTTTTCTGTTATTCTAAATTTTTCATTTAATCATTAAAAGCAAAGATGTTAGCCTTCAACTGGTGTGCAGTATAAAGGCATGAAATTTCTCAGCTTAGCCTAGTTGTACATGTTGGCAACAACAAAAAAATAAGTTAAATTAAGACTGCTAGATTAAAACTGATGTGTTGAACAGCTACAAGATTAGTTAATGAAAGAATATATAGTAACTTCATCGTAGCTGTCTAGTGTGAACTGGTATTTGTTGACCAACAAGAGCTGTATTGCAACTTGTGCATACAGTTTACAGCTTCACTGCTGAGGAACGATTTTTAAAGATGTGTCTTACATTGCTTTGAAGTCTTTATAAGAACTAATTAAAAATATAAACATATAGCTTCCTTTGTATTGCGTCAAGTATCTTTGGTTTAGATCCCTAGTGTGACAAGCAGATAAAATCCTGCTTGTATTTTTTTGCCCATCTGAAGTTGGTTTGCCCCTCGAGTTCAGTGTCAGTCGGTAGTCTGTTTGTGTACAATGCAACATGCCTTTTATTTCTCAAGAAGCCTTGCTGATGAAGTGTTGCATTGTTTAGAAAGACAGATTTGTGATTGCTCTCCAATTACTGCCTAGAGATCACAAGAGGGGGCGAAAAACAAATACATCCTGGTTGAACTAAACTTTCTTTTGAGTCCAATACCATCTATGATAGTTTATTCATCAGTCTTAATAGATGACAGGAATGTTACAAAGATCTAATATTTGTAACTGCCGGAAATGCTTTGTTCTTTGTAGAGATTTTTTTTTTTTTTTTAACATGGAATAGAGAAGTTACACAGACCTCAGCTCTAAGAAGCGTCTGACTTTCTATTTTATTTTTTCAAAGACTAAGTTCATCCTGGCCTTGCAAAAATTTTTAATTCCTGAACAATTGTTGTGTGTTTATTAAACTGCCTTTTGCAAATGAGGGTTGTCTGAGAATCCTTGCAGTATTTGGACTGTTAGTTTAAGCATGAATTTCTATGATGTAAAGAGCAGCGAGGCTAAATACAGGTGAGTTTCTCTGTTTATATGCCTCGCTAATAAACCCATTGCAAGAGGAGTTCAGATTAGGTGTGGTGGAATGTGCAACCCCCTTTTTAACCCGCAGATAACTATAGTAAGTATCAACTTAATTTCTGCTTCAAGAAGAAATTTGCTTAAGTATCTCCTAGGTAATGTTTTTGCTATAACTTCTGTCTTTCTGAGCAATGTGACCTCTGAAGTAGAGGCCTTCACAAGTGATGAAGTATTGTTCTTCTAGTCTGTGGGAATTTGTCCTGGCAGAGATACTAATTACTTTCCACTAGGGTTGTGGGGAATTTGCATCTCCTGTATCTTTAGATTCTTAATGGAGTGCTTTCTTTAGGGTGTTGGAATATATATTTTTTTTTTTTTTCAGGGAGATGCTAACTGCATTTTTTTTTAAGAATATTGCTTGCCTTATATATGTGCCTTTCTAAGATTTGATATGCCATATGGTAAAATGTCAGAAAAGAAAAGTACTCTTACTCAGGACAAATCTAGAAACGCCATCTTTTGAAGCTTGTTTAGAAGTGGGCAAAAGTTTGCTGTTCATTTTGGAAAGTATGTGCTAAGTATTGGAGGAATGGTAAAAGTACTCCAGTCGATCAGCCATTACTTACTGTATTGGCTCAGCTGGTGGTACTGAACCCTTCTGCTGCAGAAGCTCTAAAGCCTGACTTGTGTGTTCTGTTAAGTCTAGAGTTAAGTTGCTTAGGGTTTATGAACGCAAAGGCATAGATCTAGCATTCTTGGTCATGTAAAGTAAATAAACAATTCCGATGTTACAGGCAATGCCTTAGAGCAAAGGTTTGAGAGGAGCTCTGAGTGACTTAGCCAGCAAAGCTCCTGCTGATCTGGGAGTTCACACTTGGTTATTAGCACCTGGGGCAGGAGACCTGCAACTCTGTCCCACCTATTCTGCATTTAAGGTGTACAGTAAAGCAAATGTCGGTATGAAAATGAGCAATGCCAATTTAAAGTGACTGCCTGTTATCTTGGGCTGGTATTAGGTTATGTCAAGTAAAAGCACGTTCCCCTTCACAAACTCTCAGCTATTAAATATTCAGCCCATCTTAGCTATCCAAGCAGAGGCAATTGTTGCATTTCTTTTATCTGTTTTTTTCCTTCTCTGCAGAGCCCACACGGCTGCAGCAATGAGTTGAGAGTGTTTCTCCCCTTTAGGTGGCATGTGACCTTTACTTCTGACACAATGGCAGCATGTTCTTCAGGGGACACGCGTGGGCTTTAGACTAAATGATGCCCAGGCTGCTGCAAGTGAGGAAGTGTTTTACTAAATTGCAAGAGCAATCTTGTTATGACTGCAGTAAACTTGTAAAAGGGTATAAAAAGCAAAGGAGAAGTTATTAGTTAATCCTCTAATTCCAGGGTAGGTCTGTCAGTAGCTAGTTTAAGCCATTTACAGGACCCATAAGGGACTCCAGATCAGTTGCTCCGATAAGGGGTTCTAGTTTCCTTGCCTTTTGAAGAACTCGGTTCCAGTAATCCTCCCTTTCTTCCCCCTTTCCTTCCCTCCCTGAAGGTCGTCACATTCCAGTTTCCTAGATGAAAGGATGTTACCAGAATCGTTGCACAACTCCTATGCGAGAACAATTGGCAGGGTGCTGTCTGGGCCGGCCTTTTTTGCATGGTCTTAAAAATGGAGCTGCATACTGCCAAGAAAGCCAGCTGCCAGAGGATTGCTGCAGTCCTGGCAGCCTTTCTAGGCCTACAGTTGAGCAGATAGGGACAGGGCTCTGAACTTCAGAAGATGTTTGGGCCAAGAAGGGAATTTGAGGTCCTGTCTGAATGCTCAAGCACTGTTTGGGTCCAGGTGGGATTAGCAGTGGTACCTAGGCACTGCTCTCTTCAGGCACTGCTTGGTTTGTCTTTGTGGTCCTAGAAAACATGGTAAAAACTGTAGTAGCGGTTAACAGCCTGCTACGCTAGTGTGTACCAGTGGGGCTGAACCAGAAAATGTTACCAGGGCTGAACACTGGGTGTCTGCTTGCTGCATAATGCTGCCAACCCTATTCAATTGGCACATGGCATCCCACTTCTAAATGAATAGGAGGCTAAAGATGTTGGAAGTGCAGAGGAGAGTAGTTGTGTGGGATGCAGGCAGAAAGGAAAAGCAGAGAACAAGGAACCTGCACCCAGTTCTTGTTCGATTCCTGGTGCTTTGCTTCACCATGACTACAGTCCTCCTCAGAAGATGGTAATGACACGTGGTGGGTAGTGAGAAGACACCACTGAATAATATGTTTTCATGTTCTTGGTAATATTGTTGTAGGCTTGGTGACAAGTTTTTAGAGAGGTAATAATTTCATTAAATTAACTGATGGTTCTGGAGCGAAGTAAAAGCTTGATAGGCTTTCGAGACCCACAAACCTGAAGAAGGCAAGTGTCTTTCAAATCTGCCAGTTGCTGTTGTAGGTGATTACATCTCTGAAGAGAACTGAAAGACTTGCGCATGAAACTTGTTTACAATCTCAAAGCACTCTTCAATCTATAAGGACAAATCTAGAATCATAAACTCTTTTTATGGGAAAGAGTTTAAGGAAGACTGTGAAGCGGCTGCCAACTACAAATTAAGGCTGCTCTTTAATCTTTAGCCTGGAAGGCTCACAGCAACTTGGAAAAGGGTATGAAGTGTAGAGGGGAAAACTATAAAGATGCTGAAGTTCCTTCTGCTTGAAGCACTGTAAACTCCATGCTTTATGGGAACACAGAGCGAATGTATGTATGGGAGAAGGTGCATTCCTGGTCGTGGGAGAAGGGCTGATCTACAGCAGTTGTATCCAGCTGTGTACGTTGCCTTGGTATTCTCATAGTGGTGAAATCTCATGTGTATTTTTGTGGGATTGTATGTCACTGACTTTAAACGTTGTCAGAAGCTGCGCATTTTTGTACATGAGACATGCGGATGCAGCTTTCTCAGAAGGTACCATAGTAGCTTTTTTATCCACGTAGATTGCTCTGGACCCTTTTGTTTTTATTGATTGTCTCAATGTTAGAAATGCAAGTGGACTTTTGGCCTACTATCTGTAGTATCTTGCAGTAGGCCTGTTTCTTTTTATTTTGTTGTTTTGTTTGTTTGGGTTTTTTTCAGCTTCACTTTGTGGGGTATTTAAAATAAACAAATAATTGGTCTGAAAATATAAGAGAAATCTGGATCTCCACCAGAGGATCTGATCTGATGAGAGCCAATAAAAAAAATAAGTTTCATAAGCACAAGATGCCTTTGTGTTTTACTGAAATCTTGCTGTTTTTTGAGGAAGAGGAATTAAGCATCTGCAGAAACTCTGGGGGAGAAAAGATTAAGAAATAATGCTGTTAATGGAGGAGAAGAGATGTCTTAAGTGGCAGTGAATGCTGTTAAAAATACCAGCTCCTACCCACTAACGATAGGCCAGGTTTTGCAAACTTAACAGGTTTCATCCTTTTTTTTTCTCATGTTTTGCCTTTGATGGGATTTTGCCTTTGATTGCTTGGTTGTGGGTGGAATGTCTGATACTCTTGGCTACGAAAACTATATAGGTTCTTAAAATTACATTTGTTTTGGCCTGGAGCAGAGCTACGTGGGTGTTGGATGTTCCTTTTGGTTAATCACCTTGTGTTATCTACAACTTTAAAGGAAGACGATTAATATCTAGCAGCCGACTTCGCTATGTGGCATGGATCCGCGCTGCTGTAGATTCAATGCTTCAGTATGAGTCACCCATCTGGTGAAGGCAGTGTTTGGATAATCAATTATCCAGAAATATACTCTGTGGACCAGAGACAAGTGATTACGAATGTTACTTATTATATTCTCATCAATGGCATAATGCTTAATCTCTTAAGCATAGAGTATTAGTTGATCAGAAATGCATTATCATCTGCTTAGGTGAGATGATGTGGATCTTTTTCTGTGCAATACAGAAACATAGTACACTGTGCTAGGCTAGAATTTAATTAACTGATAAATAGGTTGTCCTATGCATATCTGAATAGCTGGAATATTTAAATTATACTAGGTGCCTGATGTCCTGTGTACTAATTTTGACAAATGTCAAAAAAAATCCATACAGAATTGGCTGAATACATGATAAATTGGCTGCTGCTGCTTATGCAAAGTGAGCTGGATTATCAGAAGTAATCGGTTTAATTTAAACCCAGCTCATTTTAACTGAAAAAAAGGTTAGGGAGCAGCCACGTGAACAGTTCAGCAAGTAGATCTAAGGAGGAAAATAGTAACTTCCATTAATACAGACAAGCAGGATAAAACGCAGTGAACAGCCCCAGCTGATTCAATAGGTTTCCATGAATTATTCAAAGTGTAAGCAAACTCTTCTTCAAGATGCAGTTACCGGTGAATTCTGAGCAAATTTTGAATCTTGTTTAAAAGTGGGTAACTGCCTTGTTTTGCCAGGTACCTGTTGATGAAAAACCTGATATGGAAAAACTA
Source organism: Chroicocephalus ridibundus (assembly GCF_963924245.1). NCBI lineage: Eukaryota > Metazoa > Chordata > Aves > Charadriiformes > Laridae > Chroicocephalus > Chroicocephalus ridibundus. Next base: position 27,958,407 of record NC_086287.1, read on the forward strand.
GGGAGTGCTTGGACTTGATGGTTGTGCCTGTCTTAGTCCATTCAGCTACAGCCTTGTCAGAAAATGAGTGATGCAAATTCTAGTCTGCATTTAATTTTAACACTTCTGTAAGCACAAGTGGTGCATTCATAGTTTGTACATTAGCTAGAGGTCTTGTGTTGCAGTTACGCGTGTGACTTATGACTATGGTGTTCATGGTCTTATCTTAATTTCTTTTCTAGGGAAAGCGCGTGTGCAGCAGCTAGCAGAGAACACGAGATACTTCAGGAGACGACTGAAAGAGATGGGCTTTATCATCTACGGAAATGAAGATTCCCCTGTTGTGCCTCTGATGCTGTACATGCCAGCAAAAATTGGGTAGGTTTAACTGGGTAACTTCTCATCCATCCTCTTTAAAGCTAGAGTGGTACAAGAATATTAAGACTTTTCCAAATATAAGAAAACGCTAACTTGATTTTTGCTTTTATGATCATTGCTGAGTCTTATAAAACATGGAAACTTCCTGTAAGTGACCCTGAGAAAATCGAGGCTTGTAGCTTGGGGCAGCAAGAAAACACTTCAGGGAAGCAATTTTACTGCTACATGCCATGTATTAAAATTTGGGCGGTTTTTTTTCATTTTACTTATGTGTAAAGTGTATATAAGTGCTAAAGAGAGGCTGAAATTGAATGGAAATTAACATTAAAAATCACCAGAGGAATCTTTCAACCAGCTCCTGGATCAGAAGCAGACAGCATTTCCACAGATGAACTCTGAAAACTAGAAAAAGAAAAAGCAGGGGGGTGGGACATGATGGGACACAACAACCTGTATTTGATGAATCCCAAGTTTGAGGCCTGGATTTAATAGGTCAGGTATTGTTACTGTAAATACTAATAGAACTGTAACACATAGCTTTATAAAATGCTTATGGAATTGTGGGCTGTTGTGTGGATAATTAAGGCTAAACTTCTGCAAGCAGGATATAAAGTATACATTAAAATTTTTTGCAACATGAACAAAAGCCTGATTTCAAGGACAACTTGGCTTTGATAGCTGCTCTTCAGTGTCTGCGTATGATGATGCGTTCAACCAACGCTTTCAAATTTGGAAAGCATAGCTTCATTTTAAGCCGTACTGAATATCTCTAGTGCTCTTCTAGCTCAGTTAGACTTCAGTCCGGCTAAGCACTGTGGCTCTGTGAGGGAACAAACATCATCTAGCACTCTCTATGAAGCTAGATACAGTCTTCCTGCACCCTTCTCAGAATAACCCGATTTAAAAGGCCTGTAACCTTTATGGGTGTTGTAGAGTCTGCAGTGTGCACCACCCAGCACACAGGGGCATACTGTTTCTGCTGCCCAGCTGCCCTACCAGTCAGTACAATCTTTTCCCTGGAAATGTTCATGGAAGTATTTATTAGCTGAGCAGCTGGGCCAGTAACTTACTTAAAAACGAGCAAGAACACAGAGCTCGGATAAGACTTGGCCCTCAGGATCTACATTGGGTCTAGTTCATCCTTTCTTTGTCTCTTGTAGTCTGTTCTTAAAATAGTTTGAGAATAATAAATGGATAAAAATGAAGTGTATCAGGATGCACCTCCATAGTTGTAGCAGAAGTAAAAGGCAGAAAATTTAAAAACCTAGTAAAAGGATGTCATTTTTATACATCCTTATAATCATACAACCTTTATACATCCTTGAATTCATTGCTACTTCTTAAGACAAAGTTCAAAAAGGATTAACCATTTTCTGTGGCCTGTGGAAGCACCCAGAATTGCACTGGAAAGGATCTAGATCTTTGTGCCTCTCATCTCACGTAAGTCACAGCCTCTAATTTTTTTAGTCCATATAAGAATTAATTTTGTTGAAGATGCTGTGTGACAGTTATATGAGGTTTTTGCACCTTCCTTAAAAATATTTGGTACCAGATTACATTATCTCAATTTACTGTGGCAATTCAATGGTTCCCATGATAGGTATGCAGAAAGTGGTCCATATTGTGACACCATAATGTGCTTTAATTGAATTAAACTGATGAAAACAAACCATCTTGAAAGTGCAGAAGCGTCTGCTTTGGAGGATTGCAGCCTGGGGGATTCCTTGTACAATCAAACTTCTGAGCCAAAATACCTGTTTCCTATTGGAAAGATTTCCAAGCTTAAGTTACAAATCCCTTTAGAAACAGCCTGCTAAAGACCAGCCTCTGCCACATATAATCTTTCAGCTTTGTTAGAACTTAATACAGTGAAACCTTTTGAGGAGGACCACCTTGGGATTGAATTAAAAAAGGCTTTTGTGAACAGGTGTTTTGCCTCTAAAAGAAAGCACTGGTAGCTCCAAATTGTGGTCTTACAGGCTTGCTTCAACAAAGGCCTGTATGGGTTAACGTACTGAGACCTTCATGCTGCTGTTGCTTTGCCTCCACTGGTGTCATGCTGACGATCTTTCTTGTTCTCTCTGGCAGTGCATTTGGGCGTGAGATGCTGAAGCGGAACATCGGTGTTGTGGTTGTGGGGTTCCCTGCCACCCCCATCATCGAATCCAGAGCCAGATTCTGTTTATCTGCAGCTCATACCAAAGAGATGCTTGATACGGTAAGTGTCTTGTCTTCCTTTTGCGCGTGCCTTCTATAAACATATACAACAGTTGTCTATTTTTTTTGTAGACTGGTTCAACGTTTGGTACGCAAACTAGTTGAACCTAATGTTCAAAGCCCTGTGTAGTACAGCTGGCAGTGACTCCATCTCTCTTTCCTTGCTTCGACAATGCAGAATGGCTCCCTACAGTAAATCTCAGGGACTTTCTTTTCCTATTTTAAATGACGTGAGAGAGAGAGTCTTGTTCCTTTGAGACAATGCTTATTCCCCTCTTAAGAGGCTCTACCTTCCACTGAATCTTTTCACAGCAAAAATTCTGCTTCTTCTGACCCTAGATGCAAGAAGGTAAGGAGAAAAAAAAAAAAAAGCCTGAGAACCTCCAAAACATCTATATTCTTCTCAAAAGCAAGTGCAAACCTCAGCACATGATTACCAGTGAAAATTTTTATTGCAAAGATTACTATTCTACTTCCTGTTTACAGCTTCACAGCACTGTGTCTTAAATGATCCTGTCCTAAGTGAGTCTGTGCCATGTACAATGCCCTAATGACTCCTGCCCGCACTGTTTTGCAGGAGTGGGTGGTGGTGGAGGTCTTCTCTAAGGAGGCCTGCATCCTAGTCAGGAGATGCTGCCTTCAAAATTAAGGATGGAAGTTACTCTCTGACTCATATCATTGAAAGGGGATTATAGGAATAAGACTGACAATCCTTATTATGTGCTGGATTGGTAACTACATTCATTTTTGAGTTGTCTGAATAATCCTCTTTGATGAACATGTACATGAGCTGTCTTCGGCTCTGTCAAAGTCTTGCATTGTATATTTTTTTTTTTAACCCCTTTGCTGTTCTGTGACTCAGAACCTAAGCTAGGTTGAGTCACGACCTTGGGCTTCAGGAGAATAGACTTTGTCCTGTTCAGAGACCTGCTTGAAAGAATCCCATAGAATACAGTCCCAGAGACAGGAGGTGTCCGGGGCAGCTGGTTGATTTTTGATTTCCTGCTTAAGAAGTTCCTTCCCAGCTACTTGTCCTACTACTCTTCCCGTAATTATCCCAATTCAGTTGTTTCTGTTCCAAATAAAAATTCTGAAACAGTATGTTTGGAGAAGGCCCTCCCCTTCCTTTCCCCCTGTATAAAGTGAATAGTATCACGGTCTTGGCTCAGAGCGTGGTGATAGAACCGAGTGCATTGACGCAGATGAGGGAGCATAACTTCTGGCCAGGTGGATGTGAGGGGGGGACGAATGGGAAGGAGGTGGGAGGAAGGAAAAGAAAGAAAACAGAAGTCTCTGAAATCATATTGCTGCAAACTGAGCTACAGCTGAAACCAGGCAAACTTGATGTGCTGGCACTACCTGAGCAATTGTGCAATCTTGCTGTTGGTTAGATCCTTGGTCTTCTCTCTTAGTAATTAGCTGGAGTCTTTACCATAACAAGCTGCTTTTGCAGGGTATATATAAATACTGTACTTACTCTCTTCCAAAACCAATCTGTAACTTATTACTCTGGTTAAAAAAAGCTCTTTTCCTGTCAATTCACTTACAAGTCTTTCTGCTTTCCAAAAAATGTTTCAAGCTTTGTGTGTTTAACTCTGAATACTCATTTCTAGAGTACCTCTATGGGTGCTAAATGCTGTAAGTGGAGAAAATGCTTGTTTAATATATTTGGGCTTGTCTGCCTAAGAAAATTAATCCAAGGCAAAACGAGGTGTGAATTTTGAAGTGAATGAAGAAATCCTGATTTAGCTCAGTATGTGGAGGCTTTGTTCCAAGTTAGTGTAATCCACTTTAAGGTTCAAAACAGCTGAATGCTCTGAACCTGGAACATTGGCAAGAGGAGTTAATAAGGAGCAAGTCTTTGTGTCAGTGACTTTGTGTTGTGTTTTCTTGTGATGCAGTGAAAGGGGATTGATTTCAGGCAGCTAATCATTAAGGCAGCCTTCAGATCTGATCCCTCTGCTGAACTGTGGCAACAATGTCCAGGAGGAAGAATAACTGAAATGAATAGACTTGGAGAGAGCTGGCAGAGAGCTGCTTCTGGTCAGTGACAGAGAGGAGAACTTGGTAGCCCATCTGTGTGTACATGGATGCTAACTAGGGCTGATATGGCTTTTTTTTTTTTAAACAAAATTTATCCAGGTTTGGAGCACAGGGGAGAGAAGCTTGTCTTGTAAATGCTGATATTTGTAATGCTTCCTTGTTCTTATTAAATAAACCCACATGATGGGGAACAGTTCTCAGTTACAATTTTAACCGTTTTATGTAAATAAAACTTCCTTGCCTGAAAATATTTGGCTCAGGATCAGAGTGAAGTCCCTCATAACCTGCATCCCTGTGGGCTGGTGCTTTCTTTTCAGTGATGAAAAATATATTACACTCTCCTGAAGTCAGAGTTCACCAATGCCATTTCCTTTGTAGTCTTTGCTGGTCACGTGGTCCCTCTTGTTTTAAATTAATAAAATCCTAAATCTGCATTCAAGAATAACAGTTAACAGACTCTTTCAACAGAAATTCAACCTTAAATTGCTTCCATATGAGATCTTTACTTAAAGCTCTGGCAAAAGGTGCCCATGCTTTTGTTTTGTTTTGTTTTTACTGAGGTCCAACTTCTGGGTTTGTCATTCCCCTAGATTTTAGAGTGGAGAGGTTCTTGTTGCCAGATATAACAAGCATGAGGGGCCATTGTTTAAAGAAACAAAAACTTGAGCTATCCATCCAGGAAGGAAAAGCATGTAGGGATATTAACCCCCGTCTGCCAATTATTCTCAAGAGACAGGCATTTGACCCAGAACATGTTAAAATTGGAGCATTAATATTGAATTAGTGGCATTCTGAAGGATTGCTGAATGTATGTATCTGGATAAATTTACAGTTCGAGGGAGTGTAGAATGTCAGCCTCTGAGTTCAAAACTCACATTGGACTTGGAATTCATCTTCTGAACTCATTTCTTTGTCACTTACCTATATAAGATAATTAACATCACGTACTCTTGCAGATTTGTCTGCAGCAACTGTTTTATTGTGTACCTTGCTCCTGTTCTGTAGGGAAATGAAGTTTAGGGTTTGGCTTTTAACAAACCCTATTGTGAACCAGTGTCTTATCAAAGAGATTGCAACATAAAGAAAGTATGATAAACTGAGCCGGGACTTTCCTCATTTCTAACGCTAGCAGATGTTTGATCTCTGTTAAACTTCATAACATTTGCATTCAGGTCAAAACGGTGAAAGGTTTTGTTAGCTCACTAGCAGTGTTCTGGGACATCAGTTGCCTGAATGTTGCCTTTGTGGCAACCTCAGTTGGTGGGACTTGCTTTCTAGGGAGAAAATGCTTGGGATCCTAACCAGAATAACTTTTTTTTTCATTCCTTGGATTGGCTGGCAAAAACCTCCCAGACAATGTTGGTTACAATACGGAGCTTGCATCTCTAGTTGCATGTGGACCATGCAAATTAATCAAATGTAGATACAACAAATGCATCAATAGAACTTGTTAGCACAATATTGCCATTTGCCTTTTGCGATCTTACAGTTTAGAAAATACAGTAGATCAGAGATGGTATACTAACACACATGTTGTTTTCATACTGAATGATAGATAAAGAGGAGTCAAAACTCCGCATACACTTATTATTTTTTTTGCTTCAGTTTTGTTACCTCCAGGAAGGCAGGAATGTTGTTCTCAGTTTTTCTGTCTATGAATAGTCATGGATTTTTTGGAGATGACTGTGAAGTTTGAGTTAGTATTGCTGGATATTTTGATCCTGCCTTGAAAGTGGGGTAGTCAGGTGGGTGCAGAGTCACTCTTGGTTAAGCGACCAGTGCTTCTCACTTGGTCTTGAGATTTCTGAATGCTAAAATCAAAACCAAATCCTACACACCTCTGAAACTACAGACTTCTAGCACAGGAAAATCTCACTGAAGTAAAGTGTCTGTCGGAGTAGTCTGCAGGCATGCAAAAAGGAAGATGTGCTGATAAGTTCCTTGCATCTGTCTCCTCTGCTGATCTACTGTGGTCTCTTTCTCAGGCTTTAAAAGAAATCAATGAAGTTGGGGACCTTTTGCAACTGAAATATTCCCGTCACCGTTTGGTACCTCTCTTGGACCGTCCGTTTGACGAGACAACATATGAAGAAACTGAAGACTGAACTCCCTCCATGTGCCTTGATGGGAGGGACACACCCCGTGGGACACTCCGTGGCACGCAGGCCACAACGTCCATGAACAACACACTTATGACTGCTTAGAATAAAAGACATTTCCTCACAATACTGAAGTGGCCACATCAGCTCTAAATGGCATTTTGTAAATAGGGAGAGGAGAAAAAAAAAAAAAGCTTTGATTCCCGTGTCTTTGGGGTCCGGCCCTGAAGGTGCTTGGCTTTGTTTTTTTCTTGTTGCTTTTTTTATTTATTTGTCTCAATGAGTTCACAGCAACCCAAGTTGGCTGTGGCTGATCAGCTCAGACTTTGTAGGCACCATTGGCTTCCCAAATGCTGGCTGAGATGTTGTGAGCATGTGTGACGCTGGCATGGCAGCATTTCCAGTGTCACTGCTAGGTGTCTGACCTTCCCAGTAAGGAGTGAGCTGACCTGTCTGTTCTTGGAGACTTCCTAGAGAAACTGTTGATTGCTAACTTTGACATACTTAACAAGATGGATAATCAACCAAAGTTTTTTTTTTTTTTCTTTTACAGTTACTTGTGTTTAAAACTTGAATTTAGCCTTTTTAAAATAAATGTGTTGTTGACATGTCACTGACAGGACCATTGTTCCCAAACATTATTTAGTTCTGTAAGCCACAGGCAGAAGGACTTCTGGGACTCTAGCCTCTTCTCCTTCCCAGTATAGATACCAGATTGTCTCCTGGTTTTGATACTAGTTGTCTCCTTGATATAGGGTAAGTGATGGAGAGGGAAAGTTTTTGTTATTTTTTTTAATTGGATGCATCTTCCTTCTGACATACTTCTGTTTTTAAAAAAAAAAAAAAGAAAAGAAAAAGGTGAGTTTAGTGTGTGTTGCTTACTCATCTTCAGGTTAATTTATCTTGCTTTAGAATGCTCATAAAACCATGCACGAGTCACTGCTAAGTTCTAGAAGGGTGCTCTTGGGATTAAGTAAACCATGGCAAGCCTTGTGCTTCTCGTTAAGATCAGAACCCCTCAACAAGCAGGCCTGTACAGTGGCTGACTGTTAGGAGAACCACTTATTTTGTGCAGATCTGTGAAAGACTGATTGCTACTGTTTGCCTAATTCACTGTTTCTTGTCGTATATGGGGCATTGTTGTGCAAGACTTTTATGCAAAGAGTTTAGACAGCTTGGATCTTGTATCGTACATTACATTTCAGCTAGCCAACAGAGTCTCAGTTGGTGGCTGCATGTCTGTGTAGGCTTTCCCTGAAGAGAGAATGTCCTCACAATTGCATTTAGTTTGAGATCTTTATTCTTTTGCATTTCTGTTACTGTGAGATCAAATTAAGGTTCACTGAGCCAGTTGCTGTTTGGAATCTTTATTTGCAAGTTCCACACTGTCTTACTCTGATCAAAGTTTAAAATGGACACCTTTGCTCTAGCACACTTAGAGATGGCCTGTTACTTAGTCATTGCATCCTGAATTCTTTCAGTGAACAAAATGGATGGTTGAAGAGGTACCAAAAAATTTTGTAACAGGAGTCAGTTGCAGAATAGTTTGTTTCTGTATTTTATACCTTGGACATGTAGCGTTTCTATCAAGACAGTAAAGCTTTAACGTGTCAGTTGGGTTGGGCCAGCTCTTCAGTTTGGGTTAGGACGATGCTTTTTGCAGGTAACTGGAGTATTTTAAACAGATTCTTCGTTGTAATGCTAAAGCAGAGTGCAGCTCAAAGCTCTTCAGCTGGTGCTGCGAAAAAATTACTTTTTTTAGGTTCTTCTGTGTTCATTCTGCAACTAAGAGGGAAGGAGTGCTTTGGTCATTAGAACCAAGCAGTTCTGCAAATACATCTGGTGATTTAAGGCAGACTTGGCTTCTATCTTATAGAATATCTATCTTTATGCTTTTATAGATCTTGTTCCATTTTAATGTAAAGGAACTTCACAACATCGATTCAGTTTTTTACCATTGCATTTCAGAAACGTGATTAGATGAGAAGAACTAAAATTGACTGTTTCAAAATAGGTCCAGATAACTGTTTCTGTCTTAGTTCTCTTATGTCAATTTGCTCGCCTTCTGGAGCAATGCGTGTGCACAGTCCAAGAGGTCTGTAACCCGTGTGTGCAACTTTGATAGCTATGGAATATAGTCTCGTTTGTTCAGACACAGAGTGAGTAAACTTGCAGTTATGTGAGCTTACTTTCTCTCCAGCGTTCTGCCCAGGATTAGCTCTATCATTCCATTGGATGACTTGCTTTCTGACTTCAAGAAGCTTTACCTCGAAGAATTATTGCTGCTTTTTTTTTTTTTTTTTTTCTTTCTGGATTGTAGTAGGGAACAAGAGGAGGTTAGTGCAGGAAGGAAGCCCTGACTGATCCTGGTCCTGTTCCCTTCATCACGGAACAGGTTAAGATTGGACAAAACTGACCAACTTGAAAGCACAGGTCAGTAGGGAGCTGTTTGGAGCATTCCCAGATGTACAGCGTGCTTGTGTCTGCCACGTAGTTAAGTCAGTTTGAAAACTGTGATATATTAAGTTAGAAGTGGGTTATCATAGATTCCACAAGTCTCAAGTCTTAATCTTGTCTCTGGGATTTAGTTTTAGGGCAGCTTGTCTTTAGAAGGGAGAAAAACATCTGTATAAATCTCAGTAATTCAGGCAACTCCTGTATAACACTTCTGAAATTGCCAGTGTTTTAAAACTACTGGTCCCCATTGGGATTCCAGTTGTACTTGTTGAGGAAATTGTGTTCATGCTAAACTTCTGCCATTTTGTATCTTTCTGCCATGTCATGCTGTCTGCATATGACTTTGAATTCTGGGTTTCAAAGACATTTCAGAAATCGTTTAGACAGTTAGTAGCACTTGCAAACTGCTTGGTTACATTTCAGCCCTGCCGTATCCTTTTTGGGAAACAACTTTCTCCCCTACACCCCTCAGGAGTGTCTTTCATTCAAGGGAACCTGTTTTGCCAACGTCTGGTACCTGTTGAAACCCCTTCTGAAAAAGTAAGAAGTTACAAGTCCAAGATTTCACACTTTTAAATCAGTAATTCATGGAGCATGAAAGCCAGGAAAATCTTTTCACATCTACTAAAAAACTCCGCTCACGCAAGCAAAGGAGCAGACCATTACTGGTTTGTGCTAGGCCAACCTACAGCACGTAGGCTGTTACGGTACGTTTAGGATGGATTGCTGCTTTGATATTTATGTGCTGATCAGAAATCTGCCTCCGTCTTGTCCTGGCGGTAGAAGTGAATGAAAGAACTGATCCTGAGAGATCACAAAGGAAGAAAAGCTGCTTAAGAAATAGACTTCAGTCCCTGCCAACTTTTCGGAGACATTCTAATTGAAAATGACTCCTGGTATTTCTTAAGAGATGCAAAATTCAAAAGAAAATGAAGGCTGCTTTTGAACAAAGGGGTTTGCCATGTACTGTACATTGGCTAAACTTACTCAGAAATATACAATAGTTACCTTCCCAGTACCTCTCTGAAGAACTTAGCAAGCAAGATCTTGCCTCTGCTGAGCGGAGTGAAGAGTTTAGAACCATTACAGTTTTCAAGGCTGATGGCCATATTTATTTTTTTACTCTTGAGAAAATTGAGAAGCTCCTATTACCAAGCATCAGTGAAGAGTGAGAGATCTGCTTCTTGTTAGAAACTGGCCTTCCCATGTAGACCTTTGTCTTAAGGAGCCTGATTCATAAGGTTTTTTTTAGTTCTTTGGCAAAGAAGAAACCAAGGTTTTTTGTGTCAAAATATTCAGGGCTTTCTTTGTTGTGTGTTCTTTTTTTTTTTTTTTAACACAAGACACAAACTTTTGTATAGTATCTGTGTATATGGTATATTTAACTCTTTGTTTAGTTTCTATATTTTTTTGTTTCTAAGTGGCATTCTGAAAGAGCTCTTCTGGTTCTTGGGTTACTGGTGTAGCACGTTTCTGCTTCAGGCAAAGACTCGGGAGTGAATTGACCGAACATCTTACTGTGATGAAGTCGTTCAGTGAAGGAATTGCATCATCCATCCTCCTCTTGCTGTTTTATCTAAGAGTGCGGAGCTGCCCCTTTGCACAGAGCAGGAAAGGGAAATGTGCCTGTGAAATCAGTGACCCAGCCCCGTGCTGTGTGGCTGAAGGACCGATACAGCAGAGGTGGAGAAGGGGCAGTCAACCATCGCTTATTCTCAGCTCTACGGGGATCTTTCATGTGTACTTGAACAAGCATCCCTAAGACGGGGATGCAACTTTCAGTGCCCAAAGAGACACTCCTCTAAAACTTTTCCACATCAAGTAAGTATTTCTTCTCCTTCTGTGCAAATTTTAATTTCTTAACCTCTGAAAAGTATTTGGCTTACAGCTGTTTGCTCATCCAGAAGCCATGTTATCCATTCAGGCAGATCATAGCAAAGGTTGGAGGAAAGCCATGAGCGTGAGCTCTCCATTTCATCTGAGAGAACACCTTGCAGCATTGGATGTGGAGCGCTATGCATGGGCTCCCTTGCTGCATCGCAGAGAAGGAAACTTGTGGAGATTTACCCCAATGTGCAATGCTCAGTCAAAATTTAGAGTTTTATACATACAGTTTAGATATATTATTTTTACAGTTTATACTCAGCCTGTGAAAGTGTCGAGCATGCTGGGATCTGTGTGGGTGGCACCTTCTGCGCAGAGACCTGCGGTCTCTTCTGTTTTAACACTAGTGAAGCACTGGGCTGTCTGGGAACGCCTGGTGCCACCTCTCAGCGTGTGCATCGCTGGCTTTGGCGCCGGACCTGGCACCCAAGTGGCATTGGCCACTTCTTGGGAAAAGCACCAGTCATTCGACCAGTGTAACTTGAACATGGTTTTAAAAGAAAGAAAAAGAAAAAAATAAAAATGAAAAACAACAAAACATAAAAGCAAGTCGGATGCCATTGTGGCGGCTTGTGTCCCTGTAAACATCCCCAGCCTTGCAGTTGTTCACCTGTTCAAGAATTTGGATGTGAAGCTAGAGCACAACCATGACGTGTTTGTGTGCAGTATTGTGCTTTATCTTTCATGAAAAAGAGAAGCGTTTGGTGCAGACATTGGAGCTGTTGTGTTTACATCCCCAAAAGGGGCTGGGTGAAGGAGGTGGTGACTGTGGTGTGTGTTGGAGGCCTTAAACTGTGACTCTTGGTATGAAGAATTGAAATTAAAGCTGACCTTGAAGAATGCAGTGGATTTTAACCCATGGGAGAATGCTCTGTGCTCTTAGTTAAGCATTATGTACTGCTGTTTTCTTGGGAGGAAGGGAGAGGTTCAACTCAGTTTGTGTTTGACGCCGGCTAGGAGCTGTTTAAGGAGCAGAAGAGGTGTCTCTGTGAAGGCCAAAAAAAGTGCAGTTCTCCACAGCGATGTTCCTATGTAGCAAGCATCGCTAACTTCTTCCTGGGCTGCTGAAAGAGGGGGAATTATTGGGAGGGCCAGGGACTCCAGAAGCAGTGGCAGCTAGCAAATTAATTTCATCAGCAGTAGGCAAACAGGTCTCACTTGAACATGCCAAGGGTTGGTGCTGTTCCAGACATACCCATGTCAAAGTGAACCACGCACCAAACCATCTAGCCGCTGTAAAGCATTCCTTTTTTTTTTTTTTTTTTTTTTTTTGCCAAATCTCAATCCCGTTCAGACAATATTTCTGCTACCCCCTAATGGTATATTAAGCTAAATGCATCACCGGCCTTCCAATATTATTAACTTCAGACCAGTTTGAGAGAGATCAGAGGAACATTGGAGCCTGAGGCTTTAGGCTAGCAGCCCCAAAGCCAATGGTGGCCCACATTTCCACAAGCCCTGGGCAGAAATACCAAGTCGCAGCACTTTGTCCTAAATTGCACTGTATTCTTATGCCTCTGTGTTGCTATAATGTACATATATATTGGATTTTTTTGTAGATAAGACATTTTAGATAAAATTTTTAAAGGAGCTCCTCCAAAAATATTTTATGCCAGATGTCTAATTTTTTTTACACTCAGGACTAACATGAAGTTGGATGCTCTGTGGGCAGGGAAAAGATAATTGGATGGTACATTGGCTTTAAAAAGGTAACAATGCATGTTTAAAAAAAAAACACTGGACAAAAAACTGCTTGGGGAAAAAAAAATCCATTAAAATATATTCTATGTTCTGCATAATAAAGACTTTAAAAAAATGCTATATTGTGATTTTTTTCTTAATGCTAAGGAGGCTTTTCTGCTGTTTGGGAGACCAAACCCCCTTCCTTCACAATCACTCTACACCCCCCACCTCTCACCTCCCCCACCCCCCCAAAAAAACCAAACCAAAAACCACCACATAAGTTTCATACTGGAATGGCTGGGTAAAACCATAGCCTCTTTGAGAGGGACCAGTGTTCCCCTCTAGCCTTGGACTCCAGAGCCAGGAAACCTTGCAGGTCAGATGGATGCTTAGCTGTTTCTTACCAGTCCTCAGGTCCGTTGTATGGCAACAGCCCTGATGCACAGTCTAGAGAAGATTCTTCTGTTGTGGAGAGACAGGTCTGCAGAAGCTGCTAGCGTCCCTGACGTGCAGCACATCTGCTAGTGCCCGACGTAGCTCTGTGCTAGCTCTGTAAAGCTGGCTCAGCTTGGGAGCTGGGCTGCTACCCTTGGCTGCTGTTAGAGTGTCAGGCTGCTAATGAGATGTTTGAAAGGGCTTCTTGGTCCCTCTCGCATGGGCTTCTTGACCGCATCTGTCTTGCGGTCTGTGCCTTGTTTTAAACATTTCCTTCTTAAGGTTGCGTAAACCAGTTGTCGGTATTTGAAAAGGAGGTACAGGTCCCGTTTTCAGCTGTGGGTGTACCAATGGGCCCAGGTGATCTGTGGGGTTGTGCTAAGGCAGCTGTAGAAATGTTGGACTTGGGTTTTTTTCCCTGCTAGGTGTCCCTTTCTGGGGTCTGTGCCAGCACCGGTGCTTTTCCTCGCTGGGCTGCAAAACCTCCTTTCAGTGTCTTTCCCTAATAATTCCTTCATAATCATTTCCCTAATAATTTCCTTCACGGGCTGATGAATGCCTGTGGAGACCCATAAAAGATGCTCTCTAGCCCCCCAGCGGACAGCCACACCGCGGCTTTGGGGGCTAGAAAAGATGCTGCCGGCGCAGGAGTGAACAGATTAAAGAATAAAGACTTAATTTTGAGTGATGGAAACTTCCTCCGGCAGCTCGGGAACAGCCGGAGCGTTCACTGGGGAGCACAGAGCCCCGTTTCTGCCTCTCGGGGCGGGGGGTGGCCCCAGCCCCGCACCTCCGGCTCGGAAAAGGGGAGGGGGGGCGACCTTGGCGAGCGGAATCCGGCTCCGCGACCGAAGGCTTTTCTCGCCAGGGGCGAGGCGGGAGGCTCTGAGCGCCCCGCCGCCCTCCCTCCTGCCGCGGCCCCGGCTCCCGCCCCTCCATCCAGGGCCGCTCCATCCTCCCCGCCTCATGCGGCCGGGCCGGAGCCCGGAGCCCGCCGCCGCCCCGCCCCGCCGGGAGGGCGCTGCCCCGGCGCTGCGGCGGGGGCTCCCCCGGAGGGAAGCGCCCGGTGCCGCGGGGCTTGTGGAAGGCCGGCGCCGCCGAGGCGAGCCGCAAGCCCGGCAGCGGAACAAAGAGCCCCGGGTCGGGCCGGGCCGGCCCCGCCGGAGGGGCAGCGCCGGGTCGGGGCCGGGGGGCGGGCGTGGGGGGGTCGCGGCCGCCCGGGCCATGCAGCTGCCGGGAGGGGAGGAGCGGCCGGCGGCGCCCCGGAGGGAGCGGGGGGGAGGTCTGGCAGCGCCGGCAGCCCCCGAGCGGGGCAGGGGCAGGGGCCGTGCCCGGGGCCGGCTGCCGCGCCGCTGGCCCAGGAGGGGCTTGACCGCGCTTCATGCGAGAAGGAGCCTCTCCCCGGCGAGCGGCGGGGAGCGGCCGCCTGCCCGCCCTCCGGTGCCCGGCGTTGCCTTGAAGAGCCGCGGCAGCACCGGGGAGTGACTCGGCGAGCGCGGGGGGGGGGGTGAGGAGGAGAAAGAGGAGGAAAAGAAATCAGATTGCCGAAAGGATTAGGAAGGGGGGTGGGGAGGCGAAGCCCTCTTGCCACCCCCCCACCCCCCCTTTCCTCCTGCACACACTCGTGAAGCTTTTCAGGGTTATCCTTCAGCATCAGTGGCACCGTCAGGCGAGCCCGGGGGAGCAGCGACACCGAAACGTGCTCGGCAAACTGCAAGAGAGATCAGAGGGAGCGGAGCGGCCGGGACGGCGGACCCGGCCCCTGCCCCTGCCCGCACCCGCGGGGGACTGCGCTTCCCCCCTGCGATATTTTACATCTATTTATTATTATTTTTTTTTCTTATTTTTCCCTGCTCCTCTCGCTTTCCCGAGGAAGGACGGGTTTTGTAGCGTTGCGGGCGGGCGCGCTGCCGGGCCGCCTGCCCGGGGCGGGCGAGGTGGGGCGAGCGGGAGGGAGAGATGCCTGTGATGAGAGGGAGAGTCGCCCTCATCCTCGGCTTCGTCGTTCTGACAACTTTCCTGGCGGCGGTGCGAGGGCTGCCCGTGAGGAAACAGCGCAGCAACAGCCCGAAGGAGAGGAGCTCCAAGCTGGAGGAGGTAAAGCAGCCTTTGGGGAAGGACGGAGAGCCGGGAGGGTGCTGGGACGAGCCCTTCTCAGCCTCCGCACCCTCTCCCGTGCCCGGGAAGGCTGAGGAGGGCAGGGACCACCTGGGCGGTCAGCGGGGCTCCCTCGGAGGCGGTTGTGAACATCCCGAGGGAGCAGCATCCGACACGTGTCCCCGCGGCCGAGCCGCCCGGAGCCCCGGGGGAGAAGCGGGGTGTCGTGCCTCCCCTCTTCTGGGCTGTTTCCGCACTCGCTGAGGGGCAGAGCCCTTTCCCGGCCTCCGGGATTTTCGGGTAGCCTCAGGGTCTTTGTCATCGCTCAGAGGCTGCAGGAAAGGGGCTGGTTTAGGTGCTTTGAGACCGGGGCCGGGTGCCGTGACCCAGTGCCCGGGAAGATCCGTTGCCTCCAGGGGGCAACATCCCTGGTAGGAGCGAGGACTCCGGCCACGAGCCGACCTGCAGTAAAATTAGCAAGGTTGGTGGCTTGCCAGGAACTTCAAAACTCCGCTGCTACAAAAATAAGACGTGACGGATTTCAGCCACCAGCTCTCCTTCCCGCTGGGACGACCCTGGGGCAGATTCCAGAGTGGTCATGCTCCGTTCTCGCCCCATCCAGCGTCC
The DNA here is from genome assembly GCF_963924245.1 of Chroicocephalus ridibundus. Taxonomy (NCBI): domain Eukaryota; kingdom Metazoa; phylum Chordata; class Aves; order Charadriiformes; family Laridae; genus Chroicocephalus; species Chroicocephalus ridibundus. Next base: position 27,974,306 of record NC_086287.1, read on the forward strand.
CCCGGGCAGGCGACCTGGGGACCCCCCGCAGGCTTGCCGGGGTGGGGGGAGAGGTCCCGGGGCTGCTCCTCTCCCTCCTCTGAGAGCCGGATCCTGGCCAGCGCTGGCTTCCGAGCGCGGATTGTGGAAGGGGAAACTTCATCAGGCAGTGAGGGGACTGGTCAGACTGGGAACCAACTGGTGGGACCTGATGAGGATGACAGGAGGGGAACGGGGAAGAAACAAACTACCAGGAGGGCAGGGTTTGAATAAGACAGACAGAAAACTGAATGGTTAAAACAAGTTCTTTCCATCTTGAAACTCTTCTCTGGAGAAAGAAATGCTTCTCTGGAGAAAAAGTGGTTCAGGCAGCAGAGCTGTGTTTGAAAAACACGCTTTTGAAGAATGCTGCTGCTGCAAGTGAGTGAAAAGAATAAATGTGGTGGTAGGAGGAGGCTGAGCAGGACAGGGTAAGAGCATCTCAGCCCGTGCTGGCGATCCACAGGGGTATGGGAAGCAGCAGGTTTGATCTGCAGTGTCAGTCAGACTGGCAGAGGAGGTGCCGAGTGATGGGAATACACCTCACTGCTCATTATTGCCAGAACACGGTGCTGCGCTGTGGAGTAGTCATGCCGGCAGCTCCTGTTGGATACACTAAACTCCATTCCGGCATGAAATCCAGGGAACAAGTGTGAAGGAGCAATCCACCACACGGAAAGCCTGGCCGATGGGCAGGAGAGGGCGCAGGCTGTGTCTCCAGCCAAGCACCACCAGTCAAACCTGGTAATGGTTTTAACTGGAGCAGATGCAAACAGGGCTGGTGGGGATGTATATGCTGTAGCGCTGGTTATACCATGTTGGTGCTGCACTTTTCTTGTGAAACTTCAAGCATAGACGTAGATGCCTGTTCCCTTGCCGAACAAGTGCCGGGCAGAGTGTGCTCAGGCTGCAGAGGGAGCAGGGAATTACGCTTGAAATCCGTTGAAGTATTGCAGCCCTTTTGGCAGGGGGCATAAGATAGGGAGAAACTGTGTGTTGGGAAGCTGTGCAGGTCCCCACCACGGGACCTTGCAGCGCAATCTCAGGCTCCATTTTATCTGACGTCTAAAATACATCAGGCAGCAGGGCGAGCTGCTGTCAGTCCCAGTTTGTGAATGGTTGTGAATGGGGAGCATTGTACGGCCAGCCAAAGATCACACACGGCACTTAAACAGCGCAGCCTCTGTCCCCTGGACCTTTGCTTCTCGCAGAAATACAAACATACAAGATGTTTATAGGCAAAGGTTTGAGGGTGGAGGTTCGGACCAAGGAGGAAGATGAAGAATGGCTTCCTCGGGGGAGTCTGTTGGTGCTGCCGTGCACACCCTGCCTCCCGTGGGGGACTGGCTGCACGATTCACACAGCAAGGAGAGAGCGGTGGGTACTGGCATGTGTCTTCTAGCTGTGTTTTGGGAGGAAATCCTCTGTTTCTGGTGCATATGGGGTGGAATTTGCAGGAGTCACGCCCGGCTGTTTGAACTAAAGCGGAGAGCCCAAGAGCAGCACTATGAAGAAGAAAATCCAGAGTGATTTTGGGTCATACGCACAGATGGTTCCTGTTGTAGCGCTGATAGGTCCTGTCTCTATGGCAGCAGGGCAGCCACAGCTGGAGTATTGGTTACACTATGGGTAATGCCCTACAGATGTGGGTAGAATGAAGGGGGCCAGGAGGAGAAAAATAGAAATGACGGAGCAGAGCAGATAGACAATCAAAACCGTTAAGCAATTACGTGACTTGGACTTGTTTTAATTTAATATCTTTATTTAAAGCAAACATTTTTCCTCGATTTAGAATTGAATGGGAATCTTTATAATCTGTGCTGAGCTTCAGAGTTGCACTTCTATACTAAAATAATTTAGAAAAATTAAAACCATTAGGTTTTCGGTGAATTTTTGAGTTAGAAAGTCTTCTAATTGCAGGAAGGATGGCAGGAACTCATGCTTTATCTTTGGGCAGTAGCCTTATCGGTATGTCCCAAAGTCCTGTACCTCAGTCAGGATCTGTTACTTCCAGCCATTAGCAAAGGAGCAAGAACTTGCGTTTACATTTTCTGAACTGTGGTGCTGTGCAGAAAAGCTTTGCCTGAGTTACACTGAGCCCAGCATAAGCAACAGATGTAGCGAGAATATTTTCTATTTCTTCAGTCTTTTTTGACTGGAAGCTGAAAAGGCAGAATACTTTCTCTCCAAACTGTGACTTAAATCTAACGAGAGAAGATACCTGCTCATTCAGAGGCTTTTTGATGATTGGGAAGGCCGGTGGGCTCCGAAGCAGCAGGCAGGTGTACCACAGGGTTTTTAGAAGCACTTTTGCAGGTTGGATGCGTCACACTCTGACATGAGCAGAAATGTGGCAGGTCCAAGCGCTGACCCACGCCAGCAGCTCTTCAAATTTGGGTAACTGAATACTTGGAAGAGCTTGTGTCCCTTGTGGAGACAAGGGACAGCTCATCACATTGCTTAATGCTTTGCTTATTTATGAAGTCAGGGGGTTTAAATGCAAAATATGTTTTGATAAACTCACTGGGTTTCAAAATATTAGCTTTGAGCATTGTTAATAGATGTCTGGATTCTTTCCGACCGATACCAATCGGTTCCAGTGCTCTTCTAGTAAATAGAAAATAGCTGGTGTTCTAACATGCTAGAAACGTAAATGGTAGAAGTGCAAACTGACACAACTGCTTCAATAACTGCATGGAAATAATAGTACCAGCGGTAACAGTAATGGGGGTGTTGGCCATGAGCATCCTAATGGTGACGGAATGCGGCAGAACAAGCCAGCAGTGTTTTATGGAGGGTCCCCAAGCCGCCCAGCCCAGCTCTGGTGGGTTTGGTGGGTGCTCCTTTGCAGGAGGGAACCACTCTGAGGGAGGGGGCCAAAAGCAATGTCGGCAAGCTCCCCAAGGCACCCGGGGGTGTTATTGTGGGGCTGGGAGAGGGGCAGGGTGAGAATCCAGGCTGGAGCTTGCTGTTGGAGTTCCCCAGGTCTGAGGCTGCAAGCAAAGCAAAGCAAAGCTGGTGTCTGTGATAAGAGATAATAGAAGGGAACAAAAGAAATACCGAGCGTAGTATAAGGGCTGTAGCTGTCTGCAAATCAGTGGGTTTGTACAGCACCTGGTATGACTGGCTCCTGGCTGCTGAGAAATAAGGAAACGAATAACAACAGGAGTTGTTTCTTGCTGCCTGATGTAACCAGTAAATATAGCAATGGGAAACTATGTCTAAAACTGAACACCTACACTGGATGTTTCACTTGTTGATTAAAAATCATCGGTAGCAGTCTTGATTTAAATCGACCTGCCCTCTGCATTAGGAGTCCGAGTGCAGAGGAGTGCTCAAGAATTAAACGTATAGCAGTGACGTGATGCCTGGCTGGAGATACCAGCAAGCAGAGAGTACAGGAGCTCCAGGGAGATGTGGTGTGGCCGTACTAGGTAAAAAGCATTAAAGGGAAATACCAGCTGGGCTTGAGTGGAGTTTGTCAGGACACCACAAGTTAGAGTAGCCCTGTCATTTGGGAGCCCTAACAGCCTGGGGAGACGGGTGATGGGCAGAGCCTCCGCTCCCGTGTGTCCCCCCGCCCCAGCTCTTGGTCCCTCTCGACTCCCCTAGGGATGCCTGGCCGAGAAGAGGATCTTGCTTTCCCCAGAGCCATCTCGCCCTGCTGCACATCTCCAAGCTCGTGTTGTCACCCGTGTCTGCCCTGCGCGGGGACACCTCGCCACGCTGTCGCCCCCTCGGGAGGGCTCAGCCGGGGTGGGAGCGGGCTGCCTGCACAGCCACATCCCCGCGGCCGCTGCGGGCTGTGTCAGTAGCAGAGTCATTTTGCCTGCGGATGTGCTTTTTACCTTTTCATTTCTTCAGCAATTAAGCGTTCTTGTCCCTGGCTTTGTCCTTGGCGGAGGTCGGATTTGTGGGTACAAAACGTGCACTGAAGCATCCTTCCGCTCTGAAAGGGGCTCTTTGTGCGCAGGGAGGTACTTCGCCCTTTGTAGCAAATTTCCTTTTGAGAAGTGCCAAATTATCTTAGTCAACACAGTTGGAAAACCCTCCCGCCCTGGGGCTCAGGCAGGAGCAGAAACAAAGGGGAGCCGGGTGTAGGGAAGCTGCCCAACAAGGGGGCTTCTTCCCTTTTCACTGCACAAATAGGTCTGCTGCGTTCCCATTGTCACAATCAAAGGGGTTCCTGTAAAAGGCACATGTAAGGGGAAGAGATTAGGCAGAAATCGCTCCACAGGGCATTGCCCGGCCCTCTCTTTGGGTTCCCAGAAGTGTCCGGCTCTTGCAGACCTTCTCCTTAAAGACCGGCAGGCTGGGGGACTCATCCTGCCTCCAGCCGTGGTCCCTCCAAGCCCAGCGAGGTGACGGAGGGAGCGTGCTGGGGATTAATTCCTGCTTTCCTCTTGTCAGTTTCTTAGGGATAGGGAGTGTAAATTAGGGATCTTCTGTTTTTTCATAGTATCAATAAATATTCTTCCACTTAGAATAATCCCCAAAACAAGATGCCCGGACACTTCCCATAGGGAAGCATGAGGACAGTCTGAGCTACAGTCACGACAGCGAGGTGGCCTGTGCCATCCAGCTCCTCTAAAGCAAATGTTGTCAGCCAGGGTCTCTGGTTTTGTATAAAATACTGGAGCTTGTGACCAAGATGCAGGGAATAGATTGCAGCCATGTTTTGGTGTGAAAATGTTTCCTTTTCAGACAGAAGCTTGTAAAAGTGCAAGAGTGCAAGGACTCTTTTTTTTTTTTTTTTTTTTTTTTTTTTTGGTAGATGGCTTTTGCAGGGAACCTTCACTGGGCTGTTGTATGCTTTTACATGGCCAGCTGTAAAAGTCAGTCTGCATGGTATTGCTTCCAAGCAGTTCAGTTTCTGGACTTCCCCTGTGCGTGGGGACTCCTGGGGTTTGTCTGAGAAGCTGTTATGAGATATGCTTCATCTCAGTACTCAGGAGATGAAGACACCAAAAAGATGGTGACCTACCTGCTTCTGAGTGCCAGGTGGCTTTTGGCATGAAGACCACTGACAACTCCTGGGCTGTAGGTTGGTTTAGTCTCCAGGGGAAGGATACAGCTTCAAAGGGAACAAAGTGCAGTAAATTGCTGCCTTCTGCTGGTGCCCAGTGCCACTGGATGGGCACGAGGTGGGGACTCAGCTGCAGATGGCCAGAAAGCACCCATGCATGCAGGGAAGAGGTGGTTTATCATGGATTAGGAGCAGTTGGTTGGCCTTATCTAGCACGCAGACCTGGGGTGCGAGGCAGGGCTGGGAATGTCCCCCCAAGCCAAGGGAGCCTCCATCACGTAGGGTGCAGCGAGAGCCTGGTGCATGGCATGGGTACGGTGCCTTTCAGGTGAGTCCTCCTCCATCCCAGCCCTGGCAGCCTGAGCCTGGGAGTGAGCAAGCCAGCCCTGGCTCTTTCCTGGCAGGCCCGAGGCGCTCACCGGGTGAGGGGATAGTATTTGCGGGATGGCCAGGAGGTGCTGGAGAAGGTGTCCCATCAGTGGAGGGTCCACACCTCTCTGCTTCCCTGGGATGTCCTCTCTTCCCCACCACTTTGTCACTCCCTCCTGCTGCCCTCCTTGCCCTCCCCTTCATCTGCAGCTGCTCCCACAGCAGCCAAAACCCCAGGGGAGTCCAGCTGCACTGTGCCATGCAGCACCTCCAGCGAGACAAGGTGTCTTTAGGTCCACTGTTCCCCCTGACCCCTTCCCCTCTGGGGACACTGCGGTTGTATTGCATGGTTAAGTTGGCTGCTCCTTAAAAATCGAAGATCCCCCTTTAGGTGAGCATCTAGTTCTTCTCTCCTGGGGAGAATCCACAAGGTGTCCCTCCTTGTGACTCCAGTGGAGGTGATGCGGGGCTGCCCCAAGGTCCTATGAGCATCTCAGGGTCAGTTTGGCTTCCGCCGCACCTGGGATTACAGCTCAGCTATTGTGAGTCTGTACGCACCCTGGGGACTGCTCCGGCTAGGAAGTGACTGGCCAAAGGGAAGAGGAGGGATCAACTGGGGGCTAAGATTCTGGGGAAGGGGGCCTCCCAGTTTGGATGTGCCCTAGTTTTCCTCTAACTTTGGAATTGCCTCTGCAGTCCTGCAAGCCTCAGGCTCCCATCTGGTGGGGGAAAAAAAGTACTTATTATTTGACGAGGCACTTACTTAATAGTAGCAGGGACTGTCCTGGAAAGCTTACGAACAAGTGAATTACGAATGACACAGACTGGAGCCGAGTGGAGGGTTTCCCTACCCTGAGACCCTTTCTCCACCCCATGCTGATGTGTGGGAGTCATTAAATCCTGCCCCTGGCTGGGGAGGGGAGCTGAGCTCGCCCTGGGCTGGGGAGCTGCAGCCACCCACCTGGGAGAGGGGCTGCTGGCTATGAGTCACCCCAGCTCTGCCCCTTCAGGAAGCCATGTTGCAGCATCCCTGCCTGGATCCCTTCCCATGCAGGGCACACAGACTCCCCAAGTCCAGCTCGGGTGCCCATTTTGTCTGTTGTTGAAGGGATCCCTGATGGATTTGCATCTGTTTGGTCGGCTGCCTTTCCTGCCCCATTGACTGCATGGGGAGGGGGGGGGGCAGCCTGTGCGCCCTGCGTGGGACAAGGGGAGCAGGTCTCCCTGTGCTCCCCACCAGCCCTGTGTGTGTCCCCCCCTGCAACCTCTTCTAGGAGGCCGGGGGTGCAGAGGGAGGCTGGCTTTGGGCTGGTCCCTCCAGTTTCTGCACTTGCTTTGCTATATTTAGGGTTTTTTTTTCCTTTTGCAGTTTTGCCTGGGCTGCACTGGGGAAGGAATCAGCAGCTGGAGCAGACGGAGGGTTACAGTGTGCAGGCTAACAAATGTGGATCATTAGCTGGAACAAGTTAATGGTTACTGAAGCACATGGGGTTTAGAGCTGGAACAAGTTAACAGCAACTCAGTCCAATGCATTAAGAGCTTATGCGTATTACAGCTCAACTATGTTAACAGAAAACACGTGCCCTCGCAGGAGCATTTGCCAGAGAGCACCGGAGGGTATGGATGTGTGTCTGTTCACCTCTCCGGGGGACACCTCTCCGTGCAGTCCCTGCGGGGGACCTGCTCCATACCCACTGCTGGGCTCTCTCTGAGCAGCTTCCAGCTGGCCTGGCTGCAGCAGAGGTCTCAGGGGTACCTTCTGCATTGCCAGCGGCTGGGCTCCTCATATCAGGCACCACCTGTGAAGGGTTGGCCTTTGGCCCTGTGCACTTGGGCAGACTCTGCGGTGTGAGCACAGCCCCGGCTGCTGTGCTGGGACGTATCAGTGGTGCTAACCAGGTGCCTCGGCTTCTCCGCTGCAAGGCCTGTGTGGCTCATCCGTGTGGGAGGCAGGGCAGTTGCTCCTGGGGGGCAGGTAGGGAGGAGAAACTGAACTGTGGTAGGCCTTCCTGAGAGCCTTCTCCAAGTATGACACGGGAGACCTGCATCTATTCCTGACCTCGCTGCAGGCTACCTGAGAGACCTGTGGCAGGTCTTTGTCTGCAAAATGGGTGTTTTACAGCATTTGTCTCAGTGTTAAAGAGGGAGAAGATATTTATGGTAGAGAAGTGCCTGCATGTGACACTGAGGAGGACAACAGCCAGGCATGGCGAGAGGTGAAAAGCCACTGGGCTCCTACTTGTCCTCCTTGTGTCACTGGGGAGTTGGCTGAGGGTGCCATGGGCAAGTTACTCATGGGTGCCCGCAGGAGAGCCAGCTGTGGAGAGAGGGGCTGGGCTGTGCCAACAGGGACATGCAATGAGGAGCAGTCACAGCAGCCTGGCCAACTGCCCCGTTTTCGGTCTTGCACAAAGTCAATTATGTCATGTCCTTGCTCCTCACAGTGCTGCGTGCTGCTGCTTCTCTGTGCTTTGGTGTCTTCTGCTCCAGGGCTGGCTCTGCCTCGGGGGCAACCGAGTCACCAACCTTGGAAAGAATTTTGAGATTACAGTTGTTGCAATTGAGAGACATGAAAATAAGTGTGAGACATGAAAATAAATGAGGAAGCCTTTGATGCTGCCTCCTGCAGCTCCCTACTCAAGACAGTTGGGATGAAGCTGGTTAGAAAAGAGATTGATTCCATATGATCTAAAGTATTTTGATAACTGTGTGAAAATTATAATCATAAGGGCGTAATAATTATCTGCACAGCCCACAGTTTGCTGCCAGCTCCTGCTGGTCTCTCATAAACAGGATCTGCCCACGCAAGCATGATAACTGAGTGCCCCTTCTGTTCCACAAGCACTTGCAGAGCTCTCCTGAAACCTAAAAGGAGATGTTTATGTCTTTATTTAAAAAAAAACACCACCAACAAAACAAACCAGCACTCAAATGCAAGTTGATCCTGAGGTGGACCAATGAGTAGAGCAGTTGGGAGATCATGGTCCTACTCTTTACTTGTGCCACAGCCCCTTGCAGGCAGGAGTGCAATCCAGGGCAGAAGAAGAGGGAGACAGCTGGAGGTGTCCACTGCCTTAAACTACCTCTGGCACATCTTCCAGAGCTCACCTTCTAAAAACCATCATGGCTTCTGCTAAACCACCTGCCTGTAAGTCTAAAGGTGTTGTGTCTGATCATTGGGATGGTGGCTCGGGAGGTCTTAGAGACAGTAACAGGGACTGGGTGGCATCTTCACCTTCCCTGTTTTCTCGTAGGTACCCACCCAGCTCTTGACGCCTCTAGAAGCACGCTGTGCTTTGGCACGGTTCTGGGAAATGGGTTAAGCGGCTGATGAGCTGATGGGTAGCAGAGGTCACTTGCCTGATGTGCGTCCAGTGAATTTTCCATGTGGCTGAAAGACTGTGCCAGTGGATGGGATATGAGCCGGGAGGATCAAACTACAGCTCTCGGGAGGCTAAGGCGGTCGCAGCCAGCTGGGCTAAAAAAGCCCTTCCTTTGAGCAGTGTCTGTGGTGGGGTCATCAAGGAGAGAGCATGCCCAGCACTATGGGAGGGAGGCAGCGTGGCGCACTGCGTTTGTTCCTGTTGATTACCCTGCTCTTCAACCTTCCTTTATTTTAAAGAGACTTAACGGTGTTACTTGTTAGCACTGGAAAAACCTTCCCTTTCTCCCGCACCCACTAACGAAAACTATCCTGGGCCTTTCTGCCCCCAGACAGGCTGGGCTTCCTTCTGAAGCGACCAGCCAGCATCCCTTTGCTTCCATAACCTTATAATAAAACCCTGCTCTGGTGTTGTTCCTGCCCGGTTTCAGTCCAAAGATAAATTTGTTTTGAAAGCTTTCTCCGGATCTTTGCAGCTCATTTAGGTGAATATGGAAGGAAAGAAAAACGGAAAAAAAATGTTCTGATTTCTATTTTGTTCTTGGCTAATTCATAAGTGGGCAAGTTTGCAACTAACTGCATGGCAGATTTTTAAAATAATGTTGAAGAGAGCTTGGGGGAAAGAGTAGGAAGATGCTTGTGTAGACTCAGCTCTATTCAGGAAAAGATTAAGAGTTCTTCTGGTGGTTTCTTGTTTCAGTACAGTGTGGTAAAACTATTCAAAGGAAATCTAACACAAGCAGTAATGATTAAGCAACAAACCCCCCCATTCCTTATAATTATAGCCCAGTGCAACACCAGCCTTTAGCAAATAAGTCATTTTCTTCACTGCAGTGTTAACAAGCCCAAAGCATGGCCAGAACATTGCCTCTGATCTCACTCCTGTGTGCACAGGTTTCTTTGGTTCAAGCTGAACAAGTTTGAGTTTACGCGCTCCCTAATTGGCTTGGGGTATGTGTGCGTGGAAGCTGCAACCGCTGAGCTTGTCCTGTGCCGGGACTCGCTTGCTCCGCGCTGCTGATGCGGATGCACAGGCTGGTGCAGAGGCTCCAGCAGAGCTTCACTCCCTGGGGAGCTATCTCCAGCGGACTTGGCTTGGGTTTAGCCCCGTGATGAAGAGCAGCTCTGCTCAGCAATGTATATAGTTACAAAGAGCGCTGACAGTGGGTTCGCTGGCAACTTGCGGTGCCTACGGAGATGCTGGGGAATACGCTGGAGGGACAAGTACCTGTGGTTGTAGTAGCAGCTTAGTGGTGTCCCTGGTTGTACAGCACAGGGACTAGTCTGTTGATGTTTTCAGATTTTAAACTGCTGTAGGATCTGAGATGTCACGTCTCTAATAATTTTTATGTAAGAGCTACAGCACGTGAACGTCGGTCGTTTGCTTTTTTAACCCAAGTTTAGTTCAATCTTAGAGAAGTTTATAGCAAAATTGCAGATTTTAAGACCAGAAGGAATCATTAGCTCCTTGAATTTCTTCCGTAGCACAGATGCGGTACATATGTGTTGAGCCCAGTGACATGGGTTTGACTGTCTCCACAAGAGATACTGCCACTTTCCTTGTTAGCTTGTTTCTGTGGTTAATCACGTACAGCGTTAAAAGCACGATCCTTATTCCTCAGTTGAATTTGTCTGGCTTTGACTCAAACGCGTTGGTTCCTATTATGTGTTTCTGTTCTGGATTAGGGAGTCTCTGGTGCCTGGTGGATTATTGCCTCAAAGAACTGGGAAATCAAGTCATTGCCTTCCTGTTTAACATGACAAACAAATTGAACTGTACAAGTCTTTCACTGGAAAAGGCTTTCCATCCCTTGAAATGGTTTTGTGGCTGCTCTCTTTGCCACATTTCCGAGCAATTTTAATAGAGGTGTATGGACTAGAAATGGGAAACGATCAGCCTTTAGTCTATAGACAAATGATGTGTGGCCTTTCCCCATAACTTTTCCATACACACTGTTGCCCATGTTATGTACAAAGTAGGCACGACACCGGTGTGAATTGCTGACGAGTTCCTTCCCCTTCCTAACATCTTTGCTGAGCTTGTGCCCCAAGGTGTTTAGGTGATCAGTCCTACACACAGGAGAGCCTGGACTATGTGGGAAGGGCTCCTGGGCTGGTAGGAAGCTGAGTGTGATCCTGCTTAATAGCCTTCAGTCTAAACGTGAGCTTCACAAAAGGAAAGTGCATGCTCTTTCTTGGGTGCTGCTCCAGAGTTTCTTTCGGGTTCCTGCCCTGGAAACCCTTATTCCCAGCCAGGCAGGATATCCCAAGTGTATGCAGGAGAAGCTACAGCAATTCCCCCTTCGTCTTTCTCCTTTGCTTGGTGCTGGCTGGTCGCAGGAGAAGGCTGGAGCTTGGCTGCAAGACATTGATGGCTTCCTGGCACTGCGCTCACTGCTTCTGTGGTGTGGTGGCAAGTGTCCTTCCCCAGCGGCAAAAGAAGGGAGCTGCTGATGAGCAGCTCTGTGACAGTTTGCAGCCTTTCTGCTGTGCTCTGTGGAGAGCAGAGTTTTTGCTCTGGACAGGCCAGCTCTTCTCTTCCCTCAGCTGATGCACTGCAGTGGCTTAGCTCCAGGCTTGATGGCTTTATCTAGCTGTTCCCTAGGCAGGGCAGAGGAGAGGGTAGGTGTCGCGTGGCAAGAGTGCAACCCTCAAGGGCAGCTGCCTGCGTGCCTGGCAGGAGCCCCTTGGTAACATGGAGAAGACACTTCTGCCCATGAGGATCATGGTGCCCATTGATGCTCTGACCTGGAGGGAGCACTGGACCTCATAGGACCTTGCTAAAATCCATGGCTTGATTGGCTGGGGCAGGACACTGAGCAGGACCTTGCTTAGGAGGGCCATCTTCTGATGCAGGGACAAATTTTAACACAGTGAAGACTTGGGGCGATGCAGACGCTAGCAGGAGGGAAGGGTTGGGTGGTATGGTGCAGTGAGCATCGCTGAAGGACTCTGGGCTATCCAGGGCGGACACCCCCAGGGTCTTTGTGCCTCCGGAGGATTTGGGAGCCGAGGGAGCTCTGCTCACCCTGTGACATTCTCGCAGACAGTTCCCCTGGGGAAGTGTTACATTTTCCCTGTGGGAACAGTACTCTGAATTTCTTGAGCTTGTTTGGGCGTAAAATCTGAATTAGGCACTGAGTGTAAGTTTGGAGACTTGGAGTCTGTTCCTGGCTCGCTTGCTCTGATGTCCTTGGGTGAGCTCGGATCTTGTTGCTAGAGGAGACCTCATTTTCCATGTGTATTAAATTTGGGTTGTCTGTGTAACGAGCTTACCCAGCTCCGATAAGCTCATTGCAAATTAGGCAGGAGCGCCAGCTTCGCAGGGCTGTTGGCAGCCCTGTGTGCAGGGGTTGTGTTGGGCACGAGCAGCTGGCAGCAAACCCAGCGCTGGCAGGTGGTGTCATGTAGCCGCAACACAGCCAGGTTTGCCTGTTTGGCCCCCTCTTGCTGTTTCTGCTCCGTCTGGGCTCCTTTGTGCTCCCTGCCAGGGAGTCCTGGGCACAAGAGAGAGACTGAGACACTGGGAGACAGACTGGGGCAGAGCCGGGCATCCTTCCCATGGGTTCTTTCCAAAACCGTTGTGGTTTTGTGACAGGGGCAAAGGGAGTTGGGAGGGGAAGGTGCAGGCAGAGAGGTCTGTCTGTGCCCACGTTTGCTACCAGCTGTGCCACAGGAGCCCTCCCAGCCAGGGAGAGGGGCGAGCCCCAAAGGCTCTCGCCAGGCAGCACAGGCTCCCTCCTCCCCGCAGCCCTCTCTCCTCTAGGCCCATCTGGTGAAGTCTGTCACCGGCCCTTCCCCGCGTCCAGCCCGCTCTGGGCAGCAGCCAAGGGACCAGCAGCGTCCCTGCTGCTCTTTTCCCTCCCCCGGGGACGGGGGTCGCGGGCTTTGATGTGCGGGCACAGGGCTGGGGACAGGCTGTGTGCGCTCATGAGAGCCTGGCCAGGCTCCAGCTGCCTTTGAAGTGCTCCAGTGATCAGGATGAAAGGGAGGGGAGTCCTTCCCCAAACCATCTGGCTCTAATTGCAGGTAGAAATGCCTCTCTTCGTCCCCCCCGTGGGGAGGGGGCACGCCGCTCTCTTCGTTAATCCCGCGGCTCTCGGCTGGGCTGGCGTGAAGGGCGAGAGCTTGGGAACAAAAGGGGGTTTCAGCTGGGCAGCCAGAAATAGGCAGCCGCTGGCGGAGATGCTGGGGGTTCGGGGACCTCCGCTCCCATCCTCGAGCTGCGGGGGCCCTGCAGATCTTCCCGGGGACGGCCTGTGCCGCGGGGGGGCTTTGCCAGTTGTTCCCATCTCCGGTTTCTCGGGCGCACTGGAGCCTGCTGGCCCTTTGACTCTGGCTCTTTTATGCTGGCGCGCGCCGAGCGCGGGGACGAGGAACGTGGGAACTCAGCGCGAGCCCGGCCATTTGGCAGGGTTCGCTGGCTGCGTCCCCGTGCCCCTGGCCGGCTGGCTCTGCCCCCCCAGCCAGGCTCCCTGCCTGCTCCCTGCCTGCTCCCCCTGCACCCCCTGGGCAGGGCTGGCCACGAAGTGCCACGTGCCACTGCAGCAGCAGCAGCGGTTAGAGCCATTGGCAGCACTGGCAAGTAAGTTTTGTTGTCCTGTTCTGCTGGGCATCTTCCCTTTCCCAAGGAGATGGTAAAGGTAGCTGGGTTATATCTACCAGCAGTTTCTTTCCCTCCTTGTGGTAGCCTTTGGGCAGCATCTGAAATCTCAAACCTGTGTTGCTTGAAGTTGTTAGCCCTAATACCAACACCACAGAACAATTTATTTAGGTGAGGTTTTCCTCCTTGTCATAAAGCCCTTGTTATAAACTTTTAATATAAATATATAAAATTATTAAAGGTGAGCTCTGGTTAACTCTGTGACCCGGAGCAGCCCTTCATGTTACCCATCTCCAGGCAACAAGAGATGGCCAAAAAGGGAGAGCGAGAAGCAGAATGGGACAGCAGAGGGGTGCAGAGAATATGGTCACGGAGATGGGAAGCACCAGCCTGAGTAGACCTGTAGGTTGCTCAGGTGCAGCGGGGCCAAGCCCTGGCACAGTACAGGCCACGGGGTATTAACTTAATTAATTTACGTGTTAATTGCTGCCCTGATGGTGTGGAGGAGGAACTGTTTGGTGCAGAAGGCCAGACACACCACTTTGCTGGGCGGCGGTTTGCTCCCTGCACAGCCACCCTCGGGAGATGTTCTCACCACCTCTTCCCTCCCCAGGTCTCTGCCTCATCCGACCCCCATTCAGCAAGGGACGAGGAGCTGCCGCCATCGGGCAAGGCACGGGGGCTGAGGCGGAGTGGGCAGGCTGGCCCCCGGCGGCACAGGCGCCGTGGGGTGGTTCAGCAGGCTGCCAGGAGCCCAGAGATGCCCCAGCCCAGCAACACTGGCCGGGAGGAGAACCTGCCCTTCATGCTGGACCTGCAGAGCTTGCCAGGGCTGGCCAACGTGGACCTGAGTGCCCAGAACCCCAACATCCAGGTGGGGAGCAGGTCTGGATGGGCCGTGGGGGGATGTGGGTGAGCACCGCATGTGCTCCCCAGCCTTACTTCATTCCCTAAGAGGAAAGATCTTGTGAGAAGGGTCTGTGTAGCCACTGCCCTCTGTCTTCTTGGTAACCACCAGATGCGAATAGCTGGCACAGACAAGCTCCTTGCCAGAGGAATTTGCTCATGGCCTTTTTCCTGCCCCAGCCCCTCTCTGTAGAGCAGGAGCAAACGCTCCTAGAGGGGTGACCTCTCAATTAGTGAGGGTGATGTTAGTCCCTGTGGGTGACCACCAGCACCTCTGCACCTCCTGCTCTGCCCTGCTCAGTCCCTTCAGAGGAGGTGAGACCTCTTGCACTCCTTGCGTGGTCCTATAGCTCAAAGCATCTCTGGCCTCTTGGGCTGGAAACTAGTGCATGGGCTGGTAGGTCTGTCCAAGGGCTGTGCGCCGGCTCACTGCCCTGCCTCATATCTGGCTTCCAGGTGACCATTGAAGTGGTGGATGATCCTCAGGCTGAGATGGAGATGGACTTACTGAAGGAGACAAGCAATGACTGGTCCCTGACGTCCTCTGAGTGGTTGTCTCACAAGGACCTCTTCTGGCCCCTCTTCTGGGAATACACTGACCCCGCTGAGGAGGAGGAGGAAGAGGAAGAGGAGGAAGAGGATGACAATCTGGATGTAGGGGACAGGGAGGAGGAAGAGGAGGAGGAGGAGGAAGAAGAGGAGGAGGAGGAAGATTACACAGCAGAGTATGAGGAGGAGGAGTCCACGCTCAGTGGAGTGGGAGGTGACTGGGATCAGCGGTGGCCAGGGCAGAAGAACTGGATCTTTAAGGAAAAATATAATTACGGTGAGTCCTTGGGCACATGCAGCTGCCCTGCGGACTGGCACTGCCCTCCCTTGCCCTGCCTCACCCACAGCCCTGTCTCGCTGCAGGGGGAACGGCCCTGTACGGGGGATCACAGCATGGTGGTGCTCAGCTCCTACTTAAAAAATAAGCAAGCATGCCAAGGAGCAAGGCCAGCACCTAGCTGGGGCAGCCATCGGTCAGACATGGCAGTGGGAATTGCCCTTCCATGTAATCAGACTGATCTGTGGACTCTAGCGAAGGCATGCTCAGATGAGAAATACAGTGTAAATGTTTAATGGCAAGTGCTGCTGTCATCGACTCAGGTCCCTGCAGTGACACTAATGCCAGAAGCCTTTGCCACAGACCTGGGCACCTCCCAGGAGAGGACCTGCAGAGGGCTAGATGGCAGGTGCCGGTGGGCAGACAGGCCAGGGCACCACAGCAGCTCCCTTCTGCAGCTTCCCAACCTTTGCTTTAGCATCATGGCCAGTGCATCGGGCAGGTTCATTGAGGATGAGGATGGGCAGCAATTCCTGTCTGGGTTGGTATGACCATGAGCAAAGCTGTGAGAATGAGAGCCTTTGCTCAGGGGCTGCTTCCCTGGGGTTGCCAGCGAGGACAGGGTTGGCCCTTGGCATTGCCACGTGGCTGGGCACCTCTGTATGTCCTGGTCAGCGCTGGCCCTGCATCCCTGTAAAGGACATCCCAGGAACAGGGCAGAGATGAGGGGAGGTCCCAGGTGGCCGCTGGCTCCGCTCCTGCTGAGGGTTTGCTGAGGTCCACCACTCTCTGCCTCTCCCCGGCTGTGCAGACTATGAAGATGAGGAGGAGTGGAGCCCGTGGTCCCCTTGCAGCATCACCTGTGGCAGTGGCAACCAGAAGAGGACCCGGTCCTGTGGCTATGCCTGCACAGCAACGGAATCGAGGACCTGCGACCTGCCACGCTGCCCTGGTGAGCCCTCAGCCATACCAGTGCTTGGGCACTGTCCGACCCCAATGTGGGCTGTCCCCCGCCGCTGCGGGCTGGGCATTGCTTGTGCTTCAAGAAGTAGTTATGTTTAATGCAGTCTGGGCTAATGACCATGGGGATTTGTTTCCACGAAGAAGTTCTGATGGGGCTTCATAACTCCCAAGGCAGTTACAGGGTGCCTAAGGGTGACAGAGCTGGTGTCCAGCTCTGTGTGCAACTCCTTGCACCTCTCTCACACTGGGAGCTTGAAATCCTCTCCTGAGGCGTATTGAGAGCCAGCCCATTCACTGGGATTTGCATAACCCACAGCCTTGGGCGCCTCTGTCCTGTGTGTCTTGCTGCTGTCCCTTCCTTCCAGGCACAGGTCTGTTGCCGAAGCAGTGGTGGGAGAGGAGGTGGAAGATGGATGGTGTCTGGTGCCCTTATGGAGGAAAAAACCCCACCACTCTTCCTGGTGTTCAGCCCAGCTCTTTGGTTTTGTTTTTTTTTTTTTCCCTCTCAAGGAGCAGAGGGGGAAATGGTCTTCACCACAGAGGAGACACCTTTCAAAAATGACAACACCACAGAGATGTTCAACTCAGGTTAGCCTCTGCCTCTGCCTTGCTCTGGGGGCTTCGGTGCCAGACCCTGTGGGTCTGTAGCTGGCTGATGGGGAGGGCTCTGCCAAGGGCTCCCACATCTAGTGTCCAGACCCAAGTCACCCAAACCACTGCCCACGTACAGGCTTCAACAGTCCTGCTGGGAAACCCAGTTCCTCCCAGAGCCCTGGTACAACATGGTCCTGCTTTATGGTGCAGGGGCTGAGGCCAGCCTGCCCCGTGGCCTCTGCCATGGGGGAACACTCCTCCTGCCAGCCCAGTCCCTGTAGTGATGGGTGCCCTCGCGGGGGCTCTGCCTCAGCACGAAACCCCTTCCCTCTGTCACTGCCTCGGGGATGGAGCCTGGCTCTAGCTCATCCCAGGAGCCTGGCTGCTCCTGCACAGCAGTTGCAGGCTCCACAGGTGGTGCTGGGGAGGTCACGGGCAAATGGCAGTTGGGTAAAGCAGGGGGCGCGTGCCCTCACCCTTTTGGTGTCTCCTCCCCAGAGGTGGACAGCTGTGAGAAGTGGCTGAACTGCAAGAGCGACTTCCTCACCAAGTACCTCAGCAAGGTGTTGACGGACCTGCCCAGCTGCCCTTGCTCCTACCCGCTGGAGGCCGTCTACAGTGCTGTCAACCTGCGGGATGAGCGGCAGGGCAAGAGCTTCCGATGGCGGGACGCCAGTGGCCCCAAGGAGCGCCTGGACATCTACAAGCCGACAGCGCGCTTCTGCCTGCGCTCCATGCTCTCCCTCGACAGCACCACCCTGGCCGCCCAGCACTGCTGCTACGACGAGCACACCCGCCTCATCACCCGTGGCAAGGGGGCCGGTGTCCCCAACCTCATCAGCACAGAGTTCTCCCCGGAGCTGCACTACAAGGTGGACATGCTGCCCTGGATCCTCTGCAAGGGTGACTGGAGCCGCTACCATGCCGTCCGGCCCCCTAACAACGGGCGACGGTGTGCTGACAACCCCGCCGAGGAGGAGTACCTCTCCCAGCTGCAGGAGGCCAAGGAGTACTAGCCACAGCCACGCTCAGAGGAGCCATGGCCACCGCCGGCTCCCACCCTGGCCCAGCCTGGCGAAGCCCCAGCCCCATTCATGGGCTCCTCGCTGGCGCCAGGCAGAGCTGGGAGGATGCGCCGTCCATCTTGTCCCCTCAGAGGGGCGCCTCGGCCCCCCTCAGAGTTCTGAGGGCTCTGGAGGTTATCCTGGTGTGATCCCTGCCGTGCCACTCAGGGGGGTCCCGCACCCCGGGGTGCCTGAGCTAGCACACGGGGAGATGCCGGGGATGGGAGGCGTTAAGGAACTGGGGGGCCGCTCCCATCTGCTTATTGCAGCCTTGAAAGCTGAGCATCTGCAGGGTGAAATGGCCTCAGCTCCTGCTGGCCTGCTGCAGGCAGAGCTGCCTGCTCTTGCCTGTACGCCTGCCCTGCCACACACCGGTCTTCTTCTGAAAGTGGGGGTGGTCCTCCTAGGGAGGGGCAGGGCTGTCCCAGCCACAGCTATGGAGCGGGGCCTCCCCTCTCCTCCATGTGCGGTTGGGAAGGAGCAGGGAGAGGCTTGGCAGGGGTTCAGGGGGAGAGTGGGGCAGGAGGAGACTGGCCCCCTGGGCTCCTCTGGCAAGATTGCCTTGCCACAGTGGTTTTGGCTGTGAAAGGGAGCACTGGGTGCCAAAGCCAAACAGGGCTGGACCTCAGAGGAGGTCAGCATGGTAGGGGACACCACCTGTGTGCTTTTCTGCCTCAGTGCTTGGGGGAGCAGGGTGGCAGCACCCATGCAAGTCCCACCACCAGCCCACCTCCATCTCTCAGCTCCCCAGCAGGTTTCAGTGCTCGGGAGCACCCATGACATGGCCGTGACAAAGTCCTGCATTTCCTGCACACAGCCCTGCCAGGGGCAGGAAGCAGCTTGGCCACCGCTCATGCCATTGATGGAGAGGAGCAAAAAGCACACAGCCAAGTTCTCCCTGGGGATGGTAACATGGCAGGTACCCCTGTCTGGTCTTCTGCTGGCCTTGGGCCCTGTTCCGTGCTGCATCTGCCCAGGTCCCCAGCGAGGGGCAGCCTAGAAAAAGTAAGTCGTGGGTGCACCCTGTGCTCCTCAGGCTCGCTGCCTGGCCAGGGGAGCAAGTGTGGCTCCAAAGGAGGAAGAGGCACATGTGCTAATAATGTCAATACCTGGTGTCTGCAGGTCATGGATCATGATGCTCTCCATAGGCGCTTTGGTCTTGTCTGGGTTTTATTCAGCTTTCCACAGGTCCATGGCAGTTTCTCCCAGCATGTTTTGGGAGCTCACAAGTTTCCTGCACAGGAACTAGGCTGAGCACCTTTATCCCTGGACATTCAGCTACTGAACCTGGCAGAAACTGTTCATAGCTTTTATTTACCGAATTTTATGCATCAGAGGAAATAAAAGAGCAAGTCAAGAACACGTAAAGAAGAACGGAGTCATTTCTAAACTAGAGGTTTCACCCAAGGCTGTTGGCTACTCCATGTTTTTCTGCAGGACACCATTGGACAAAAAACCATCTGTCTGGGTGCAGAGGTCCTTTGTTGACTGTCCTCTGCTAGGTCTGTCCTTCTTGGC
The DNA here is from genome assembly GCF_963924245.1 of Chroicocephalus ridibundus. Classification (NCBI taxonomy): domain Eukaryota; kingdom Metazoa; phylum Chordata; class Aves; order Charadriiformes; family Laridae; genus Chroicocephalus; species Chroicocephalus ridibundus. The sequence goes on from NC_086287.1 coordinate 27,993,575, forward strand.
AGGACCTTTCTCCAGAGCCAATGAATATCCATGGTCTAAGAGCTCTTTGGGGAGTCTTTCTGGGAATGTCTTTTATATGTTGAGTGTATGTTGATCCTTTTGCCTTGGTTACTGATAGAACATTGCATCGTTGGTCATCAGTACCTGAGACTTCATTGCTGGTAAAACAAAATAATTAATGAAGCTATCACTGAATTATTCTTATTTAACTATTATTCCACCCTCGTATCCCCAGACTCCAATTATGAGTGCTATCAAAATACAGGAGACACTGTCCATTTCCCAACAGGCGTGCAGTCTGAGATGACCAGCGTTATGTAAAGGGTGAGAAGGAAGACACAAGCAAATAAGCATGGATGGAGACCCAAACCCTGGTAAATTTTCATGACCGTTACATGTTCCCTAGCCCAAATGGTCATTTGCTCACTAGTTTCTGGTAAAGAGGTAGGTCATAAAGAGGTGGTCAAGAGGGAGTGACTTGATTCTGGGAGTCTGGGACGTGTGCAGGGAGGCTCAGAAACAGACATGGAAGCATTTGTACAGGAAGCAGACAAATTGAGCAGCCAAGGCCATGGAAGGATGAGCTTGTTATCTGTCATTCGGCAGAGGTTTCCTCTCCCATATCATATGTCATCATTAACATCAGCAGACTCTCAGAGGAGCTTATTTACCATCATTGCACAGACTTCTTTAGAACAACCTCCCATTAAATGTGCCTAGTGACCAGTATTGGACCCACGCGTGGAAGCAGAACCTCTGCAAACAGCCTTTTTTGAAGGAGACTTTCCAAAGCTCAGCCAATTTTTTCGTTAGACTGGGTGCTCTCCGAGGAAGTGTTCTTATAATAATGACTGTTACCCAGGGTTTGCACCCTTCTCCTCTTCATGCTGGATATGTCAACCAGTCCAATCCCCAAAAAAGAAACTGTAATTTCTGTAATAAATGGACTTCCTGTCCAAGGGCAAGTAGAAAAATTTCTTGCACCAAGCCCATTCCCTTCCCCCTCCCCCCAAAAAAAGCTCGTTGAAAGCCGAATGACTGTTCTGCCTCGCTGCCTCTATGGTTTGGACGATACAGGCATGAAGTGGAGCGTGAGAAACAAGAAGCAGTGTTGTTCCTCACACAAGCACCTTACACACCGGGAGGCTTTGCGGGGCACCATGAGAAAAGTAGACATTAAGCCAGCGTTTATTTTTATATCCCATCAAAGATTCTGTCCAGCCCACTGCTATTTAAGTGATGAATCTCTAAGCTTCCACTCCTTAAGTTTATTGTGTTTTTTATATATAATATATACAGAATGTCTTTTATTCATACAAAATTTCATAGAGAAGAGTTCTTTATTCTGATGCTGCAATAAAGCACTTTATATATGTATGTGTTGCTGATGTGATTCAGTTGGGACTGAAGCACAGGTTGCTATTTGTTTTGGTTGAGAGGGATGATGCTACGTTGAATGTGATGTGTCTTGTGTCCCCAGCCCCAGCTGTACTGCAAAGACCCTGGTGGCTTTGCATGCTTCCCTTAGCATTTGCATTTGATGGTGTCTGGCTGCAAGAATTGCAGGTAACAGAGACTATCCGGACCCCGCTGCCACAGCCAGGGGGTATTGTGAAGTTCTTCTTACAGGGAAGGAAGCATCCTATGAGAAGGTCATCAGGGTCAGTGCTGAGAAGCAAGTGCCTGACCTGTGTCTCAGCCCTGACCCCAGGTTTTATTCCATGCTCAGCCTGGCAGAGCTGAGTGCCGGCCGACCTTACACCAACAGGCTGCTTTAAGCAGGTGTTGAGCATGGGAGTGGGTGGAAAGAAAAAACCCAGCATCATCCCAGCTGGAAAACTGGTTTGGCAAACCACCTCCAGAGCCAACAGCTAATGATAGCAGGGGGATCAACAAAGCTTTCCAGGGATCGCAACTTTTTGTTGCCGTCAGTTTGCTGCATAAATCGTGACCACTTCCAAACTCTTGCTATTTCCAGCTGTTTTCTCTCCTTCTCTCTTACTCCTTTTGCTTTGTGCTGGCTGCACATCTGTCAAGGGTTATCTGCTACTCCAGCACGGGGCTCTGCTCTGCAGCTGCCTGGCGCCATTGCTGGCCCCTGCCTGGGGGGGAGCAGATGGCTCCTCTCTGTGAAGGATGCTCTGAACTTCCCGCTGGTCTTCTACAACATCAAAAACATTGTTGCACGGAGCCCAAGCCGGGGGGAGCAGGCTGAGCTCTGCTCTGCAGGAAAAGCAGCACAGCGAAAATCGCTCTTTCCCTGGAGGGGCAGTGAGCGGTTACTACTGTGTATATAACATGCCTAACATGCCTTTATCCTCTGCAACAAGGTCCTTGCTCTGCTGGATGCTGAGCCCTGCTCCGAAACTCCTGGGCTATAGAAATCCCGCAGCCAGAGGGTGGAAGCAGGAAGAATTGCTGCCCTAATTCTGCGGGCGCTCAAGACCTGGAGATGTCACCTGAGATCACAGAGTGAGTCTGGGGCAGAGTCTCACGCTGCACCTTTGCCCGCTGCTTTGAACACAAGACTTCTTGACCAGTTGAGTTGCCTCAGTTTGCCAGCCTGACCTGGAGCTTCATGTGGCTCCGCTGTACCAGTTCCCTGGCATCCGAATTGCAGCTGAGTTAGTTTGGACACAGAAGGAACCGTGCCCAGATTTTGCTAGGCATGACAGTCAGCACGTGCTTGTCCCTGCTGACGTCCCCTCTCGGCCACAGACGAGTCGTGCGCAAGCCATGCAAAGACCTTTTGACTGTGAATGGCACCTTGAAGGCATGGGTGCGTGGCCAGCTGCCTGGGGGACAGGCAGGGTGCGTGCAGCCCATCTCGCAGGGATGAACACGAGTTTTCATAGAAACATGTTTACAGCAACAGAGATCCTGTTAGCTGTCTGCATTTTTTCAGGGCTCCTGCTCCAAGCATCTGTTTCTTGGAAAGAACACAAAAAGCCCAGCTGGGCCCAGAAGGAACTACTAATGGGAGGAGAAGACAGAGGATGATAATGCCAAGAGAGTTTGGCCAAATCCTTTGCACCAGACCTGAACTGCAAGGCCTGGCCCTAGCCTAGAAAAGAGCAAAGTGTGGTCGTGATGGTGCATGCACCTTGAATTAAAAATTAAGCTCTGGAAAGGAAAACACCCCAACCTTTCCTGGTCTGTAAAAGGACCTGCTCCACTGTGTGGCCACATCATCCCCCCGGGCTGGGTGTGCTGGTGGCACAGCGTGGCACGCAGCTGCCAACGTCTCTGTAGAAGAGTAAAAAGAAATCACCCCTGGCAGGTCCCCACCAGAGCCCATCCTCTTCTCCGCTTTCACTGATGCCATGCTGTAGGGATGCCAAAATCACACTGGGTCAGCCCCGCTCGACGTGTCCATGGGGCAGGATTTACTCCCTCCGTCTCCACAGAGGATGGACCCACACGTTTGCAGTCGGGAAAGGAATGTCTCACCCTCCTTGCCTGCCATGCAGCGGCCAGCTGCCCCTTGGAAATGCCTGAGAGGAGCCCAGCTGGTGGGGCCCGGCCCCTGCTTTGTTCCAGGTCTTTGCAAGCATGTCAGCTATTCTTCTCTCACTGCATGGGAGCCCGGAGCAGCGATCGCAGCCCTGCGCAGCTTGATCATCACGCACGGGCCACTGGGGCCACAGCAGAGCCCATCCACCGGCCAGCATCCCCCGCCACGCCAGCCCCTGCCAGCCCCAATCCCGGCCAGGCTTCTCTCCGCTGGGGCAGCTGAGCCGTGAGGTTTCTGGAAAGCCAGGAGAAAGTTCCCGCTCCCACACACCAGGTATTACAGCCTTCGCACACGGGGATGTACCACAGAAAATGGATTTAGCTGGGGTCTCGAGAAACTACATAGCCCCATCATGTAGATGTGGGCAGATCGTTCCTCACCCATGGGTCCTGCTCTCTCCCGGGCTTCAAGCTCGCCAGTGATGGAGATTCCACGGTAACCCTCAGCTTTATTGTTCTTGCAGGGAGAAATATTTTCCTAGCAGCCAATCTAAATCCTTCCTGCTTTCTTTTAAGCCCACTGCATCTTACCTGCAGTGGTCGCAGAGAGCATATTATTGCCTTATTTGCTCCTACCTCGGATGTATTTCAGAATCTTATCATTGCGCTCCCTATTTCCCTCCTTCTCTGCCATCGTCTCTTCTCCAGACTAAACAAATGCGAAGATTATTTCAGGCTTCCCTTAGAAGCTGTACTTGTAGACCTCCAGTTGGTCTCACTGCCCACCACTGGGCTCGCTCCAGGTAATTCACATCTTTCTTGAAGTGTGGAGCCCAAAACTGAGCCCACGGGGTCTTATCTGGGGCTTTCTTAATGCCGTATGGAAAGATTTCTTCACAAGACCTACAAACCTCGGCATCCCAAGCAGCTTTTGTTCTCTTCCATGAAGTTTTAAATTTATGTCATTTGAAAAGTCATCATAACTCACTCAGCTTAAATGTCTTTTACACATGTGCTGCCAAGCCTGTTGCTTCCCCTCTTGTACACGTTACTGGTGGTTTCTGCCTCAGTGTAAAACTTTGCAAAACAACGAGATCAATTTTTTTTTTTTTTCCCCTCCTGGATCACTTTCTCACTTGGTCAAGATCATTTTCAATCTTACACTTGTCTTCTAAGGGTTTTACCACAATGGTGGTGATGTAAATTATTTTGGACTTTTAAGTTACTAATTATATTATCGTCTGTACTGAAACTTACTAGATTCATTACAGCTCTATTAGGCCTTCCCTCATTTACTAATAAAAATATCGTATGAAGCATTGCCTGAAGTCTTAATAAAGCCCAGATATTCTGATAAAGAAAGGCATTGGGTTGACTCGATATGAGTTGTGCTTGATGTAGCCATGACATAGGTGCGCTGCTCGCTACTTTTTACCTGATTAGCTGGGTATTTACAGGTTACTGGCTGCATTTTTCGGTATTTTTTTCATTAATTGATTTTTACAGACTGAACTAATTCCCTTGGCCCTCTCCTCTCTCTCTTCCTCCCTCCCTCTCCCCAGCCCCCTTTCTCATCAAATTTGGAAAGATTTCTTCACTTTCCCAAGTAAGCCTTCTAGGGTAAACTGTGTCAGACCCTGTCATGCTGGAAACATCCAACTACTTTCACTTTGGCTTTTTAAAAAAAGTATTTTATTTAATTTCTTCCTGTTTTGCCATTGAAGGAGGTTTGGGATGGTGTTTCAAAGCAGTTTTAATAGTTAGTTAAGCTGGGAGCTTTCAGTCTTTTTCATTTGTGGCCTGATTTTCCCATAGAAGCTTCACATACATAAATGATCAAAACACACGAGAAAGGGCCAAGAGAGTAATTACAAAGGTCCAGTCTCTGACAGCTTTCAACAGCAGGTGACTAGGAAGGAAGAATAAAGAGAAGGACAAGCACATGTCACTATTTCCCTGAAGTATTTTCCTGGTTGCCAGCAGCTGGTGACCAAGAGGCTTCTTGAGCCAGATGTGATGGCCGTCCTGTTTAAACTTGGTTGGTTTATTCTTTCATGAAGTTTTACACTCCTGTTCTGAATCCATGTAAACTTTTAGTGGTACCGTATCACCAGCTGCAAGAAATTCCAGAATTCACTAAATGTGCTGCAAGACACCTTTGGTTGGGCCCCCATGTTCTGTTGTTTGATGGTTGCTTCCTTACTTACCTTCTCCATTTGCCTCATAAAGTGCGTAGCCAGTTAGAGTCCACCTCTGACCTCTCATCACTGTGAAAAATTCACTGTTTACTTCCATCTTTGTTTTCTGGAGTTTTTTTAAGCTTCGTTTTCTTTAATCCACAAGACTTTCGCTCTTATTCTATGTCAGTTCAGACTCTTGAAGAGCCTTGGGGGGGAGTATACTGGACCTTGCTTTTCTTCGTCATCTTATATAGCCCTCTCTCCCCCAAAGAGCTGCAAACTGCGTCCGGCTCTCCTGACACTGAAAAAAGCAAAAGTCTGGGGTTTCTCATTAGCATCTGCACAGCTGCGCCAGATGCCGGCTGCAGCTGAAAGAGCAGGTTTCTCTGCTGCGAGCAGGCAGATGTAGGGCAGGGACCTTCAATAGCAGGCAGCGACTTAAGGCTCAGATCACCTTTGCCAAGTAAACGGCTGAAGTGGCATGAGGCATCCCCACCACGGTGCCCCGCCAGAGCCAGCACAGCCTGCCACGCTCTGTGCCTCAGGCTGAGCGCTAGCTCACAGCCTGGCCTTTGAGCACCAGCTTTTCTTCACCGGTGGGTTATTCCAATAGATTCAGTTGCGAGCGGCAGCCAAGGCATGGTGGCTACATGGTTCCGCTGCCTGTTCTGCTGCTGTGGGGATGGCGATTCCCAGCCCGAGGGGCAGGGAGCCAGCTGGAGCAACACCAGCATAGCTCAGGGCACTCCGGTTTGTTGGAAGAAGAGCCCTCAAACGGCTCCTTGGGCAGAGCCCTGAGTCCATGAGCCCCATGAATGTGGGCTGCTGGCTGAGGCCAAAGCGCGTCCTATTAGAGTAGCAGCGGGATGCCCGAAGTAAACCTTGTTTGTGATGAAAGGAAGGCAATTAAAATTCCACTTCGGCTGCCTTTCTGTCCCACTTCCTAACCTTCCAGCGGCAGGTGATTAGCAGGGCCTGCCTTCTGCTGCCCTGGCTCCGCTGTGCCAGCCGAGCCCCGCTGCAGGCCAGCACTGCTGCTGCAGCACGGCCGGCTGCCGGCACAGCTGCTGGAGCACAGCCAGGACAGCCCCGTTCACCTGTCCGGTTTGGCTCACGTTAACTTAGAATGAGTGTGGGGTTTTTTCAGTTTTTCAAATCATTTCACTCTCCTTTTACCAAAGCTTGTGCCTTGGCTGTGAACACATGTTCTAGCCCTGCTGTTTAAGGTTTCCCGTGTTTCCATCCAAATTTCCCAAACAGAAAACCAAACACACATGCTGAATGGTGACATCGGTGTGTTTTCATTATGTTATGCTCCCACAGCCGGTAGTTCCTTTGTGCGTAAGGATCCTGGCAAAACACCCGCAGCCCCTTTCCCAGCCAGGCGATGCTTTAAGGAAGGCAGCCCTGCAGGACACAGGGAAGCCACCACATCTACAGGTGCCTGGTTGCCATACACCTTCCTTATGGTCACAGGTCACTTTGGAATAGCAAGTGGAAAAGGCTAGAAGTGCTCTCCGTAGTTTAAAAGGGAACGCAAACAATTACATTTGGGGCTTTATAAAAGGGCACTAAAGTTGTTTTTTTTCCTGTTTCCTCTACCAACGGGAATGGCTACAACATACCATCTAGATTTAAAAAAAAAACCCACCAAACCCAAACCAGTAATTCTCACCGAGCTTACTACAAGTGCTCTGCAGAAAACACCTGCAGAAAACCAAATACGTAAGAGAAGTTCATGCCTCAAAGGGAAAACCAAGCATTTCATAACCCTTGAGGTTAAGCAGATTGACACTTCTGACCAGAACTAATTCCCCCCCACCCTATAAACAAGTTTATTGCTTTAGAAGGCATCTCTGGGAAGTAACTGTATTAGCAGCAGAGAACAAGCAAGTGGTTTTCCCTTCCTCACCAGTGGAAGCAACAGCTGAAGTGGGGTCAGCCAAAAGTACTGCACCCTGTTTATTTTACAGGAATAAATCCCACCCCCATTGAGAGCCTATAGTTTGCTTTGGCCTGAAACTCTCAGAGGTAGCTGACCCTGGGCCCCACAACCTGCTAGAACTGTTTTGTAAGTGGGAGTTTCCCTAGCAGTGGTTTGCTGATTGTCTGGGACAATTTAGGTGACTAAACGATCAGCATTCTCATAGAGCAGGCTCATGTAAGCGTAAGAAATGATCACGTTGAAGAAGGGGATATGCAAGGGAGGAGAGGAATAGCTTGAACAGGATCTTAGATCCCTTCAGAAATGGGAAGGGTTTGAAACATTTACTAGCGGCAGATCAAAAGCAGAGAGAGAAAGCAAGCAGCTGCTCCAACTAAAAACTGCATCAAGCTCATGCTCTCTGCTCCCTCAGAAGTGAGGAGTAAATCACACTGGGATCAGCACTCCTCATTGATCGGGTTTTTTCCACACGGATCCCTCCCTCAGCCTATCGGCCGACCCTTTGAACTCAAGCCGATCTGAGGACGCAAGTTCCGTGGTGTTTTTTTTAAGTTAGGTTTATTTAGCAATAGAAGTATGTACATGTAAGAGAATCCCCTGCAGCACGAGACATGCAGAAAGCAGTGAGGGACTGAAAGTGGTGCTGCTCAATGGCCTTCCTCATCACCTGTCATCCCACTTTACTCGGCAGCAAGGCCAAGATTAGAAAGGGACAGGTGAGAAATTTATCAGTCCACGTGGCAGAGTCTTCAGCCAGAGCCTTCCCAGCAACCAGTATTAAAACAAGCGGGCGCCATAGCCAAATGTCTGTTTTATGCCCTCGAAGTAGTAGCGCTGCCAGCCTTGCTTTGTTCTTTCCTCCTCACTGGCAGGAATGCCCTTGCCTTCCAAGCACACCTCTGTCTCACCACCTTTGTCAGTGAAGTTCAAGGTAATTGTTGCAAAGTGCCCTAGAGGAACCAAAGGAAATCTGTCAGCAGTGTGTAGTACAGTATACGCCGCCCCAAGGAGCTGCTCTGCTCCTCCTCTCACACAGCACCACTTAAAAGACTCCTCAGGGTCCTTCACAGAGGACCTATTTATGGCAGCTGCAGGCCTTCCTCAGAAACAGAGGGAGGAGAGGGCTCCCTCTTCATGGCGTTCGAAGGAGTTGCAGCCACAGCTGAGCAAGCTGCTACTTCATCCTTCCTAATCCCCGGCCGCTGCTCTAAACGGTGGCTAACGATTCTGACCCGACCGTGTGGGATATGAAGCTGGGATAAGGCTGGTGCAGCTCCCAGAACACCCTGTGCTCCCCAAACACAAGCCAGAGTGCAGCGTGGGAAATGGGGCTGGAATTCTTCAAACACCTGCAAGGGCTGCAATATGATAGTCTACTTTTGGACTACTTACCAGCTGGCCAAGATTTAAATCTCCATTTCATAACAAGTTGCTTCTCAGGGACCTTGAAAAAAAAAAAAAACACAGAAAGATCGAGTAGTAATTTTTGGCAAATCCTGCAGTCTTAATAGAAAACAACTAGAACTGTGTTGATCTGAAGCCTTAGAGACCCCTTGAGAAAAACACACACACACAGAGGGAAAGAGATTTTAAGTGTCCTTTTCTTTCCACTCCTCTTCTAGGAAGTTAGGCCATAGTACAGCCCCTAACACTGAGACAGTGTCCCAGTACAGAAGACTTTAGTGGCAGGAGGGCTAAAGAGGAAAAGGGTCAGTTACTATCATTTACACCCCTTCAACCCCTAATAAATAAGTAAAATCACACAGAGAGGGCAAATACATTACTGGAAGCTAGATTTTCTCCCCTGACTGAAGTCCCATACATTAATCCATAGTATAATGAATACTTTGATAGCCACAGCGACTATAGATAACTATTGGGTACCAGGTAGAACTCTACAATTAGCTAACTGAAGCATTTTTACAGAATTGATACCTCAAAAATAAAAAAGGTGCCCCTGACACCTGCAGACACACCTGCACTAGTTAGTACTTACTAGGTCAACGAACTCTCCTGTGACACTGCCATCCAGCAACTGAAACTTCCCTCCTTTATCAGCCTCCAAGGCAGCTTGTGCGTGGGTGAAAGCTTGGACCATCTAAAAAGAATTCAGAAAGAAACTTGTATTACTTGACATTATCTGCCTGGAAACTTGTTGCCTAATGCTTCCCACCTAGCTACAAAAGTTCTGGAAGAGGAGGTAAGTCAACAGTGTAAGGTCTTCATCAGGAAGAGACCAAAGCCTTGCCCTGGCCAGAAGAGCAAGGTTACAGCATCTACAGCAGCATTTTGCCTGCCAAGGGAAAAGAATCCCTAGCTTTCATAGTCTATGCAGTGTTCTGTAAGCCACACTTTGATTTACTCTGTCGATTCCTTAATGAAACCTAATGAAAAGGTCATATTTTTTTCTTTTTCCTTTTTTTTTTTTAAAGGAGGAACAAAAGACTAAGACCATGTTTAAGTAAAGACACAATGCTGCTCTCTCTTCTTAAACTATACAATAGTGTGCAGGAGAGGGGAACTTATTCCCCAGGCATGCTTTGATACCACCTAACCTTAACAGGAAAAAACAAAACAAAACCAAAAAGCGCACACAACTGTAAAGACCAAGAGATGTGACCACATGCAGCAAGAGATACACCTACAGATAGGTGGCTGACCATAGTCTGGAATTGCCTTCTGGCTGGCATTAATTACCCTCTCTTGTCAACTGTGTGACAAGATGCACACACGAGCTTTAAGCAACTGTTCTGCAGACCAGCTTTCTTCTTCCACTCTCATGGATTGTGAGTGTCCTACAGAATGCCTTGAATAGCTTCTTAGGAACAACCTACTACGCGCAAAGAACAATTCTCAGAACAAGCCTGGCATTACCTCCTGAGTAACGAATACCCGGTAGAGCTCGTCGGGAGATGTTAAGAAGGTGTCCTTCAAGCTGATCTTACACGTAGGGATCTTGACTCCTATGGATTTGGACTGTGATGTGGTAGTACTGCTGCTAGCGGCCGTCTAACAAAACAAGAAACAAAAACACACACACACGTACTTTTTTTCACAAAAAAACTCAACAAGTGGTTCACATACGCAAGAGAAAAAACAAAGGCATTTGGTAAAGATGTAATTAGGTACAATCATCCTTGAGTGTAAAAAGGAGACTTATCGCTCTGCTTGAATTAAGAAATATTATGTGCTGCAAATCAAAACAGTCAGGCCTACACCACAGATTGCCAATTCCTGAATATATATATATATGTATATCCTGTAAACAGCATAGGTTGCACCTGTAAACCCCAGAATCTAGTACTGTGTACCTTTCTTCAGAGATGCAAAAGCATGTTTGCGCAGTTTTATTTACCTTGCGGTCTTCTGCTTTAGGAGCCACCTGAGGTGTTGTTTCCATATGTTCACCATTCACTGTGGGCAAAATCATGCCCTGGGTGAATTCTGGAAAGACAGGAATGCGCCCATGAAACTAATAAAAGATCAAGTAAACCTTTTAACTGTTCTTTGAAATACACAATCAAACAGGGCTTCCTGGTTTCTCCCCTGCTCCTGCTAACACCCACGACTTGAAACAGTTTTTAAAAAAAGTAAATGGACCTCTTTTTACAAGCAATTAATTCTTCTTGCCCTCACTACTCTCCACTGAAGGCCTAGACTAATAGTTAGAAACTTACCTCCTTTTCGTACCCTAGACATACCAATCACTCTTATTGCTCTCATATTAACATTAGCCTTACGCTTACACAGCTTTTTTTCTCTCTCTCTCTAATGTAAATAGCAATCGCCTCTCAGATACTTCCATCTTGCTGGTGCAGACAAACCAAACCAAGCTTTTCCATTTCTTTTCAGACTGGCTCTCCATTTCTCATATCACTGTAGTACAGAATAAAGTTACTTCTAAATCCATCTTCAATTTATCTTTTTTGACACCAGTTGCCAGCACTACACACAGAAACCCAGGTGAGGTCTCACCAGTGCCCTGTCCTGCAACATTAGCGCTTTTATAACGGTACCAGAAGTTTCAGTCTCTTTAGCATCATGTTTGCTTCTTCTCCAGCTCTACAGCTTCTGCCTTTACCAATTATAAACCAGTTTGCTCTTTCTCCTTCCTCTTCATCTGTTCAAATTGGCAAAATTCCATTATAAAGCAGAATTTTATTATACATGTATAATCTTGTATCCTGCAATACTTAGTTCCCACCTATTCTCATTTATTCCAGCCCACAAGATCCTACAGTTCTTCCTGAATAACATTCTCATCTTCCTCTGTGTGGCTGCATCCCCCACCCGAACACTAAAAAGCCTGAAAAAAACATAAAAAAACATAAGGATATAGAAATTTGATCCTAGAAAAACAGTAACCAGTGGCGGCTTGTACTCAGCAAAACTTGAATATCTAGCCTATATAGTGTAATACAGGTAAACGGACATAAAAAGCAACTGCCGCATTCCCAGCCTGTACTAGAGAGCAAAGCCAAACTCAAACAAAGCACGCTGATTTAATTCCAACTACTGAAACCACTGATCTTATAAAAAAAAAAATTTTTTGATCCAGATGCCGAGACAGTTCATTAAGTGACACCAACAAAACCTGCAGAGCAATCAATTTCCAGTTGTCGGTTATTCTCAAATCCAAATAACACCAGACACCTTTACTAGCGTGGCAAAAGAGAAAAACCAGCAAACTGGAGAAAAGATACCACCTTCCAAGGGAGTAAGCAAACTAAAGGCCAGATTGTGCTACGTGCAGTGACTGATACTCTGTGTCACTGGGGTAGAAAATACATTTCACTGGCTTTACTTTCACTATAGCTGAGCTTCAGCACATGAAGGACGTTCTCAGTTTTAAAACATAAACCAAAAAATGCTGTTTATTATTGGGTTATCACCAAAAACAATCTTTCTGGGCTGTGCTACAGTGTCTAGAGACAGAAGTGCTTCTGGCCAAATGCTAACCATTTTCAAGAGAGACAGAAAAGTTACTGTTGCTCTGACACCTTCTTGTTGAGATGGGATGAGGAACTAATATTCACTCCTCTCGTTACCCCCATCCCTTCTTCAGCATTAGTCCATATGGGTTCCCGTAACACTTCTCCCTCTCAGGTACATACCTGTTTTAAGAGTGCTGATGTAAGTTTTCATTGCATCTCTAATTTTTTTTGTGCCTTCTTGCTTCATCAGGGTCTTCAAGTTAGTGTCAGGCTCATCTTTAGCAAGGCTGACATGGATCTAAACAAGACAGACAAGTGCTGATTAACAAAGCCATACTTGCATGATCCTTACATTACTCAATTCAACATCACAGTTAGACTTTGGCTAAACTTTCACAAGAGGCAGTGCAGTTTTATTAATCCCTCACTTTGTCTGTCTCAGCCTACCTAAATACCTTCATGTGCTATAAACCCCTTATATTTAGAAGACAGGAATTAATTTGATAAAGATCTAACACCATGTGGAGGGACTCTTTATCAGGGAGCGTAGCGACAGGATAAGGGGTAACGGTTTTAAACTGAAAGAGGGGAGATTTAGATTACATACAAGGAATAAATTCTTTATTCACCACTCTATTACGATGGGCATGAGACACTGGAACAGGTTGCCTGGGGAAGCTGTGGATGCCCCATCCCTGGAAGTGTTCAAGGCCAGGCTGGATGGGGCTTTGAGCAACACGGTCTAGTGGGAGGCGTCCCTGCCCTTGGCAGGGGGGTTGGAACTAGATGATCTTTAAGGTCCCTTCCAACTCCAACTATTCTATTAACTTAAGCAGTCTCTAACACTAAAGAAGTTCTACACAAATGTTCTAAAAAAGTAACAGGAAAAGAAACATTAACGCTGTGAGGATTCCTGTTAGAACAGCCAGACAGCCAGCAGTATTAGACCGTAGCTATGCTTACCTCAACTTCATCAATGTCATTTTCATCTGAGAGATTAGGAATCTCCACATAACCTTTGTATTTCACTCCTGTCTTTGAGGTGCCTGCAATTACAATTATGTTGTTCAGATCAACATTTCTGAGTCTGGTTGTTGTAAAAGCAAACTTTTATTGTATCACAATACAATACTTTGCTTTATTATTATTTACTAAAAGAAGTAAGCATGCTTATCTTTGACCTTGTACTTTAATCTGGCCTTGAAACAGGAGGGGAGAACATCACTCACCAGTCCATGCCAGCTTGATAGCCCACTCATAGAAGAAGATAAGTTTCCCTTTGCGGTTGTTAATGGAGGCCTCTCCATCCAGTTTGCTCACTTCTGTCACCTCACAAGCCCCTTCCTCACCCTCCACCCTGACAGGCAGGAGGAGAGTTTTCAGCCGCTCCGTGGACCAGTTGGAGGCATCCCGCTCCGTCCTGCCAGAAAGCCGGGGGCGGGGGAGGGGGGAAAGCTGAGAATATGGGACAGGCCACACCGCCAGCACACGCTGGGACTACCGAGCCTTCCCCCGGCCCCTTCCCTCCCTACCCAACTCCAACACACACACACACAGCCGGCCCCAGGCACCCCCCAGCCCTTCCCCCGGGGCACCCCCCCCCTCACACCCACAGAGGCGACGGCTTTCCCGAGGCATCACGCCGGACACCTCCACCTCAGCAACAGCGCTCTCGTAGGGGAGGGAAGGGGGGAAAAGCCCCTCCCCGGGACACCGGCCGGGCACCCTCCCTCCAGCCAGGGGGACGGGGACCTCCCGGGCGGGTCTCGCCACCGGCCGGCCGGGCCGCCCCGCTCACCAGTGCCAGTTGTTAACGTTGGTGGCGTCCGCCCGCTGCTCGACGATCCAGCGCGGGTCTCCCTCCCCCCACTTGGCCATCGGGACCGCCGCCGCCGCCGCCTCCTCCGCGCCGACCGCCCGTGGAAACTGCTAGAACCGCCGGCCGCCGCGCCACCTCCCGGCTTCCGTCACCGGCACGGTCCCTTCCGGCGCCCTCCCCCCGCCTCGCCGGGCCACTTGGTTCCGCCGCGCCGCCTCCAGCTGCCGCTCCCGTCCCGTCCCCCGCCGGTCGGCAGCTCCCGGAGCCAGCCTCGCCGCCCCGAGCCCGGCCGCCCCGGCAGCCTGGCCCTTAGCCGCCCGTTCCGGACACCGCACGGCCCTGCGCGGTCCGCTGGGACTTGTAGTCCGTCCGCTGCGGCAGCGCGGGGCATAGCGGTACTCGTAGTGCGCGAGGGAGGGAAACGGCGGGGCGGGCGGCGGCGGGGGGACTGCATGTCCCGGCGTGCCCTGCGCGGCAGCCGCCCGCCCTTCCCTCCCTGGCCAGCCGTGCCCTGCCGGTGGCGGTGCCGGGCGCGGGAGAGGTGAGCGGAGCCGGGGGGCGGCGGGGCCGAGGGGCGGGACCGGGGACCACGGGAGCAGGGGCGGTGGTTCCCCTCAGGCAGCCGCTCCCCTGAGGCCGGCGCGCGGTGCCGTTGCAGATGAGCCGGGCGAGGGCGGACGAGGAGGAGTACTGGCACAGCTCCAAGTTCCGGGCCTTCACCTTCGACGACGAGGATGATGAGCTCTCGCAGGTAGGCTTCGGCCCCGGGCCCGCCGCGGCCCAGCGTGAAGTGTATCCCCCCCACACACACACTCCACCCATGGGCAGGCCCCTCCGTGGCCGTCTCAGCCCAGGCCTCGGCCCCGCGCTTCACCAAGGGTCTGTGCTTCGTGGGTGGTGTGGGTGCCCGCCCTCCTGCCCTGTGTGGAGGCCACCGAGGGCTCCCGCCTCGCGCCTCACGGTCGCCAACCCGAAATCTCGTTAGGACGATGGCTCCTCGCCCCTGCACCAAAGTGCATCTCCTGCGGGTTGAGCTGTCAGTGCCCGTGTCAGTGGCCTTTGGATTCCCAGCGGTGAGGAAGGGGCCGCTGTGTCAGTTGAACACCTACAGGCATAAAATATCTCCTCTGGAAGAGGCAGCGGAAGCCAAAGAAGCTGTATTCAGAGCTCTGTGGGGGAGACTGCTTGAAGGTAATAGGAAGCAATGCACACTCTGTAACACTGGTGGTCTTTATACAAGCTCTTTCTTTTGTCCGTAGCTAAAGGAATCCAAACGGGCAGTGAATAGCCTTCGGGATATCGTCGATGATGATGATGATGACCTTGAGAGGGTCAGCTGGAGCGGGGAACCTGTGGGAAGTAAGTGCAGAAGTACTGCGAGTTATCCTTGAGACAGAGGGAGTTTAAAATTACCACATAAGTCATGTCGTTTAGTCGAGGTCAGGAGTACTACTTGCTATCTAATCCTGCATATCTAGTCTAATTCTAGTCTCCTCAGGTCACGTTGTCAGCCACTTGATTTACCTGCGTGGATCCACTGAAAAAAGAACTAGCAGAAGGATAAATTACATAAAGAAGAGGAATGCAGACAAGCGGAGGGAAATCATTTTGTTTTTCCCAAAATATAGCTGATTAGGGCAGATATTAGATATGTTAGAGCAGATATTTTGGAGGTTATGGCTTGATAGTCATCATGCTCAGCTGGCATGCAGGATTCTAGGTGATCATTTCCTTCACACTGCTGCCTGAAATAGCACCATTTAAAGTTCTCTGTGCTTTGTTCCCACAGCACTTTAAGGAGATATTCCAAGTTTTTGTGTGTATATGGACTGACTCTCACGCTTGAAGTTCGAAAGGGAAAGCACTAAGCAAATGAGTTTCTAGTGATGATGGGAGTGAGCTTATGACCCACACACAATGCTGTCTGCTGCGCTTTGGAGTTTGTGGCCCACAAAATGTGTGGCATTTGCTAGCCAGTGCCGAACAGTGAAAATTTACATTTGGATCACCTAGAGGACCTTCAAAGAGTCTGTTCTTGTCACATGCTGTAGCTCCTTCCTCTGGTTCAGGCCATTTCTTTTCCCACCCAAGGTCTCTACCTATCGGCTTTTTTGCCTGTCCTAAAATGTGCATGTTGTGCAGCTGTGTGAAAAGAAGGGAAAAATGTGTCTCGAACAAGCAGGATGGAGACATATGCGTTGTTGCCAGCAGCATATGCACAGCGGTAGCTGTTTTGTCTTTTTGTCTTTCCTCCTTCCTTTGGGGAGGAAAACTATTTTAGTTTTTCACTGCTCAGGGAGGTATGTTCTTATGCTCTTGTGATTTGCTCTTTACCTTGAGAGCAAGGAGTATGTTTTACCCCATGCAACAACGTTTGTATGTTATCGCATGGGGTAAGCATAACCAGCTGTACAATATTGCTGAAATCCACCATTTCTGCACAACAGTGCCCAACTGTTTAACAAGCAGTATTACACGAGATTGGGATTCTGTGCGCCGCATCTACTTAGTGCTGAGGGCCAAAGTTATGAGGAAGTGCTAGTGCAGAACTGACCAGGATACACTTCGTAACATTCCTGTCATGCCATAAGCTCATTCTTTATTGGTTTTCTCTTTCTTTGCTATAAATGACCTCTGTCTGCACATAGGTATCTCCTGGTCAATCAAAGAGACAGCCTCCAGCAGCACTAGCTCACTGGAGGGCCGAGACTCCAGTCTACAGAAGGGCTCTTCCTCCTATGCAGCTTTTCCCAAACAAGTTTCCTCCTACTCCCTAAGCAGCCTATTCAAAGGTGAGGTTCCTCATACACAATGTGGACAAATGAGTTCTCCCTCAAGAGTGTCAAGAGGCAATTGTGTTATCTTACGTAAATCGTTTTCTCTTAAGTGTATTGCAAAACAGGGAAGCCCAGATCTCTCCTCAGTGGGGGAGTGTATCTCTCACTGGTCAGAAGCTGGATACTGTCTTGTGCAGAAGATCGCATACTCTTGTGATATGGGAGGAGGCTTTGGAGATTATGGCTTCTTAAAAGGCAGGTTCCATAGAACAGCAAGGTAGAGCGCAGCACTGTACAGCAACCCGTTTGCATGAGCAAAGAGCGGGCTACAAAGGGACTGGCTGGACCCATGTGGCCCTTATTTTATCTTCAGTACTGTAGACATGTTATTGTAGACAGGTTATTTATACTTTATTTGGAGCTCAGCTGGCTGCTGTTGATGTTATAGTTGGTTCAGCAAACGCATGGTAGCAGCAGTGGTAGCATAGCTGGTTATGGGGGGAACTGCACAGCAGGCCATGGGGAGACTTAAGCAGCTTGCAGAAGTTCAGCTCTGTTGTCTCACAGCCAGACAACAGACCAGCTTTTACTTTGTCTCTCTTTCTCTGGGGTGGTTTTTCACTCTCAACTTTGACAATACAGTGATAATAAAAGGCATCTATATCGCTGCTCTGGTGAATGCAGCTGTCCGTGTTGCCGTGGCCTGGGCAGCACTGTGTGCTTGAGCCTCTGCTCTGCAGGTAGATGAGTGAATTCAGGCTCTCTAACCTCCCCTGGCCTCAGCAACAAGCGGGCAGATAGGGCTGGGATGTGATATGGCTTGTGATGCCACAGGCAACTTCAAAGTCTTAAACTGCAAGCAGGTGAGCCCCAGCTATGCCGGTGTAGTGTGAATCACTGTACAGAGTGGCATGTTCTGCGGTGGCGTAGCTGCAGCGCACTGGCTTGCAGTCTACGCTTGTGTTCTCTCTGCAAGAGATACTGCTGGTGAAGAAAGTCTCTCATGAGTGTTTGTTTTGATTTCAGGACGAAACAAACTTCCAAGTTTTCAGTCCCTTTCAGATGGTAAGTTTTTGAATCTGTTCCTCATTTTGGGCGGGGTGCAGATTTACATAAACCAAAGCGTTTCCTAAAAAGGGGAAGTGTCACCTTCCTTGTGTTGCAGAAAAGGAAACTGTTTCAGGGTTGTCTGAAAGTCATTCAGCAAAGAAGCGAAAGAGTTGTCATGATGGTATGGGGTAATCTTTTTATATACAACTGATGACTGTTGGGTTGAGAGCAACTTTGTATTACCATTTGGTGCTTGAGCTTGGGTCTTTAACCATAAAAACCAAGAAAAAGGTAGTTTTGGAAGTGGGTGTGAATCAGGATTTTGATATGCTACTCAGTTTTGCCTTTCCTTCTCAGCCCTCTCTGACACAGGAGTTAAAAACTATGCCCCAGAGCTGCGCAGACCGAAAGCTGAGTACAAGGTGAGCAGCCTGTTTGGTAGTGTCCTGAGGTCAGAGTGCTGCCAGGAGGACTTTACTACTCTATTGGTTTCATGGGAAGTGATTAATCACGATTTCAGAGAGCAGAGGGCAATGCAGGGAATAGGACAGAGATGCAAAATGCAGCCTCAGAGTAATTTAGGTGGTCTCTGTTTTTTCTCAGAAGTGGGGAGCTTTGCTGGGAGTCTTAGTTACTCTTTCTAATGAATGGCTCAGCGGTCTTTGTGAAAAGGATTTCTAAATACTGCTTTGCCTGTAAGCAGCTTTTATGCTGGGTCAGATAAATTGGTATCACATGTGCTTTTAAAATTTTTTAAATCTAAAGGCTTCTAAATTTCTTGTTCATGAATCACCAGGACAGCACAGAGGGAGTTGCACAGAGGTGGAGTTCCAGTTGGCAGGAATGTTCTTCTCCAAGATAGGCAGCATTGGTTGTTGCAGAATCTAGTGGATTTTGGGACTGGGTGGATTCCTTCTACTAGGTGTGAGGTTGTGGTTCCACGTCCCCAGGACTGAGCTCATATTCCCAGCAGATACAGACATCCACAATACTAACACATCTGCCCACACTGATTAACACA
Source organism: Chroicocephalus ridibundus (assembly GCF_963924245.1). Lineage (NCBI taxonomy): Eukaryota > Metazoa > Chordata > Aves > Charadriiformes > Laridae > Chroicocephalus > Chroicocephalus ridibundus. The sequence continues at coordinate 28,012,754 of NC_086287.1, forward strand.
GACAGAAACCAATGCATTTACCAACAGACACATAAACACACAACACTTAAGCCTGATCCTGAGCCTCCTTTCTGTCTGATCAGGATTGAATTCCACTAGTGGAACATACACACACTCTATGGGTCTCTCCCACAGCTGGTTTTAGACATACAGGGTTTTTTTGTAGCTGTATCCCAGACCTCAGTCTCGTCCAGTTGCTGGCACCTGGACCCTTGAGCCCCTAGGGTTCATGGTCCCATTCCGGTACCTGGTACTCAGACTGCTTATTCTACTCACTGGCTGCTTGAGGTTGAAGTTAGCTAGTGTTCGTACAAACACATACGCTTGGAATAGAGAACCCACCCACACAGAAGCTGGTTAAATATAGAATTTAATGAGAATGTAAGATAGACTGCAGTGATGCATTGCAGGGCGTAGTGAGACAAGCACACTAACTAGCCACTTGTTTAAACTTGGCTGGCACCCTATGGCCCCTCTTCCCTCTATTTTCCCATGGTTACTCCTGCCCAATTAATTTTGATCCCTCCCTTTCCCTGCATTTTGTCTTTCCTGTAAACTTCTGTAATAAGCCTCACACATTTACACAACTGTCTTAAAACATACCAGGATTCTCTTTCTCCTGCATCTCATACTAAGTCCTGTGCCTCATTAGGGTTGCATGGCATTTGGGGAAAGTTTCTTTGGTTTGCTCATCTTGGAGGGTTTTACACAACAGATAATGACCTAATCTGTCTCATTTGATGGTGGCAAGGAGTGGCCAAGTCAGTGTGCTCAGATTGCACTGATTAGGTTACTGGGTTTTCGCCTGTCCTTGGCCATCTGATCCTCACCAGGTTGGTGTGTTTATGTTGATTAGCCATTAATCACATAGCCTAACAGGCAGGCACTTCCTGAAAGCACAGCAGGAGAAATAAGTGTGCCCTGTTGTGTTCTGTTCTGTGCCTGCAGTGGCAGTGAAGCAGGAAGGAGAAAAGTTGTCCAGCCCCTTAAAAGCAGGCAGGAGTATTGTAAGTGAGGTGGAAAAAAGATGGTACGGTTAGTGGCAGCTTTGAACCAGTGTCTTGACAGTGACGTGCTGAGGAGCTGCCTCTGGCCAGAGGTGCTGGAGGGAGCCCTGGTGCTCAGGACATTTGACGCTTGGCTCTACATTGACTTGAGAGGCTCGAGTGCAGTGGTCCCCTGACAGGACTGGGTCAGCCCTTTTTTTTCTTTAGATTTGGGCTTTCAGTAAATCTTTAATGACTTTAAAATTCAATGTCCTCAGAGCTGGTTCTGGTTACTCCCTTTCTCTGGCTTTTTTGAGGCAGAAGGCTGAATTACAACTGTTGGCTTGAGTGCCTCACAAAGAACTTAGATGTCATCTTGGAGTCTGAGTTCAGGAGTGGCTCAGGCCACTGCCACTTTTATCCAGTGCTTCCAGCTCGTAGTGTCTGCAGGCTGCAGGGAAGAACTTTGGTCATTGTAGCAGCAGTCACATATTACCTTAACATGGTCTCACTACAGGCTTTGGTGCTTTTGTCATATTGTACTAGTCCTGCGAGACTCCCCAGGTATTTGCCTGAGGCTGTCGTCCCTGCATTCTCGATGTTGCTGTGGATGGCTCACCAGCCTGTCTGAATTGTAACAAGAAACTGGCTCCTTCCCTCTCGGTTTTGGGTTTGTCAGTTTTGTGTGTATTTTGTTTGTCCCTCTGAAAGCAACATTGGAGCTTTAATTTGTAAGGGGGACAACCCGTTGAAACGCACTTCTTATAAAGGATATGATGACAGACCTTACTGAGGCAATAGAAAGATTCTGTGTTAACATTTGAGCCTCTAGCTTCCCTCGGCACCTGAACACTGTAGGGACACATCCTACTAGCGTCTGCCCTGGAGCAGCTAAATGATAAGTCTGAGAAGCTACACGGGGCCATTACTCTGATCCAGCACAAGTGGAAAGCAGCCTGTGGGCTGCTGGCATGATCTGGCCTCTTGACGCTCAAGAGCTCTTTATTTCTCTTGTGGCAGGATTACAGCAGTGATTGGAACCCCAAAGACACAGTCAGGCGAATGCAGAGGGGCAAGGTAAGGACTTTCCACTCCCACCTGCTTGGAAGAGATGGAGGGTGGGTGGTCCTAAACTGCTTTAGGCTTCCCTGTGCTCCTGGCTGTTCTGCATCTAGCAGGGATGGTGCTTTGCCAGGTGGCAGTGCTGGGATTACACTAGCTCAGGAGCAGCAGGAGACTTTGAGGGTTTTGTTGTATTGTTTATGTGAGTTGTCCCCTCAGCTAGGCTCTGACAGAAGGTATCGGTACTGCTATGTCCCTCTCTACCATTTCTGCTCCCTGGGGCTGGGTTTATGGAAAAAATCTAAGGGTGTGGGGTTTTAGTTCCCTTCTTAGTTGGTGGTAAACAGAGGGAGGAAAACAGAAGCAATCTTGGTTATGCTGGAGTTGGAATCTTAATCTCAGCTGCCTCAGTTTGCAGTGAGCACACAGTGAGCTTGTGGTTTTACTCTGCATGTGTCTCCTCAAAGGCTGAGGTGAACTAAAGGCTGAGAGAGGCCACAATTAAGGGGTAAGAAGAAGGGAGGAAGAGTCTTACAACTCTACTTTTTTGGTCTCCTCCATGGAAAGGAGGAGCATTCTCTTGTCCTGTCAGGTAGTGGTTTGTGGTGTGCAGGGAAGTTTTGCCTTGTTACAAGGGTGCTTGTGCTGAATGTACAATGACTGCTGTCCTAGCCTGGGCGGTAGTGGAGGCTAACTGTGCAGCCCCTGTGGACAAGGGTTCCCAGGGATAATGCAGCACATGGTTTCAGCTAAATGAGAAGTTCTCTGGTGGTTGGGAGGACGGTTATTCATGTCACTTAAGGGCTGGTAGGGGAAGAAGAGGTAGTACCTTGGGGGTTGGTTCAGCCTGGGGATTGTCTGATGTCCTGTATGCCTACTTATATCTCTTCTGTCTCCAGATCTGCTCTCTAGAGAGATTTCGCTCCCTGCAGGACAAGCTGGTGCTCTTGGATGAAGCTGTAGCAGGGCATGATGGGAATGTCATTACAGCTGTGAGTCCTGATGGGCGCATATAGGGCTGGGACTTCCTGGGTGACCCCACAGAGGGTGCTTGTGTGAATGCAGTCAGTTGGCCACCTAATCTTGTAAGATGGGTGGTTGTTCTTCCCTTAAAACCAAGCAGTTAGTGAAAATGTCAAAGCATAAGACTGGGAAGTTCCATATTCCTTCTGGCTTTCCTGCCACTCTGCAGGATTCATGTCAGGTTAATAGCAAGGAACCTGATCCTTCAGATTCTTTGCAGCAGCTTCTTGAAGGCTAAGGTTTAATCTGCTGATTGCAGCATAGAAGATTTGAAGGGCATTTCCAGTTTATTTGGCTTCCAAAGCATCTGGCAGCAAATGGGACTGTGTCTAAGTTTCCCTTACCCAGGTATTTTAAGCCCTTGGATCAATTGTGGAAAGGCTTTTCTTTGTAAATCTTGGTCTCACTTATTTAAGATCCAGAGCTTAGGCAGATATCCAGGCACTTGTGGCCCTGGCTCACTGCTTGTCCTGTGTCTAGTGGGTAGCAGAATTCGGTTCAGTACTCTAAGAGCTGTGTCTTCAGAGGCCCTTTGCAAAAGCTTCCCCAGGCCTTGACCAGTTTGCTGTTTGTCTGTCTTAATTCTGGTGAAGACCGATCTGGTCAGCTGAGAGCTGCCTCTCTGTGCTAACAGGTCCTGATATTCCTGAAACGGACGCTAAGGAGAGGTAAGTGTGACTGGGGCCAGGGTTTTTATAGTGAATTTCAGTTAAGGGAAGAGGAGCTAGTTCTTCTGCTGGGTGCAAGTCACAGAGAGAACATCTAGGGTATTGCTACTTTACTGAGCACAAAATATTTTTTCAGTGAGTGTAACACAGGAGGGGGGGATGGTGATGCCCACAAAGGCCCCAGAGAGGAGCTTTAAGCAGTGGTAAGTGGTAGTGGTGATGGGGTGAATGAAAAAGAATCTGTAGGGGTAGAACATTGCTGTGAATTCAGCCTAGTCATCCCTGTCAGCCTAGTGAATGAGCTCTTCTGGGCTCTAGCCTCCAAGACTGTGTTCTGAGATGGGGTAAAGTTGTTGAATCCTGCCAATGGCTTCTAGCTCCATGCACCATGCTTAGCTCCCTCTGTCTTGCTAGTGTTAACTTACTTTACCCACCTCTACATATCTCTGTCTCCTGTAGAGATCTTGTTTCGGGAGCTGGAGGTGCGGCAGGTGGCCTTGTGTCATCTGATCCATTTCCTCAAAGAGACGGGTGAGCAGAAGTTGCTTCTGGATCTGCTCAGGTGAGGCTCTTGCCCAGCCTTGTGGTGGGGCTGAGCAGGCTGCTAGGAACCTACCTCCCAGTTAATGCTTGCTCATTCCCTTTTGCAGGTTCCTAGACAGGACTGAGGAAGTTGCTGTGAGTATTCCCAGGAGCAGAAGCTCCCTTCCCTCAGTGAAGAGGGAGTGTAGGGCAGGGGGATGCTGGCTGCAGGGTGTCTGCTAGTCAGGCAAGAGCTTTGCATCCCCATTTTGCCCTCTGGAGTCCTGTATCTCCCAAATCCATGAGAACAGGCTGTGCTTCTTTTCCCTCTCCCTCCAGCTGTCCCAGTACCGGGAGCATTTGAACATCCAAGATGTAGAAAAAAGGAGGGAATTTCTGAAAGGCTGCATTGGGTAAGAAAAAATGCGAGAGGGTGGGAGGGATGTGGCTGCTTCACAGAAAGTGGTAGAAAAGAAAATTAGACCTCTGTCCTAGTGCCACAGTTTATGTAGTTCGAGAGCTGATGTTGGTTTCGGGTTGTTGAAGGGGATGTTGTGGACAGAATGTAGTCCAGAGAGGAAGAGTTTGTGGTGATCATTAGTCCAGCAGCTTTTGTTGCTTGGAGGCAAAGAGGCTTCAGGGACCTTCTGATCATTGACCCTTCAGGTTGTGAAGGATAAAAGCTTGGGTACCTGAGCACTTGAGGAAATGGGTAGCGTCAGCTTTAGGTTGTTCTGTGAGAGATGCCACATTATTTTTCCTTCTCTGGAGCCTGTCTAGGAGAGAGCCAGTTGGAGAGGGCAGCAAGGCAGAACCTTGAGTACCTACTAGCCACTCAGGCTGGGGAGAATGGGAGGTGTTCCCCACATCTCTCTCTGTCTGTGGGGAGCATCTTTGGTGGAGAAGAGCATCCTTCTAAGTGTACTGTGTTAAGAGCTGCTGACAGTGTCTCCTTCCTCCATGTCTGGCCAGGCTGCCATTTTCAGCTGAGGATACCTCCCACATCCAAGACCATTATACCCTGTTGGAGCGACAGATCATCATCGAGGTATGAAATCTTCCCTGATGGTCAGGAGATGACTGGGACTAGCTGTGAGATCTCTATCTGTCCCTAACTTATACCACTTCGGATCTAACCAGCCTGCCATGGCTAGTGTAGTTTAACTGCTATCCAAGTTGCTATGCCAGGCACATGTGTGAGGTGCCGTTCCTGAGACTTCATGGCGTGTCGAGGTTGTGCTTGTCCTTTGCTATCACAACACGCTTCGCCAGGTCTCTACCCCACAGCTAGGTCAGGCAGTTGCCCTGGCTCATCTTCACCCTCTGTCTTCCTGTTTCCACAGGCCAATGATCGGCACTTGGAGACTGCTGGGCAGTCAGAAATATTTCGGAAATATCCTCGTAAGGCTTCAATTCTCAACATGCCACTAGTGACCACCCTCTTCTATTCCTGTTTCTACCACTACACAGAGGCTGAGGTGAGGATGATGTGGCAGAAGAGAAAGGGTTACATCTCATCCCCATAGCCTCAATATGTGGAGTGGTTAAGCTGGAGCATGTTAAGGAAAGAAGGGGAGGGAGGTCATATTTCATCCCTCAGAGAGATCTAGAGGAACCCGGCTCGCCTTGTCCATTGGGGACCAGTTTGTTGTTTTCTTTTGTTCTCTAAAATGGGACGTTCAGCCTGGTACAGCCTGTCAGGGAGTTGCCTCCTAGAAACCACTGTCTTTTACTTCTGGCTCCAAGGAGCCAGAATTGGCCCTTAATCCCATGAGGCTGAGGTGTGTGGTGAGGTGGTCTTGGAAGTGCTGGAGATGCACCAGTTGAGGATGTAGGGGAAACCAAACCAGAGAGCTAATAGGGTGGGATAGTTGCTCTCTTCTGCCAGCTGTTTCCTCCTGTGGCACTGACATGAGCAAAAAGCAGTAAAAACTTGGGGAGATTCACCCTGTGTGAGGCATATGCCTTACAATAGGTATCTGAACCTCTCCCGTGGCCTGCCCTGATGAGTTTGCAATGACTTGTCTGCTTTCTCTAGGGAACATTCAGCAGCCCAACCAACCTGAAGAAAACATTTAAGGTATGTGAGTCTCCTGCTGTTGTGGCAGCACTAGCTGAAAATGTGGGCAGTCACAATGTATTTAGCGAGGCGGGTGGGTAGGAGGGGTTTGAGGGGCTCAGCACTGAGTCAGGGAGAAGGGCATGGCGTCCTCCTTGAGCAGGGCCATTCTGGAGGCTTGGAAAGGCAAGTGGGGGAGCCACGTGGAGGCTTTCACTGGGTGCACCCTGGCTGCAGCAGCAGTTGCAAATCACCACCTCCTGCTCTCTGCAGTGCTAGTCTTGGTCTCAGGCAGCATCTCACCTCTTTGCCTGGCTGTTGGTGTGAGTCCTGACAGGGCTGGGGGCAGATGCCATTCCTGTCCAACCCGCACAGGCCTTCTGAGCTGTGCTAGTGCTCTGACTGCAGCTTTCTGCTTTGCAGATTCCTGATAAGCAGTACGTGCTGACTGCCCTGGCTGCTCGTGCCAAGCTGCGAGCCTGGGATGATGTGGATGCCCTCTTCACCACCAAGGTGAGCTGTGGAAAGCCCTGCTGGGGAGTCAGTTCCAAGTACTGATATCTGCTACCGATAGCTGGTTTGTTCTGGAGTTACTGGACAGACTGGTTTTATTTCAGCAGGGCCCAGCACCTCTGTTGGAGGGTGTTGCAATACGTTCCTCCTCTCCCTGCCTAAGACCTCTGCTGGGCCTGGCTTGGCTGCAGCAACAAGGTCAGAGAAGGGTGCTGCCCTCATGCTCTGTTACCAAAGGGTTTGCAGCCAACCTGCGCCCAGCCGCTGCATGAAGGGCTCTGCCAGTGGTGCATGTGGTGGCTGGTGGTGTGGCATATGTTGCTGGCATTGGGGAAAAACATTTTCTAGTTGCTGGAGGGATTGCCCTTTAGGATTAACGTAGGGTTTGGTGCTCGTTTCAGAACTGGCTGGGCTACACCAAGAAGAAGGCACCCATTGGCTTCCACCGGGTGGTGGAGATCTTGCAGAGGAACAATGCTCCTGTGCAGGTGAGCAAGGAACTGCTGCTTATGTCCTGCTGCTCTTTGTTGGGATTTGGGGTGTGAATGATTCCCCAAGTGAGCTGCTTCCTAGCTGAGAGAGGCAGAACAGCTTGCCGAGCTGCTGGCTCTGCCAGGTGGGTGCAGCACTCAGCTGAACAACCCATGCATCTACAGGAAGTGTGGGTGGTAGTGAGGGCTGGCTCCTAGGTCTGACTGCAAGAGGGACAGCAGGCCTAGAGTTGTCTGGGAGCTTTCTCCCCACAGAGGAGAGTGGCATTGCCACCTTTGTCTGCTATGTTAACTTTGCATATGCTTAATCTGGGTGGCAATGGTTAACCTGATCCACAGGAACAAGGTAGCCTAGGACTCTGAGCTTTGTGAGCAAAGCTTTGCTGCCTCTGGGGTCCTGAGCAGTCTTGTCCTGGTCGCTTGTTGCCTTAGGAAGGCAGGGGTTGAGTCTGTGTGACCAGCGACCTTGAAAGGTTCTGTGACGGCGGTGAGAGAATGAGGCAGGAGGAGAGCTGAGACATTCTTCCTTCCCTCACAGGTGCTGCAGGAGTATGTGCGCCTGGTGGAGGATGTGGAGACACGGTTGAACCTTGCCACCAAATACAAGTGCCATGATGTTGTCATTGAGGTAGGTCCTTGCTGTGTGCGTGAAGAGATGGAACCAAGAGCCTGCTTTTTCTCCCTAGCTTTCCTGCGCTCTGCCACATGCCGCTGCTGTCCTGTGTGTGGTGGGGTTTGTTTATCCCTGTGGCTTGGGAGCAATGATACGGTTCCCAGGGGAAGCCAAGTTGAGCCAGTGTGTGGCTTCTAGCATTTGTGCTGCGAAATTGTGCTGTGGTGGGAACTTGAGGGGGGATTGAAGAGCTGCCCAGCTCATCTGCAGGGCACCATCTGACTGTGTAAGTGTCCTCTTCACTCAGCTGGGTGCTGGTTTTGCTGTTTATCTAGACGTACAAGGATCTAAAGGATCGCATCCAGCTGACAGCATATAAGTGCAAGGTGGAGCGAGGCTCTGCAGAAGAAGAGAAGATAAACAGCATTCTCAACAACATGGTAAGAAACACCTACTTTTTCTTCCAGAGACTCTCATCAGAAACGGCCGTGAATTAGGTGTAAGGCCATGGCTGTTCTACATACTTTTTATCCTTACTGGGAAGCTAATCTTAGATTTGGGGTTGCATTCAGTGTAGGAATGAAGGGTGAAACTGATAGAAGTAGCACCCTTTGGCCATAGTTGTCCTTGTTGGGGATTGTGACTCACTAACTTGGCCCCTGAGGGATCTGTGTTCAGCACTGGTGTTAGTCATGTCTTGTTCTCTCTTTTAGCAAATCCGATGGAAGAACTGAGCACCTGTGAAGCAGCCTGCTTGGCCGTTGCCTTGCCAGTGAAAGAGGAAACTGCAAAACCCAGTGCAGTGCCAACAGAGCAACTCTGTTACTACTCATTGCATGATCAACGTTCGTCAGTGACAGTGGGTTCCCGTGGCTCCTGGGACAGTGACATTCAGGCTGGTTGAAGGCAGCTGTTCCAGTGTAGCCAGCGAAACCATGGTACTGATCCACCAGGGTTGATTCTTTTTGGAATCTGATTCCCTTTGACTTGGCTGTAAGCCAGGCATCACTTTTGTTTACGGAGGGAAGTTGCTGGGCACAGCAAGGTTACGTTTGCTCTGGGTGGTGCCTGGGCTTATTCTCACAAGAGGAACAGGTCAGTCAGGCCTGTGGGGGTCTCCACCAGATAGTGCTGAGTGGTCCCTGTAACACTCAAGCTGGCTTGAGCATCACCAGTCGTGGCAGTGGCGGGAGTAAAGCCTACCGGACTGTGTTCTCCCTGCATCAGAATGTGTTGGGGAAAAGAACCAGCTGCACCTTAAAGCTAATTTTTTTTTTTTTGTTGGTTTGTTCTGGCTCACCCCAGGAAAAAAAGAGGTGTTGTATGAGCTCCTGCAGAGAGCCAGGACAGCAGCCTCTGCTGGTATCTTTGTGCTGGCACTTTGCAGCTCTTGGAAGATCCCTTTGTCAGGGAAGAACAGGCACATGGCGTGGAGCTGGTCAGAGCCCTGCTGGGTTGGATGGAGGGGAAGGAGGGACCCCTCTGAGTTGGCCCAAACCTGCTGGCCCCAGCAGCTCTTTTCTCTGAGAGTGTTATTCCAGGAAGGATTGAATTGCACTTTCTCAGAAACACAAGTCCTCAGGCAAGTGCTGGCTTCATCCTTCCAAACCTCACTTCAATTCCTTAAATAAAGCTGTCTCTTTCTCCTTGGGCTGTTTATTTCCTTCCCACACTGAGCACTTTGTCACTCTGTTTGCTAACCCTGAGCAATTTATCACACCTCCCACAAAGTGAGTGTGCAGGGTGTTTTCTCATGTCCTGAAAAGCACAGTGCGTGTCACCACGGAGTGGCTTTGCTTCCAGTGCCTTATTTCACACCTTCAGTGCTATCAGCACAGATGAGTTAATCTTAATGTTGTTGGAGAGTTTGCTGCCGCAGGGGTGGTCACGCAAAGGTGAAGGTTATATGTAGTGATGTACCGGTCTGAGGGCAGGTTTGGGTTCCAGCCTCCCTACTGCACTCGGCACTCTCAACTTTTTTGTGTTAGTGTTTGGGGGTTTTTTCCTTACCGAATTGTTTAGATTGAAAGGCACCTCTTGATCCTCTGGTCCAATCCTGCTCAAGCAGTGTCACCTAGAACAGGCAGACCGGGACTGGGTCTATTTGGGTTTTCAGTATCTCCACAGCTGGAGGCGACTTGGCTACTCTGGGCAACCTGTTCCTGAATTTGACCACCCTCCCAGTAAAAAGGTGTTTTCTTGTCTTCAGATGGACTCTCATGTTTCAGTTTGTGCCCACTGCCTCTTGTCTTCACTGCGCACCACTGAAAAAAGAGTCTGGGTCCTTTTTCTTCATTCCCTCTCATTAGATACTTATATTAATAAGATCCGCCCCACACACACACACCTCCCGCCCCGAGTGTTCTCCAGGTTGAAGCGTCCTAGCTCTCGGCCTCTCATACAAGAGATGCTCTAGTCCCTTAGTCATTGTAGTGGCCCTTTGCTGGACTGTCTCCAGTGTGTCCATGTCTCTCTTGTAGTGAGGAGCCCACATTCTCCAAGCATCGGTCCTGGATGCCCCTCTTGTGGTATGACAAATGGATACAGGTTTCCTGGGCCCTGTGTGCTTTTGGCATGCATCTGCTTTTAGGCAGTACAGGCCAGCTGATGAAGTAGATCGTGGATAGAATTTGCGTGAAGGTAGCAAAATGCCTTTTTTTTTTTTTTTTTTTCCTTCCTGTGGAAATTCAACCCATCTGCCCCTGCTGGAGAGGTTGCCCTTCTGGTTGAGAGCATCTTTTCCCCATGAACACATGTGGGCAGGAGCTGGCATAGAGACATGTTCAACTCCTGCCCTCTTAGTTTTTTCCTGCTAAACCAGCTGCTGGCTCTCAGGGTGGCACAGCTGTACCCAGCAGAAGAAAGCAGAGACTGCTGCAGTGAAGGTGGTCGTACCCCATGACTGAGTTGTGCTTTCTTCTGGGCTCTGGGGGATGCTGCGGTGGCTCTGGAAAAGCCCACGCTGCCAGTTTCCCCAGCTGAAAGTGTCCAATTCTCTGGTAACCAGGCACTTGCTGTGGCAGTGCCCAGGCTGGGCTGGTTGGTCACCTCCAGGGCTCTGGTCTCACTGCCCACGACCATAGGAAAGCTGAAGGCGAATGCAAAAATAGCTTTGAACTGGAAAACTGAACCACTTGCTGAAGATTTGATTTTTTTCATTACTTCTAAGCCTAGGAGCAGCTCCAGTGAAGTCTGTCCCAAGTACTGTGCCTGCAGCTTGTGGGTGGCTGGGCTTCAAAGCCCAGCTGGGACTTGTTTACCAGGAGAAATGTAGCATCAGACAGCACGGGTTCAGATGTCCACTGATGCATCTTGTTCTCAACGACTGCATTGCATGTGGGGACCAGCCACTTTTATAGGTCCCATGTCTGCAAGGAGAAACCCTGAGAAGGGCTGGGGTCTCACACTGCAGGTACAACCCTGGCAGGTGCTGGGATGGACTGTGATGCTGCGTGGGTGGCGGTCGTGTCCTTCTCCTAAATTCTTGCTGCTGATGCTTGTCCTTCTGGGTCAAGGTGTGGGACATTACAGAGCCTTTCAAGTCCTCTCAGGCTGATGAAGCAGTCAGTGAGGAGGCCTTGATGCATCTGACGAGGTGCTGCAAGGGGCTGGCAGCGAACACGTGTGCCCATGCCATCTTCTGCAAACTTCTCCATGACCTCAGGTAAGGTAGAAGTGAGCTCCTCACCGTTGGTAAAATGTGCTGGTTGGGTGACGTAGTCATGTCAGGGGGAAACCTTGACGTGCTAAGCTCTTCCCAAACTACTGCATCTTTACTGAGCTAAAATGTGACACAGGCACATCACTGGTCATTCTGTTGTTGGTCTAAACGGCATGAATGTGTTACTGGGAGGACTGGGGAAGGTGGCAGGTCTCTGTAGGGAGATTCTTGCTTGGTTCGCACCAGCTTTGTATGAAGTTAAGCATTATATAGGTGTTCCTACACAATGCTACAGTTTGCTAGCTTTTTATCTGGTTTTGCGCAGTTACAAAGCTCTCCTACTGTTTATGCCCACGCTTGTTAGTTACTGAACATCTGTATTTGTATAAACGCACTGTCAATCACTCTTAAATCATCTGGACTAGCTTTCCCCTGAGAAAACCAGGGAATAGAGATTGTCTCTAGCACCAAATTGGGGTTTCATCCCAGAAACCTTGTAGTGCCCAACGCTTCTGAGTTGTTCCTGCCACTAGTCTATATGATTTATACTGAGGCAATTGTCCTCCACTAGCAAGTGCTGTCCCGTGTCCCTCGTCAGCCGCAGCCTCTGCTGTCACTAGTCTAGCCTCCTCGTGCTGACTTGTTGCTGACCTTGGCCATCGCGTGGGTTGGTGTGTCTGACAGGTATCAGCTCTCAATTGCTGAGCTGCTTCACAGTTAGCCTCAGCGTGGGTGGTGTGTTTTGGGATGGGGACACCATGCTCCCTGGGATCTAGCCCCAAGCCCCATGGATGCCGTGCACACCAGGCTGCAGCCATCAGCCTCTGTCTCTCTGGCAATCCCATTGGAGAGCAGGGGTGGGAGTTGGTCTGGATGCAAGGAGTGGGGTTGGGATGTGCTATCTGGACACGTGGCATGGGACCCTTCCTGGAAGGTAGGACCACACATGGTCTGGAGAAACCGTGGCTTGAGATGGGCTGATGCCAGCTTCTCTGTTTCCCCAGGCAGAGTGGGAGTGAGAATGGTTTGCTGACTTCCCTGGGGGACGGCCATGGCCTGAAAGTTGGGATTATTGGCAAGGGCCACCTTGAGAAGTAGATGGCCTGAGTGCTCCTGATGCTGAGCTGTGCTCTGCAGTCCAGTATCCGTGTTTCCACCAGGCACCCTGAGAGCCTGGGTAAGTGCTCCCCAGCCTGGGCCTGGAATTGGGGCTTTTAACTGCACTTTTTTCATAGCACTTCAGGCAGAACTCACTAAATAATGTTTTTCTGCCAAAAATATTGGAGGTATGGAAACACCAGTTTGTTTTTTTTTTTTATTGGGAAGCAGAGGATGCTGTTGTAGGAAAGACTTCTATTTGATTGGAAACCCACTGTTCACCAAACATTAATTTAGTTGTTCACTTGTTTTTTTTACCAGTCCCATCTGAGTGTGGTGGAGACATTAACCCTGTTCCTTGAACACTGGCTAGTTTAAGGCACATTTTAGTTTAGTCCCCCCTATTTTTGTGGCTCTTCAAGATTCTCCTTGTCATTTGCCAAGAGCCTGGTTGGTGACTGAGACTCCAACTTTTTAAATATTCACCCAACAGAGAAAACATCTTCCCAAATGAGCGGCAGTGCTGAAATGGAGACGTCCCTCTCCTTGTTTCATGGCTGCAGGGTCAGTTGTAGCAGACGAGCTTCTCGCTGGGCTCTGAATGGCCGGCCAGGAGAGGAGATCAACCTGCAGCATTACAGCAACTTTGCATATAAACTGTCAACTGCCCCAACTCTTACATGAAACAAGACAAGTGGGGAGAACGGTCCTCCGGGGAGATGTTTGGAACAATAAAATCCTCATTCTAATCATCTCGGGGCAGAGAGGAAGCAGGGATTATTAAATGGCTTTTTATAGATCTTGAAAACTAGCCAGATCCTAAGGCTCGGCTGTTTCAGCTAAAGGCTTTAAATCAGCCTGCGTGAACTGGGGCCAGGCAGCTGAGCTCCCTGCATTCCTGGCAGAGAGGCTGCCTCTTCTGTGTCACCCTGCTGCTGTCCTTTGCCATGTAGAAACGGTGATGGGCAGCAGCCGAAGTCCCTCTGTGCCACTTTGGGCTGGCAGCCAGCCGTCCCAGCCTGGGAGCAGCGGCTTGTGTTTCACCTGCGTGTGGCAGCGGAGGTGCCGGTCGGTCACCTGTGCTGGTTCTGTGGGCTATTCAGTCCCTTTCTCCTTGCTTATCGCAGCAGAGCTGCAGAAGCAGGGGCTCACGTGCTGTGACGACAACGCTCAGCTGGTGGCCTGAGCAGATGTTGCATTCCTCTGCTGCCTCCAGTCATACACGCCGTCCATCTGCTGCATTGTTCGGCCTGCCTGCCACCCAGAAATCTAGCATTGTGCACAGCCTTGTCACCGCCGTCCCCCTCCTCAGGTAAAATGGACCACGTCACTCAGAGCCTGGACGTGCTGCAGTTGTTTGGGACCTCATGGGGCGAGCACGGCGCATGTGCTCTGGCTAAGCCAGAACTGTGCAGGAGCGCAGCTCTTACTGCCTCTCACAATTTTATTGTGAAACGTCATTGCAAACCTTGTCACTGTTAGTCGCTTCCCCAGGTCCCCAACTGCTGGAGTCAGGGGAACACTTCAGAGTTTCAGCTTTCTATTTGTCTAGCGGAAGTTGTAGATTTTGTGGCTATAAAGCTGAAAACATGATCAAAAGGAGTCAAGGGAGCCCCAGATCAAACACAGTGCTGGCATTGAAACCCCGCTCCTGCCAGGGCCTCAGATTATTGCTGCAAGACAACGTCTTGTGAGACAGTGCAGGAAACAAGGTGCAAAGGAGCAGCCTCCAGTCTCCACGGTCAATAAAGCAAACCCACCGCATCATGTCTCACTTTAAGCTGCTGCCGTAGCTCTCCCAAAGCTCTGAGTGCTGGGGCATGAGCTGTACCCCCTGCTCCTGACCCCAGGGGGTGCCCAGCCTCTGAGGTCAGGCCAGTCTTGGGCTCCTGCTGAGGTGACCAGTGAGGGGCTAGACGTGACGCTGCTCTTCTTCTATGGGCAAGGCTGTTTACAAGGAAGGAAAAGATTTGCAGATCCTGCAAAGGATAACTGCTTCCTCCTCCTTACCAGCTAAACCTGGTTTCTGCCCCATCGGCTAAACCTGGGTGATGCTGGCTGTTGATTGCAGGGCTGAGGGAGGGCGGACAAGTAGTGGGGATACAGCTGGAGAGGGCCGAGGAGAGGAAAAGGTTGGAGAGGTCTTGCTTGAGGGAATCTGCCTGCAGTGGGGAGGGACCTGGACCTCCACGTGTTCCTGCGCTGCTGCAGTTGTGGTATGACCTATTTGTACTGGGGGAGAAAGTGCAAGGGATGATTTTTACACACCCTCTCCCCTGCCCCCCGTCTTTTTTTTTAAACAGATCACTACATGGCAAAATTAACAATCCTACCGTGGCCATCTCTCCATTGGCAGTGTTAAGGCCCATGGATTAACTTTAACACAAGGCAATGAGGGTCCATCAAACAGGAAGAACCTTTCTAGCTGGTTAAGATGGCTGTTTGAAAGGAGGCATTATAAGAAATGTTAATGGGATGAATCTCAGCAACTGTTGACTCAGCCATGGATGGTGCAGTGGGATATTCAAGGCTGGGTCTGGAATGGTGATTTTGTTAGGAGTGCAGCGTGGGGAAGAAAACCCTCCTAGAGAAATCCTGCCACCGTACAGCGAAAGCTGGAGAGGACACAGAGCGCGTGGAAGGGGCTAGTCATGCACGAGAAGCGGGTGGGCAAAATGAGGCAGTATGCATCTCCTTCACCAGTTTCTCTGATTAGTGCCCCGGGGGGCACCCTGTCTTTCGGGAGCACTGCTTTCCTTGTACCTGCCACCAGTTTCTAATGAGCTACCATTTCCCTTCATGAAACAATAGTAGCTCTGAGGCTAAGTCAGTGAGCAGGAGCTGAGATATACACAGTCCAAAATCTTTTTCTCTTCCCTCAGGCACAACTTCTGTTTCCATGGACGTGCTGTTCCTATTGCCAACTGCTATCTCTGTCCATCGCAGTTTCATTATACACTTCTGCATGCCCTTCTAATTCTTCAGATGCTGAATGCTCTTAAAGGAGCTACGGTGTTCATCATGCCGTGATGGCTGAACAGGTATACGACTTCATATGCAGTCTGTAAAGGACTCCTGTTTACTCGATGAGAATGAGCTACAGAAAAAGCAAGCTATACTAGACTTGTTACTATTAATTTCAGCATTCCTCACCTAAAGTGACCCTAGATCAAAGGTTTCAAATAAACCAAGTCTGATTGATTGCCAATGCAATTCTTCACAGGAGTGGGAGATGAGAGTATCGCTTCACACCTGTGTGCACACTGGTAATTGACATTTGATTTTGTTTGTCCTGCAGGGAAAATAAGAGTCAATGCTGAATGGCTGGTGGCCGTTTTCTGCGCAGCTCTGAACAGCAGCACATGGCAGAGCCTGCCTCACCAGAAGGCACTGAAATTACTCAGTGACCTCTGTTCTCCTGAGTGCTGCCCCATCTGTGCAGAGCAGAAAACTTCCTGACCGCAGTTTGTGTGCAAGAGTTTTGTCAACAAAGGTTTTGGCTCTTCAGTGACTCAAGAGGAGTAAGTAAAGGGCTGAATGCTGAGGCACTGCTTGTCCTGGCTTCCTCTTTGCTCTGAAACGTGCCTCATCCCACAGCTGAAGCATGGGCTGTCTTGTTGGGTTGGAAGGTGCTGAACTGTGTGTTGCCTTTAGGACCACATACGTGCCGGGGAATGTTGCCTTAGATGATGTTTTAGCAATAAAAGATCTGGACTATCATCTCTGAGTTATTTTGACATTGGTTCCTGTTTGGCTATTTATCAGGGTTGT
This sequence comes from Chroicocephalus ridibundus, assembly GCF_963924245.1. Classification (NCBI taxonomy): domain Eukaryota; kingdom Metazoa; phylum Chordata; class Aves; order Charadriiformes; family Laridae; genus Chroicocephalus; species Chroicocephalus ridibundus. The sequence goes on from NC_086287.1 coordinate 28,029,221, forward strand.
CTCGAGCCACTGATCAGGAATGGGGCACTGGATGCAGAAAAAAAACCAAAAAACTTATGGGAATATCTAGAGAGGAGAGTCCTTATGGGTAACAAACTTATGGTAGTTGATGGAGAAGCTTGTTGAGGATGTTAAGTCGAGGGAACATTGCTTGAGGGAAAGGAGTCCTGCTTGTGCAGGATTGTTATAGAGCCATTAGGCTCAGTTTAGCTCCACGTGGCAGAGTAATGCCTGGAACACTTCCAATTCAAGTCTCTGAGTCCGACTGTTTCTCAAAGATCCAAGAAAGAGACTTGTAGTCAGACATTGAAGAAAACCATTATTTATTAAATTATTAGCATGCTGCTTTGGACTGTTATTGCCCATAAGTATTTCCACTTTTTTGCCCCTTCCCAGAGCCTTCCCGTGGTTTGACCTGAGAGCTGCTCAGCTGACAGAGCCTCCTTTTACCCAGCTGCTAGAAAAGAGTGAGCTTGTCTGATGCCATCTTGCTCTACCATACCAGGCATCCTTTGGAGACTGGCCTACAAAGCAATGGGGACTAATCGTCACCAAGACATCTCTTACTTCAGCTGTAATGGAGCCTGGTGTAACGTTGGATGACAAGTCTCCATTCTCCACAGCCGCTTCTGACATGTCCTCAGAAATCCCAGAGGAAAATGCTGACTATGATTCTAAATCCTCATAAACTATAACAAAGCCCATGACAGAATGGTTTGCTAAGATCTCACCACAGCCCCCTCAGGGGACTCAGGGGTGCAAGAACGAGCATTGTTCACTCTTAGACACTTTAAAATGTTCCAGCCAGTAACCCTACATACACATTTGCTTTTACAGGTGTCACTCTCTAGACTGCTCAGCGAACTTGCTTCTCCCTGGCTGCCTGAGTCTTGCTTTATTTTGGTCTGAATTTGCTTATTACAGTCATCTTGGCCAACTGCTTCAGTTTCCCTGGTTTCTGTTGCAGTTTCAAGAGAAAACTGAAATACAAAAACCAAATTACAGTTATTTTGTAGTGGCTATGGTGTAGCCACCAAATAGGATTGGGCCTGGTCTCTATTTCCCCCCCCTCCCCACCATGGGGGGATCTCAAGGAAGCCATTGATGCCAGACAAAATAGTAAGGATTTAGTCAGGCGCACTCCTTCTGTTGAGCCAGGCTTTAATCAGCACTTATTCATGTTTCCTTGCTGGTGATAATGCACCCACCGCCACAGACTACGTGATACTTCTTTCATGGAAAAAGGACATAACTGGATATTCTGTCCAAATCCATTCAGGACAAAGCATTTTTTTTCCCCATAAGTGCTCTAGTTCAGCTTACAGTATTCTCTTATACTTCGTGCCGTCATCTATCACGTGTTTCACTACTGTTTACTATGACAAACTACTGCCTGGTTTTGCCTCACAGGAAATCATTTCTGTGGTGAGGCCAGGGATTAGTTATAACTGGGCCCCTCGCTTAATTACGATTGCCAAGAGCAGCTGTCACCGCACCTGTATACCAGTTATTGTGTACGCCATTTACCTCACGTGTGGGCTTTACAGTGAGCCCAGTCTGCAGACACTAAAGCCTGGGAAAAATCCATTCACTTGAGCTGCAGCGAAGTTGTTATCAATCGCTGGTAATTAAAATATGTCTATGATTGGGTTTTGGTCTTTTTAATCAACTGTGAAGCAGAAGACAGACAGTGGTACACTCTGATTTATAGCTTCTGCTTCACTTAGTTCCTGGAAGCAAACAAAGGATTGCAGAAAAGAGCCAACGTGGGGCTGTGTTTGCTGTCATCAAATGGCTGAGAGCTGCAGTGGCCTTTTCTATAATCGAGACAAGATGGAACTGTACCTCCTTGGACAAACTGCCAGGTATATTCTGCTGTCCCTGCTAGCTTCTTACAAAGGTGGAAGTGCAATGTGAGTCTCTAATCCTGCCTCTGGGTGCCCTGCGACACAGGGAGAGCATCTGCTTCTACCCCAGCCTGGGCTCGTTGGAAAGGAGGAACTGTAGCATAGGGCTCCAGTCCTGCTTCTTGGACAAATCGTGGGAAAGTGAGAGCATCTGCCTTCTTTCCTGATCGGGACTTTTGCTCCAGGAAGAGACCCATGTTGTCTCTGTATGGGAGGGCAACGGATCTGTTGAAGAGAGGGTCCTCAGTCCCCAGCAATTCTCGCACATGTCGTGAAATCTCCTGAAATACAAGGCAAAATACCAGAAATTCTCATTTTACAGGGCAACAGTTGATCCCATTCAGTCTGTGCCAGAGCATCAGGGAAAAGAACTGAATTTTGGAACAGTTTCACGCTTGAAGTTGCAATTTGAGGGAGATCTGAACCCATGAGCCCCCAGTGACATTGTAAAAGCACAGCAGACCGCTCATTCTCCAGATTTACTGTGGGGGTTGGCATCATATCTGGACTCTTAGTAGCACAAATATCTCTGCTTTCCTTTTTGCACTTGCAAAACAAACAAGTTATGGGTGAATGAGCTGGAGTCCATTCTGCCTAATGCAAAAACATTGCTGTTTGCTAAGTTATATTGTCAACAACAGAGTCTATACACAGAAGAGGTGAAAAAACTAATTAAACCAATCAGCCATACTGCTCACTAAGAAAATGATGGGTGACTGGCTGTCTGAGCCAGCTGGACCTGTAACTGTCAGCGAACAGAGCCTTGCCATTACTTTTGAAGTCACTTCTGAGAATGTAACCTTCTGATTTGACTGAAGCTTCAAAATACAATTCACAAGGTTTTACTGATCTTTCACAGCATTTGCTCAAAACCTTCCCCCAGCTTTGGCTTGACTCTGAAGAGCAGTATCCTACTTTGTGTGATATCAAAAGACACCAGACTAGTATCTTTAGTGGTTTTGATATCTAAAATACCACTACAGTGGAATTAAAACCAGCAGTAACTTCCCTTGTCTATGCTGCGTAGCTTCCAAATAATTCACTATGTAGTTCTCTACCAAACTGCCATTTCCCCAAAACTGCAAAAAGTTTCAGTCTCACTGACCTGATGCTATCGCATTTATTTCTATAGTAACTATCTCGGTTTCAACTGTTCACAGCCTTTCATCGATATTTCTTGTTGCGAAGCTGATGTGCCCAGGATTATGGCTTTAACTTTGCACCTTCTCTAGTACACAATCCCTGACAGACCCAAAGGGCCACATCCTGCTCAGAGCTCCTCATACTTGGATTCTATCAGAGTAAAGTTCTTTAAAACACAAAGAACTATCAGGATAGGGCGTGATCTTCAAGGACCCTCAGGTTCCACTGAAGTCTGTGAGATGTTCACAATTCACTTTCAAGCTTTGGAAAACATTACAGAGACAGTCTCATTTCCAAGCTTGCTGCAGTATGCTGGCTACTGCTTATCCTAGCACTGAGGAATTTCAGTTTCTACAGGAGGAATAGACTATATTCATATCCATATGATATCCGTAACTTGTGGCTTAGTGTTTCTCAGCAGTTAAACTACCACCATACATAACCCCTATATCCCAATGCGAGGGTGAGGCTTACAAAGCCTGTAAAATTAATGACATCTTTAGTAAGTGCAAATGACTATAAAGGCTGTATCTGCCCTTACTAGAAATACGCTTGAAGGGCTGCCATCTGAAAAATGAAGCCATGTAATTTGATGCCTTCTCCTCCAACCAACAGGCAAAGTCATGGCACTAGTCAATGTTTTTAGTGGCATATTTCATCTCAAACAAACAGTTAAGATTGTGCAGCCAGACAGAACTGTGGTGAAATTACTTTTTGGTGCTCTAGAATAAAACAAATAGTGTTTTACTCTAGTCATTGGAGCATAAAGATTTTTCTCTCTTCCTGGTTATTTGAACTTCTACCTTGTGTCCTCTGGGGAAAGCAACTTCAAACCGTCATATGAAACAAACGATTTGGCTCTGTAAATGTAGCCCCAAGTCCCTTTGTGTTTTCCATTAGGGAGGGGAAGGAGGGTAATAAAATCTAAGTTCAATCTCCTTATTTTCTGAACCTTCAGGAGGCTTTGGAAGGCCAGATTGTAGCCCTGAACTTCAGTGTACTTAGCTTAACTATCAGTGTTTGTTAAAGAAAAGCGGTAGGTTTGAAAGGAAAATGATCACACAGTTACATGTTTATAAAATGAGGAAGAGATGGAGATGCTGTTTGTGTTCAGCTAAGTGTAAGGCAAGGAAGTAATAATGAGTTACCATTCTGCTGCTTGAGATTGGTGGCTCAGTTGCTGCAGGTTAAATTGCTGACTAGATTTTTACAAGTTCTACAAATGAGGAAGTGGAAAATTACTGAAAAGAAATTCTGAGGGATATCTAAGAAAGGTGCGCATGCATCTTGCTAAGCAATTTCATGGGGCAAGAGGAGCAACATAGGCTTAAAGAAAGGCTAAGCGCTTGTGATGCACTTATGGTGCTCCAGAGAGGAAGCCTGCGATCTCCAGACGGCTAAGGATTTATACCTGAAAAGTCTCAAGAAATATAACTGTTCGGCTGAACAACATTAGTTGCCCAGTTCCAGGCTCACTCTTTGGGCGGACAGGCTATAGCCTAGCTGGCTCGCAGGCAGAAGGGGTCAGAGCTGGGCTCGGAGGCGCTGAGGCGGCAGCTCGGGGACCCGCAGCCGGCCGCACCTGCATGTGGCCGAAGTCGGTGACGCCAATGGCGGGCAGCCTGGAGCAGTCCACAAGGATGAGGCGGCGGCCGGTGATGCCGTTGGCCCTGAAGCACTCCTGGGCAGGGAAGCGGAGGGAAAGGCGGGTGGGCAGCGGCTCGCCCTCGGCCACTACCGCCCCCGCCCCCGCTGTTCACACACACTCGCGCACACACACAGAGTTCAGGGCCCGCCCTGAACACAGGGTTCAGGCTCCGCCCGGGCCGGCAGCCCCGCACCTCGTACTGGGGGAAGCCGAGCTGCACCACCCACTCAGCCACCTCCGCGGCGCTCCAGGCCAGGAAGGGGCAGGCGGCCCGCGGCCCTCCCGCGCCCTCGGGCTCGGTTTCGGGCTCCGGCCCCTCGGGCCTCGGCCTCTGCTCCATGGGCGCCGTCCCCAGGTAACGCGTCCTTCCGGGCCCTCGCCCCTATGGCAACCACCACTTCCTGGAGGCGCACCCCCTCTTCCCTTCCGCCGCCCCCTCCACGCTGTCGTTCCAGCTCACTGCCCGCGCCCGGGGGCCCTGCGGAACTAGTCTTTGATTGGCTGCGTTGCCGAGGGGGGCGGCTGAGAGCAGAGCACCGCGGCACCGCCCTCTCCTCCTGCCGGGCTCGCCGGCTTCCGCTCGGCTCTTGCCGTCCCCCCCCGCTCGGGTGTTTCCGCCGCCGGCGACCGCAGCGCTTCGGCCCCGCTCGGCTCTTTCCGCCGCGGCGGGCTGCCGCCCTCGGCTCCGCGCCCGCCCGCTCAGCCCTGCCCATGTCGGACGTGCCGCTCGCCGCCGGCTCCCGCTTCCAGCCCCCGGCCGCCGGGGCGCCGGGCGGCTCTGCGCCCCACGTCCCCTCAGGTACGGGCTCGGCAGGGGAGGGGGCAGCCGGGCTGGCCGCGGCAGGGAGCGGGAGCGGCTCCCCGCCCGGCCTGCGCGCTTGCCTCCCGGCGGCGGTGAGCGCTTGCAGCCCGGCCGCGGTCCCCGAGGGGGAGCATCCCCGGCGGCGGGGCGGCAGGCCCGGGGGCGCCTGTTTCAGCGTTGGCCTTAGGGCCGGGGAGGATGCCGCGGGTTTCCTCTCCATGGTGGGTGCCCTCGTTTCTCCCGGAGAAGCCTTATTTCCCCGGTGACAGTTTGCCTCGGCGCACATGCGAAGAGCAGCATCGGGAGTTAGTCCGTGGCTAACGTTCGCCACCGTCCCGGGTGGGGTGGCTGCTGGGGGAGGGGGGCGGGTTGCGATGCCTGGGCGTCCCGTTGTGCGGCGTGGAGGGGGGAGCCCGCCACCGATCGCCTCCGCTCCGTCGCCCGGAGCTCCAGCAACAGTTCCCGGTGCTTCTTCCCCGCAGTGGGAAGTCGATGGAGGTTTATCAGAGACAGGCTGCTTTCCCCGGCGAAGGAGGCCCCGTCTAGCCGGGAGCTGGGCTACCCCGCCGTCCGGTCTCTGCCGTGGGCTGGGGGCCTGGCGTTGTTGCCCGGGGGCTGGAGGTGCCTCGCAGCTCCCAGCTGACTCCGGTAAGGTGTATCATCAGAGAGCTGCAAAAGCTGGAGCTTGCCCGTGCCCTCTGCCTTCATGCGATCAGACAGCGGGACTGTGGAGCGTGTACCGCAGTCGTATGGGGACAGAGCTTTCCCAGAGTTCAGGAGACTCGGGGGAGACTAGGAGCCACCTTTATAGACCGTTCTTTTAGCAGTGACTTAGGAATTTCCATCTCGTCAGTGCCCCGTGGGAACCGCTTGCATGATTGCTTTTTCCAGGGCTTTGTCAGCCCAGTTTTACGTGATGAAATTTGGCCTTGTTCTGTCCTCCTAAAGCTAGGATTGGTGGTTCCTCAATGAACCTTGCTTCGAAGAGTGGTTCTGCACCAAAAACACTCATGGGGTTTTGTTCTCCCTTTCCTAAGGTTGAAACAATTAAAAATCTTTGTTCTGCAAGGCGCTAGACACAGCTCATAACATGAAAAACTGGTTGGCGCAGCTCTTTGTTCCACAGCCGTGTGACTTTGTCAACATTAGAGTGCTGGCTGTAGTTTTTCCTTCTGCCTGTGTATTTTGAAGACTGATACTTATTTCACCTTCTCTCTGTAAATTCTGTTTGTTGTTAGAAAATGAAGACTCGGCCCAAAAGACAGAGCCTGCAGATCAGCTGTTTGATTCTTTGGAGTCCAGTGCTTCGCAGAGCAGGTAGGAAGATATTTTTGTGTATTGTGGCTTACATGCACGACAATCTGTTTCACCCCTGTGACCTCCTCCATATGGCAGCTGATGCTTTGCAGGTGAAGAGAAGGGACCAGAGACTGAACTGTCTGCTTTGGGACAGAACCGATATAGGAGGGGCTGTTCTTACAGGCTTAAGGTTGTTTTAAAGCTTATGAATTAATGAAGTGTAGTTCATAGCGCAGCTATTCAAATCACAGAATCATTCAGCTTGGAAGGAACGCTGCAAAGTTTTGTAGTCCGTTGTAAGAGCTAATAAACTTTCAGCAGGAAATTTTCTCTGTCTTGTCTGAAGGACACTTTAATAATTAAGCATTCCGGCTGTCTATAATTCTGGTGGAAGCTGAGCAAGAAAACACCTTTTACTGTTTTCTTGACAATGTTTTGGTTTTTTTCTTCACCCTTTGTTTTCTGTGTCACTCCTTCATAAATGCTGCTGTTATCAGATGTTTGGCTTGTTACTATGTTGGGTGTGTGGTGCCTGTGCCCGAGTCGTTGCATTGGTTACAAGCACTAATACCGTAAGCAGTGGAGTTTCATTTGCCATCATGCGTTTGTTGCACAAGATACAATTTCAGAAATGTGTGAGTTAATTACATCAGGCAGTAGATAAACCACAACCTCACTGAAAAAGAGGGGAAAAAAATTCTAGCAAAACCCCCAGCAAACCACCCTACTTACTAAAACGACAGTTTGATGCCATCTTGGCTTGATGCTAATGACATAAGCCAATGATGATTATTAGCTAATGCTAATGATATCAGCCTTCTTGACTCCAAACATGTGTTCTTCCATCTCTTTATTATGTCCTCTAATTTTCTTTGAAGAGATTAATACAGACTGTGAGCAAAATGGCCAAAGTAGATGCTGGATACTTGTGCATGTTACCTGATAAATTTATCTAAGTTAGATCTCCTTTAAAAGGGACAGGGGTGGTCCAAAAGGGTTGCGTGAGGAGGAATCATCTGGACTCTGTCTTTGTAAATCTGCTTATAAAGCTTGTGTAGCTCTTCGTAATCTTTCAGTGAGACTTGGGCTTCAGTGGTGTCTGGAGGAAAGAATTCCCAAGCTGTTAGCTCCTATGTTGATGGAGAGCCTTTTGAGCAGATGTGTGCACCTGTCATAGCAAGTGACCAAACAGCCCTTCTAGGTGTGCAACTGCTAAGCTAAAAAACAAATGGGCTGGAAAATGATGGCATAGAAGTCCAAATTTGTCCTGGGCTGCCAGAGAACTGTGAGAGTTCTTCCTTTAAAAAAATGTCCTCTCCAAGTGTCCGCATTTGCCATTTTCTAGTCTTCTCTATGGATACAGCAAGGAATCTGTCTGAGTTGAGCTGTGTATGGGGTTTTTTTAATTTTTTTTCCAGCTGTTCCATACTATACTCATAGTCTGATCCCTTGCTAATGAGAGTATTTCTTATTTCTGAAAGGAGACATTAGAGGAAGTGCACATATTTTCCATTACCGCTGTGTTCTCATGTTCCTGATCCTTTAGACCAAGGCAGTTGACATTGGTTTTATAGACCTGTGAGAAGGCTTTGCTTTTCAAAAGGGCAACTGTTGCTATTCTTATTAAAGACTAGGTTGCTTCTCATGGAAGTTTCACATAATATCTGAGAGTATGACAGAGGAGACTACTGACATCCATCTGAGTTCACTTGGGATGATAACTCTTTGCAGCTATAGGCAATATGCAGAGGTTTTTAAATATAATTAAGAAGAAAACCCTCAACAGAGAATGAATGCCAAAGACGTTTCCTTTCTTGACCATTCTTTTCCTGCTACGTACCTTTCTTTTTGTTCTAACATGTCCATCTCCTCTTGTCACAGTACAGTACTTGAACCTCTTTGCTATTACTGTGCTGCCATTGTACATCTTACGACTTGCTTGTCTGTGCGGCATGTTTGGATATGGCAGAGAGACACCTGGGTGCTCCCTGTATCTCTTGGGATTGCTAACAGGAAAGGCATAAAGGGCCACGTAAATAGAGGGCATTTTCAGGATGGCTGTTTTGAATCCTTTCACTGATCCAGCTGACCTCTGATGGAATATGCAGATGTTATGTAGTAGCTGGCATAAAAGAAGTTGTCCTTTCTTGAGCAGAAAAGTTGCTACTGGTTTCTGCACTTGGTATGGTGTTGGTCAGCTAGCATGCTGTGGGGTGAGTGCAGTGAATTACAGCTCTCTAAAGCACAGAAAATATGGAATATCTCACTAAAGTTGCTCCCTCTGGCTCACATGGAAGATAGTCACATGGAGATGAGGGCAGGACTGGGGTGCAAAGAGCTCTTTTTGCACTTGGCAGGTGCTGACCACAGAAGCTTGTTCCCTTCAGTTCATTTGAATTTGAGTTCCAGAGCAGAGTGATTCCTCTGCTGGCTGTGCCCTGTGTGCAAGTGCTGAATTGTAGTGCTCTCTTCCTCCAAAAGGCCGCAGATTGGGTTGCTCATGAGTGCGGGCGCAACAGAGGATTCGAAGGAAGAAGCTGGCACTTCAGAGGACCAGGAAGTGGCTGCACTAGAAGAGAAGCTGCCTGACCAAATACAGTCCCTCAAAGAGGTAGGTGGGTGTTTCTTATGTCTGAAAGCAAGGACAGAGGCGTAGCAATAGTTCTTCCACCCTACTGCTGTGCTTATGGCTATGGGACTGAGGCTTTAAGGGTTGTGTTAAGACAAAAGTGGTTTTAACATAGATTCAGTTATATCTTTTTCTGTACGTTAGCATGAGGTAAGCATTATCCATCTGATTTGCAAAATCCCTCTTGTGTCTTTGGCTAGTCCTCGCTTCCTTGCAGTTTTTGGCTCGCTAGTGCTTCAGGGTTATTCTCACCTTCTGCCTCTTGTCTGGGGCTTCTGGGAATTCCCTTCTTGCAGATTTACGGAAGAGGGTACTGAAAGCGATTCTGCCATCTTTTGTTTCTTTTGCTGAGCAGCCAGTTCATTTGCATTACAGCTACAGTTGGGAAAACCTGTGCAAGTGGCACCGAGCTCAGGAACTGTGAGTTTGTATATATGAGGAGAGAGGGCTGGCCCTAGTGAACTAGGTGGACTTTTAACTAGGATGCAGCAAATGACAGTTGGATTGTGGCTGTAGTCTAGATGCACACAGAGCTGAAAGGCTCTCCCTAGAGAGACTGAGTCTTGGGAATTCTTTCCAAGAGCAGGCAGATAAATCTGTAAGGCTGTTGCTTTGCTGAGAGGTGACAATGAACTCTGAGGCAGATGCAAAGATGTGCCTGACAAGGGGTGTGTAGTTTGTGGTACTAATGCAGCATTTGACTTCAAAGTTCATGACTTTGGTGCTGTGGGGGAAATAATGCAGAGAGGTGTCTCAGAGCCAGACAGTTCTTTTTAACGAATAGAAGTTTTGTAGAGTCTGACTTGGCTGCAGAAAAATGCCTGAATTACTAATGAGTTGCTTTAAATCCAGCTGGGGACTTTTCTTACCACAATGGTAAGACAGGTGACAATGTTTCTTATGTGCTTTGTGCAGAAAGCTGTTGTTCGAGTAACCAACTACCATGTACCTCAAGGAGCAGGGGATATAGTAATGATTCAGTCAGATCATACTGGTGCTGTGGATATCCTTTCAGCTGAGCTGGAGACTGCAGACCTCCTTGGGGAGCAGAGGAAAGGTGAGTCCTGAAAGGAAAACACTTGTTGGGGTGGCTTTTTAAGTGCCTGCCCTGGCTAGAGAAGAGCAGAGGCGCTCCTGGAGACACTGCTAATTCCTGCTGGAAATTTTGGCTCCTGGCTGGCAAGTGGGAAAACTTCACATCCAAGGCTTCTGGGAACAGGCTCCAGAATGCAAAAGCCTTATCAGAAATAGATTCACTGTTTTCAGGTAACAGTTTGTCAGTAGTGAAAAGTCAGATGAGTCCAAGATCTTTTCCCTTGTCTCAGCTCAGCCTCCCCCTCTGGCTCCACCCACCATGTGGACCACTGAGAAGACGAAGGAATTCAAAGCCAAGATGGGAAAGGAGAAGAATGGCCGGATGGTGGTGAAGCGAGGCGAGGTGGTGACAGTCCGCGTGCCAACCCATCCTGATGGGAAATGCATTTGCTGGGAGTTTGCTACAGATGACTACGACATTGGGTTTGGAGTCTATTTTGACTGGACCACAGTTACCAGCACTGCCATTACTGTTCAGGTCAGCGAATCCAGTGATGAGGAGGATGAAGAGGAGGAGGAGGAAATTGAAGGTTAGTGCAGAGCTTATAAGGGTTAATTTGTGGTGCTTGTTGCCATGCTGCTGAGAGTGTCTGTCACATGCTGTAATTTCCATCTATATTATTTACTCAGCCCACTTGTTATCTCTGCAGCCTTTTGGGCTCTTGTTTAGGCTGCGATGAGAAAGCATTTATCCTTTCCTGCTTCAGTGTATGTCAATGGCTGTCCTTCTCCAATAGCATTCTTGAAATCGAACACTTCGAAATCTAAAATCAGAATTCACTTGTTCAGCTTCTACCTGATAAAAATATTATGGTCTGCAATTTTAATTTGGCTGTTTTTCTTCAGTCTCTCAGACTGCGAAATTTCTGGAGGTGAGTAAGAGCAAAAAGGTTTTGTTCCTGGGGTGGTTTTGATTGGTTGGTTGTTTTTTTCCCCCAGTAGCTCCTGCTGACTGCATTTGAGAGGATTGCTACCTGGGTCTTTGTACTTGTGAAACACACAGCAATGTTGCCTGTTCTGTGGCTTCACTGTATGTGTGACCAGTGTAGCTGGCAGGTTGGTGACTGAAATTAATTTTGCAGGTTCTCCAAAGAGGGGTAGGTTCCTGTAGGAGGAATCCTCTTGTGGAAGTGAATTGAGGACATAAACACAGTGAGGTTATAGCTAAGAGCTTTCCTACCTTTCTTTTGCTTCAAGTCTGTATCACTGGACCACTGTTGTGTGTATGAAAGCAGTGAATTGTTTAAAAAGTAAGTCCAGGGAGAAGGAGACCAGGCTGGCAGGCAAGTGGATACTGTACCATCAGTATTCCCAAGAGAACTGGTTCTCAGCATGTCCTCTGTAATGGTAAGGAAAGCTGGAGTTTGTGGGTATTGTTTGCAGAGAGATCGGAGTAGATGCTATGGGTGATGCTGTCATAGTTAGCCTTCCATATATTGGCATGCCTCTGCTGCATTCTCGTCTTGTCGATCTTTTTCTGGACTACCTAGTGGCTTAACTGGCTCTGGCCTACTTGCTTGTCTCCCCTCTCCCATTCAGGACTTGCCCCTGTTGGTGACGTGGAAAGGGGCTCCAAAAGCTATCTGCGGAACCGCTATGGAGAGATCATGCCTGTATATCGGAGGAACAGCCATCGGGAGGTGCAGGCAGGCAGCCACGAGTACCCAGGCGAGGGCATCTACCTGCTGAAATTTGATAACTCATACTCTCTCCTCCGCAATAAGACTCTGTTCTTTCACGTCTATTACACTAGCTGAAGAAACGGGAAGGGGCAGGGATGGCAGGCAGGTAATGGTGAGCGTAGCAGGCTGCCACCCAGCCCTGGTACTGCCTGATGGGCACTGCTGTGTGACAGAACCAACGCACAATTCTGCCGGCTCCTCTTCAGACACTAACTGGTTTCTCCCTACACCCTCCTTCCCTGCTGTCCCAGTGGAGAAAGGTAATTGTGACTGCCTGGTTGTCCACAGGCAACTTTCTGTAAAACTTTGGGAGGTCTGCTCTACGCAGGCATCGGGCTGGGCCTTCATGTCGAGCTGGTAGATGCCCAGAGGCCAGGTTCAGGTGGTTGTGGTTTCGATCTGTTGCACTGGTACGAAATGAAGTGAAAATATTCTTGATCTGTTACTTTTTGTGAATAACTTTTCCCACTCTCCTGCTGCATCTGCATCACTAGAGGGCAGCTGTCAGCTGCAATGAGCCAAAAGCACAGCTGGCTTGTCACCTAGCCACTGATAATCTCATCACCTACCACCATTACATGTCACCAGCAGCCAGTGCTTCCGTCACTTGTGTCAGTGGGGGTGCAGCTGGCCAGCAGCAGTGGTGGCTAGGCCACGCTACAGTGGGCGGGCCCCAAACGGTAGTCACAGCATGTGTTTGAACAGGGGGTGGGGGGGAGGGTGCACACCTCTAAGTCCATAAGAAGGTTTTCCTACAGATAAAGAATCGGATGTTATACCTGTTGATTGTAGGGATGTGTAGATGATTAAAACTTCAGTGACCACCAAAAGTTTTTTCTATAATCCAGATGTGAAGCAGAAGAAATTACTTACTGCTGTGCTGAATAAAGGTTGGAGTACAACCAATAAAATATACAGGAAACGTTTCCCAGTAGCAGCATGTTGGTTCACTGGTGTTGCTGCCAGCTGGATAATACCATATGTAGCAAGGAAAAGGCTCCCCAGAGAAGTGTAGCTTGTCAGCTGCTAGTGCTGTTGCAAAGGTATTGTTGGAAAAGAACATCTCTGCTCAGACAGTCGAAAGGTGTGGGATTTAACCGGTCCTTTCTGAGAACCAGAATCAGAAAGGCCGTTGCTAACCCTGGCCACATGGTAAAGGGTGGAGTTCCTTGGCATGTTTTGGTGGCTAGCGATGGCATTAGTGATCACCTGCTCAAGTACTGGGAGAGCTGAACAAGGATTAAGTTAATCCTTCAGAGATGAATTTTAAATCATGTTTATCTGTAACCTGTTTATTTTAATACTTTTAACTTGAAATCATTCTCTTTTCTAAGAATACTGCTGTATTTACATTTTGATACCTCTTTGCAGAGACACAAAATGGCTGTTTGCATGGTGATTCTAGTAAAGTTCTGAGTTTTATTTTTAAATCCTTCAGGAAAAGCACCTCTACTTGGTCCGTTCCCTCTATTGAGAGGGAATAATGGACAGAATGATTTTGGGGTAGTTAAAGCCAAAGATTTCACTCCCGTTGGAGGGCCATGTATTTCCTAGTAAGGCTGTATTGTAATGCTGTGCAATTTGCTCCATATTCAAGCTCTTAACTATCTCTGCTTACTTATTCACTGCCCCAGAGCACTTAGTATGTCCAAATGGTAAGAGAGAGCAGTCAGTCTACAGCAGAGCAGGCCAAGCTGGGAGCAGGAGGAGCGGAAATGCAAAGAACACTGGTTTGGAGCACAGTGGCTTTCTGTGTGAGTATACAGAGAGCAGAGTTTTTGCTGCTTTGGACCCCGAGATGGGGAGAAAACAGCTGCCCTTCTCAAGAGAGAGAGCACGCACACCTGGGCTAGGGGGGGAAGTGCAAAGCTGCCTTATTCAAGCAGGCGCAATGACAAGACAACCTTGCAGGTAGCAGAACAGGCTTGGTATCTGTCAGAGTAAGATGCTCTTTCATTTAGCAGCTTGGGGAGGACTATTCCTTCCTTTAGCCTCTCTTGCGGAAGATGAAGGACCATGCTGTGGCCTTTGTACAGCACTTGAATCAGGCCTGAGCAACTCAGGTAAGGCACTCGCCTTTTTATTTTCCATCCTTTGTCTATCAAGTTCCTAGACACTAAACAGAAGAAGATAGAAAAAGACCCTTCAGTCTGACAACCACGTCAGCACTGCCCCACTCAATGGCTGCCTTTGGCCCTTTGCTGGGAGATCCACAGAACCCTGCGTGCATTTGCTGGTTAATGCATGATGCCCTGTCTTTCACCCACTCCAGTTTCTAATTAGGACTTATTTATTATGAAGGCAACTCTGACCCGTACATACATTAGATATTTCAGAATCATTGATCCTCAGTTGCATGGCTTATTGCAGGCTAGTGGGTTATCTCCACTAAAAAGCTGTTTCCCTTATAGTGTAGCCTCCCCATTGCTAACTCGCAGCTACTTCCCCTTCCTGTCTGTTTGTTGCTCATATTAAAGTTTGAAATGCATTTTGTCATGTTGTTAAGAAGTCAATAAGGCCTGCTTCACATCAATTTTGATCACTCACTGACACGTAAATACTATGTGCCAGTTTTCAAGCCATTAGTTAGTGGTTTCAGTTAAGATAAGTTGCACTGTAGATGGCAATCCTGTTCCTCAGTTCTAGCTTTCTGAAGCGTGGACCAACCTTTAATAAGGCTCAGGTCACTTGTTTGGAACTGTGCCCGTCTCCTAGTCTCAGTGACTTCAGCCCCACAGCAGCATTGAACATGGTACGTCATCCTGATCCGCGTGTGTCTGGTCTACAAATGCAGTGTGCCCATAGATAGGCCTGCCACCGTGGAACTGAAAGCGTTTTGTGTGTGTTATTTCTCCGCTTCAGTTTTCCAGAAATATCTGGTATCTCTTTTGAACACAGGATAGTTTTAGGCACAGAATATTTCATCTATAGGAAACAGAAGCTTCACGGTCATACAGGATAATTCCTCTTTTTGTTTGTTTTTGGTTTTGTGTTGTTTTTTTTTTTTAAATCCCACATTACACAAGTATGTTGTTTCTCAGGTATTCAGATAGCATTTGTTACTCACATGACAACTTCTCTTTGGAACGGTATATAGTCTTTATTCATTTTCTGATAAATCCAGTAGCTTGGCTGTGTGGCTAGTGATTAACAGCAGCCATTCCCATTCAAAATCGAACTTGTAGTTGGTTCAAAGAAGTAGTCTTTATTTCTCATGTGTCCTTTTTTTCAGTTTGGAGTATCTCCTGGATTTGTGTCCAATCCTGCAATCTGGCTGAGGCAGTTATGGAAACCCTTATTATTTTAATTAGAGACCTTTGGAACTAGACCTTGGGTCTAGAGAGACAAATGAATTAAAAAGGCAGTTGCACTTTAGAGAGGAAAATTAATCCTCGAGAAAGGAAAATTCCTTTTTTGTTTCTGTGGAAGGAAGATTTCAGATAAGTTTTTAAAATGTGTTTCTTCTCACTGTAAATTATGTCTAGAAATTCAAATAGCTAAATCAAGGAAGAAGCTGCTTTTGCATTTTGGGTTTGCTTTTGTGAAAGCACAAAATCGTTTCCCATTTTGTTTTGAATATAATTTAGATCTAGAAATAAGATTTACATGTTCAGCCAGAGATGAACTCTGCTCTGAAGAAGTCCTGCAGTGCAGGACTTGTATAAAAATTAGCTCATATAGTTGTTTATTTATAATAATGCTAACAATCTGTTGGGCTTTTTTTTTTTTATGTCAGAGGGTCATAAGCTCTCCATTGTTTTCTCTTTTTTTTTTTTTCCCCCTCTTAGGTGTAATGTAGCGGCAGGAGTTTAAACTATATGTTTTACTGAGGACAGAGAGTTAGAATTGCTTAAATCAGGGACCACCTGTACTGATTTAATTTATTCATAAACTCTTTGGAGGCCTGTAACATGGATTCTTGTGAAAGGTTATTGGTGTCAGACATAGGCTAGTTGCAAATTAATGCTTGGGACCCATTCAGCAGTTACATAGATGATCATTACTGGTAATGGGCCATTTACATAAACAGGTAAGATGAAAATGTGTAAGAGAATGAGCTTAGTTGTCTGACTTCAGGTGCTAAAAAGAACGTTGAGTTACTATGCAACTGAGGCTAAAAGACAGCCACATGCCTGCCTTTTTGGATCTACCCTGTGCGCTTGTCTTCTTGTAACTGTGTGTGCACGTAACCTTCATCTGTGGCCTGCAGTGGGTCAGCTATCATGGTGCTTGCCCCGGTGAGGTGGGTTAGAGGTGAACCTTGTCACGTGTCTAGTTGCTGAAAGACATTAATTTTTGTGGGGAATTAGGGTAGAGAATGAATCCTTAAATGAGTTCACTTTTATCCCTGCTGCTTATACCCTTCCTTCTTGTCTCACTACCCCCACTAAAGCCACTCCACAGAGGATTTATCACAAGGTGCCTTAGGAACAAGGAGCATATTTGAAATAAGAGCCATAGACGTCATTAATCCAAGGGTTTCCTTCTCCTTGTTTTCTGCCCATTTGGGTAGAGGGGAGGCACTTCCTAAGGTCAGGCCAGGAAAGCCCCTGTAGGCCCTTCCTGGAGATTTAAGCTGTTCATTAGACTGCCTTGTTGCCCTAAGATGAGTACTAGAATGGTGTTTGAGTTTCCTGGCGCCGTAAGATTCTTTGCCTTTTAAAATCATATGCTGCTGTCAGATATTGAGGAGCACCAGAGGACTACTCCTTTTTATATGCTGATGCTAAACCTGAGGACCAGAGGGACACTAGATAGATACAGAAGAGCATTCCTTGTGACCATTCATCATTTTCTCTAAAAAGAGTGTCTGAATCCAGCGTTGTGAGTGGTGTGTGCTGATGTGTATTGAGGCTGGATAAGAGACCAAAGCAACAAAGTTTTTGTGTTTTTTTTTTTTTTTGATCTACAAGTGTGAAAGAAAAGACTGTTTTCTCCTTTTCTCATATCTGGGAAAATAATGGGTGTGACAATGTCATGTAGATGTAGCAGAATATCTCAGTTGGTAGAATGAAAAACTGGGAACTGATTGTGTTAAATACATTGGCTAATTAGACTGTGGAAGAAGCCATGAATTTAGCAGGAGTGAAAGTGCTACATCACTTATCTAAATAAGTTGATTTGCAGTAAATACCAACTAAACAAAGTTTTAGAAGGTACATAAAACTGCAGAGTTCAAACACGTCTTGCTAGGAGAAGAATTTTCTGTGGGGTTATTTCACGTTTGCCTCCAAAGAGTCTCTGGCAACTTATTCTGAAACACTGGTGCTGTTGCAGCTGAAGATGCGACATCAGGCTGGATAGATGACAGGTCTGACTCCCCCTGGCTTTTCTGCGTTCTGTTCTGGATTTTACATGTTGCTTTCTCAGAAGCTTCATCACAAGAAATGTACCCTTTATCAGTCGGGGAGAGAGGAAGAACTTTGTGATCCATCAGTGAGGCTTCTCTGGTTTAAGCCCATCTGGACTGGTGAGTCAAGTCCCTTGGGCAAGAAGCTGGATGCCCACCATTAATCTCAGAGCTAAGGAGGCTTTGCCAAGTAATGACCTTGAAGGAGCTGCGTTTTGAAATTATAAATAGCTGGAGATGGTCTCCCTGCAACCTCCAGGATGCCCTGGTGACTATCGGCCCTCCTCAGAGGGAAGTAGTCTGCTCTTAACTCGCTGCTGCAAGCTGCTAGCGTAGTCTTTCAATGGGGAGCATCTTGTAGCTGGTCATATCTTTTTCAGAGCTATATTCTTGTGAACTGCGATGGCTGTCTGTAAGTCCTTATCGATGTGATGTGAATATTTTTGATGTCCTGTGATTTCAAAATTGAGTTCTCGGCTCCAACTGTTTGCTTCTCCTGTCCTGCCAAGATAGGAGTTTTAAATGGAGGAGAGGGTATTTTAACAAAATGTGGTACTGAACCTCTTGCTGAAGGGCACATATGAAGACTGTATTTATAGTGTGCTTGCATTCCTTCTACGCTTGGTTTGTATTGTTTATATTTGATGTGTTGTGGCTGATTTGTAACAGTATATTGGAACTTATTCCCTTTAAATAAACTTTTCACTATGCAACCAAGAACTTTTGTTTCCTGTTTAAAGCAAATGAGTGTCTTGATATGAAAAACTGAACTACAGACATTCCAACAAAACAAGAATACAATTAAACTTAGTTTTATGAGCAAAGAAGACACAAACACTCGAAGTGTACTTTGCAGTGTACTGGGCATCCTGGTTGCAAACGGATAGGAAAATGTTCTGTGTCAGCTGCTGCTGCTGGTTCCAGACAGGAAATTTTCTGTCTGTTAAAATGACTTGCTGAGATATGTTTGTTTGTGGGTTTTTTTTTTTAATTCTTCAAATTCTTTGCAATGCTTGAGATTATAGCGAATGCCTAAAGCATTGGAGAGGAACAAGTGGTACCCAAGCTCATATCATGGACATGGGTAGGTTTTGAATGGTTTACCCTCCAGTGCTTCATACTGGTACTTTTCACGTCCATTTTGAGAGATCCCCTATAGCTGCCTTTTCTGTTTCTTCAGCATTCAATCTGAAGGATTAAAAACATCTCATCAGTTACCAGGTGCTGATTAAATTATCTAGAGAAAAGTGTTTGCCCTTCATAGCTCCTCATAGCTGCTTCCCCATCAACTTTATCTTACTATGAAGACTGTATTTACATGGCCTGAAGGAAGCACACCTGCTGGTGAAAATGATACCTGCAGCCAGGGCCATCCTTCCTCACTTGTCTCATTACGGAGTTTGTTAGGACAAGTTCTGCAGAAGCTCAGTTGTCTTTGTTGTAGTCCTGTCTTTGCTTGGAGCACTTTTTATAAAATAATCGATGGGCAGGAGCAATCATAAAGCAAGTTGACCAAAGGGGTTAATGACTCTGCCAAGATGTTTCATCTTGTTTTAAGGCCACTGAAGAGAAACAGCGCTACAGCTATTTCATGACCAGGCGCTCCCTAGGAATCCCTGTCCTTGTGCTTGGCTCGGGTGTGTTGCCAAGAGGAAAACTAAGCATTTTTGTGGGGGGTGCAGGGAAGTCATGTGAAATTTCACGACGTTAGCTCTTTTCCCACCCTTTCTGTGATTTTGGGGGTTGGGCTGCAGCAGAAACGCTCTGATCGTGAGGTGCCCAGCGAAGGTCTGGCAGCGGGTGTCGTTGGCCCTGCCTGGGAAGTGACTCTCGCCTCTTTCAGCTGCGCACAGAGGGCATGGCTCTTGGGATGCTGGAGCCCAGTCACTGCTTTTAGTGGTGTCTGATTATCAACAGCAGCTTTGAGCTTAGCAGAGCTGTTCGTTGTTACACAGGTGGTACTGGATACTCAGTGGAATCGTTGTAGTAACACGGATGCTGATTTAATTATTGTTTAATGAGGATCTGCTGCCATCCTGCCGTCTCTTGGTGGTAGCCCTGACTGCGGAGTAAGAGAAGCAAGTTTCACACTGTTATAGATTGAGGCCCAATAATTGACAGGAACCAGTCCAATTAATCAAATTAGTTTATTAAGCAAGCGGCAACAAGCAAAACAGCGCTGGGCGGCCGGGGAGTCTTTGCTCCGCCAACGGCGCACACCCACTTCCCGAAAGTAGTTGATTATATACTCTTCTGGTTCCCGTATATGTGTCAATCCTGGTATATTCCGTGTCTGAGCGACGTGTTGCTAGGGGGTCGGTCTTGTCCCGCCTCCTGATGGTCGTGGGGCTGAAGGCTCCTCATCTTTATCAGTGTCCTTGGGGAGACTCTTTTCAGCTTATCTCACAACTTAGCTCTTCCCTTTGAAGTGTTAAAACACACCAGATGCCTGTGATTTAGGCCTTTAGGTGTCAAAGTGCCCCAGACAGCACACCGGATGCCTGTGATTTAGGCCTTGAGGTATCAAAGTGCACCAGATAACACGCTGGATGCCTGCGATTTAAGTATGTGAAGAGTCGAAACAGTGTAAGTTTCCACCAGCCTTTAAGAAAGCCTGATTTGGTTAACAAACATGATTCTATTTATTACAACACCTGCTCCTTTTTATGAGAGCTACAAGAAACACGCATAGATGCCATCATTTAGGAATTGCCACAGAAACTGTCCCTCCCTGAGAAGCGATGTGCGACTTGAGCTCTACCAATCAGCCTAATTAGCTGTGGAGGCGCGGGTGGGCCTGGCTTAGGTCGGCCGGAGCTGCCGGCCTTCCTCTCCCGGCTGCCAGGGATTACCCTCCCGGGCACTGCCGTGAGCGGGTACCTGCTCCTAACGCCGCCGACCGAAGCGCTGGGGCCGGGGCGGGCCCCTCAGGGCGGCCGACGGGCGGCGCCTTAATGGCGGCGCCCCCCGGCCCAGTCAGCCACCCTCCTCCGCCGCCGCTATGCTGCCCGTCCGCTACCGGGCCCGGCCGGGGGGCAGCGTCCAGGAGAGCGGCCTCGCCTTCTACGTAGTGTGGGCGCTGCGGGAGCCGCCGCGGCCGCTCGGCAGGTGCGGACCGGCCGAGCGGCCGCGGCGGCGGCTGCCCCGGGGCCTCTGGTGGAGCGGCCGGGCCCGGCCCGGCCACCTC
Organism: Chroicocephalus ridibundus; assembly: GCF_963924245.1. Taxonomy (NCBI): domain Eukaryota; kingdom Metazoa; phylum Chordata; class Aves; order Charadriiformes; family Laridae; genus Chroicocephalus; species Chroicocephalus ridibundus. The sequence goes on from NC_086287.1 coordinate 28,049,963, forward strand.
CCTCTCCAGGGGCGGGCTCCCCCCGAGCCGGGGACGACTTCGACGCCTCGTCTCGCCTCCCTGGAGCTGCCCTGCCCGTATGGCTGCGCACCTTTCCCGGGCTACAGCTCTTTTTCTTCATCGCATCTCTGCGCTGTTTCCTCTTTTCAATAACGCAAGCCCTCTCCCCTTTCGCCCTCCCCTGGCATAAACGTGTTTTCAAGCCTTTTAATATTTTTTTATTTTTTTGATGGTCTGTTTTTGCTCCTTGATGGTTATCTCTGTTTCTTTTTCTTCCCTCCCCTCCGCAGCCAGTCCAGCAAGATGGGTTTCCAGGCTTGGTTGCCCCTGCCCTTGCCAAAGCAGCTGGTGGTTTTCGGGCTGGGAGACTGGAGCTGTTACTCTCCGGACACGAGCATCACGGTGGACGTGTTGGTGTCTCCAGGCATCGCGCCGCAGCGGGTCGGCACGCTGGAGCCCTCCCGCAGGTCACGGTGGGAGCTGGTGCTGCCGGGGTGTTCGGAGGGGCGTCCTGGAAAAGCTTTCTGCTGTGTGCTGCTGCCTAGCTCTGCTGGTGTCATCCCAAAGCTGCTCAGGCTTCCCGGTCCTCCACCGTGGTGTTTCTAGTGGTGCTTCCAGCTTCCTTTTGGCTGCTTTCAGGGCTGGATCTTTTTCAGCTTTGGGGTGTTACCAGCTCATGTGGGAGCAGGAATTTTTGCCTGGTCAGTGCCACTTGTGGGCTGAAAACCTGGGGTCCCCTGTGCAGGTCTCTGGTGTGGGAAGGTGACTGGAGGACGGATATTTTCATGGCCTCGTTGAAAGAGATGGACAAAGGCAACTCTGTGAAGCTTATCCTGACTGTCAATGGACGGGTAAAAGAACTGACATCCCCCTCTCTTCCTACCCTCGGTCACAAATGGTGTCACTTCTGAGCTACAGAACTTCCCCTCCCATCCTCTCCTTTCCCTTCTCTTTGCCATTCCAAGGCAGAGCTGCACCATGCGGATCTGTTAATGTATGTCTGTGCTGAGCCTAAACCCTCTGTGATCCTCCAGACCTATTGCCTAAACGCAGCCTTGCCAAAATACCTCATGTGTTGCAGGACACGGGCAGCAGAGAGCGTTTAACCTCCAGTTCCACTCTCTCCTGGGTCTGTGGTACTTAAACGCTTGGTTTACCTTGTGCTGAAGCGCTTGGATTTAGCATCACCCAGTGCCTGGCTTTGCTTTTCTTTGTTTATTCTCTTGGTGCTGGAGATGAAAGCTGGGCTATGCCCTTGCAGGGAATCTGTCCCTTGCAAGACATCTCTTTGCTCACCCTTTGTGGATGGAGGACAGCACACTTGGCGTGTCCTTTTATTCTCACTGTTGCTGCCACAGCTGCTCCGAGGTGTCTCCAGCAGTACACCTGTTCACCCCTTCCCTGTCCCGGAGGTCACCCAGTCGCCGGTGCTCCCAGCAGATTATATGCCCCTTGGCCGGGACCTGGAGGATCCTACTGCGGTATGTGTACCCTGGAGCCTTCCTCTCGTTATTTCACCACCTTCTTAGTGTCTTCTTCCTCACTCAGAGCTGCTCAGTTGACGTCTAGCAGAAACATTTGCTGCTGCTCTCTTAGTGGGGATCTGGCTAAGCAAGTTTTGGAGGCAAAGATTCACTTGTGCTAAAGAAAGTGGTACTCTCCATTGAAATGCCTTTGGAAGGGTTGAATTTAACAGCCCTTGGTGGGGTGATCGATCATCCTGGTTACTCCTGGCACAGGTGGCCTTTCTGCCTTTACAGTTGCCTTGTGGTAGCTTTTGTGCTAGCTATGTTTTTTATTTTTATTGTGCTAGCAATGGTGCCATTGCAGCCAGCAGTTTGAAAGTGGACCACTGTGCAGGTAGCTGCATTGCTCAGTATGTATTTGGCAGCTGATACTGTTGGCATGCTGGCCCTTAAGACTCAACAGGAAGACAAGGCTGAAAACAGTCACCATGTGAAACTAATCTCTGGCCCAGTAATAGACAACTCACAGTAGCCTCAGGTCTCTCTCTCTCTCTCTTTTTTTTTTTTTTTTTTTTTTTTTTTTTTTTTTTTTTCCCCCAGGGCTGATTTGACTGGAACTCTTGTCACAGGTTAAGAGCCAGAACTCAGAGGTGACTGCTAGAGCATCCAGGCCTGTGAGGAAGGATGACCGCCCACCACTGAGGACCCTAGCAGTACCCTGTGCCCTAAAGCCACCATCTGGCAAGGTGGAAGCCCGTGAGGACTGGAGGAAGAGTCCTGTCCACCCCAAGAAGCCCAGGAAAGTTTTATTTGAACCCACAGCATCTGAGAGAGACCTCAGTGAAGAAGGTAACTCTGGCAGCTTCCAGGTTTATTTTACAGGTCTTGTCTGAACGACAAGGTCTTGTCTGTTGCTGCTGGGCAACAACTTACCAGTCCATTTCTCCGTATACCTCCAAGGCAAGATGGACTTGTCTGTCTTGGCTTGTGACATACCGAGAACTGCTCTTTAGTCCTGGATGAACTGCTTGATGAATTTTTGCCTGTTGGGAAAACACCAGAAAGAGAACATGGTGTACTGTTAGTGCCAGCACTCTGTACCATAACAAAATATGCCTATCTCTTCATATGAGTAAACATGCTTTATAAATGTAGGCAAGTATCATTAGCCTTGTTTTACAAAAGAGTAAACTGAGGCACATGGAAGTTACCTGCTGTGACGTTTCTGTAACCTCTCCGTTAGCCTGTTCCCCTGCTAAGAGCATACCACTTGGTCCATAGAAGACATTGGTTATTATTAAAGTATAGAGAATATGAAAAGAAATATATGTATAATGAGATGATTGTACTGACTTTTCAGTAGTGCGAATATAGCTGCCAAGAGGTTTGGAAACCAAACCATTAGCTTCTGGAGCATGAATTCCAAGTCAGCTCCAGGATGTGCCCAAGTTTGTGTGTAAATATTTGACAATAACTCAGTGGTCCTTAAGAAGTGAAGTGACTTTTTGGGACTTGGCTTGCTTCTCACAAAGGCAAATACAGTTCCGTCATGAAGTCGCTTCTGCTGTAGGCAGTGTGAGAAGGGGGGAAATAAGGTTCCATCAGAGGGGCAAAATGCAATGGTGACAGCATGATGGCAGTCAAAGGAAATGTGCCCTGCTTTTACCTATCTTCTGCATTTCTTCTGATGAGACTTCCTTCAGGGTTCTTGATCTTGCACCTTGTTTGTTGCAGTGAGGTAGCTTTGTGCTGGGGATTGGAGGAAGGAAGGCCGAAGGGCTCTTAAATCGTGCAGCAGAGTGCTTTCCATGGTATGTCTGCTGGCTGCATTCTTTATGGGGTCATCTCTGTGTTTCCTCTGCAGATCTGGCGGTGGAGGAGTTGCAAGGTGAGGATGTGGTTCCTAGACCCTGGTTTGTCTTTTCAGCCACTTGGTGATGCCATTCCTTTTAATGTCACAGGCCTCTCATGCTTCATCCTTTATCTCTCCAGTGATCAAGAATAAACAAGTAGGCTGCACGTATGTACTGTTCCTCTCCATGCAACTGCTGTTGGTATAGCTGTTTCCAGTACTGTCAGACTCTCCAGCATGCTTCTGTAGTCCCTTGAATCTCAGGCACACCTCTGGGCTCATAGCCCTTTGAGGCAAAAGGTAGGGTGTGGAATAGACTTTGATTTAAAAGTATTTATTAGCTTGCTCAGCCAACTGCAGGGGCCTGGGAGAGAAAAGGAGGAGGAACAGAGCAGTACAAGGAATATCTCTGGAAGCAGCTCCAGGCTTCTGGTTGTTATATCTTAGACACTAACAAGCTGTCCCCGGGTAGCCCTCCCTCACAAGGAGTAACACAGGGGGACAGCACAACTGGGATATCCTTTCTGGGGATGGGTAATCAATGAGGAGCATGCAAGCCTGTCTGAAGCAGCAGCTTGTATGCATCCTACATACAGCCGGACTCTTTGCTGGTTCCCTCTGCTCGTGACATCTCTCCTAGTACAGCAATTATTACCCAAAGCCAACAGAAAATCTTCCTCATGGAGCTCTGTCTCTTGCCACCCCAGAGGGAAGGGACCTGGGGCCCTCGCCTTCCCACTTCTCCCCTCTGAGCCTTCAGCTGCCTTGTTCTCCCCAGCAGGGAAGGGAGCTGGGGGTGTCTCATCTGACTCTGCTCACAGCCCTGTGTTCTCCCCTCCTCAGGCAGTCCCAGCCCGCGGTGGTGCCATGCCATGTGCCTCAGTGACCTGAGGACAGCTGTTCTGATCGGTGGAGAAGGTGTTGATCATCAGTCCTGCAAGGATGCACTCTGGAAGCTGGAAGTTGGTGGGGACTTTAGGGCTATCAAAGGCAATGGGGGTGGTGGGAGTTGAGGACAACTCATACAGATGGGATGGGGATACTCAGGGGTCTGTGTATAGTGAGGGGACAGCAAAGGTATTGCATCTCCTAGCATGGTCACCAGGCTGAGCTGACAGCATAGGGTGCCATAAGAGGCTGTGGGGTTGTGTGTGAAAGCCCTCCAGGAGCTAAGGCATAAGTTCTGGAAAGAGCTGGGTGAGTTGTAAGGGGTAAAAGCAACAGCGTGGTTTGCAGTCTGTGTGTGATGACTGGTGGAGAAGTGTGAGATACAATTCTGCACCTTGCCAATCTTCTCTTCCACCTAAGTATTCCCTGTCTAGTTAGTATTCCCCTTGATTCCTTACACAGAAACATTTCTGTATGAGGCCCCTCTAGCCTTGAATCAAAGGAGAGGAGGAGACGAAGGGAGCAAGGTCTTGAGTAAAGGTTTTATGACATATTTAAATCTGAAGAAATTGAGAGCACCTTTGAACTCCCACACCATCTGTCTGGTGTTGCTCCCACAGACAATGATTTCTGGCTTCCAGTGGGTTTCGAGCTACAAAACACCATGCCGTTGTGCTTGCATGGTCACACAGCTACCTATGACCCAGACACCAAGCGTATCTACGTCTTTGGGGGCATAAGGGAGGACAAAGACTACAGCAACATCTACATTCTGGACACAGTCACCTGGAAGTGGCTCCTCGTGGCTGTAAGTACAGCAGCTCTTCCAAGACAAAAGCACAGGAGAGGCAGCAGGTCCTGCCTGAATGCGGCAACCAGTGTGCCCGTATCCTTACTCTTGTAGTCCTGGTGCACTGTTGCTGCAGGTTGTCTGAGCTGCCTAGTTGGGATTGACATGTGTAAGAAGGCTATGTTGAAAGGCCACAAGCTTGGTAGAAACCAGGGCTGTGCCTACAATGAATGAATCGAGGTGAAAAATGGTTTCTGCAGAGTGCTGTGTCTGACCAGGGTTGTGGGTGGGAGGTACTGTACAAGCGGCAGAGGGAAATGGCCTCTCATTTTATATGATGCTGTTGAGCGCTGCACTGGATGCTGAGGTGAAGAGCTGGTCTTCTCAAATCAGGGACTGCTCTGAGCACAGCAGATATCTGAGCTCTCTAGTTGCCTGTCATGTCCTTGCAGAGGGCCCTGTCAGCAAGGGACTATCTGTCTCTTTCCTGGCTAAGTCACAAGATGGCTTTTACCGAATAAGCCTGGGTGAGATCCTTCTGCTCTCTGTCATCTTCTGAGGGAGCTGGAGTAGGAGGTTGACTTTGTTCTCTCATCAGAGCATTCTGGTGGTGCAGAGTACACAAAGGATGTACTATGTGGCAAAGATCTGGCTGGGGAGCCAATAAAGTGCAAACTGAGACTTGTCAAACCCACTGTATGACGTGGGCCCCTTTCCTATGGGTTATGCAGCAAATAATGTACTTCTCGTAACAAATCTATGTTGAACTTTTTCCAAGGCTAAAGGGAGGATGCCAGTGCTCACCTACCACAGTGCAACTATCTACCGCAAGGAGCTCTTTGTTTTTGGAGGGACTTTTCCCAGGAAGGCATCGCTGGCAGTTGGACCCTGCAGCAATATGCTCTATGTCTTCAATCCAGAGCATGAAATTTGGTATCAGCCCATCTCAGAAGGGGAGAAGCCTCTGCCTAGGCTTGGGTGAGAGTGCTCTTCTTCCAGCCCTCCAAAACAGAGCAGGAAACCTCTGCTCACCTCCCTCTCCCAGCCCAGTGTAACTTCCTAAATATTAGGTGATTGTTTTCCACTGTTTGCTCCTTAAGGTAGGGCTGTGTTTTGAGCAATGTGACTCCCAATATGTCTCATCATGAGTCCTGATGGGATTCCGTCCTTGGGCTACAGTGGCTGGGGGTAGCAGCAGTTGTAGACTGAAGCTATGGCAGCCCAATAGCAGAAGCAAAGGCTGAAAAGTCAGTTTTGGGAGCTCACTGAAGATACTTTGTTCACTTGCTTCTCCTCTGCCTAGGCATTCAGCTACTCTACTGAAGAACAAGCTGCTGATTTTTGGGGGTCGGAGGACTTCTCTCTACCTCAGTGACATGCACATCCTGGATCTGGGTAAGAAAGTCTGTGCCAGGTGGATGCCTTGGGACAGGGACAGGGAATGAGGCATGCTCAATGGGAAGGTAGCACTGATGTTATAAAAACTCCTGACTAGGCAATGGTGATGGAAAGCTATTGCATAAAAAAAACCTTTCTGGGGTAAGAGGGGAGGGAATGGGGAAAAACAAGAGACTGCTTTTTTGGAAGAAGCTGGGTAACAGAGAATGTATGTTGCTGGTGTGGCAGAGTATGGAAACTTTTGTCTAGTTACGAGGCTGAGCTTTTTGGACATTTCACCTGCCTTTCCCCTGGCTGTCAGGTTTCATGGAGTACACACCAGTCCCCCTCCTTGCAGGACAGCCTTCTGCACGCTGGTAAGATCCTATTGCAGACCCAGTAGCTATCTTCTTCCTCTGTCCTTTCTCCTTGAAACCAGGTTTAAATGGTCCTTGTGGTCAGATCCAGTTGCTTATCTCTGTCCCACTAGTGAAAATACAGTGGATGGCCCCTCTGCTGTGGGACCAGAAATTCCTGTGCTGTCCTAGTTGGTGCCTGTAGGGTGTGTGTGGGGGGTACAGACCTCTTAATCTCCCTGGAAATCTGCCTTTCAGGCTAGGGGAAGGTTTCTGCCATGTGCTAGTGAACTGCATTGCCTGCTGTTTGGTCTCCATAGTACCTGGAGTATGACCGACACAGAGAGGAAGAAACTTTTGTACCAGACCTATGCTGTTCCTAAAGGAATGCTATTGCCCACTAGAACAATGACCTAAATCAGACCAAAGCCCAGCTAGCCTTGCTGTCTCACCCCATGGAGCAAAACGTAGGAGTTTTGATAGCTCCTTCTGAAATAATGAAGTGGTTTTCAGGCCTGATTATGGCCTGACCTGCAGAGGCAAACAAACAGCTCTTTCGGGGTTATTCAGGGCAGAAGAGAAGCAGAAGTTAACTTCCATTCTGCAGCTTAAGCCCCCAGCCTCCTGCTGAAGTCTGCCCACCCCTGCCTATTGCTGACTGAGGCAACCCCAGCAGCTTTTGCTGTAGTCATCTTTCGGCTTTGCTTTGGTCGCAGTTTTCATGCAGCTCTGGCTGTGTCGGACCAGAAGGTTCTGATCAGCGGAGGCTGCAATGCCAAGGGAGCCCTGCAGGATGCGTTTGTCTTCCACCTAGGTGAGTGACTCTTCCTCCCAGTTTCCATAGCTGAAGGTGACTATTGAGCTGCAGGGGTGTTTCTGAACACCTGTTCTCGTCCATTTGTTTCATCCCTTGCACTAGGAATGGGTTTGACAGTAATGATAGCTGCTTTCTACTTCAGATACTCTTTCATGGAGCACGGTGATCCACCATGACCTCTGTTCTGTGCCCCGAGCTGGCCACACATTGCTTGACCTGACTCCTGCCCATCTGATGGATGTGGACAAGGAGAACAAAGAGGAGCGTAATCTGCATGCGGTGTTGGTCTTTGGGGGCTCCAACTGTGCCGGGACCTTTTACAACAGCACAGTCAAGATCCAGCTGGACCTAGGATAATGCACAATACTCAGAATGAGCCTGGAACAGCAAGGGCTCTTCAGCAGCCTGAATACAGAAATGGATGGCAATAAATGAGTCCAAGCACTGTGGCAGTCCAAGTATCTATATGTAGGTGAATGCTACCTTGGCAGAAGAGATCATGGGTTTGTAAAGTCTTTCTGAAGGCTGTGGGTATTGCTGCTTTAGGGCAGCTGATATACAGCATCAGACTGGCACAGATTTCCTCCCTTTTCCCTGGCTTGGTACCTTGGCTTGGCTGCCAAAACATTCAGTGGGATCTGAGCTGAGCCTGCATGGGAACACAGTCACAGGCTTCTGGGTTTCCTTTCTTGCCCTACAGGTTTCTGGATGGAATTCCTGGGGTGCTTTCAGCTTCAAAGGTGACTCAGATGTTGGGTTTCATTTGGGATGAGTGGAATGAGATTTATTCCTGCTGCTTGGAAGGTCCTCACAGTGAAAGTACAGCCATGATTCTGGTTTGGAGGGAATCTGGGGTGGGATTCCCTTGGGAAACAGTCTGCAGCTGAGGACTAGGAAAACACCTAGAGGGGTGCCTGAGGATGGGGGAAAAAAAAAGAGAACGCCGTCATGTTCAGCATATGGGAGTGAGCTGGTTGTGCCTTGCTGACTATGGCACAACCAACTAGCTTTGCTCTAGTCAGACCTTTATTATAAATTCTACAAGACTGCTGTTAAACATAAGGAAGAGGTACAAATCAGCTGTCCCAGGTAGTAATTCTCTTGTCATTGCAAGGGGTGGCAAAATTGCTGACTGTTGGCTCCTGTAAGACCTATGGGACCCAACAAGGATCGGGATTAAGCTGTCTTCTGTCAGAGACCAGCTCTTGCTGGTTATACTCATGGCAGTAATGATTGTACCATAGCTCTGAGGCAGCTGCAAGGACATGCAGGCCTGCCAGGTTAGTAGTGCACTGTGTACACTGGTTCCCTGATGCCCTTTCTGTAGGTGGTAGAAAGAAGAAACCCAACTGTGGGGAGTCTGGAATGGGCTCAATACCTCACAGTTGTTTGTGGCCACATTCCCCAACCCAAAGCCATACAAAGGGGGCTTCTGATACTTATGGATGCTTCTGCTTTAATCTGCTTCATGGAGATACATCGGATAGGAAGAAAACCCAACATAGCCAGAAGTAGCTGCAAGCTTTCTAGCACAGGTATAGCTCCTGTAAGTCATCCAGGCTACTTCCAGGTCCTCCGTCCTTCTTTCCATCCAATTGAAAATGAGACAATAGTACCAGGGCTTCCTGCTGGCACTGAAGTCCTGCTCAAGATGCAGCTGTTGTCCTCTTTGACACTCCAACTTACTTGATTTAATGAGTAGAAGGGCTTCAAGCTCGCAGCTCTGCAGGAGTATCTGGCTGCCGGGATGGGTGGCTTAGTTTGAATGCTTCTAACTCCAGAAGAGCTTTGTTTATTCTGGTTATCGTGGGATATGGACCCATATCCACTTTGAATCTGTAACAGGAAAAAGAATTTGTGAGGTACTCTTGAGTAAGACAGCCAGTGCAGCAGTAAGCAGAAGGGTAGAGCCATGTGCTGTGCCTGCCCAGTATGGGAGAATCTCACAGGCTGGGGCACTTTTGCATTAAGAGAAAAAATTCATCTTCGTAGGCTTGAAAACAAATGCTAGAGGAAAGGTTAGTTAGTTCTTCTGTCTTCACTAGGCTTTTACATAGTGTGCAGCACAGGGTAAGAAGGCACTATGCTTTTCCTGGGAATCGTGCAGCCACTACTTGCATAGGTTTAAGGCTTTCAACAAATATAGTCAGATTAATATTTTCTCCCTGTGTGCAGTGTAAATACAGGGCAAACAGAGAGAGGATGTGGAGTGCGGGCAACCTTAGCTTTTCTAAGGACACAGAGCAGGCTTCCTTCGGGGACCTCTGAGATCCTAGCTCCTTAATTCCAAGAGCTTTGAAAAGAGACAGTATTTATGATACAGGAAAATTCATGCAGAGAAAAATCCATAACTGAATAGGGCAGGCAGGAGGGATGCTTTCCTAACAGGCACAAGGAGCAGCAGAAGGTAAGCTCTGACAGCCCAGCACAAGGAGTAGGTATCCTTGAAGAGCACCTAAAGTTTAGCCTTAATTACCTTTCAGCATTGAAAACTTGAGGCACCAAGCAGAGATCAGCCATGGAAACCTGCAAATGTAGTGAAGAAAAAGGTGTCTGAGTAATTCAGAACCTGTCCCATCACGCTTCACTGTCGTGGCAGGCTTTGACAGCAGGGTAGAAATTATTTTACCAGCCAGTACAGAGGAGTTGTCACAACAATCCCATTCTTTAATCCAGCACAATTAATACGACAACAGAACAAGGAAAGGACTTCATAGGCGTCACTAACAGAAGCAGCCATCAGCCTTAGGGAGCTCCACCGTGACCTCAAGGATACAGTGCTTCTATGGCAACTGCTTCTGAGCAAACAAGCCTGCTGGCAAGCTGCACAGGGAGGCGATGGAGGGAGGGGAAAAAATGAGTAAATTTTGCTTGTTTGCATTGCAGGAATATCAAGCAGCTCCTGCCAATGTCAAGACCTGATATGCGATAGGGCTTTTGCACATAGGCTCAGGGACTTGCAATCTGAGAAGAAGACTCAAGGACAATACAGCTGTCTGCTTATCTGCATGGAGGCAGCTGTCCCCACCCCGCTCCCCAGGTCACAAAGCTCTGGGTGCCTTTAAGAGCACACATTATTCTCCAAGATCTCATAACCAGCCTTTGCCCACCAAGGACTCCAGTTCCATAAGGCTCCTCCTACTAGACAATCCTCTGCATCACAGGATATTGCAGGAGCCTTCCTTTTTGTCAGGCTTTTATAGGAAAGATCTGATTGTCCTCCAAACAGGACTGCTAAATGGAAGAGGCCTAAGTGGCCTCTGGCTTGGTAAGGGTCAGAACAGCTTGTGTGTGAGCTCTCTGAAATCTGTCCACGTTAACACTGGACAAACAGAGCAGAAAAATACAATACAATCTGGTTAAAGGTTACACAGAGCAAAGAACTGAACCTGTGTTTCTTGAGCCAAGTTTTTCCCCTACTTTGAATTCCAAATCTCTTAAAGACAAAATATATAAAATCTGTTTCCGCAGCCAGATCCTAGATACAGCTGCAGAGTCTGGCTATCAGCAGGTTACAGGCAGGGACAAGTAAACATCTCTGTAACTATTTGCAAGTCAGTAGTGGCTTAAGTAGGATCCATGCAGCCTTTTTGCTTATTTTGAAGGCACCACATGTAACTCCTGGCACAGGATGGGGTTCTGCTGTGTCTCAACAACTGATTTCCTTTCCTATTTTATGGAATATACTGGGGTTTTCAGTTCTCTAATGCTACACAACGCTCTCTCAGATACTTACTTCATCCCCCACGCAGTAGCGTCCAGCAGTGTGCTGCAGAGTCTGCTCCAGTGCTGCCAAGAGAGGTAGTACGCTGGAGTCAGGCATTGGAAACTCACTTGAAAGGGACACCAAAGACCTTTTAGATTGGGAATTATGAACAAGTGCATTTTGACCCTGAGAAAAAGGAGCAATTTGGGACAGAACCTAGAAGGAACAGAAGTCTTACAGTAGTATAGTTATGGGGGTCTTTAGGGTCCTTCACCATTTGGGACCCAGGGTGATTTCAGCTGCTTCAGGCAATGCACCTGAAATAGTAAGAGGACAATGTACAGATATGTGAGTGAGGAGGGGAAAAATACAAAGGTTTGGTCAGTTTGTGTCTGTCCAGAAGTGAAGATGGGCCTGCTATTCCAGCACATGGGGGAAAGGGTTTTGAGGAAATGAAAAGCACCCTGTTTCTCACAGGGAGGTAAAGAAATACTCTGTTACTTGTTAGATCCTGTGGGAGTTTGCCATCTGTCTTTATCTGCCAGATATCTTTTGTCTGGTTACAAAAGCGTATAAATATAGATTGATAGAACTTTAATGCAAAAGGCAGTAGTTTGGGATCAGCTGGGTGGAAAGGAAGAGTGCTGTCAGCCCTTATGCTTCAGGGTGAATCAACTGCTGTGGTGTACAGGATGGCCCCAGGCTTCCCCTCTTCCATGCGCAGCAGTGGAAGCGCCCCGTGGACAGCATCTTTCCTCAAGACCCTGGAGACCTAGCAGTTCTGGACAAGGGACTCTGGGCAGGAAGAGCACTGTCTCTGCCTGCAGGGCAGGACCCCAGCACACCAGCCTAGGGAGATCTGTTGTTCTCCTTGAAGAGGAAAATAGGACCCCAGTGGTGCAGCATTTTGAAAGGTCAGCCGAAGTACTGATCATTTTGGATGTGGGACGCACCTTGAAAGCCAGATGAGATGCAGTTCTGAGCCCATTCTGTTTTTTTCTCCCCCATTTGTTTCAGGACACTCAGGTTCTGCAAAGGCAAGCAATCTCCAGGTTAGATTGACTGCTGCTGGCTGGAACTTGCCCACTGTCTCACCCAGTGGAGGGGAGGCGAGATGAGGAGTTGCCAAGCCTGAACCTCCAGCCTGAGTTCAGCCAGCTGGGTCAGCCCTGACCTCACCCTCACCGAATCACATACCCTGCTGTATCTCTCCCTTGGGACTGTCCTTCTATAACTGCTGCCAGGGTATTTCTTTGCCTCTACCCTATTGGTTGTTCAGTTGTCTTCTTCCTAAAACACCCTAGGCCCAGCAGTGAAACCATATGGGTTCAGCTGTTTCTGTAAAAAAACCTTGGTGTGCTATAGGTTTTTCTTTGTAAGAAATACTGTGGTGTTGTCATTAGCAGATCAGGCAGAGGCTAACACACAGTCTTAAGGTCTGCCGCTCTATTGGCTTGCATCAGTTTAAAGAGACTGAGCTTTTCAGAGATACAGACTCCTGGAAATCCATCCTAGTTTTCTCATTTGCATGGATATGACAAGGCAATACCTGGAGTGGCTGAATGCCAGAGACAATGAGATCAGCGATCATTCTGACTTGGGCTCTCTTCTTTGGATCTTGGGGCAGGAGCCTGGGGTTAGGACGGGTGTCTTCTAGGTAATGAATTATGGCTAGCTGTAATGAACAAAGAGGTAAGGGGAGGTTATTGGAGAGCCAAGGAAAAGTTCACATCCTGAACACTTGGGAAAGGGGAGCTAATCCAAGAGCATACAACAGCTTTTGAATGAAGTTTGTTACCAATCCAACCAACAGAATATCCCCTTCAATATCTGCTTGGGACATTGTTGTCATTGAGCCCAGCTGTAATTTCAGGCAAACCCTGGCACAGCCTTCTAAGTCAGATGACAAACTGCTCAGTGAAAGGTGGAGTTACCACCCAAAGCTGAATTGTGCTTAAATCCTTGAGAGCAGTTTCACGGCAGAGATTATAAACTATTTCTGCCCTCAAGTGAGATTGTTTATCACAAATGCCGTCTCTTTTCCAATGCACAGATGAGAGCTCTGGGGGAAAAGATGGGGCAAAGCCATCCCCTCCAGACTGGGCAGCAGGCTGCAGTGAATGGTTAACAGGGATGTTAACCTGGTAACTCACCGACTGAGAAAGGGTGATGCCATCAATTTTCAAGGCTGGGACTTGCTGCATTGGATTCATTGCCTTGAATTCAGCAGAAAACTGTGGAAACAAACCTGAGATTACTGCAACAATAAATTATTCTTCCTTGTTTTCTTCCCCTAGAACCGAGTTACCAAATTATTATTTTTTTTTGGCTTTTCCCTCTACCTCAGTACTAATATTTGCAGTAAGTTATGCTATACTATAAGCCTACAGCAAGCTCACACTGGGGCTCAGGAATCACTGCATCCAGGGCCAGACTGCCTTACCTGTTGATAAACCATCACTACAAAGCCTGCGATGGATGGTACTGCAGCAGTGTCGTTATTACTGTTCTAGTTCTCCAACTCCGTCTTAGCTCATACTGGCACATCAAGCCGGTGGTAGTACTAGGTGCACAATTCCCTGCTACGGTCCCCTGAATAAGTTCTCAGTGCAGATCTCTTCTGGTAACCCACCCCTTTGACAGGCCCTTTGCAGACCCTTGCTATATCATTTAGCATCTTTTGGACACATGTCCCCTGCCACGCACTATGGTGCTAATTGTATGAGGTCAAGTTTGTGCTTAAATTGCAGTGCAGCTTCCCTAAAGTCTGTGTACCAGATATGTTCGGTTATATCATGCTAAGCAGGAGCAAAAGATCTTCAGCCTTATGAAATTCAGTCGCAGATGTTTAAGAGAGGAGAAAAACCTTTAGTCTCCTGCAGTCATTTTGTCCCTGTCTTGCATGCCAAGGAACAGTGCTGAAAGCGGAGTCGTGAGGAATTCAGTGACTTTGCCTTTGAACTTTCTAGTGCTAATCCTAATTCTCCGAATTATCCCCAAATTCATTACCCCTGGAGAGAGCAACGGTAGCTGTATCCTTACCTGCTGCCCGCCATCCTTCAGGAGGTTCACTGGCACCACGTCATAGGAAATCCCTTTGAGAGCCAATGCTAGGGAGAGCAGAGTGTACAGCTTCAGACAGGCACACTGAGACCAGTTTCATTGGTAATGGGCTCAGGGAAATGTTACCATCTCCATTTGAAAAAAGGAATGGCTTTAAAACCAGAAAAGACCCTATCCCTCAAGAAAGGCAGCCTGAGTCCGCTGAGAAGATAGCGTTCTGGCAAATGAAGGACGAAAGCACTAAAGATCAGTCCTGGCAACACCACTGCATTATTCAAAATAAGGGGGACCTGGGCTCAACTGCAAATCCTTGCTTAAGACTGTCTCAGTCCAAGTAGGGACCATTCCCAGCCCTGCTTAGCTCTCCAGGCCTGGGCAAAGCAGAGCCTGAGGCAGTATCAGCATGAAAACGGAGTGTAGAGCGCTTCTAGATAATGCGGAAGAGCCATCTGCATCGTGTTAACTTTACAAAAGGAGTAATTCCTTCTAACTAGCTGCAGGCTGAGTGAAGCCCTCCTGTCTATTCCTCTCCCTTGCACCTGCTCCAGGTAGGCTGTGCTGTTCCCTTTCCTCCCATTGCAGAGAAGGGCAGGGAAATGCCTCACTGTTCCAGAATCATGTTTGCTGATCTCTCTCTTAATGAGTCACTGATTAATTTGGTTAGTGAAAGGGAGGATACTGCAACACTGGTTCTTACCGATTCTCACTCTCCAAGAGCAGGAACTTCGGAAATAGCTGTAAAGTATCGTCTGAGAAGAGAAAGACAAATAAAGTGGTCATATGGTGGGAATCTTACAGCACCAGAGTACTGTAAGGAGAACAATGCATGAACAGAAGGCACTTCAGGAACTGTTAAGACAGGGCAGAGCAAGGTTTGGGGGAGAGAGGGCTCCTTTCTGAAAGTGACTGTTCCTGGTTTGGGTATACAGGTGGTGTCACTGTCTTTCATGCTAGTCCTCTGAATATTTAGCTGCAGCTGATGTTTCCAGCGATGCACAAGTGACCTTAAGATTATCCCCTGCAAAGCTTTCCTCTTTGTCCCTATTGGATGTTGCTAACTTTTACCCCATCTTGGATTTTTTAAGCAAATTCCCCACTGATTACGCCAAGCACCTGCATTGGCTATTTGTGTGGTATGAAATGGCTTTTTCAGGCACGCAGAGCCGGGCCAGGCCTCTTTCCAAATGAGAAGAGCTACTGCTGTTCCACATGAATGCCAAGAGGGCAGACAGCTCTTCTTTACCTGAACTCCAGCACCGAGGCAGCTTTCACAGACCCTTCCACCCCGTCCAAGCTCTCACCTTTTCAGATGCCATGGTCAGTGTTTGGAATCTGCTCCAGGAAAGAAAGACAACCTCTTCACTTTCCCTTTTAACTCAGCTGGGATGGGGGAAGGCTTCTCTCCTAAAGCCAATAAGAAAAGGACTATGCCCCCAGATTTGTGCCCAGGGCATGAAAACCAGCCAGTCAGATTCAATCCTGAGCAACCGTGCACGTGTGCGGTGCTGCAGCCCCAGCGCCGATATCAGAACCATTAACCAGCTTTGAGGTTGGAAGCACGTTTAGGAACCATCCTTATTTCCCTAGCTTTTTGTCCAGAAATAAATTAAGATAGCTAGAGAGCCTGTCAGGCTCTCAGCGCTTGCCAATGCAGAAAGATAGCCCTGGGGAACGAAGCAAGGAAACTGAAGCCATGTGCAGAATTTGTGTTTCACTAGGGAAACACTGCCCGCTCCCCAAACAGGGGCTGCCTTTGCGGGGAGGTCCCTCAGGGTACCCCATAGCCCTCGTCCCGCCAGTATCAGCTGGTGCGGAGGGTTTTCTACGTTGCACGCCTGGGAGAGGCTGCTACTCTGCTCCCAGGACAAGTTTGTGCAAAATACGAAGCTTGGGGGTTTTTTGTATGTTACGTTCTTTTGTTCCCACAGAGGAAATTGGTATTCACGCATGTCTCTAAATAAACCCGTACTTTTGTCTCTCCTTACTTCCATAGATCCCATGGCATGCCAGGGGTCTCTCTGTGTCTCCACTCTCCCAAAACACATAGAAATTACACCAGAGGCTGACAATATGGTAGAAAAAAGCAGGGATTTGCTCACTGACACACAATCTGTCAACAGAAAACCAGAGAGACCCCGAGGATCTCTGTGCTCTAGTCCTCTTTGTAAACTCAATGCTTCTCTTACTTTACTTCTCACTTTAAATGAGGTATGCATTTGGTTAAATTGCTCTAGTCAAAGTTTACTGGAGAAATGGTTTCTAAGCAAGGAGGGAAGTGATGGCAGTATTGCCAACACTTTTGTAGACAAAGTATTTACTGATTTTCTTAAATTCTCTGCTTGTGGAATCAGGGCATTAGAAATCTCAGCTATGCTTTTTTTTTTCAAATGCCTAGCCCGCTGGGTTGCAGGCAAAGTAACAGAAACTATGACTTCAAAAGGGCACATAGAGCATTCATAACATACTATTTTTACTTGTTTTTTTTTTTTTTTCCAGGGACCTTGCTGTTGATTTTTTGGCTCAGAAATTCTTGTCCTTCACCACATCTGTTTTGGACTCTGGCCTCTCAGCTGGCAGTGACATTTCTCCTGATCCTCTCTACAGTTCTTTGTTGTTTTTGCAGCCTGCACTATCATTTGTAATAAATTGCGCTAAGCTAATTGCTTCGCTCTATAATTTCAAGGCCCCAGGGGATTTTACCAAAAGGAGAGTGGAAAACAACCCATCCCTCAGCTGGGAACTGTCTCCAGAGACTGGGGCCTGGAGTGATCTCTTAAGTTCAGGCTGTTTTGCTCCCAGCGTCAGGGAAGATCACAGGCAAAACAATCAGCTAAGTAAAGACCGGAGACAGCAGGGATGTTTTGTCCTCAGTGGACAGGTCCCAGAATGACATTGTATCTAGTTTTCCTAGGACTAACAGCTGAACATGGGCCAGGGGAGTAGCTGGGAAGCACTGCCTCCATTTACAGCCCCGCAGGGTACAATCCCCATGAGCTGCAGGTTGGACTGGTTGGAGCTGCGAGGATAGCAGGAGGACAAAATTTGCTTCATGTCTACTGAGATTTCAGGTTTGGTTCAGTTGTCATTGCTAGCGTCGGTGGTGCACTGAGGAAAGTTTGGGCTTAAATCCCAATCTAGAGTAAAAATCCGGGAAACACATTTCACTGTTTAGGAAGATGGAAGACACATCCCAAACTTTGTGTGTTGAGCCCTGAGGTATCCAAGCCCGTCCGCTTCAGTATGGTCTCCTCTGGATACCACCTCCTTCCAGGCTATATTCAGGAGGCACTTGGAAAGGCAAAGTCTTGTCCCTGCTTTCCGGAGACCCATCGCTCCAAACAGCCTGCACGCACAGACTGACGCGGAGCAGCCGCCCGTGTGGGACATGAGAGAGAAACCTGCTCCTCGGAGGCTCGCAGAGGTGAAACCGTGGTGTCTGAAAGGCACCGCTTGTATTCTGCTGGCTTGAAACGTAAAGGTATAAGCAGAAGGCGCAGGTTTGCTCCTAAATGCTCAGTATCTCTGCAGCAGGTATTGGTGTTAACAGCTCACATGGACAACACCACCACTGCTTTGAAAGGCGTTCGTTTTATTTAGCATGGGGGCAAATTCCTTGTTCTCCACTGAGACGGAGACGTGGGTGCAGGCCGGGGCAGACGAAATCGGTACGAGGCGCCGTGCCCGGGGCTGCAGCCTTCTCGGTAACCACCGTCCGGGCCTTCTCGCGGAGCCCGGGGCGCCAGAAGCTGATTTAGGCCGCGATCCCAGCCAGCTGCCGAGGCGGGCGGCGAAGCCCGCGCCATCACCGCTCGCTCCCTCCAGCTCTGGCACGGCCATCACCCCCCGCTCCCCTCCCGCCCGGCGGGGACGCTCTGCGGGGAGAGCGGGGATCCAAGCCCCGCGTACCTTGGCCGCGGCAGAGCTCATCCCGCGCCGCGAACCTCCGCGGGAGCTGCGGTGTCACAGCTCCGTCCCGGTCTCGGTCGTCCCCTCCTCTCAGGGCCGGCCGGCCGCCGCCCCGGCAGGACTGCATCTCCCAGCGTGCCCCGCGCCCCGCCCGCCCCGGCCTCCGCCTCCCAGGATGCGCCGCGCCCGCCTCAGCGGTGGAGCCCCGCGGATGCCGGTGGCGGGGGGCGGCCAGGCCGAGCCGGGCCAGCGGGAATCCCGCCGCCTGCCGGGGGGGTCGGTCCGCTCCGCCACCCTTCCGGCTCGCCCGGCGGCGCTGGCCCTCGTCACCTTCCTCAGCTTCGCCTCCCGCTTCCACCGCCTGCCGGAGCCGCCGCACGTCTGGTAGGGGCCGGGGGCAGGCCTGTGCCCTGGGGGCGGCGGGCCCGGCCCGAGCCCCTGGTTGTGGGTGGGAGTCCGCCTCCTCCCAGGAGGACCCTGCCGTTGTCCCCGAGGAGCGCGCCCGAACTCCCCGCCTGCGGCCCGTTCTCAGTCACCCGCCCGCCCCTGCCTTGCCCGGCTGGGAGGGATCCGTGTGTGTCCCAGGCAGGATCTAGGATGGGATCCTGGCGGTGAGGGACACGGGGAAGCGGTGCGCTCTCTGCCCAGCTCCCGCCCCTGCTCTCACTGCGGCTCTCAGAACGTGTTGCAGAGCAGGGAGGCATTTTTTAAGGATCTGTGGGTTGCAGGCTCACTTTTTAGCATCTCTTAAGCCCAACCTGGAATCAGAAGGGCAGGCTATAGACTTTGGAGTGTTAATGTCAAACTCTTTGAAAAGGACCATGCTTAGAATGGCTGAAGCACTCTCCATGATTACCCAGCGCGTTTAATGCATTGTCTCATACAGAATGTATGGCACTAACCCTCTACATGATGAAAAGCATGAGTAAAGAGACCTACATAGATTTTTTTTTTACTGTCTTCATCAGTACAGCTGGTTGTTTAGTGGTTTGGTTATTTTATTTTTTTTTTTCCAGTTGGGATGAAACTCATTTTGGGAAGATGGGAAGTTACTACATAAATCGGACCTTCTTCTTTGATGTCCACCCCCCTTTGGGGAAGGTAAACTGCTCTTCTGTTAAGCGTTTTAGAATACATGGGAGTGGGACAACAAAAGTCTTCCCCATCCTTCTGGCTGAAGGATGTGATGGACACCAACACCTTTCCTAACTGTTGTTACCATCGTGGTAATTTTTGTTCTCTACCCAGAGCCTCAGCTAGCATCTTTTTTTATTTATGAAAATGCTTTGAATATGTGAAAGGAAAACAGTATTGCATCTTGGGTACTTGAAAGGCTCGACATTAAAAAATGAACATGGCACTTACATGTTTTGGAGGAGATGTTTAATAAAAGACTACAGTTTAAAGGAACCAAGCAGTTCCTGATAGTAAATAAGACTCCTACCACAAAGGACCCTGAAAGCCTTCACATGCTATTCTGTAATCACAGAACTTGTACTAGCAACTGTGTGCAGTGTCAATGAAGACACTGCCTCAGAAAGATTATCTTCCTTTCAGGCTGAGTTCCCTTAAACTATGGGAAGAGGGAGCTATGGGAGAATCTACAGAGACAGAATTCTCTCTGCTAAGTCTCACACCTGTTATTTCTCTTGAGCTTGCAGTTGTCCTTATAGTCAGCAGCCAAAGTCCTTTTGATCACTTCTGATTTTGCCTCTAGACAAAGGGCAATATGTATGCATATCAATTCTGTACATAAACTCTTGTTTGGATTATATATCTGAATTTAGTAGTTATCCTCTGGATCAGACTTAGCTTCTATAAAAATCTTACTTGCTGCTGGCTTGGATACAGATGCTGCTTTCTCCAATGTGATTTCCCTGACCTGTTTTTTCACCTTTCCTCTTCAGATGCTGATTGGACTTGCTGGCTACCTTAGTGGATATGATGGTACGTTTCCTTTCCAAAAGCCAGGGGACAGATATGAGCAGCACAACTACGTGGGAATGAGAGGGGTAAGGCGCTACAGGCTAGTATCAAGCTGGCTGGCGCTCCCATGCTTTTCACTATACAGTGTTATGTCATAAGAACAGCTCTCCCGGATCAGATCAGAGGTCCGTTTAGCCTTGCGCCTTGTCTTTAAGCTCCTTAGAAAAGTGTTATTGGTTGTATTGCAGATAAGTCTTAATATCTGGCTGTGAGAGGCCAGGTGAGAAAGTAGGGTGATTATTGAGGCCAACCCTTGCTGCTAATTAGTGGGACTACACTCATGAGTGGGACAGATACTTTGCCTGTTCTGCAAAGGGAACATTGCTGAGCTTGGGCTCCTGCTCACTCCATTGTGCCTGGCTGCTCTGGTGGAGAGCCAAGGATGTCAAAAAGCCAGGATCATTCCCTGCCACTTGCAGTTTGCTACCACCAGTGACAGTGAGCTGATGGAGCGGGGGCAGGGGCGGAATTACTATTCAGAGTAGTATTCTATCTGAAACCCTGTCTGTACTGCTCTCCAGGAAGACCAAGAGCCATAAAACTGACAGCAGATAACACGAGCCAAAAAAAACCCCAACAGTGCCCAATTGCTAGTACCTAGAAAGAAGGGTAAAAACTGGGAAGGTGTATTTTCTTGGTTTACTTTTCAGGCCTCCAGCAATTTGTGGGTCTAGATTTCCCTAAGCCAAAGGTGGGAGAAGTGCTAGAACCAGCATTGAAGAGAACAAATCTTGTTGTGATGCTGCTTTGTTTTATTTTGATTTCTGTTCTTCTTCCAACTATCCTCAGTCTCATTTATGTAGGGGAGGTGATACTGATCTGCTAAAGATGTAAGGTACAGGTACATTTTGTTCTTGGGTTTCGTATTCTGATATCTTGTTAAAAGAAGTTGAGTACAGTGGATGTGTAGCGCACCTGCTTGACATATCTTTTTATGAATATCTGACGTAGTCTAGCAAGAGAATGACCGTCTGTTGTTACTGACACCTCTAGAGACAGAACAGAGTAAGCAGCTGTCCTTCTCTGAACAGTATCTTTGCTCATTTGGCTTTTGTCTGATGTTCTTAGTGAGTCAGTTCAGCTACTGCGACACCTCCTGTTGTTGGTATGTGGATGTGGGTGCATGTTCACCGTGGGGAGCGTTATAACTTCTCCCGTGATCTTTTCCTGCAGTTCTGTGCATTCCTTGGCTCCTGCCTGGTTCCCTTTGCCTACCTCACAGTATTGGAACTGTCAAAGTCACTGCCAGCAGCCTTACTCACAGCTTTCATCCTTATTTTTGGTAGGTATTCCTGCTACAGCAAAATTGAGCAGTTTAATTGTTCAGAGAATTTAATTTCTGTATTAGCGTGTGTTACCTAGCCAGGGGATATTTGGGTTAATGAGAGAGATTCCCAAAAAACAAAGTAATTCTGCTTTATATATATGAGGCTTTTTAATTAGTGGTCCCCTAGAGAATTTTACAGTCTTGTTTAGTTGATAGGTACTTCTGTTATAACCATGACTGCAGTGTTGGACTACATTTCACCTCAATTTTAAAAATTTTTCTAAGATGGATGGTCAGGAATGATTTTGCTCACTAGTGAAATATTGATGTCTCCCATATCAATTACAGAGGTGTTTAACAGCCCACTGCATTACTGTGGAGGAGCTCACAGTAAGAAATTAATAAAGTTCCTTGTTGAATTGAGCCAAGTGGAGAAATTAACATTGCAAATGAAGTTACCCAAATTGAGGTTTTGTGAGGACACATAGATATTGAGGCATGGAGACTTAAAATATCCAAGTCATGTTAATTTTTTATAGGTAACACCTGAAAGATGACTTCTCCCGTAGCATCCTCTGGCACCATGCTGCTGCCTTAGTAGGTAGATCATTGCTGTCTGTAACGCCCTCCATCTGAGTATCTCAGCAGCACCTCCCAAATGGTGTTTCACAGATACTGTTGTAATGCCTGGTTTTTGTGAGTTTTTTTTTTTCATTTGGTACGCAAGTGGAAGTTGAAATGTTCTGATCTGCTCTTGTTTCTAAAATTTTCCTTGTTCCCTTTGTCTTGACTACACTGAGGAAACTGGCTTCCTGCAATTTTAGATACACTTTGGAACCGCAAGCCTTTTTGACACTGTTGTGTGACTGTTTGCAGATACAGGCTGTATTACTTTGTCGCAATATATTCTGCTGGACCCCATTCTGATGTTCTTCCTCATGGGAGCTGTTCTGAGTATGGTGAAATGTAACAGCTGTGCGGATAGGTAAGATAAAGATGATGATATTGTTAAACTATAGATACTCAACTTCCACACAGATAAAGTACTAGAACATATCTACCACTTGGTAGTTTGGGTGAATGGCTGAGATCAGATTGTTTCAGGAAATTTGTAGATGAAAATGGCTCATGGTAGGGGAGAGAAAATTTTATTATAAGGATTTGTGAAACTAGGGAGAAAGTATCGTGGCTGGCGTAAACCAGGAGAGAGACTTAAATAGATTGTTTTAGCATGAAAGGAAATTTCAGCAGAAATAGTGTTTATGGGACTGCAGATCTTGACAATGAAGGTTACGGCTTTTTAAAACTTGACAAGCAAGCAAGCTAGTATGGGCTGTTGTAGGTCAGAGGAGGAGGAATGAAGGGTGGTTGGAGCCTGTTCAAGGCTTTGCTCCTTAATGGCAAAAATATTAATTTGTTATCTCGAACCAGTCACTTTGGCTGGAGAAACACAGCTTATCTGTGACTTTGATCATGTAAGCACTTATAAAATCCTGGTAATTGAGGTAAATAGTGTAATTTGTTGGGTTTAGAGAAATTGGTACCAAAAATTTGAGAGAAATGTGGCCAAGGTGTTACTGAATAAAGCAGTTAAGTTGCTCAGGGTATTTGCTGTAGACCCTTCCAGAGGGGGATGGTGATTTATAGGCGTTTGAATATTCTCATCTACAGCGCACACCCCAGGCAATGCACGCGCTAAGTTATAGGGCAGTATTTGATCAGCCAAAATTAAAATTAAAAGCCAGCTCTAGCTATTGTGTTGCTTAGTGGGTCACAGGGATTTTGTCTAGCCAAAATACAAGCGTCAAGGCATCAGGAGTCAGTCAGAAAAGGGGTTTTAGTTCTGCTATCATCTTTTCTCGTCTTTTCTCTGTGGTTCAATTTTAGTTTAGTTTGTAATTTTTTTGCTTTTTGCTGCAGCTTTTGTTTGTGCCTTGGGTAGGTATTTTCCACTATGGCCTTTCTGCTTTATGAAAAGTAGCTGCTAATTGTCCGTTCTCCCCCATGTCGTTAGCATTCTGAGAGATGTAAGTTTGCATTTTATGGGGCAAAAGTCTGGTTTCTATCTTCAGACCTTCCATGTGTGGGACTTTCTTCGCACTAGTATTTCAGCTTATACCTGGTGTCTATGTTCCCTTCCTTAAAAGGAAGACCTATGGCTGCCCATGCTTAAGTGTTGGGACCTCTTGCATCAGGGTTATCCTTGAATCATTCGAAAATTAATGAAAACAATTACATTTGTATTCCTCATTGGCTCCTGAGAAGATGATGGAATGTAAGGTGGAATGGAATGTAATTTTGTGGGGTAGCCGATTTGCTCTTTGTTTTCCAGATCGCAGATACCCATTCAAGTAGCCATCGTTTATACACTGACCTGTTCCATCTGTCCTGCAGGCCGTTTTCTGCCTCGTGGTGGTTCTGGCTGAGTCTGACTGGCGTGAACCTTGCTGGAGCAATGGGGGTAAAGTTTGTTGGCCTTTTTGTCGTCCTCTTGGTTGGCCTGAACACAATCTATGACCTATGGGACTTGCTGGGGGACCTCAGCTTGTCACTGGTGAGTGTCAAAAACTTTTCTTTACATTAAGGGTTTCTTTGTTTCGTTTTGCTTTCTTTTGCTGTTGTAATTCTCCTAGTTATTGTCAACCGTGGAACTAGCTGAACAGTGATACTCTGTTTGTAGCAAACAGGGGCATCTGAGGTGGATGATGATGATTAAAGGTGAAGGTTATAATGGAAAAACTATTGCCATATGTTTAAAAAAAACCCATATGTGTCAGCGGGATATAATGTCATAAGAGCAGAGCAAAAAGGTTGTTGCTTTTTCTTGAGAGAAACTATTACCTTTCCAGTTGGATGAATTTTATTTCCGTCTAGGTTAAAAATGCTCATTGGGGATGGCCGTACAATGGCCCAAAACAAGATGTTGTCCAACACTGTTACATGACCTTCTGAGGAGTATGAGCTACCTGGCAGACAGGCATGTCTTGCAGCACCCAGTTTGCATAAGCAGCGCAAGCTCAGGCTCTCTTTGTGAGAGTAGGGGGGCGCAGGCCGCATAGCAGTAGCATGCTATAGTCCATCATGAGTCATGGGCATGCTCTGCAACTTGGAGTCTCTGTAGCGAGTCCTGAGGGCGACAACCTGCTCAATTTTGCACATGTTTTGTTCTTACAGGCTCTAAGAAATTTGCTAGTGTGTTTAGGTGGCCTGTTTTAATATGTTGCCTTTTATATTTGGGGCCTGTGAAATCTAATATTTGGAGAAATACCTTGTTGTACCCTTTGCTGTGTTGCAACCAGCGGGAAAATAAATTCTTCAAGCGCATCTTTTAAAAGGTGTTTAGTTCTCCTCTTGTCTCAGCCTCTTCTGAAGCTTGAAAATTCTATATCTTTCATTTACTGTTTTTGTCCTGTTTGTCTCAAAAACAGTGGGGGCTTGGGGGGACTTTTTCCATTCCTGCTGTGTGATTTGTTTTCTCTGATTAATGTGAATCAATATGGGCTGCAAAGATGCAATGTTCCAGCTCCAGAGAAACACTTCTTGAGCAAAGTCAGTTAATTGCATTTGAAATGGAACAAATCCATCATGTCTAAGCTTTCTGCCAGTAGACAGCTGCACAGTGATTTCATTTGAGCTGCTGGCAGCAAAGGCAGCAAGCCCCTGAGTGTTAGAATATGTAAAGAAATTTACTCCAGAAGGTAGATGCTTTCTGAATAACTAACTATTTGGCAACCTTGGTGTTTGAGAAGAGGGGGAAAAAAAAAAAAACACAAGTGAGGATTAAACCCGTGAATAACTTATCTCTGCATTTGTTAGGAAACTAATCATGATTTCTAGAATTCTCAGCTTATCTTGGTCCACTGTTCTGGTTTGCTCGATGCTGTCCTTCATGTACATTTTCTTTTTTGACTTTGCATTGAAGTCTGTAGTTAAAAGAAAACCTTTTCACAAAGACTGAGGCATCTTGTGGTCATTCTGAGTAGGGAACTGGAGATTAGTTCATATGCCTCTCTGCTGCATAAATTTGATTATGTACCATCAATCAGCATTTTTCCCAGTGCCCAGTGGTGTTCTGCTCAAGTACTTGAGCTGAGCAACTGTTTCCTTTGTTGCCTTCAGTAAGTTCTTAGTTTTGTAACGTGTTCATCTCTTTTTCCATTACTTCTGAAATCTTTGGATCTGTTATTAAGGGATGAAGGATGATTAGCTTAATGATTTTATGATAAGTACCACATAAAAAAATATGCAAGATGGCAAGTACATCTGCCTTCGTCTGCTTTGAAGTTAGGTATGGACATTTAGCAAACAATTTTTGCTATTTAAGGTGTTTTCTTCTCCCACAGCTGTTTATTACCCACCCTGTATTTTAGATTACTTGCTCTGCTACCAGCAGTGTCAGTAGGACGTGAATATGTAATTGCATTTTGGGTGTCTGTGTACAAACCACCTTTCGAAGGGTTTTAAATAAAATGCTCTGCTCTTGTGCTGAGGCAGCTAGAAACACCGGTTTTGCTGCTGACTTTTTTGTAACTTCTGGCTGAGGAGCAGAAACAGAAGTTGGAGTGTGAGAGCATCCTTGCTAAGTGAGCTGGTTTCTGTGAATGCAACATATCTAGGTCCCCAAGAAGTCCTTATTGCAGTCATATTTGCATAGGGAAACTTGTTGGGAGAATTGTATCTAGTAACTTGTGCCCTCATGTCTTCATTTTCCCTTTTGCTTAGCTTTGACAGTTACTATTCTGGAAGACATCTCCTTGCTGTGATTTTGTGTCAAGATGTGTACCACTGATAAACGAGTTATGGTCCTTGCTTTCAAAGTATTGTCAATTGCAGCTGCCCAACCTTCTTTGCCAAAGTTAGGTACGCCCAAGATTTTTGAAAGTTAAACCCTCCTATTGCCTGTTTTTGTCTTCCTCCCAAGACCCTGAAATTTCAAGGTACCCTGGGTCCAGCTTTTGGAGATGCACAACAAGGTCTGCCTAAGCTTTTATTGCTCCCTAGGCCTTTTTGAGGTAATTTTGCGCCCTGCTGGGCTTGCTTGCGTGGTAGGCTTCTGCTGTAGGACCACTGCTCAGAGTCCTGTGAGGTAAAGAGTGGAGATATTCCTGCAGCTGCACTGTTTGATCCAGGTTGTGTTTGTTACAGGTCATGTTTGGGAAGCATTTACTGGCTCGTGTACTCTGCCTCATCCTGCTCCCGCTTGTACTCTACATGGCTATGTTTGCTGTTCATTTTACAGTATTAAATAAAAGGTATTTCATAATGTTTTCTCCAGAAAGAGTAATTTGTTTTTGCTTTGAATTAAAGGCTATTGATTATGAATTGCTTCATTTTCAGTGTCAGAAGCGCAGTCACAAGCTGTGTCTTTGTTAATTCCCTTCCCAGACTCCTACATTGTTTTTAGAAAAAGGCTCTGGCCAAGCTGGCAGTGAAACTGAGTTTGAGCTTAAGACTTTCTGAAATGCCAAGCAAGTATCTTAACCAAACTCTCTGTCTCGGTTTTTTTCCCCTCCTCTCTTTCCTGGACCTGAAAATGTCTCAACTCCATTCTTTTTATTTTTGTTTTTGTAATTAAAAAAGACAAAAAAGACATTGCATTCCTGAAAAATGTTTTGGCTGTGATTAAAAAAAAAGAAAAAAAAAAAAAAAAGTCTGAATGCACCCTGAGGGAGGACTCTTCCCTGAATGCCTGCAACCAAGGGACGCTTTTGATGTGGAAAGAGCACAACAACTAGCAAAATGGCCAAGTAATGTTTTTCCATATGCCAGCATGAAGAGATGAGGTGAATAAGCATTTCATCAGAAAAAAAGACTGTAAAATTAAATCTGTTATTTTTCAGTTTAAGCCAACTGGTCTTGCCACTACCCTCTTAGCAGAAATGACACTTAAAGAGGCACAGAGAGAGGCTTTGTTATATTTAACCTGGCAGTGGGTCAATGTATTTGCCATAAGAACACCTCCAAAGGTAGTTGATGGTGCTTTGTGCAGTGTCAGTGCCTATATTTTTGTGACCTCAAGTCCTTGCAGCTCTGGACAATTTTCTGCAAGACTGTTTGCTATGATTCACAACATTAGAGGTGTGTGCATCTAGGGGAACTGCAGTCATTCTTCTCCTGATGCCATGTCTGGTTTTATCTTTTTCCTTTTGTAAAAACAATTTGGTAATGCATGATAGAGCTTTGTATGCCTGTTTTGCCGGACTTTGAAATGTCCCATTCTTTGTTCTCTTTTCTAGTGGTCCTGGGGATGGTTTCTTCAGTTCAGCATTTCAGTCCCAGCTGATTGGGAACAATCTTCATAATGTCTCCGTTCCAGAGTGTGAGTGTCCAAAGGAATAAACCACTCTGAGTGTTGTCAATGTTTATGGGGGTTTAAATAAAAACAGCATCTCCTGTGAGTCAGTGCAGGACAGTGCAGATTATGCCTTCGTGGTCAGATCCATGTTCTTCCTCTGTGCAGATATATTGACAGAAAAGAAGGCTGAAAATAACACCATGTTTAGTGCAAGGTCACTAGCTGTTTCATCATATTCCTTCTAGAGGGAGAGATGCCATTTTGAGGGATTTGACAGTTTTGTGTACATTCATCTTTGTATTTTTTGTCCTTTATGTTGCTTGAGACAACAAAAAGAGATTTACCCTGTTCACCTTAGGTTTGTAGGTGGTCAAATGCAGGATTTGTTTCCAAAATATTTGTAAATGAAAACTATCAACTTCGTTGTGACACAGCATGCCCCCGATTCAGCTGTATTGTATTCAGGCATGCATATGAATTTAGGGGAAAGATGGCTCTGTGGTCGTTCAGGTTGGCTAGGCACTACCGAGGCTTTAATGTGATTTAGCTTTTCGATTACATCAGCTTTTCTCTGGCTGTTCCCTGCTCCAGAGCTGCTAACTGGGGTAAAGCATCAAGTCCATTCTCCAAGACTGTGTTCTCCCACTTGTGTTGGGAGGCTATGAAGGAAGGTGTCTGAAGCCAGGGTGTCAGCTCCCCTATCTGATAGCTGAGCTTGTCTCCCTTCCCTCTTGCATTGCTGTAGGGGTTGGGTGATGGAGTGCTTCAAAGTAGTCACATGATTTTCAAACTTGATCATGTTTTAATTTGACCATATAGTCTTATGGAAAGCTATCTCAAACATCTCATTATTGAAATTACACACAAAGGAACTAGTACTTCTGTTTATGTTAAAAGTAGGTGGGACAATTTTAAGTGTTTCAGACAAATGTTATGTAACAATTTTACTGAATCGTGGTTGGGGATGGAAGATAAGCTTGCAATGAGCTGTGTGTAGTAATGTGTCAAGCAGGAATTGAGCTTTCATCTGAACAATGCAAGAGAATGCATGGCTAATTGGAGCACTGCAGACTAGCTGGGGGAAATATTTGTAGGAGAGCTGCCTTATGCCTTTTTTCCACCTTCCTTCCCTTGTAGACTTGGCTTACGGGTCTGTGGTCACAATGAAGAACCTTCGGATGGCAGGGGGATACCTTCACTCCCACTGGCACCTCTACCCGGAGGGCGTGGGGGCTCGCCAGCAGCAGGTTAGTGTACAGCAGTAGTAGTGCCTCTGATTACAACCATCGACTCGCTTCCATTGCACTTAGCATTAGGTGCTGTTGTGACAGGAGCTGTGTATTTACTCAACATCTGTTACCCTCTCAGTGCCACAGCTGTGCACTTGGCGTGGAAGTCTGAGTAAAAAGGATGCTTGAAGAGGGCAGAGAGTTGACTTACAGTAACAAGGCTTCACTCTAATAGCAAGACCACGCTCCGTGGATGGAGGCCAAGAGGACTTAAAAATAATTTTCCATAGTAAAGTACTGTTATTACCTCAAGGAAGGCTGTAGAACTTATGTTTAAAACAAATACATTACTTTATCTTATAGGTTTCATTGCTGTGTTTTAAAAGCAACAGAATAGGGCTGCTGTGTGTTGTTTTCACTCCTGCCACTGGCCTCTGTGACCTTACAGGAATTACTCTCCCTTTGTACCTTGCTTTCCTCATCTGTCACCAAAGAATTTCTAAGATTTTGCTCATTAAATTAGATATCTGTACATTCGTAAGCTAGCCATAATTAAACTGTCTGAACTCCCTAAGGGTTTTTGATTAAATGATTAAGCAATAAGTAAAAATCAGAAATCATGTAACTATCGCTAATTAAGTAGTACAAAAATTAAGTGAATTTCTTATTTTTGTCATCATCAAGCTTCACAAATCTTTTCAGCTTCTGCAGTTTTCCCAAGATGTATTTTGCAGTTTGCATGTTAGCGTCTAAAAATGGTTCTGAGCTCCTTCAAAGAAAGTTGCCAGAGAAAAATAAGTGCTTGTTTTTAACTCCCTTCAGTCTGTGTGGTGAGGAAGAAGTTTTCAGAAATGAAAACTTGTCTCAATCTTCTTTTCCTGCTTTTATTCCCAACCACAACTTCTAATACTCTCATGTGACATTGTTGATTACCGTAGATGGAAATGTCACACCAAAACTGTCTCAAGGATAGGCAAAATTCAAGTACACAGCATGCTTTATGACACTAAAAGCAGGGAAAGGGGATTTGGAGAGGACACTGATGGGAGTTTCCTTGAGGGTAAGTGGGAAAGGATGGAGATTCCCTCCCTGTGCTCCCTGCTCTGGAGTTAGGATGAGTGTAGGGGGATGGGACAGTTTGAGGGCTGTGGAGAAGGGAAAGGAATTTAGAACTTGGAGGAGGTTTAGGGAGGAAAAGATGGAGGCAGTGATCTCTCTGCCTCCTTTCCCTTCCTCTCCTGATTATATACCTAAAGGTACAAGGTTCCACCTCCAGCTCTCCATTTTTCCCCACCCTCAGACACTTCTGTAAGTTCTGCCTCTCACCCACCCTCCGGGCCATCTGTTTCCACCTGAGTGGGAGGCACAGATCTGGGACCAGTCTAGGGTGCCACAGAGCAGGGCTTGCTGCTGCTGGAAGAGGAGAGTAAACAGAGTGGGTACAGTTTCTCATGCTGTTTGGGAAGGTTGCCCTCACAGCAGCACCCTGGGGCCAGGTGGTCTCCCCTGCCCATGGTAGGGGGGAGGTAGGAGCAGTTACACTGTATGAGTCTGAGCAGGCCGGTAAGGATTAGCTGGGTAGCATGTGCAGCTTTAACAGTGGATCCCTGAATCCTTCTTAACTTGCCTGGATCTTTTGGCAGAAGCGTTATGGTTGTCACAGGCAGCCTGTTGTCTTAAATCTCTACTGGTGATGACTGTACGTAAAGCCATCTCCTGGTTCTGGTACTGGTCAGGGATTATTCAAAAAGTTCAGGTTTGGATATCCTGTTGTAGAAGGAGCCTCTGAAGTAGGGTGAGAGGAGGTTGAGCCATATGGTTGGAGGCTGTTACTCATGATGCATGTGAACTGTCATTAAGTGTAGTGCTTCTGAGTGTACGGGCTGTATGCTGAATAAAAGGTGTCATCTGGGTTAAGGAGTGGCCAGCAGCTGACTTTGCAGGGGGTGCTAACGTAAAAGCCATCCCAGGGTTTCTATGTTATTGGTGCATTCATTTGGGACTTCGATTTGCTGGTGAATGTGTGTCTGCTATCACCAGCTTTTCTCTTGCTTGGTAAAATAATTTATCCTGTGCTTTCAGGTCACTGCCTACTTACATAAAGATTTGAATAACCTGTGGATTATAAAGAAACATGATTCGGATACAGGTAACAAATACCAGTAAAATGCCTTTTATAACTTCTGCTTCAGATTTTCGCTTAAATATTCCCTCCAGGGCAAAGCATCCTTCCTGTGTATGAAGGGAGGAGGAAGAACAAGGGGAATCTGTTTGTGTCTCCTGTGTTTTTGTTTTTTCTCTAGATTGTACAGCTGATGTAAATAAGCTTTTCTCAGCTGAAGGTTGCATTGACAACTTTTCAGCTGGGTTAGGGCTGCAAATAACAGAGAGGAACCTAATCTGAACTCAGTATTTTGTGGAATTTATTACTGTGGCTATGGGTGTGGGGGGAGTTGGGTCCTGGTACGTCCTGATACATTGTGCTCATGTGACTTGCATGGATGTTTGCTTGTGACAAGATAGAGTACTGGATGTGAAGGTCTATGGTTTGTACATACATCTGTTGTTTTAGAATATCATATAGTGTAGCTGAGGCATGTTTGGCAGTTTCCTTTCTTCACCTGCAGCATGTGTATATAAAAATTAACAAGAGCTGTCTAAACAACAAAAAAATTCGAATAACCTAGATACAACAAAATTATGATCAGTTTTTCAAGAGTCATTTTACAGTTCATGAAATAAAAAAAAAAAAAAGTAGTTTTGGTGTTCAGTTAGCCTGACCAGGCGTCCCCCTTATTTAAGGGCAGCATGTGCTGCTTGGGGCCACGTTCTTTGGCGTAGCCCTCAGGGCTGGTCTTTAATCTCGAGCAGTGGTTTACCACCAGGCTTAGAGTCGACACAGATTAGTTTGCCGTGTGTTGTCTGCTTGAGGCATGAGCATTCCCAAGAAACTAAGACCCTGATATGTTTGTCAGTGCATTGATATGATTAGTTTGCCTTCCTTCAGCAGATCTGTCAGACCCCTCGAGCCGTGTGGAGTTCGTGAGGCATGGAGATATTATTCGTCTGGAACATAAAGAGTAAGGATGATTTCTGGCATTCCAAGAGATGGCATGATTGAATAGAATTGCTGGGAGATTTGTCCTGCTGGAGACCATGTTTTTAGGCCAGCACAAGTGGGCTGTGTGATATAGGCTGTATATCTGTGTTTCCAGTGTGGAGTTTGTGGAGTTTTTCTTCATTAGAAATACGTACCTAAGCAGCAGAGGGATTCGTTCGTCTGTGTGAGGTGGAATATTAAGGGTAACTCCTCTGCAAAGAAGCAATTTCAAAACCCTCATTCTGTTGCTTGTCCCCACTCTAGGACAATTTTTCTAGGCAAATTGTGTGGCTTTTTTGTCAGCGTACTGCAAGTCTCCTGTTCCTATATGCATAGGCAGTATCCACCTACTGAAGTTCTCAACAGCACTGAGATCACACAGCAGTGAAACACCTAATGAAAATGTTGGCTGGTGCCATCCCTCTTTGTATGGAATACCTGAGAGGGAGCAGGGGAACCCTAGTGACTTGATATTTAATCTTCATCTAAGCCTAATGTCACTGTGCCACAATGCTCAGTGCTGTCACAGCTTTGATTTCTTAACAGAAGCTCTAAACTTGTGAGCCTGGAAATCGTGTCATATTGCGTTCGATACTGCATGTTCACAAATCATTGCTGAGGTTTCCAAAATTATTTTAACGTTTAAAAAAAAAAAGCCTTGAATTTTGGGGTTTACTATCAAATGTGTGATAATGAAGGTGATAAAATCTTGATTAGGCAGTGCTGGTTAGGTCTTGATTAGGTCTCTGGAATGGGGGGGTGAAACTGTGGTGTTGCGGGAAAGGTCCGGCAGATGGCTCCCGTCTCCTTGCGAAGGAACCACATCCAGTGTGGGCAGAGGGTTTCTGTGCAGACCAGGCCGGGCTAGATGCAGCTGTATTGTTGGCGGGGTGGTTCATTGTCTGATTTACTATTAAGGACTGACCAGGATATGGCCAGGTTTTTCTGGTTGCCCCAGCTAGCAGTCCCTGCTAGGGTGGGAGGCTGCTTGTCTGCGCTGTCTACAGCTGGTGCTAATGGGGGCCACAGATCCTGCCCTCAGTAAATCCGTGCCTGGCTAAATGGTACAATCTTTCCCCTCAAAAGCAAAATTGATAACCAAGAGAGGTCGGGGCCTTGCTTTGCTTCTTGCAAGAGCAGGACTGTTGGTCCCACCATTAAAAAACAAAACCAACAATCTCTTTCCCACTTGGAGGTGGTGGATTGTAGCTTGAGGGTCAGATTTATTCACAATGTCCTCCTTTCCCAGCAGCTGCCCAGCGTGGCATAAGCTCTGAGTTGCATGGTAAGACACGGCAGTTTCTGTGGCCCCCGTCACTGTTAAGGCTGCATCCTGCCCTGCCCTTGGCTGGAATTGAGCGATCAAAGCGCTGGCAACTCTCTGAATGGGTCAGACCAAAGTTGTTATCACAAATTGACTGAGACATAAAATCAAAGCAAGGTTTGACTTTTAATTTCATTTCAGAACTTCTAGAAATCTTCACAGTCACCAGCATAAGGCTCCCCTGACAAGGAAGCATTTTCAGGTCACTGGCTATGGAATAGTAAGTGAATGGCAAGATAAAACAAAAGCTCCTTCTTTTGGGCAGAGTTCATACCATGCCAAGGGGATCTATTCTTGCTTTTTTAGTTTGTTAGCCAAGGTGATGGGTGTGCATCTACCATAGTGGAGGAAAAATTGATTTAGTATGAAATAGACCTTAAATATGAGATAATCTATTTAATGTGAACACAAACAAGAAAATAACTTAAGCTTTTACTGCCAGTCTAGCTTTGGCAGCGTTCAATTCCAGAAATGCCAAACTGAGCAACCTGGAAGTTGCTCTGACAAGTATTATTTTATGTATTTGGCCTTGTCACATAGACAAGTGCCTTTTTTTGACAGAATGATGACAGAATTTTGAATCACTAAAACGAAATCTGCTTTGAGGGCTGAATTTCCAAATGCAAGGGGCTGTTGCCTGAACCCTTTTTGTGAAGCATCCAAGTTATCCCCATTTAAAATGTAACTCTGAGCCACAGTCAAGTATGAATTGGAAGCAAAAAAAAAAATTAAGGTTGGCAAGATAAACGTGTATTTGTGAGTAGTTGTTCGTGTCTAGAATCATCTCTTCCTGATGGGGAATCTCTTCTGTGAAGTCTGTGTGAGGGTAGCCCGGGCTCCTTTGTTTAGCTTTGCCACCATTAGAATTTCAGAAGTTCGTATTTGCAGTGCTTCAATCTTGTATATCTTCTAGTTGGATTGGTATGTTTTCTTTTTTTGTGTGTTTTGGTTTTGGTTTTTTCCTCCTATGGTATGTTTGCATGATAGAATGGAACAGGAGACTCCAATGATTTCTGGCGGATTGAAGTGGTGGGCAGAAAGTCTGGAAAGCTCATCAAAGTTCTACGGAGTCAGGTCCGGCTAACCCATGTGGCTACAGGGTGTATATTGGGCTCTTCTGGAAAGACTCTGCCAAAATGGTAAATAGCTTTTAATCCTCCTCCACCCCGGCAAGGCCTTGAGCTAATGCGTTCCTTTGCTCAATGGTACTTTTAAACTAAGCAATAACCACGTTTCCTCCATTTCTTTATCTTTAAAAGAATAAAAAAGTAACTAGCTGGTACTAAAGGTATAGCCAGAGGGGGAGATCTGGGTTAGGGTTATGCAGTCTGTTACAGTGAAGGTATACAGCTCTGAAAAATAATATCCCTTACTAGGAGTTTGAAGAGTGGCATGGCGTAGATCTTGTCATCTGGTAAGTCCAGGAGGGGATGACAGATGTGTTCTTCAAGCCCATTTTATCCTCGAGATTCTCAAAAATTGCTAGAAACTGGAGCAGTTCGTGCTGTTCCATACCGTAATCCTGCAAATTTCTTTTTATTGATATTACTTCTGTGCTTGGAAGACCTTCTGCCATTTTTACACACAGCATCTGAAGCATGTGCAACAGTACCAAGCTGCTATTAGCAGGGGTTGTGATTTAATATGTCCTTGGATTACATATCTCATCATTAAAATGAGGTATATGCAGAGACATCCAGACTAATGCGAAGCAAGCTGCTGTTTCTGCAAAGCCGTACTGTGTGGGATGCGAACATGGATCCTGAAGCAGCAGGCTGTGCGGTCATGTTGCTTCTGTTTCCAGAGCAGCCACCGGTACTGCTAGCTTAAGTTTCCCTTCACTGTGTTATGTTAAAAAGGGCTTCTAATGAATCCTGTGGATGCTGAATCATAGTGAGCGCAGGCACATACCTCTGGTGATTGCCTGGTCAGGAATGCAAGCGCCATTTAGACTTAGAAATGTGATTAAAATATTCAGTAGAATTTTGATCTTGGCTGCCTTGCAAATCTGGTTTGGTTTCTACATGGTTCTTAGAGCATGTACGAGCGTGTAAGAATGCAGCTGCTGGGGCTGGGTGGTATGGTAGGTGTTGTGGGGAAGTATAGGGCTAAATGGGGGAAAAATCAGCCATGAACTGGAAATATCGAGTGATCTTTTGCAGGGTGGTGGCTAACTGTTCTGTTTTTCCTCAGGGGTTGGGAACAAGTGGAAGTCACCTGCACACCATACCTGAAGGAGACTCCCAATTCCCTCTGGAACTTTGAAGATCACATTAACCCTAGGTGTAAGTCATTTATTTCTTTTCCCTTTGAGAGTGCATCTTGGCTTGCTGGAAGGGATGAGCTATCAGGTGGCAAGAACTGGTGTTCAGTGTTTGGAATTTGTGTGTTCTTTCCCACCCAAAGCACAAACTTGCTGAACTTGGGCCAGTTGTTCAGAGATGCGTAGCCTTTTGCT
This sequence comes from Chroicocephalus ridibundus, assembly GCF_963924245.1. Classification (NCBI taxonomy): domain Eukaryota; kingdom Metazoa; phylum Chordata; class Aves; order Charadriiformes; family Laridae; genus Chroicocephalus; species Chroicocephalus ridibundus. The sequence continues at coordinate 28,085,843 of NC_086287.1, forward strand.
ACTTCACTGTTTGTACAGTAAGCTGGTGATAATGCTTCAAGTGTAGTGATAGTATAAAAACTTTTTTAAGGATTTTGAGAGCTTCGTGGGTAACAAAAGTATGAAATTTTATAGGCACCACAGTACAAGGTGTAATTTTTAACATCATTGGTTTAATTGGGAATTATTGTCATCAGTATGGGTATATCATATATACTTTAATGATTTTCTTAAAAAGCTAGGATTCACCCTGTTCTGGTGTATTTTTCCTTCTCTTACCAGGGGCATGCTAAATAATGACTTTGCAGTACCATCAAGAAATGAATAGAAGTGTGACAGAGAACTAAGTTTGCCAATAATGACAGATGGCCCTTGCAGCCTCATCCAGGAGTTAGATAGGTGTCACAGCCTCTTTTGGCCTGAATGATTCGATACAATTTTCATCCCATGAATTGCAGATAACTTGGGCTGAGTTCTGAGTTATTAAAAAACCTAGTGTTCTTCATCCTTTCAGATCGACTGTATGCAAACCAAAGGAGAGGAATCCTGGGCTGTTGGCTCGGTAGAATTTCCTCTTCTGTTGTAATGCATTTTACATTCCCGCGCTCATGGCTCACAGATAACCAGCAGCCTATGAACAATATGTCTCTATTTTCAGCTAGAAATACAAATCTGTTTATTTTATGGACTTTTATCTATTTCTCTTGCTCCTGGAAGAACGGAGAAATCTAGGAGTACATCACTTGTGAAATTCACTGGGGGATACTTTTGACTGCAAGACTCTGTGTTTAGAATATGAATGAATTGCATATGGAATTAAAAGAGGTGCTAGAAGCAGATTGTTACAGGAGGAGGGAGATTAGTTTATTATGAAAGAGGCAAATAAAAGTAAACCATATAGATTTCTAATCTATTTTTCTCTCTTTTTCTAAAGTGCCCAATATCAGCCTGGATGTTTTGAAGCCCTCTTTTGCAGAAATTCTGCTAGAATCCCACATGGTTATGATCCGGGTAGGATATCATTAATTCTAGATTATAATTTTCTTCTTTCTTTCTCTTGCATCAAAAAGAAATAGCATTTTCTGAGGTATCTGGGTGGTGGCTGCAAGCTAGGGCAGAATTTACATGCCCCAGCAACCTAATTGAATTTATACTTAGAAAAAGGGGTGGTCTTGCAGCTAAATCTTCCAGAGGTTTTGGGAGCTTTGGGCTTGATGCCTGGATCTGCTGCTGGTGTCATCTAGCTACAGCCTAATTATGTAATCCCTCTGCAGCTGAAATTCAGTTCTGTAAAGGAGAGTTAGAAATTTTCCCTACCCTACTGGAAGGTTTTAAGGTTAAATTAATACTTGTGAGGCATGAGTATATTACTATGGTCAGAGTCAGGAAAAGCAGCTAAACAAAAAGGAGAACGACAAGCGTTTGGATTGAAAATGGAAAACTACTTTTTTAAAAGTTCATCAAGGTGCTGTGTTTTCTGCTTTCTTTTTCCCGATTTATCCCTGAATTAAAAAAAACCAAACAAACAACAAAACAGAGCTGGATTTAATATTTCCCAAGTGGACTACTCTTGCAGTCGTTCTTTGTTCTTTGTGCTCTTGGCCACAGCCCTTCTGCTCCCAGCTCCTCAATCCTTTGTCTGAAGAATAAGAAGTTACTATTTTGAGAGAGGAGTCTAAGGTTTTATTTGCTACTGTTTGTAAAGCTCTTCCCAGATTCTTAAAAGAAAGACGGTAGTCAAGCAAATCGTTATTAATGCTAAGCATTTCCATGGCAACCAGTGATAATGTTGTCTCAGGTAAGGAAGCACCTGCATAAGTTTCCATGGAAATAATCTTTCTGCGGTTTTTATTTCACAGTGGAGGGAAACCTGTTGAAGTAGTCTCTTAATGAGCACAGGTCTTGCTTATGCAACGTGGGTCCTCAGTGACAGAAAAGCTGGAGAAGAGAAGTGAGAGAATACTGCCTCTAATGGTACCTAAAGGACATTTTCACTTGCACAGTAATATTAAAACATTAATTGTCCTCACTGTGGCCGTTTCCAGACGATGACGTTTTTATGTAGTCAGAAAACAGCCTATACTCAGGAAGAGTATTCATGTATGTTTGCTTACCCAGACATTTCTGGGCAGGCTTTGCAGCATAACTGCCTGTCCATTTAAATTTTATCTTGACTTCTCTGTAGGGAAACAGTGGCCTCAAACCAAAGGACAATGAAGTTACATCCAAACCTTGGCACTGGCCCATCAACTACCAGGTATATTGATCAATCCACCTTCCTTTCTGTTTTCAAGGGCTTTTGCTGTGCTTCTTGAAGCATAGCACCTCTTAATTGCATTGAAAATGTTGTTGGTTTTATTTTGTAGCACCTAAGCTTCATGGATGAGACTTTGTCTCACCTTCGACACTGCAAAATACAAACTGGATTGATGCAAGCCCATTTTACTCTCTTCTGGTCTGTTTCCTCAGGGCCTGCGTTTTTCTGGTGTCAATGAGACTGATTACCGGGTTTATTTGCTGGGAAACCCGGTAAGTTGGAGTGGGAGGTTCCAAGCCAGTGTCTTTAGCAAATTTTAGCTTACTCTTGATTCGGCCAGTGACAATGATTCTCTTCTTTCTCCTGCTTGTGGACTGTCTCTCCTGTTGTACTCTTATGCTTGCATGTAGCTTTTCATTTCCTCTCACATGCACGTTCCTTTGTCTATCCTAAAGTCCCAAATCTTTCTTTTTTTCCTATGTAGGTGATTTGGTGGCTAAATCTGGTCACTATTGGTTTATATCTTCTGATAGCAGTTTCCACTGCAGTGACCCTGAAGAGAGGTGTCCAGCTGACATCTGAACTCAAAGGTGAGGTCAGTCTTCCTATCCCTCCTGCACGATAGAATCCCTGTTATAACATCCTTGGTTTCCTGATACGGGAAAGCTCATCCTGGGACTCATCTATTAAAAAAAATAATCTTTTTTTTATATTGTATTAAAACCCTGGCAGTTGAATAAAATACACGCAAGGCAGCTGTATGTACAAAACACTAAGCTATATAGCGCTTTGAAAGTGTAGCACTGAACAATGTGACTGTTAACAAAGGGTTCCATAGTAAACATCATCACTTTTGTGAATAAATCTCACATTTTGCATGGCACACCATTCCTGATGAGTTGCCAAATTTCTTAAGCCTGCAAAACTTGATTGGAAATCCTCAAGTCAGCAGGGACCCTGGGACACCTACTTAGCCAAAGAGAAGAGCTCTGGAGGTGACTCACAGGCAGGAGATGTGATCAGCGGCTCCTCAAAAGTCTTACCACTCTTTTGCTGGAGAGTACAGAGCTGGACTGGGTATAAGCTGGCATCTTAAGGTGATTTAAAGATATGAATCTCAGTAGGCTTTTGCTGCCTTGTTTTCTTGCAGGAAACAAGCTCTTGGATTAGTCCGTAGCTCACATGCCAGCTCTGCTCTGCAGGTGGTCACCCTGCCTGGCATTGGAGTTGCATAAGAACTGCTCAAGAGTCAAGATGTTGGCCGCAGTTGCTGTCAATTACATGATTACTGCAGTTCAGAAATAACCAACTGCATATCTGTTGGAAAGACTATATTTGATCTGGACATAACAGCGGGAGAAGGTGGTAAAACGTATGTCAGGAAAACCCTCCTGATGCAGAGATCTACTGGTCCCATGATTTTTAGTTTGTTCTGCTTTGCAGGCTTCCAAGGTGTTTTTTCTAGTAAAGACACTGACCCCACATAGGTTACTGATAATAGGCTTCCTTTTCACAAATGCCTTTTGTGGGCACCTTAAAAGTGTGTGGATGGTAGGAGTTTGTGTGCCAAGGGTGGAAAACTACTGAACTTAGGTTATCGTACAATGTCCACAAGGAAGAGAATGGGAGCTTCGTATCTCAAAAAGTTTAATAGTGACCAGGACAGATCTTCAGCAAAAATACTGCAAGGGACTACTCTATCGGCTGTAGAGGAGACAGATCAGTTGGATCAGTGCCCTGCTCTCAGGCTCTGCGTGTGCTCTGTACTACTGTAGCATGCACCGTGTTTTGAAATGAGGAACGTTTCCTGATCTTTATGAAAGTAAATGGCAAATGCAAGGGATGCAATGATCCTTTATTATGTCCAATGCCAAGGCTGCAGAGCTTTTCACAAACCCTAATAGGTCATACTTTGACCATTCCAGTTTGCATCAATGGTTGCTTTGTTTTGTAGATCTCTTTGTGGGACGTGAATTCTGAAACGTGATGTGAAACTATTCCATTACACAATAAATTATTGGCTAAGCTGCATGCAGACACCAGAGCTCTCAGTCCCTTCCACAGGCTCTGGAAGCTAGGCAACATTTCTTTCCAGGAAAGGCTGGCAAAGTCATCATCTTGATGGCTTGTAGTCTCATTGCAGAGAGAATAAAAAAAAATCAGAAATTGGAATGACGTAATTAGTCTGATGTACGTCCTCAGAAACTGCAAGTTCACTCTTAACACAGGGCATGGTCAACCTCCTGCCAGTCCCTTGAGACTTACGCCTTTGTGTATCTTTTCTGGTAACTGTTCTCATGAAGAGCGTTTGTATGTTTATAAAGAATGCAGCTAGGATGTTGTAGAGGCTTGGAGCGATTTCAGACAAGTACATGACTTCCTGCAAAGATCATTCCCATTGAGTTTACTTACTCTGATAAGGCTTGCAAATAGGAACTGTAGTTGAGTTTTTCTCTGCTGAAGTGTGTTTATTTGTGTTCCAGAATTGTCCAGAGTTGTGCTACGTGGTGGAGGACAGATCACGCTGGGCTGGCTTCTTCATTACCTCCCTTTTTTTATGATGGGACGTGTTCTCTACTTTCACCACTACTTTCCTGCCATGCTTTTTTCCAGCATGCTGACAGGTAAAATACTAGAGTCTGGGAGAAGAGAATTCTGTTAAATGGAATGTTTTCAGACCAAAAAGTATATATTTTTTTAAATGGGTTTTCTGGTTGCTTGTACAAAGTACTTGAAAACATTGACTAATTCAAAATGTTTTTCACAAAGCACGTTGCAGTGCCAGATTGTCTTTTTTTTGTTTGTTTGTTTGTTTTGTTACCCCCCTAAAGAGGCAGTCATGTCTAGTGCTTAGGGCATTTAAATTTAGAGAGATGATTCCTGTTCTCTGCTGTGTCACTGTTCTTACACATGCTTTTCTACAAGTTCCCTTTGTTCGCTGCCCCCACTTTTTCTGTCATGTCTGTTCATAGTTCAGTCTTGGTAGTTTTTCCTGTGGTTTTGTAACAACTTAGCATGCTGGGACCCATATCTCTTTTGCATTTATTCAAATGGAAAGGTAGGAAAAAAGAATGTTCTGCCGATACAAGCCAATCCCTATAGTTCTGAAGGTTACCAAGGTAAATTAATTTAAAAATTGACAAGGTTTTCTGGTATTAACCAGAAATTTGTCAGCCCGCTCTATGGCTGAACATAGCAGCTCTGTTCTTTGGCCTCTGCGTTGCTCCTGACTTCTACCTCTTCCTTCTCCTAGGAATCACCTGGGACACACTACTGAAGTTCTGCGCTGGGTTCTTGTCACCCAGCACTACAGCTAGAAAAGTATATGGAGGGGGCTTCGTGGCACTGGTTCTGCTCATCACGTACAGGTAAGTGCTGAAAGCTGAACTTTCCTGAATGTGTGACAATCACTGTCTCAGTGGAAACCTGTTAATTATCCATGGCCTTTGTCTCTGCCTCTCTTCTCTGTTGAACTTGTCAGACCTCATCAAGCCCAATTCTAAACCTTCAAAATTTGATTAGATCAAATTTTAGATTAAATGCATCTGTGTCCCAGCAATACATTATACAACATTAAAACATCGTCCCATTGCAGGGAATCTTTCTTGTATCCCAACACTCAATGTGAACACTCTGTTTTCCTCCAGACCCGCAGCTCAGTGGTTTCTGATTGTAGTCCCCGTGTCAGATGGTGACACATCCCTCAAACACAGGCAAATTCTTCATTGCTGTAGGCTTTCTCAGCTGGCTTTTCTCCAAAGAGAAAAGCTTGCTAAGAGAAAATGCCACCTATGCTAAAACTGTGTACTATGTATATATTGTCTTCAGCAGAGATTAAAAGGTCCCCAGTGGATCTTAGACCAGCACAAAACCAAAAGTCCCATAGGACATCTGTATGGACTAATCTGCTGCAATGTTTTTGAGATGGAAAACTGTTCAGTCCCTGATGGGCATTTGGTTTCTTTCCACAGCTTCTACCTCTTCCATCCTCTGTCCTATGGGATGATAGGACCCATGGCCTCTGACCCTAGCAGCCCCATGGCAGGGCTCCGGTGGATGGACTCCTGGGAGTTCTAGAGCCAGCAAAGGGAACCTGGGAACAGTGGATGAGAAGCATGAGATCTGCTGCGTGTCAGGCTGATTCTGGTGCTTTGGAAACATGTAACTGTAAAATGCCCTCTCTGGACAACTCTGGGTATAGTAGCCCTGTTGCTTTGACGTTTGTTTGCACTGCCTGCATTGGAAGATGCAGAGGATGACCATGATAAGGTCCTCTTAAAAAGACTCATGTCCTGAATCCTTAGGTTGTATTCCTGGACAACTGTCTGCTTAAATCTCAATTCTTTTGAGCAATATATATCAGTCAAACAGCAGTGGCATTCCAGCAGTCAGATCAGTACCAGTTGGAGGCTGTGTGTATGCCTGTTTGTGTGTGTGTGTCTTCCTTCTGGGAATCTAAGTAGCATTGCAGTTTGAGTGCCAGACGGTGTCTGAGACATTAGGAGTTTTATCATGATTAACAAGCTTTCTTATGGCAAGGTTTTTTGAAAGCTTCATGTAAGTATCTGGGGACCTCCATTCTGTCCTGTCCTGGCTGTCTGTGGTTTTTTGTTCTGACCCTGGATTTTTAGAATTTGACTGAAAGGGGTCTGCTTGAAATCTCCTGAGCCACTGTGCCTTGCCTGTCTCCCAGGCCCTCTGCAGACAGAGGAGAGTGAGATTTTTTTTTTTATCCCTGTACACTGTCTTGCTTTCTGGTCACCTTTAATCATTTATAACAATCACCTAGCAGGCCTGTGTTCAGAGCCAGACTGTTTCAGCTCAGCACTTTGCAGCTTTTTTGCAGTTCTGTCTGGAACTGCTAAGGATATTACAGTGGAAATAGCAGGCAATTTATCTTCTGCCCAGTATGCTGTGAAGACTGGTTTTTTGTGGGTGTACTAGAGACTGAAATGATAGCTTGGGAATTTTACAGAGAGCTGTCATTCATGTTTTGAAACCAGCTATTCCAGTGCCGGTATCTGTGCTTTTAAGGGGAAGGCTTCATCTTAATGGGGCATCTGCAAAATTGGCTGTCAGTGCCACAGTGTCTACGCACTGTATTCCAGCAAGTTCCCTCTCATAGATGGCTGACCGTCAAATTACTGTGTTGAAGAAAATGTGAGGCCAGGCAAAAATTCTTTGTCTGCTAAGTGTCAAGAGCATTGGGTGTTGAATCCACCCCTTCCAAGAAAGCAGAAAACTATTTATCAGGTGCCTTTCTCCTAAGTTAGGTCTATTTTTGTAAATGTTCCTTTCTTTCCATCTCCTACTCTTCATCCAACTTCAATTTCTTGTCACAGTTCAAGGTTGCTACCTTGTAGCATCCAACATGAATGGCAGTTAGACCCCAGCTGTGTTCCTGTCTCAAGAAGTAATATTTGCAAAACTCTTTTGTGTACGTTTCAAGAAACTCAAGCCTTTTATTTCAGAATTCTTGCTCTGCTTCTCAGCCTTGCATCAAAATTACAGGTACAGGGAGAGCAGCAGCAAAGTATGTCGCATCTTTAAATACTAATTGTGCATTCGTTTCTCTTACCAAGCCTTGAATTCTAATGTATTTCCTATGACACAGAAGGGCTGTGTTAACATAGTTGTTCTGTGTGGGGCACTGAGACTCCAGTCAGACTTGCCTTCATTCCTCTTTAATAGAGATCCATAGCATTGTTCAGTAAGGCAGCTGCTTGCTATTGTAAGGCTCTGGCTTGGTGTGTCACATCTCTTGCCAGAAGTTGACTCCTGTAGACACTAACTCAGGTGGTATGGGCCTATGCTTTTGATTCTAAAGGTTTTGAGTTAATCACCTGCTGGTAATACATGGTGGGAAGTCATTGCGCTAATTAGCTACTGGGTTTGATGGTGCTTTTCCACTTGCTGTTGCAGGAAGTGCTCCCAGCTGCATGAGCCAGAGGTTCACAGAGGCGATGTATAGGCAAGAAGGATGAGGGAGAAGGCTGCATACTCCGTCAGAGCCTGCTTGATCTGACAGCAGCTGCAAATTGTTAACTATTGGCAGCATGGCAGGCAGACAGTGCAGTGCTGCCTTTGCAGTAATGCAATTCAGCATCTTCTACTCTTGGTGAGATTATCGGCTTAATACCTTGCTATCCTGAATATGAGCTTTCCCTAAAGTAGTCCTATTGCCATGGGGAGGATTTGCCAGAAGAGCTGATTTAAAGCTGTGATTTAAAGTGTAGAGTTTTTCCCAGCACATACAATCACACACTTGCCCTTTACACAGAAAGAACAACAAAGAAAACTTAGAAACTTGTGTTTTGGTATGACAGTTTCTAACACTCCTTATTCATTAAATTAAATCTGCGGAAAAGCAAAGATTGACTTGGAAACCTTGGTTACTTCAGTTGTTATGAACGGGTCAGCTTTGTAGGAGCTGCCTGTGGAAGATGAGCCAGTTTGTTCCTTGGCCAGGGTCCTTCTGTCCTTTATTGCTAATGATCTTTTGGGTGGGAATTGGCGGCTGAATTTGGGGATGGGCCAGCTGAAGGTAGGCAATTTTGTGCTCGCATCCCACCTTCCTGTGCACAAGCTGAGCTTCTGTTTCAATACAGACAAACATTTATTTATTTTTTTTTTTCTTAGGACTGCCATTTCAGAAATCCTCTGAGAGCGCTTAATTGGTGTTTGACACCAGCCTGTTTCTTAGGCCTTGTGTTGCGGGTAAGGGGGTGGAGGCATACAGTGAAAAAAGTCTAGCTATTCCACAAGAGGGAGCAGCCTTCAACAGAATCTTTTTTTTTTTTTTTCTCATTTAAAATGTGGAGATAAAAGTATTAAAAGGTCTACATTTGAAGACTAGAGGGCAGACATTTCCTCTGCACCCTCTGGACTCCAAGGATTGCATTTTCACATAAGTGTAAATTGATGTTGCTCTGTTTTCTTTCAGAAGAAAAATACTGAAAAATTGTTTTAGTTAGAACTTGACCTTCAGTATTTGCTTCTCAAAACAAAACCTGTCAGGCCATAGCTGGAGCATAATAGTAACCAGTATTTTTGTGAGGTCAATAAAATACAATAATTGTGATTCCCTTATTGACTCTGACTTAAAATGTCCAAGTGGTGCAGACGTGAGGTGACGAGTGCAGCGCACTCTGCTTTCTGAATGGAATTTGGGCTGCTTCCGTTCAGTTTCTCCGTTTGTGCTTGTGGAATGAGTTCAGGTTCATTTTGATGATTGCTTATTAGTCCTCTTCCCCGGTCATGTGAAAAATAGCTAACGGTGCTTTCTGAGGCCAGAAGATGCTGTTCTCTGGAACAGCTGCTCTCTTTGAACTTTGCTTGGCGGGGGCTCCTTTTATCACTGGCAAAGTATTTTGATCAAACTGTATCCATGGATTCAAATCACAAAAAGCTGCGGGCTGCCGCGTTCCCTACTTCAAATTCTTTTTTATGTGTAAACTCTGTTTTCACCTCTTCAGTCTTTGGAGGATAGATAGAAGGCCTCTAGGCTCATCTAGCTTCATCCTAGACACTCCATCCATCTTAAAAAGTTTCTGTTAACAGTTGCTTCAGGACACCAGTATGCACACAACTATTCCAGCAGCAGGGACTGGCCTATTTCCAGGAACTGGACTACTTATGCTATGAGACACAGATGTGACTGTGAGGAGGATTTGAATGGAGATTCCTGTGCCAAGGTTGCCCTTGGTCCAGGTGTGGAGGGCTTTTGTGTCGTGCGCTGCTTACCAGCATTGTTCACAGCCCTGTGGGTGGGAGAGCCACCACCACTTTCTCGTCTGCAGAGAGTTTTTCTTTTTGCATCCTAATTGGAAGGGCTTATTGATGCACAAAGGGCATTGACAGGATCTGTCTTTTTATATCCCCATCCTTCCTTCCTCTTCTTCACCTGTGCCCCAAAGTACCAGATGCGTCTTTGCTTCTCCTCCAGTTTTCAGGCTGCGCGTTCATTTCCTATGGGTGCCTGAACAAGGGGTAGGACAGGACACCTCATAGTATCCTGAGTGGATGAATACCTGTCACATACTGAGAGCAAACCCAGAATCTTGTTATGGAAAGGTAAACAAATATGTTTTTTGACAGTTCCTTCCTGTATCCCTCTGAGAATTGTTTTCAAGGGACTTGAGAGTGAACCAGCCGTCAGCATGGAGACACAGGCATTTACCTGAAATTCTCCATTGCCACGCTTAGCAGCTTCCCCTCCAGAGGCCGTGTCTGTGTGACTTACCCTCTGGGTTGGCACTCTGCACACAAATACAATTATAACACTCTTTACTCCTCTCAGGGTCCTGCTGGCAATGTGAAAATCTCCTTAGCAGTGCCCTGTGCCTCCGCCAGCTGGTGAAAATAGGTAAGATTTTTTTTCCCCCCCCTTTCCAGCAAGTGACCCAACACATTGGCAGGTGTATGTCATGAAAGCAAAAATGTGTAGACTGTTAGAACATCATAAGGCTCTTTCCTGCTGGGAAAGGAAGGCTGAGGATAAGAACACCACCTCCATAGCACACTGCTCTCTTCGGGAGGTTGTGGGCTGCAAGCAGTCGACACTGTAAATTGCCTCTGTCTTCTTTAAAGTACAAAGACTTTGGTTGCATGGTTGGTTGTGAGTTGCTTTAGTTTTTAAAATCCCTTATGCTCTTTTCTTGAATGTCAAGGGCTATGACTGTCTCAAATAATATCTGAGGTAGGGGACATAATAGCACAGAAACCACTCCTGCTGAACTTGTAATTGGTCCTAAAACTTTACCAAGTGAGTTTATTGTGTTTTACAAGAGGCGCTGTTTAGAGCCATCTTTGGAGAACTTGCCCCTGACTGAGCAAGAGTTTGGAGCCGCAGTGAGAGGGGTTCTTTTGTAGTTCTGTCCTATATTCTGAACCTTTCCTACTAATGCTGTGTGTGTGCACGTGTGTGCATCTGTCCATGAACTGAATATCTTCTAACTAAAGTGTAATTACTGCACCATACAGTGTGGATGGGAGAATGTTCCCTTGAGCTATAAATGTATTTTGTACAGGAGATGTGGAAAATGAGCTAGAACTTGGAATTTAATTTTGTAATAAATACCTCTTCTTTCAAGTATTCTCTTTGCATTTAGATCTTGGGGTGTTTTTTTTCTGCTTTCCTCTCCCTCACATGCATACTTGAAGTAGCAACATGAACTTTAAACAGACCCGTTGGAGAGTTTGATCTAGGACAACAGTGACCGACGTCAGCTTTTAGCACACAAATGTTGCTAGACTGCAATTCTAGGAGGTCATGTTTTACTGCAGTCCAAGTGATGTGCTGATAAGTGCAGTGGGAAGTGAAACTGGTACATTCGGATGCGAATGAAGTGCTGTCTGTTGAAGCGGGTTTATTTCTGCATGTTAAAGACGAGTTAAATTGTAAATATGTCTAATATGTCAGGTTCAATGGGTATATTCAGCAAGCTTCTGGTCGGTTGCTTATGAACGCTTCATTTGACAGATCAAGCACTTTATTCAGGAACCCAACATTTTCTGTAAATCATTCTTATGTTGGGTGTGCAGTGTCTATAACATTTGACTGATGCACAATTCTATACAAATGAGGTCCTTGCAGTGAACTAAATGCAAGCATCTGTAATAAAATTGGAATGCTGTAAATCAGAATCCAGCTCTATGCCAGGCTGTAGTGACGGGGCAGTGTATACTTCTAAGTAGTGTAACAAAGGGTTGCCATCCTTGGAAGGGGGGGAACAAGATGGGGAAAAACAAAATACAGCTTTCTTATTTGGGGCTACGCATTGATGCCCAGACCAGAGCCAACCAGTCGGTTTAGACATGTTCCAAGGGCTGCTAAAGTAAAGCCAGGACAGCTAGAAACTGGACTGTGGCCTGCGCAAGGTTATACGATAGACTAAAAAGCCTATTGACATCTAGTATTGCTTCAGCAAGTGCAAGGTGGTCTTTGGATATCGTCTGATCGGGGCTGTTGTTCTGGAAGGAAGGACTGCTGATACAGTAGCTGTGGTAGAGTGCAGGGGGATGACCAGAAGTAAAACGCATGAAGTACTGTTCAGAAAATGCTGATAATATCTGAAGTAAAATTTTACTTCTGACTGCCCTCTAAAGGAAGAATGGCTTCTTTCTGCAGGTAAGTGATTTCACATGGGTGGACACTGGTGACTGATTACATTTTGCATTTTTCCTGAACCTGCTGGGTTTCTAGGCTTCTAGATTCCAGTCGTCATCCCATTGCATGTTCCTCAATAAGAATGGGGCCGCCTTATAACCTAGTGTTTTAATACAGAGTTTGTGCTCTGTCTTCAAGCTGCTTGCTTGATCTCTTTGCTAACCAAATAGAAACTTTCAATGCAAGTTGCTTTCTCTTGCTCTCAAACCTCCTGTGCCTCTTTTCTCATTTTCTTTGGTTTGCCTGTATGTTTTCCCAAACTACACTGTCATCTGATACCAGTCTCCCCAACTCCATATGCTGAAATAAACCTTCATTGCTCCTACCACTGCTTCCTGGTTTATGTCCAGGGACTGCGGTTGTCATACACTTTGGAGTTGTTTCCTAATACACCATCTCTATCTCTGTAGCTCTGCCCCATGTAATGCATGCTCTGGAAACAGAAAGGTTGTGCTTTAGCTGTACATCAGTCTACCAAGTGTTATGATTGCTGTAAATTGCTTTTTCTATATTTACCATTTTTGCAGTAGTTGTTTTATCTCCAGATTTTATCTGAAGCTAGTCATCCTGCCGTCTTGCAGCTGACATCCTTGCAGATGAAAAAAGGTAGCTTTCAGGCTTCATTCATCTGACCTTTGTTTTCACCGTGTATTTTAGGATGAGGTGGTTCTGAAGAACCTGTTTTTCTCCATTGACCAGAAAGGGAGTTTAGGTTACTTGCCCATATGAAGGCATCTGTGTTGGGCCAGCTGAGTCCCACCCTGGCACTGTGCTGATCCCTTGGAATACTTTAGGGACCATAACTATTTGGCTACAAGGTAGAGAAGGAAACTGGCGGAGAAGTGAGGAGGAGTTGGTTGAGATGAGAATGTGAACACACAAAGATGGTACATCTTTCTTTAAGACTTCTGAATTCTGTGAGAACAGCGAAATAAAGCCAGTGCGGTTGAAGAAAGGGAATTTAAACAATTTGATAACTTCCAGGCAAAACCCCATTGGAAGGAAGTCTGAGGAGAGATATTTAAATAAAGGAGACCAAGAGCACAAGCACCAACTATATCCCAGCGCAAAGCAAGGCCGGGAAGAACCTGAGAAGCCAAAGATGAGAAGCTGAGTTACAAGTTCTTAATTGACTTCAAATACAAGAGAGAGGGATCCAGAAAGTGACAACTCAAATTACTAAGGGCTGCTATGGAACAGTCATGTGGAGGGGGAAAGCAAAAAGGCTGCTTCACAAAATGAAGACGTAATGAGGAATATCAAAGTTAATGAAAAACTGTCAGGATGTAGGTAATAAGAGACGGATCGAGAATTAGACCACAACTTGGCAGAGATGGAAAGGCATGAACTGATGGATCACCCTGAGAAGTTATACACCCGTCTTCAAAAGCTTTTAAAATAAACTCCCTACTGGGTTTTTCATTATTTTCTCTATGTGGTTTTTATCAAGCTAGTTAGTTTCTGCCTTACTTAATCATCCTGTTTGGCCTTTTTGAGTGTTGCCACTTTATACTCCATATGTCTGCTGATTTTTCCTTGTTTCAAGCATTATTAAAAAATAAAAATAAATAAAATTAACAATAAGTGGGTTGGAGATACCCTCGGGCAGCTCTTGTAGGACTCATGGGTGCAAGCTCTCTGTGCCTGCTGATTTTAAGTCTTTATTGCTAACAGTTGCTGTTTAACATCCTATTTAGTTACTAATGGGTTGGAAAGCGCTTCATGATGTGGCATAAGTACATCGTTCTCCTCAAGACAGAGCCACAATATTTATTCAACGCTTAGGCATTTTTGACTCTGGAGTTTGCAGGTGCAAAACTTCTCACTGAATTAGAGAATATTTTTGACAGAGCTCCAAAACTGGAATGGCTTTAGGTGGGGAGCAGACGACCTCAAGCAGAAAAGGAATCCCACACATAGAAGCAATAACACATGGGGTTTGCTTTGAGAGCAGATGGCTGAACGCAAAGCTGAAAGGTTGTGATGCTAGCACAGCCTTGCCATCAAGGAATGGGTGCAATTAAGTGCAAAATTTTTTTTTTTTTTTTTTTTTTTTTTTAAATAAATCAAGCAAAGACACTGTTCTGGGAGACAACTGCTGTAGGTCAAATGATTGTAGGAGACGCCCTGGTCAATAGCATCAATTCAAATTGCAAGAAGGAGGGAAAGAAGAGACAGAGTTGAGATCAGAGAGAAGACAACAGTGAGCACTTCAGAGACTGGCACCAGCAGCGCTTCTGAAACAAGACAAATCCAGAGGGGGAACACAGAGGAGGCTCCACTGGGAGTAAAGCATCCTTTCACCAAGCTTTTGCCATGAAGGATGATTCAGTCTGGAAGTATAAGGACAGTTGGAGGGAGATCCAAGCCCGTGTGCACTGTCCCGAGGTAGGACAGAAGCCATGTAACTGTGCTGACACAGCGCTTGCCAAGTTGCCAGGTGTATTAGCTGGAGGACCATGTTTGAGCTAATGAGGCTGCAGAGCTTTGGGACCACAGCTGCTTGCATCCCACCAGCTGGGAGTGTGCACACCTCTGTAGTTGTGTCTTGTTGTCAAATTCAGCTTTAGGACGAGACTGACATGGTAGATGATAGACTTTTGAACTCACTTTGGTAGACCGACTTACAAATGGCAGGAGTTGCTTCTTGGAAGATCACAGCCTGGTAGGGGGGTAGCAGCTGGTGGATCATCATTGTGCTAGAGAGCACAAGGTGAATAACAACCAAGGTAAGGTCTCGGCATCTGTAAGTGACAGACATGGTTCAACAGCCTCATAAGTCAAAAATACTCAGGCTAACAGCTCTCTGCGTGGTCCCCTTTGCCTTCTCTCCCCGCTTCATGCCCTATCAACCTTGGATTGTTTTCACCTGCCTGTACAAACTTTCCCCAGCTGGTCCTGGGAGATCCAAGCTGAACCTGGGGGTGACTAGCAGCAAATAGAAGTCAAAAGATTGTGTTTTCATTTTATTCTGTTGTTGAATCCTCTCCCATGCACAGTTCCTCCTCCCTTTGCCTATCCCTCTCCCCTTCGCCCAAATCTTCAAGGTCGGTAGTGCTGTCCTGCTCTCCCCGCAGGCACGGTGGCAGCCAGCGAGCTCTGCAGCTGTTGCCTTCATCTTTTTATGGGCAAGATTATTCCCTCCTGCATCTCTTTTGCTTCATGTTATGCAACTGCGTTTCATGTTTGCTTTGCTACTAAGCTGTGCCGTGCCATGGCCTGGGGGGGTGTAGCTTGAGAAGGCTGCTGGGAACTTGCATGACTTCTGCTATCACCTGAGGATGGGAATGGGAGTCTGGGGAAAAGAAGAGCTGCCGCGGTCTGTGGATTTGAGACTGGGGGCAAGGGGGAAGAAATGGGATTAGCCGAGCCCAGGAGTCCATCTCCAAGGTGAGCAGGGAGAGCCTGAAGCAGCTAGATCAGAGTGGCATTATTCATGAGGACTTGCAGATGTAGAATGGGAAATGAACAAGGTCCAAAGGGGATCTGGGTTTGTTGGCACGGCACCGGGGGTGAAAACTGACGGCGCTGCAGCAGCACGTGCAAAACAGCCATCCCTGGGCCAGGCCGATGTGGTTTTCCTTTGGGAGGGAGGTCTGTTTTCCAGGGGCCTGAACCCTGAGTGCAGGGTTGGGGACAGGCGTTTACGAGCTTACTCCCAATTCTGTCACACTGTTTTACGTGCTTTGGGTAAGTTTCTTTCCCTGTGGGTAAACTGAGGCACTGAGCAAATAAAGCCAACACTTGGCAAGGAGAGTTACGTGTGTTGGTATTGTAATTTGAAGGTGCCGTAGATTACAATAATGAGGCCCACTAGAAGTTAAAAACATTGCATAAAACTGTCTTCTTCCAAAGCACAAAAAAAGCTTTATTGTTTTTTTTGTGGGTCAGCGAGTTTCTCCAGAAATCTGCCTCCCCTTTCTTCAAGTGGCCTAAAGATGATTTTGGAGAATTCTGTGCTGCTGACCTGGTTCTTCACCCATGACAGCTCCAGCAACAGTCTTGCAGAAATCCAAGAACATCTCAGGAAAGAGCCGTGCTGCCAGGCTGGGTACAGGGAGCCAAGGGAGCTGGGGACCATCAGAAGAAACCCTCGGACCATGGAAATGTTTGCAGTGTTCAACCTCCTGATGCGTCCTGGGGCTCGTCATGCTTGAAGGCTCACAAAATACTTGAACAAGAAGGGAGGTTTCTTTGTTTGTTTGTCCTTGTACTTTAAATCCTCTTTGGACTCCACTTGGGCTGTCAGCACCTCAGTGCTCTTGCAGCAGGAGGAACTCCTCTGACAGCCACGTAGCTGCAAGGGAGAAGCTGCTTTGTACGCAGGGAAGAGCAACTGTGTCTCCTGAGCCCTTGCTCTTTTAAGTTATGTGAACGGCGGGTTCAGATGTTTCTTACCCCTGAGCTCTCCTTGTCTCCCACCTCAAGACCCTCCTTACAGCTCCCTCTTCCTGTGCTGGAAGATTGGTGCTGTCACAGGGAAAACAAACCTGCTGGATTTATTAAGGGAGAGAGGATGTACCAGTGCCAGAAGGCAACAAAGGGACAATTGACTGTTCAGAGGGGCAGGGAAGGTGGGGAACTGCTCATGAATGTGCCCGTACCCTGCCCAGAAGGAGCTGGTGCTGGGGGCAGGGGAGGAATTCACTCCCTTTGGTCCTTAGACTCTGCTGAGTGTCATACCAGCGTAGGCTTTGGGTGCCAACAGATGGGCAGTGGTAGGGCCAGCCCACTGCCCCTTCCGTCAGCTGGGGCACCCATATGTTCCATGGAAGGAGAAGACATGTCACATTCAGCGCTCTCATTGCTGCTGTTATCTCTAGTCTGTTTTGACACTTGCGCCTTGTCTGCAAGCACTCAGCGTGCAGCCACCATCTGCAGCATGGAGGGAAGGTGTGTGGGGGAAGACTTTTGGACAAAAGCCACCATTTTCCCGTGCTGTCACGGCTTCACTGCTATTGTCCGAGATACCGCTGCCACCAGGAGCAATGGCTGAACCTGCATTTTGCTGTTGTTTTGGGATGCGGTAGCTGGTAAGGTGCCTGCATGGACCCAAAGAGAGGTGTCCCATATCCCAAGTAAGCTTTAGGAGACAATCACTCTTAACTAGAATAACTTGCCTTCGCGGTGCTTCTCTTCCTTCGCTATCGGCTAGGGCTGAATATATTCAAAATGTTGCTAGGCAAATATTCGGTCTCAGTTGCTGCTCTGACTGCGTATATGTGCTTCAACTCTGCTCCTGGGTATCCTGTGGTCTAGGGAAGTCTCTCCGCTCTCCTTTCCAGCGCCCTGGCAGCACAGCACTGCCCACTTCTGCTCCCCCTTCTCCTTAGCAGGGTCAGGCTGAAGGGTCCAGCCAGGCTCTGGTGGAGCTCCATGGCTGTGTGGTTGTGACAGCAGGCTGAAATGTCAGAGGAGCTTGCGCAGATGCCTGTAGGATGATACTTCGTGCTCTTTACTGGCGCGCTTGATCAGCTGCAAGACAGCTAAAGGTTAATGTTTGCGTTGGCACTGCTGGGCTGGTGTTCGCTGCCCTGCTCAGATTAACCCGGTGTTTCCCGCTGCTCTTCCAGACTCCTTGCAGCTTCGGCAGTTATCATCACCCTGATTTATCATCAGTCCCCAGCGTGAATGTTTCCTTTGCAATCATACAGCTAGGACACTGTTTTAGTGGGAGCTTGTTGTGGACCAGAAGATGGTGGCCAACAGCAGGAAGCGCTGCGGGCCAGCAGGTTTGCATGTTCCGATGCCCCAGCCATGAGATGGCCGTGCAACTTGTGACTTTTTTTTATTCTTGAATGCTTTCTATTTATCCCCTGTTCTCTAAGAATATAGGTGCATAGACGTCGTATGCTTTTCAGGCTTTTCTTAGTTATCGTGAAAACTAAAATCCTGTATTTTTAACAGAAGCCATGATTTTGCATAAGCCATTTACATCTTTCCAGGACCTGGGACCTTTGACAATAATTAAGTCTTTCAAAACAGGGCAAACCTGGAGCATCATTTGTTTTCTGGCTCAGCAGCCAGAGATCTGCAGCATTTGTGAGACTCCCCAGTCCCACCTGACAGTTCAGTTTCTTTGTGAGTTTTGTTGGACTCTCCAGCTTCCTCTAATGTATATGGAGCTTTTCCTGTACAGCATCTTGTCTGGTCTGCACTGAGAATGAGGGGTCTCAAAATCCCAAGGAAACAAGTAATTTATTTTGGCACTCGCAGAGATGTCTCGGGTGGCTTCTTACTGTCACTGCAGTCAGTGCTGTCACTCTGGCTGTTTAGGAGAAAGGCCCCTGGGAGGCAAGCTGGGGCTGGCGCTGAGGATGTAGCACTGTGGCTTTGAACTTATCTCCTTCCAGAGATTATTTTCAGTATTCCAACAAGAAGAACCTCCTTTCTGCTGCCACTGAGTTAACGTGCTCCTGGGTTGGGTCGGAGGCTGCTGTCTTCTCTCCTGATTACAAGAAGTCTGATGTGTAGAACCAGAACTTGTAGTAAGATCAGCACAATTGTTACTTCAGAGCGGATTGTGATGGTTTCAGTAATATTTGTGCTTTTATGTTGCTCGCGTCCTTCTGACACCCTTTACTTGCATGACTGCTCTGGCTTTCCTGGCTTCTTTTGTGCTTGCTTGAGACCTCGCTTGCCCCTTCCCTCTTTGTTTCCTCCATGCTGCCTAAATCCTGGGGCCAAATCCAAAGCGGTGTTTCTCTGTATCTGAACAATAAAGAGGAGCTGGGTGTCCTCAACATGTTTGACAAAGATGACACGTCTTCTGATCTGTTATTAGCAACTTTGCCTGGTTCAGCTGGCTTAATTAGCCTTAAATTAAACATGTATCTTGCAGTGTCTGGACTGCATCTGCCCAGGGAGATAGCAGGTGGCTGTGGGGCATCCTTAGTCCCAGTGGAAGCGGCCAAGAGCAAGGGGCTGCCCTAGTGCTGGAGCAAAGTTGTGCTGGGAGGGAGCTGTGGGAGGGAACAGGGCTGGGTGACGGTGGTCCCCTCGCCAGCGCGCCTCTGCCGTGATGCTTCGCTCGTAAAATCGGGATGATCGGAAAATGTCAACCACGAATGAGCTGAACTTTCTCCTCTGTCCTGCGGGGAGGGGGGGCTGGGCATTTTAATTTTTACTTTTTAAATTATTTTTTGGGGGGTGGGGGGTGTGTGCCTTCCCTCCTTTCCCCTGCGTGGGAAATATAAAGCGAGCTCTTCCTTCCCGCTGAGGTGGTCGGGGAAGCGGCGGGCGGCGGAGAGGGGCACCGGGGAGGTGCGCTGCCGCCCGCGGGGGCGGGACCCCCCCCCCCCCCCAAGGTGAGCGCGGCACCGCCCGCTCCCCGCTACCACCCCCTTCCTCCCCGGCGGAGCATCCCCCCGGCGGAGCGAGGGGCGGGCGCCTGCCGCTCGGCGGCCCCTCCGCCGGCGGAGCGAGCGGTGCCAGCGCCTGGCCTCGGGCGGCGAGGGGTCGGTGTCCACCCCCCCCCTCCTCTCCGCCCCCGCCATGGAGAGCGGGACGCTGCTGTCTGGCGGGCAGCGGGCGCTGATCCGGGAGAGCTGGCAGCGGCTGAGCGGCAGCCCCGTACAGCACGGCCTCGTCCTCTTCACCAGGTGAGCGGGGCGGCAGGGACGGGATGCGGACACCGGCACCCCAGCCCCCCCGCCCGTCCGGATCGACGCTGGGGGCTTGTGGAGGAGGGGGATGGACGGGCTCCCCTTCTCGGGGAGAAGCTCTTCCCTTCGCTTAGCCATGGCTCCCGGCCGGCTCCCTTGCTGGCGGGTCGGGGGGAGCAGCGCGGGGCTGCAACCCCCCCACCGCCGAGCCGCGGCCGCCGTTGTAGAGGGGGGCGCCCCGCTCCCCGCCGCCTCCCGGCCTTTCCCACCCTCCACCAGTGTGAGAACTTTGTTACGGGGAGAGGGAGGGTGAGAGGGAGAGAGGCGGTGGGCAGGATTCGCGCGTTTCTGCTCACCGATCCCCCGCCCTGGCACCCTGACTTCTGCTGTTTGAAGAGCTGCATGTCCGCCCGGCTCCGGGGAGTGTGTGGAAGGGACCTCCTCATTGTCCCTGACACGACACTCTCCAGCCCCAGCAAAGGCCTGGCCGCTGGGGAGGGATTCAGTCTCAGGGCAGAGGAAACGGTGTGCCAGGGGGAGCGGCTGAAACCCAGCTCCTCGTCTCTCCTAAGCAGGTTAATGTCTTGATTATGGGAAGAGAAAAAAGGAAAAAGATCTATGAAAAGTGGTTTAAAAAGGACGGTTGGAGACTTGATGAGCAGCTTCTGGAGTGGGGTGTAGCAGGCAGGAGCCAAACCTCGCAGAGCAGGGCTGGGAGCAGCCACAGCGATGTTTGGGAGTTTTAGCGGAGAGCGGGGGGATGCAGTAATTTAACGTGCAGGATGGGGAGAAGAGAGACTGTCTCGCCTGAATTCTCTGGGGCCTCTGTGGACAGCATCAGCCTGTTAGATCCGCCTGGGTGGCTGCTACTGAGACCTGCGTGTGCTTGGCCATACACTGGTAGGGAGGATGAAGGGGCGAAAATGGGAGCTGGTGATGCTGCGGGAGAGTGGGGCATTAGTTGAGTTTGTACATGCTCCTGTTACTCCAGTGGGAAAGCCAGCTGCTGGAGCTTGCAGGCCTTCCCCAGATTTGGCAGATTTGGGTCTCAAGGGGATCACGAAGTGGGAATGGGAAGAGTTGAGATGACAACGAAGACTTTGGGGAGAAGGGCCAGGCGGGGAGGAACTCCAGTAAGCTGGGACTGGTCCTCAGGTGCCATAAACAATTGTCCGAGAGCTGGGGCTGTGGGCTTGGGAAACAGAGACTTTTTTGACTATAGGTAACTTGGGTTGCTCCAAACTAAGACTTTTCAGAACTTCTGGGTCCTTTACAGGTGGGGAGGGATCAGTAGGTGGGAAGGGAGGCGGGGGGGTGTGGGTTCAGGTGTGCTGCTGATGGGGTTGTTCCAGGGGTGAGCAGAACTCTAAAGCTAAGTGAAAAGATGGGGGTTTCTCTCTTGCCATTGCAGGTTGTTTGACTTGGACCCTGAGCTGTTGCCCCTTTTCCAGTACAACTGCAAACAGTTTGCCAGCCCTCAGGAGTGCCTCTCTGCCCCTGAGTTCCTGGATCACATCAGGAAGGTGAGAGAGGGGCTGTGGCATGGAGTGGGAAGCCCTTGGGCAATGGCTTGGGACTGTGGGGTGTCTGACTGGGCAGCGCATGGAAAAATCTCCTGAGATGGTAACTGCGGGGGGTGATTTGTGCTAGCAGAAGGTGCTGTTGCCATGACAAAGTGCCCTACAACAGTGGGGAAGGGAGAAGGATGCGGGTTGTGGTGGGTGAGATGCACCATGCTGGTTTCCATGCCCTCATCTGAGAGTGGATTGCCTCTTGTGAAAGTTGGAAGCCCCCTTCTTCTACCATGGAACCACATCAGTGAGCTCACTTCTGTCCAGACAAGGACCGAAGCCCTCTGCTTGGCCACATGCTGGTCAGGAGGTGGCATAGAGCTGCGTAGTGGGCCAGGCTTCTGTGGACCCACTAAGTGTGGAGAAGCTGTTGGTGCGGCTGCAGAGCCAGAAGGCCCACAGCATCTCTTGGATAGCCTCTGGGGGAGTGCTGCCATGCACATTTGCCTCCCCCCAAAATAGGGAGAGGAGCGATGCTGATGTCCTCTGGAGGAGCTCATGCACAGACAGAATTAGACCCAGCGCAGCAGAGACGCTTTGCTGAGCTCCGCGGAGAGGCCACGTCAGGGCAGAGCACAGCCTTGGCTTGCAGATGCCTTCATAAACTGTCTGGCTCCATCTTTAAACCAGTTTGGTGCCTCGCTTGACTGTCTTTATTCCTTGTAAGAGGCTGTTTCAGGACTGCGCTCCTGTGATAGCTGCAAGCTTTTTGTTATTTTCCAGCCTCTGTTTATTGGCAAAGTTAAGTCCATTTTTACTTCTGCTATTATTGCCTTGAGCTGAAATAGCTCTTTGCTTTTGCTGGAGATAATTTCCCTGTTGAAATTATAGAGCACAAGTGTACTACCTCTTGGCTTTGCCAAGCTAACCATGTCCTGGCTTTAATCTCTTCTTCTAATTTGGTGTGTCTGTTCCCTTCATCCCTTATTAACCCTTCTCTGTCCTGTTTCCATTTGACTCTTCGTGCTCCTGGGAGACCATGGTAGTTCGTGCTTTACCAGACCAGGTCTCTCAGCTGTACTATCCACCCCATCTCATCAAAATACCTTGGCTAATCTTAAAATTGGAGTTGCCTTATTCACAACTGCACCATCATGGCAACTTTTAGTTGGAAACTCTAGTCCTCGTAACTTCTAGGGCTCTCCTGCAGTTGTCCCGGGATTCTAAGGGCTGTAATGACCGCATCAGCATTGGATCTTAGCCTGTGACTGCTCTGCTGACATAGGGTTGTTTACCACGTCTGGGATGGGGAGGTCGGCAGCACTGCTTGCTGTGCTAGCAAAGACATGAGGACTAGTGACAGGTTGGCAGCTACAGAAACATCTGAACACGGAAAGGTGGGAATAAGGGCTTGTCCCCCCCAATAAAGTGACAAGGCAATTAGCCCAGCTGAAGTGCATCTGCACGAATGCATGCAGCATGGGCAACAAACAGGAAGAGTTGGAGGCCATTGTACAGCAGGGAAACGATGACATAGTTGCCACCACAGAAACGTGGTGGGAAGACACGCACAACTGGAGTGCGGTGATTGATGGCCACCAACTCTTCAGAAGGGATAGGCAAGGAAGGAGAGGCGGTGGGGTGGCCCTCTATGTCAGGGGCAGTTTTGAATGCCAAGAACTTAACAATGTGCATGACAACATTATTGAGTGTTTATGGATAAGAATCAAGGGGAAGGCCAATAAGCCAGACCTCGTGGTGGGAGTTTGTTATAGACCCCCCCAACCAGGATGTAGAGGCTGATGAAATAATCTATAAGCAGCTGGCAGAGGTCTCACAATCGCTCGCCCTTGTTCTTGTGGGGGACTTCAACTTCCCAGGTGTCTGCTGGAAATATAACACAGCAGAGAGGGAACAGTCCCAGAGGTTCCTGGAGTGTGTGGAAGACAACTTCCTAACACAGCTGGTGAAGGACCCAACTAGGGAAAGTGCCCTACTGGACCTGCTGCTTGTTAACAGAGAAGGTCTTGTAGGGAATGTAAAGATTGGAGGTCGTCTTGGGCAGAGTGACCATGAAATGATAGAATTTTCGATTCTTGGTGAAGCAAGGCGGGGAGCCAGCAGAACTGCCACCTTAGATTTCCGAAGGGCAAACCTTGGCCTGCTTAGGAGCATGGTTGAGAGTGTCCCTTGGGGGACAGTCCTGAAGGGCAAAGGTGCCCAGGAAGGTCTTACTTCAAGGAGGATCTCGTAAAAGCTCAGGAGAAGGCCATCCCCCAGTCCCAAAAAACAAGCAGACAGGGAAGAAGACCAGCCTGGCTAAATAGAGAGCTTTGGCTGGACCTCAGGAAAAAAAAGAAAGTTTATAATCTTTGGAAAAGGGGGTTGGCTACTTATGAAAAATACCAAGATGTAGTGAAGCTATGCAGGGGGAAAATTAGAAGGGCCAAAGCTCAAGCAGAACTCGTCTTGGCCACCACAGTTAAAGATAACAAAAAGAGGTTCTTTCAGTATATCAATAGAAAAAGGAAGACTAGGAAAAACACAGGCCCACTAACGAATGAGATGGGCGCCCTCGTGGTGGAAGACACAGAGAAGGCAGAGCTACTGAATGCCTTCTTTGCTTCAGTCTTCACTGCTAAAGCTGTCCCTCGTGAATACCAGGCCCTGGAGGCAAGGGGGAAGGTCTGGAGAGAGGAAGAGTTTTCCCCAGTAGAGGAAGATCATGTTAGAGACCACTTGGACAATCTGGACATCCATAAGTCCATGGGCTCTGATGAGATGCACCCGCGAGTGCTGAGAGAGCTGGCAGATGTTATTGCTTGGCCACTCTCCATCATCTTTGAAAGGTCATGGAGGACAGGAGAGGTGCCTGAGGACTGGAGCAAGGCCAATATCACTCCAGTCTTCAAAAAGGGCAGGAAGGAGGGCCCAGGGAACTACAGACCGGTTAGTGTCACCTCCGTCCCTGGGAAGGTAATGGAGCGACTTGTCATATCCAAGCACATTCAAGAGCAGGAAGTTATTGGAAGTGGTCAGCATGGATTTACCAAGGGTAAATCATGCTTGACCAATCTCATAGCCTTCTATGATGTTATAAGTGGTTGGCTAGATGGGGGCAGAGCAGAAGATGTCATCTACCTTGACTTCAGCAAGGCTTTTGACACTGTCTCTCATAACATTCTCCTTAGGAAACTGAGGAAGTGTGGACTAAATGAGGGGACAGTGAGGTGGATTGAGAGCTGGCTGTGTGACAGGACTCAGAGGGTTGTGATTAATGGAGCAGGGTCGAGTTGGAGGCCTGTAACCAGTGATGTCCCCCAGGGGTCAATACTCGAACCAGTATTGTTTAACATATTCATCAATGACCTGGACAAGGGGACAGAGTGTATGCTCAGCAAGTTCGCTGATGTTACCAAACTGGGTGGGGTGGCTGACACCACAGAGGGCCATGCTGCCATCCAGCATGACCTAGACAGGCTGGAGAGCTGGGCAGAGAAGAACCTAATGAGGTTCAACAAGAACAAGTGTAGGGTCCTGCACCTGGGGAGGAAGAATGTCAGGCACCAGTATAGGTTAGGGGTGGACCTGCTGGAAAGCAGCTCTGAAGAAAAGGATCTGGGGGTCTTGGTAGACAGTAAATTATCCATGAGCCAGCAATGTGTCCTTGTTGCCAAGATGGCCAACGGAATTCTGGTCTGCACAGGGAAGAGTGTGGCCAGCAGGTCAAGGGAGGTCATTCTCCCCCTCTACTCTGCACTGGTGAGGCCACGACTGGAATACTGTGTCCAGCTCCGGGCTCCCCAGTTCAAGAGAGACAGGGAACTGCTGGAGAGAGTCCAGCGTAGGGCAACAAAGATGACTGGGGGATTGGAGCATCTCCCTTATGAGGAAAGGCTGAGAGAGCTGGGACTCTTTATCCTGGAGAAGAGAAGGCTGAGGGGAGACCTTATTAATGTTTACAAGTATCTAAAGGGTGGGTTTAAGGAGGATGGAGCCAGACTCTTTTCAGTGGTTCCCAGTGACAGGACGAGGAGTAACAGGCACAAGCTGGAACATAGGAAGTTCCAATCAAATATGAGAAAAAACTTCTTTACAGTGAAGGTGACAGCACTGTAACAGGCTGCCCAGGGAGGCTGTGGACTCCCCTTCTCTGGAGACTTTCAAGACTCCCCTGGATGCAGTCCTGAGTGATGTGCTCTAGGCAATCCTGCTTTAGCAGGGGAGTTGGACTAGGTGATCTCTAGAGGTCCCTTCCAACTCTGAAAAATTCCATGATTCCGTGGCACCTCTGGCAGCATCCCATGGAAGGATGTGGTGTGTGCTGCTGCCAGCATGCCTCACCTATGTGTCACACAGATCACAGAGGAGCAAAGGAAAGCTCAGAGGGCATCTGCTGGGCTGGGAGGTGGTCACACCGAGAAGGGTGAAGCAGAGGGGTCAGACTCTCTGTTCCCCTGGCAGGGCAGCTGAGCCTTGCTGTTAGTGCCGTTCTGCCTCTGCGCTCCTGCAGGTGATGTTGGTGATCGATGCTGCTGTGAGCCACCTGGAGAACTTGTCCTGCCTGGAAGAGTATCTCTGCAACCTCGGCAAGAAGCACCAGGCAGTCGGTGTGAAGGTCGAGTCTTTTTCGGTGAGACATCCTCTCTTGTCCTGCTGCGGCTGTGTTTGTGCAGCCCTCGACCGTCCCCATCCCTCTGTGCCCACCTGCTGGGTTCAGCTGGCTGGAGAGAAAGCTGGTGGCTCAGGGCAGCCCCCGAGCTGCTACCTGCGTAGTGACGTTGGCTCAATCAGGGAAACCCTTGAGCTCCCCTCATTTTCTGCCCTCTCCCAGTGCGGCCAGGGAAAAAGGACAGAGAGGGGCAAGGCATTTCCCCTGTTTGAAGAAGGCCGCGGTTAGGGGCACTGCAGTCTCTCCTGCGACACGGAGCTGCAGGCTCAGCCTTTGCCCTGGGCCCTGGATTGCTCCATCAAATGCTCTGCGCTCATCAAATGCTCACCGCACACGTGCCTCTGTGTCTGCACTGGGATGGGGCTGCTGCACCTCAGCCACTCCTTCCTCCGTGGCAGTAAGACAGGAGCATCCTCCATATTAAACCCTTGGTTACTCCTCTCCTGCCATCAAGCACAGATATAAATGCTGGATAACGCAGTGGAGAAGGGCAGGTTGAAGGAAACCGCATGGCTCCCTGCTGTTATTGCTAGCTTTGTTCCTCTCCAGAGGGAGCAGGGTCCCCGTAACTTGGGATAGTGAATCCCACCAGCCCTGCGCTCAGTGTGTTGGTGCTCCTGGATGGGGTTGCTCGCAGCTCCGTGAGGAGCAGTGCACCATGGAAAGGCCTGAGAGGTGGCGAGGCAGGCCCTGAGCATCCAGCCTGGGGTCTGACCCGCTCTGCTGGCATCAGGGCATTGCTCAGCTCTGCTGATCCGCTGCTATGCCAGGGGATGGGGCTGGCTACCCGCATGTGGGAGCCATGGAGGATGGACGTGTACCTCTCCCCTGGTGTTACGTGCGCGGTGTCAGCCCTTGCTCCCTGCCTGCACTCCCCGCTCACCCGGGGTGTGGGGTGCGGGGTGAGGGCCAGCACAGGGCAGGGGAAGGGGATGGCATGGGCTGGGGCTGGGTCCCCTCTGAGCAGCCAGGGATGGAGTGGCCTGGCCCTGCTGGTGGAGGAGGAGCAGCTGCCCTGCAATGGGGGAAATCCAAAAAGGGGGTGAAGTGAGAGAAGGGGCTGCGTGTTGTCCCCCATTGCTGAGCTTGATGCCTCCCTGTTTGGTTTGCAGACTGTCGGCGAGTCCTTGCTGTACATGCTGGAGAAATGCCTTGGCGCTGCCTTCAGCCCAGATGTGCGGGAGGCTTGGAGCAAACTCTACGGTGCTGTGGTGAAAGCCATGCGACGTGGCTGGGACACCCTCCCAGAAGGGGACTAGATCCTGCCAGCCATCCCCATCCCTGACGACGCAGCGGTCCTGGGCAGGGGGAGCGCTCACACTGCGCTCTCTGCCTCTCTCCACCTCCATCTTTCTCTGTGCACTAGCCCATTGCTGTCTCCTTCAGTCACGCGTGCTTCGGGGGTCTCCCAGTGATTCTGCCTTGCTTCGACACGACCACATCTCTGCCTTTGCTAAGGGCTGGCAGGGTATGTCTCTGCAGCGAAGCCTACGAGTGCCGCAGCACAGGTATGCCGCCCTGCCCCGAGTTCCTTTGGGCTAGCCAGACCACCAACACCCATGTACCTGCTCTGGTTTTCAGCTGGCTCCTCTCCCCTCCTCTTGCCACCCTCCCTAGTTAGATGACAGCTAGCATAGGCCTCTCGGGCTTATTTGCCCAAGATCCTATTTGCTATGCCCAAGACCAGCCGGGTCTGGCACTGCTCACTCCTCCCGTGCTGCTGTGCCCGGTTCAGCTGTGGAAGTGGCAGATTTGGCCCCTCCAGGGGCAAGGGCAGCAGAGGTGGGAGCTGGCCGTGCCGTGCCATGCCGTGCCATGCCGTGCTGTGTGGCTGTCCTCCCAAACCTTCGGGGAGCTTTTCCCCCTCTTCCTTCACCAACATGTCACTACCAGATGGTTAATCCTGCTGCTTTCTTCTGCCTTGCCTCATCCCTGGATGGGATCCATGGCTTTTCCTCATGTCAGGTTGGCCACAACTCGGCATGTTTCCTAGGGATGCTTTGAGCAGTGGGTTCATGTTCATCCTGAGGTGAGGCTGCTTTTAGCGGGTCTGGGCTGTCAGCTGAAAGGCTTTGTGTTGGTTTGGCTGGTTGGTTTAACCTCAGAGCCAGCTGAAATGCAGCAGCAGTGGTGGCTCTTCACTGCTTTGTGTTAAGGAGAATAAAGTAAATACAAAGAAAAGATGTCTTAAAATAAAAATGAAGGTTGCAATCATGTCATGGCAACAGCTTCCAGAAATCATTCTGGCTCTTGGCCAGAGGAAGCATAGCTGGAATTTCACTGCTGATGCTGTCAGGACCTGGAGCGCTTCCCAGCTGCACACAGTGCCCATCTGCAGAGCTCCTCACCCTTTAGTCATCCCTCCCAGCCATACTGGAGACACAGACGCTTTGTAGCAGAGCGAGGTGCATGCAGCCGTGCTGTGTCAGGACAGGTGTGAGAAGACAGTATCTGCAGGAAGAAATCCCAGGAAATGGCTGAGAGGCAGTACCTGAGGGCTCTGGGGGGAAATGAACTTGAGCACTTTGAAGAAGAGTTCATCTTTATGACGAAGTCACTGTGAGACAGGCAGAACCATGTTTCCAGACATCACTAGCCCTGGGACAAGGACATGGAGCAAGTTTTCAGTTACAGGCAGGTCCCTTTTTTGCTGCTCCTTCAGGGCAGGCACAGCCTGATGTTGAGGGCTGAGATGGTCCTGTTCTAGAGACACATTCCTCCTATACTCAGATGTCCTCCACTCTGGGGCAGGAGAGGGCTGCCCGCTCCTTGCAGCTGCAGCTCAAGTCTCCCAGCCCCATGCCATGGAGGGGATGATGGGGTGCCTTGTGAGATGGGGCTCTGTTTCCCTGACACCGGGCCTGGTGGTGGCCGTAGGCTTCCAGCAAGCAAGGAGCCCTCCAGCTGTGTTTGGGAGGGGAGTTGAGAGGTGTTGTGGAACAGGTAGTGAACATCCTTGTGTAGGATGCTCGCTGTCCTCCCCATGGTACCAGGCTCTGCTCCTGCAGTCCTGCAGCGTGGTGTCATGCATCCCAGCCCATGTCTCTCTCCATCAGCTGGGTCAGGTGAGGTCCTCCCCATTCTCGTGCCAGGTAGTGAGGCCTGGAGGAGCTGGGGCTGGAGGGAGGTGTTAGCTGTGATGGGGTAGGTCCCCATGGTACGGGACAGGAGGGTTTGGGAATGGGGATGTCCTCTTTGCAACCCCGTTCTGGGGTATCAGCATTCAGCATCATGTGGGGGACCTTCTGACTCTGCGTGACAAGTAGGCAGCTGTGTGATGGATGGGGTGTGGGTGTTACTGCCCCAAACCATCCCTGCTCCCTCTAGCTTTCCCAGCTCCTTAACTTCTCCTCTTCTGCACCATGTTTTGTGTAACTCCCACCAGAACTGAACTAGTCCGTGTGCCTCTTATATCCAGCTGTACTGTTTAATAAAGAACAACAGTGAGTCTTGGCCCTTTTTGCTGCCTTCTGTTTATTTTAATATAAAAGGCCCAAGTAAGCCAAAAAAAAAAAAAAAAAAAGGATGTCAGAGAGGGATTTACTGGTTTCTTATTGGCTCAGGCTTTGGAGTTACTGGTCCCTGGGAGCATGTATGTGGTTCAGCTCGACTGACACGAGAAGGCATCCAGCACCAAATGTCTGTTGGGAGCTTTTCTGCACTGTAATTGAACGGGTGAGCAGCAGAGGGGCTAGCAATGGCGTCCTGCTGCTGATTGCTCATTACCCTTCAAATTTAACGATCTCAAACAGAATTAGAGTTTTAAGCAATCAGCCTAAAAATCCCTTTTCTGTTGTTCAACTGCTGCTTTTGATCTTTGAGATAACATCACCTCACCTGCTGCTGGTCACCCGCTGCTGGCTGCCCGCAGCAGCAGGGCATGGCCTCACAGGGAAGTCCTGCTGGGCTCCACGCAGCATCCCCCCTGCCAGCTGGGCTGTGGAGCCGCCCCAGCAGCCCTGCTCCAGGGAGCAGCTGGTGGGGATGCAGGAGGTCCTGTCTCCCCCTTCCTGGGGCATGTTCTAGCTTTGACATGGTGGGTTTCCAGCCCTGGGAGAGTTGGGCGCTTGGCACTGGAGAAGGATGATTCCTACAGCGGGGAAGCCAGCTTGGGATCTGTAATAGCATCTCCTGAGGGCTGGAAATCCCAGCCTTGCCACAGGTGAGCATGGTGAGCATCCTAGGAAAGCTACGCTTTGGATGGGTCTTGCATTGCAGGGCAACATGTGATGGGCTGCGAAGGGTGAGGAGGGCAGCAGAAATGTGTGTTTCATTGCTAAAATAAATTTTCCAGCTCTTCCTGTGCTGGGGCACAGCTGCCAGCCTCAGGGCTGGTGGTGGGACCCCAACCCCAGCTCTGTGGGGAAGGGCCAGCACAGCAACCCCGTCTTCGACTCCCTGTGCCGGCGTGGAGGTTTGCCACGGCTCCCCCAAACCACCCCTTTGCCTTGGCTGCTGCCCAGCGGGGGTGCCCCCGGCACTGCCCACCGCCGCCGCCGGCCAGAGCGGTGGGAGACGCCATGTAATTGCTCAGCCCCGGCTGTGAGGGACTTTTGTATGCGCAGGCTGTAATCAGGAGAGTGGGCTTCTGAGGGCTGGAGTGGCAGAGGCGCGACGCGCTGGGGCTTACACAACCTCGTTAGGCTGTGATGAGCTTCCCTGGCACAAGGGCTGGGAGAGCTGCGAGCTGCGGGGGGCAATTACAGCCCTCACTCACAGCCAGGGCTCCTGCCTCAGTTCCCTGGCGCCAGCAAAGCCCTGCATTTAGCCCTGTCTACCACTAATTATGAACTGTGGGAGGCCTCCGTGGGGATGTGTGATGGGGGGGGGCTGGGTTTTTAAATTTTCCAGTTTTTCACACACAGGCAAGACCTCCCTGTGCCCTGTGCCGTGAGCCAGGCTGGCTAGGCAGGGCTCACCCCATGGAAGCCGTCGAGGGGTGGGTAGGAGGGACCTCCTGAAACCAGGGGCAAATCATTCAAATAGGAATTTGGGTACAAAGAATGTGTTGGGGGAAGGGAAGAGGGGAGTGAAAGAGCACTATCTGCTCAAAACCTAGAGAAGGGCTCCCAAAATGGTGTTTGCTCCCTTGCTCCTAGAACTTCCCCAGGACTTGCTGGTGGACAACTCAGCTTTGGCACCATCTGCTCCATCCCCAGATGGGATGGCTACCCTTGCTCCTTGCTGTAGTCCCAGAGGAGCTCCAGGCCACCCTCCTGCTCCCTCCAGGCAGTGGTGTCCTGAGCCAGCCCTGCCTGTGGGGGCAAGTGCTGGCAGAGGACGGGCAGGAGAAGCACATGCCTGTGCTGAGGCTGCACCCCATCCCCAATGTCTGGGATGGTGCCAAGGGCTGTGCCCATCTTTCTGAGGGGACACAGCGGGATGCTTCCCTACTCCAGTGCCTCTGCTGCTTCTGCCCACTCACTGGGGTTTGCTTTTGTGGGACCATGGTGGGGGCAAGGTCCCTGGAGGAGGGGAGGTGTCCATGTGGTCTTCCCGCCACTGAAGTCTCTGCAGGACATCCCCAGGAAGGGTGAAAAGCAGCACACAGGTGGGGAAAGGGGATGGGGTACTTCCACTGGCTCCAGTGGCAAGGGTCCCGCCTCTCCTGGTGCGAGGCAGGATGCACAGGGGTGACAACACCAGGCAGCAGTTGGGTGAAGTCATTTTATTCAAGGCACGGTCATAGCAATAAATCACGAGAAGGTACAGACCTCTGGCATGTTCCTACAGCGGGGCAGCCAAGGGCAATCGGACCAGCAGTCCAAGCGCCCAAGGACGTGGTGCCACTTGCAGGCACTTGCTTCCACCCGGAAAGAGGCCACCAGCATCCCCCTGCTCCGGCCGGGGTTGCCCCCGGAGCAGGCAGTGAGGGCAGCAGCTGAACTGTGGGCAGCCCTGGGGGCAGCTGGGCAGGGAGCCACAAGTCCCCCAGGCTGTTTTTTGGGGTTGGAAGGGAGCAGCTGAGCTCCAGGCTCCCCCGAGGCAACCCCTCAGTGGCTAGCGAGCCACAGCTATCACGCCAGCACGCAGGAGTATGGGTGGGATGGGGTTCACGGCGCTGTCAGCTGACCGAGCTGAGACCCACCATCCCCACTAGAATCCAACAGCGCCTCACAGCTCGCTGCTGGGCTGCCTTTTAAATCCCCACCCCAGAACTGGCACACCATGCCCCCCCCTTCCCACCCCCCCCACCTAGTGGCACCAGTAATGCTGCATGGTGCCATGGCCGAGCATCTGCCTGTGCACAGCAGCGATCCCCACACTGTAGCCCCAGTGCTGGCAGAGCTGTATCGTTGTCCCTTCCCTCCCAGCACGGCCCTGGGATGGTGGCTAGATTGCTCTGAAGCCAGCAGGAAAATCAGGAGCAGGAAAATCAGCCCCAAGGCCAAAGCAGGGCCAAGCAAGGAGCCAACATGGCCAGGTGGACTAGCCTGGTGGGAGAGGGGCTGAGCAGGGCAAGAGTCTGCCCTTGTCCCTGGAGGCCTCCACAGCTGCTGCAGATGAGCTGGAAAACACCAGGGATGCCATCCGGGCAGAAGTTGGTGCATTTACACTGACCACAGCAGGACTCGCACTGAAGAGGCGGTGCGGCTCCTGGGGGAGCATCCCATGGCTGTGGCTTGTGGGCAAGGGCAGGATGCGGTGGACCAGGACCCGGAGGCTGGGGTTCTGCCAGCTCCTCCTGCCCCATTTCTGTGGCAACTAAGACAGAGCCATGCGGGGTCCCATGGCCAGCCCCAGGGCGAGCGCAGGCACGAGGGGGATGCTGCTGAGGGGTGCGGGATGACAAGTTGCTGCCCTCACAGCTGTTAAACACACTCGTCCCTTGACCTCCCACTCATCCCCAAGGACCCAAGGGCACAGGCATGGTGCAGCGGCGGTGACAGGATGGGGTGGGAGGGTTGGGAAGAGCCGGGCTTGCGTTTTCATGCCTGCCTCGGGGCAGGGCCGCTGGTACTCAGGCAGGTGTGGGAGCAGCCGTGGGAACTCACCTCCTCCACCAAAGCACACACGTCTCAGCAGTCCCTGCTTTAATGGCAAAGCCTTGGCTATGGCAGCGGAGGTGGGTGGGAGCCTGCACGGCTGGCATGGAGGGACAGCCACCACGAGTAGTGTGTGGGCAGGGTAGGAAGCAAGGGTTAGGGGTGGCTGTCGCCTGCCACTGAGGACCCATGGGACAGCGTGGTGGCGGGCACATTCATCTGAGCTGTCTGGGCTGCTTCCCCCTCATGGAGGGGCCAGAGCCTCCCTCCTGCCCCCAAACCATGGCCTCTCAGAGAGGCCCTCTCCCCACACCGCTGCACCCCCTCTTCCCCACGATGGGCTGGAAGAGGCAGGTGGGGATGAGGGAGCACAGGGGATGCTGAGCCGGTCCAAGCAGCAGGAGGGACCATCAGAGCCTCCCTCCACCTCCCGTGCAGTGGGAAATCACCCTCACAACAGTCCTGTCGTCCCCCCCACCCCATCGGCGAGGTGGTCCCCACCAGGGCTGAGAAGGCTCCTTCCTGCCCCCTGGCACATCCTCCGCTCTCAGCATGGCTGGTCCTTGCCCCGGCGGCAGGGATGCTCACTGGTAGCGGGCCTGGCTTTCCATCACGGGGCCACTCCTGTACTCGCCCTCCACTGTCTCCAGCTCCGTCTCAAAGCTCTGCAGCCCCCCGTCTTCCCCATCCTCCGCTGGCTCCAGGTGGTTGCCCATGGTGCCGTAGGACTGGTGCGCTGGGGAGGCCGCCGGCGTCAGGCTCAGCTCGGGCTCCTGCAGGACGGTGGCCACAAAGAGCTGCCCCAGGGGCAGCAGGAGGTCAGGGTCCAGTGGAGCAAGGTTGCGGGGGGGCGTGTCACAGCAGGGCTGGGAAGGGGTACTCACATTGGAGTTGGGAGTGGAGGAGACGCTGCTCCGCTCCACATCATTGAAGGTGCCATCAGACTGGTCGGACATCTGGGGAGAGGGAGGTCGTGAGGAAGCGATGGATTGTGGGTTCCCAGCAGAAGCAGCAAACGCACCCCAGAGAGTGAGGAGGGGATGCAGCGGGGCCAGGGAACAGTACGGGCAGCCCGCGCTCACCTGGTAGCTGGAGGGTCTCCGCGGCTGCAGCTTCTTCAGGCAGAGGCCAAAGAAGGAGAAGACGATGCAGGAGAGGAGGACCACAAAGGTGAAGAGCGTGACAGGGCGGGTGGGACCTAGAGCAGAGACACTGGGGAAGCACATGAGCCTCCAAGGACCATCTCAGCACATCCAGTTGAGACCCAGGCTGGCGCCCGCTTTGGGTCTTATAGGCTCTCAACCCCCTTCCCAAAACACTAGCTGACACCCCTGTCATCTACCAGGTCTCCATCACACCTTCCTCCATCCCATCCCCCCTCCCACCCTCCATGCCGTGCCTAACTCAAGGGTGACACCGGTGGCTCGTCCCCCCAGGTGTTAGATATGACCTTTAGCAGTGGCAGGGGGCAACCCCAAGCTCTCCCTACCAAGGCGCAGGACGGAGAAGAAGAGCAGCCAGAACATGCAGAGGATGGGGGCCACTACGACCTGGCTGATGGCAGCAACATGGAGGCGCTGGTTCAGCTTGGTGGGGATGTACACGTAGTAGATGTTGTACCGGTCAACCATGTGCTTGAGCAGCATGTAGAGCAAACCTGGCGGGAGGAGAGAGGCAGTTTGGGGGGAGGACAACAGGGATAGCCAGGGCTGGGGGACAGTGGCCCAGGGGACAATACCCTCCTGTACCACATGGGAAGCTCATACTCCCACACCGCTACTGGCAGCTGGGACTGGCCATTCTTGGCATCGCCTGGGACAGTGGGACTGGGGTATGGTTTCGTACTCACCAAAGGGGACAATGATGGGGCAGGTGATGCTGTAGGTCATGACAACGGAGAAGATGCAGGAGGTCCAGGCGTACTCCAGTCCAAACTGGAACTGGTAGGCTTGGCTCTGGGGCACAAGCAGAAGCGTCATTACCGCCACTGCCTCTGCCTCTGCAAAGGCTGCCTTTGTCTTTGCAGCCTTGCCCACACGATTGCCTCCCCCTGTTATTCCCATGGGGCCAGGGCCAGCAGCGCCCCTTGCGTGGTGGCCTCCCCATAAGACCAAGACAGTCCGAGTTTCCAGAGAGCATATCCCTGGGCTGCCAGGGGTTGTGTAGGCTCAGAGGTGACTAGAGCCACGTACCCGCTTGACGTGGAGCCGTTCGGGCTCAGACTTGGCAAAGCAGAGGCGGGCAGTGTAGACAAGGAGGCCTGGGATGCGCAGCAGCTCCATGGCTGTCCCGATCAGGCTGGAGGTGATCACGTAGTTGACGAAGAAAGCGCCGTTGTCTGGGAGGAAAACGCACCTGCCCCAGGGACACAGAGGGTGAGAGGATGCTCGGGCAGATCGCCATGAGAGCTGCTGGGGGCTGGTGTTGGGTGCTCCCACTTGCCTGGGAGTTCCCTGCTACTCACTGGAACTTGATATTGGCCTCGTCCAGAAAGTGGGTGTCGAAGAGCCAGCGGAAAAAAAGGTCCAGGCTGCAGGGGAAAGAAGAGGAGCATCTCAGAAAGATGGGGAGCCGCAGAGCAACTGGGGGGTGCACGCAGTGGGTGCATGCTTTCCTCTGACCCGGGCGGGTGAGACCCTCTGGACCCTACACTGCCAGAGCAGCCCCTTCTGCCACACAGGACCACCGCAGCGTGGGTGCTCACCTCCCGGACAGTCAGGATTGCTGTAGCTGGGGCTACACTGATACCTGACCTGGTCCTTTCAGGGTCTGCTGCGGGCTGACCCCAAGCAGGGCATAACCACCACTGTGCCAGCCTGGCAAGCTGCTCCATTCCCCTTGGAAGCTTTCTAGGAGCAGCTCGGCATGGCCAAACAGCGAGTGTTTTCCTCTCCAGAGACAGATTTGTTTCGGCGGCGGTGGGCCCATAGCCCTTTGGGGCTGGCTTGCAGGAGGCAAGGGGCTCAGGTGCGATCCCAGCTGCCGGGGAGCAGGCAGCAGCATGGCAGGGTGGTCTATACCTGCTCAGCCCCAGCGAGGGCAGGATGATGACCATGAACACCAGGAAGAAGAAGCACTTGTGCATGGTAAGCTGATTTTCACTCGACCTGTGGAGAAGGGAGGCAAGAGAAGAACGTTGCACTTTTCTGAGGCAGAGCAGGCGGTGGGGGGAGAGGCTGGGCTGGGTCTTACTCTTCACCAAGGAGCTATTTCCAGCCCCAGGAAGCCACCTGCATTTGATCTGTGCATCTCCTGGGGTCTTGCAAAGCCTCTCCCAGGCCAGTGGGAGGCACCATGAGGAAATCTGCTGTAGTGAAAGCTCTTGTCCTCCCAGCATCTCACCTCCTTCATCCCTAGTCTCTCCTACCATCCCTGCTGGTGTAGATACCAAACAAGAGGCAGTTGGCTGTCTACAATAGGTTCAGGAGCCCCCGTTTTCGCTGGGAGAAGGAAGTGACGTGGTGACAAAGCTCCTGCAAGGACTCAGCAGACCAGGCACAGGGGTCGGGGCTAGGGGAGGGTCTAGACAGACAAATTCTCAGAGCTGGGCAGAGCTTCCTCTGCTAGAAGACTTTGAGCATCCTGAATCCATACCTCTGTCTTGGAGGGCTAGGATTATGGCTGGGATATGCCACCCAAGTCAGGGCCATGGCCCTCCTACTGCCAAGCCACCATCACACCATCCCTTTCACCGACTTCTTCAGACTCGTCTTAAAACCAGCTCCACCTGCCTTTGTCAGCAGCCTGGAAGTGCTCAGGGCTATGGCAAGGAAATGGCTCCTTCAGGCATGGAGCTGGTGCTCTTTCCACAGAGGGCAACACCCATGGGGCTCTGTGGGGTTCTGTTGCTCCACTGCCTGCCTCCCTGCAGGTCGGGTCCCACGAGGCCTACTGAGGTTCCTCCCAGCTACCACAGCCCTGGGGGAGTGCAGGGGCCAGCCCCATTACCTTGTCCAGTGTGACTCGAAGAACGCTGAGTAATAGACGAGGAAGGGCAGGAAGACGGAGAAGGCCCAGAGCAGCAGCGTGGGGAAGAACTGGGTGATGATGGGGTTCTGCAGAAAGAGAGATGTCGAACACCCCCTCAGAAGCCCGCCAGAGCTCAGCCATGCTGGAGGTATCTCCCTGGGCCTCCTGATGCAGGATAGTGTGTGAAACAGGCAGGCTGGGGCATCCTCTCCATCAGCAGGGGCATTTGTTTCAGGAGATAAGAACTTGAGGCCAGCCAAAGGCACCATGGGCACATTCTGAGCCCTAGTGTCCACCTAACAGCTCACTGGTCAATAAGCAGGAAGGAGATGGGCTACTGGCAGCTCCTAACATCTCCTGGAGCTCTTCCCACCCCTCTCTTCTTGCATGGACACCAATCTGCACTCCACCATGGACACCAGCACCAAAGCTCAGGTTTGCACACGTGCCCCAGGGCTCTGCCACCAGAAACACATCAAGAAGGGGACGGATGGCAAGCAGGGGCATGACCATTCCTTGCTTCTCATCAACGCAGATGACTCAACAAACCCAGTTGTGCTGGCTTTGGCTGGGATAGTGTTAATTTTCTTCATAGCAGCTAGTATGAGGCTATGTTTTGGATTTGTGCTGAAAACAATGTTAACGATACAGGGATGTTTTCGTTACTGTTGATCAGTGCTTACATAGAGTCAAGGCCTTTTCTG
Source organism: Chroicocephalus ridibundus (assembly GCF_963924245.1). Taxonomy (NCBI): domain Eukaryota; kingdom Metazoa; phylum Chordata; class Aves; order Charadriiformes; family Laridae; genus Chroicocephalus; species Chroicocephalus ridibundus. The sequence continues at coordinate 28,123,693 of NC_086287.1, forward strand.
CTCCTCACACCACCCACCAGAGAGTAAGCTGTGGGTGCGCAAGAAGCTGGGAGGGGACACAGTCGGGGCAGCTGACCCCAACTGACCAAAGGGATATTCCGTACCATATGATGTCACGCTCAGCATAGAAAGCTGGAGGAAGAAGTAAGGGGAGGATGTTCAGAGTTATGGTGTTTTGTCTTCCCAAGTAACCATTACGTGTCATGGAGCCCTGCTTTCCTGGAGATAGCTGAACACCTGACTGCCAATGGGAAGTAGTAAGTGAATTTTTTGCTTTGCTTGCATGTGCAGCTTTTGCTTTACTTATTAAACTGTCTTTATCTCAACCCACGAATTTTCCTTATTTTTCTGATTCTTCTCCCCATCCCACTGGGGGAGCAGGGAGAAGTGAGCAAATGGCTGCGTAGTCCTAGTTGCCAGTTGAGGTTAAACCATGACACCAGTGATGGCTCATCTACTTGGGCCAGTGTAGAGCTGGTGCCCTCCCCCTCACGGACAAGCCTGAAAATTCCCTTTGGGAAAGCTGGCATGGGGCCCCAGGGACTACCTTGAGGCTCTCCACAGGCTGTGTGACGTTGAACATGTCCATGGTGTTGACAATGATGGCTGGTGTTGTGAGGAAGAAGAGGAGGACGAAGAGGCAGATATTAAGGAGGATGAATCTCACCCACCAAGATGTGCCACGGACCGATAAATTCTCCCTGTGAGAGGAAAGCATGAGTTGGACATGGTGCAGAGGAAAAGCCACGTGTCCTGGGTCTCCTAGCCTGGCTCCCCGAAGCTCTGCCTCCCGCTGCCCACATCAACCATCCTGACAGCACCTGCTCCAAGTTCAACCGATCTCATTCCCCGTGCTGCTGCACTGACACCTGCAGAGCCCCGAGGACCAGAGTACGACTGCAGTGGGAGTGCTATGCCACCAGGAGGCTTTGGAGTCAGGCTGCAGAAACCAGAGCCTGGCAATCACCACAAACCTCGCCTGATCCAGTCACCCCTGGTGATCTCTGCTATGGCCACAGGAGGAATTGTCAGCCCCTGCCACCCTGAGAGGTAGAGGCGCAAGCTCCCCACAGCTATATGGGTTGACTATAACTATGGGTATGGGTTCCTCTCAGCTGCTTGCCCTCCCTCCCTCTCACGCCATGGGGGTTCACCAGATGATATCGCTGGGTGCAGGGGCATAGCGAACGCCCCAGTGATGTGACTTGACCACGGTGGTGACAGAGGACTGCTGGGGGTGCTTGCGGCAGTGGATGTGGCTGTAGTCCTTCAAAATCCTGCAGGAGGAGGGAGCAGGGGGTCAGGTCCGCAGTGAGGGCTCAGGACCCCCCAACTCCTCTCACAAGACACTTCCCGCAGCCCCAACAGAGCAGCCATCTCTGCAGGTGGCAGAGGCACAGCGGAGACAGGCCCATCGCCTGGCTTTGGCCAGAGGAGCCGGCAAGGTGCCCCACTCACACGGCTGTCATCCGCTCGTCCTGGAAGGTGACGAAGGCCATGTCGAGCCGCTTGAGCGTGATACGGTTGCGCTCCGCATTGAACTCATCCGTGAGCTTCTCCTCCAGCTCCCCATAGTACTGCTCGGCATCCACCTGCAGGAGCAGCCGGGACTCTGCCACACTCGCCAGGCTGCGGCATGGGCGAGCTGCCGTGTTCTGCCCTGCCACAGTGGGAATGTGGGGACGTGCTGCCTGCAGCCCTGCCTGCACCCACCTACCTGCTCAAAGCCACAGAAGCGGCAGCAAAAGATGCGGGCGCAGGGGTGGGTTTTGATCATGATCTTCCCCTCTTTCTGTGCCTTGGTGGTGAAGTAAAGCCGCCCCTTCATTGCCTTGCGCCTGCCAGGAAGCCGATAGGGATGAGGGTCATTTGGGGAGCAGCAGACAGACAGACCGGGTCCCTCGACATGCTGGGCAGGAGCGGTACACCCACCCCCACAGGCAACAGGGACCTGCACGCACTCACCTTTCCGCATCCAGCTTCATCAGCTTGCGCACGTCGAAGCAGAACTGGACGTTGGTGACGGTGCAGCTGGGATAAGCCTCACTGCGGGCACAGGGACATGGTGACACCAGGAGCTGGGGGATGGGGACAGCCCCTGCCACCTGCCTGCCAGCTGCCCTGGCGAGGCTGCGGCATGCCGCTACTCACTGGAAATGCTTGATGATAAGGGAAGGGTCTGTGATCTCCTTGGGGATGTGGGTAACCATCAGTGTCCGAGCGACCTGGGGGAGGAGAAGGGGCAGAGGGTGTGGGCAGGTGGGTGTCCATGGGCCGTTGTGCTGTCACCCTGCTCGCCCAGCCACCAAGAAGGCAGAGATGAGCCAGGCCACCGACTGCCACCCCGGAGGCAAGTCAGCACAGACCTCCTCAACGCCTGCTCCCAGACCCCAGGGCACAGCCAGATGCTGCCACCTCCCAGACAGACAGACACAGCAGAGCTTCAGTTTCAAGAGACACGGCAGCAGGACAGAGAGATTTGCCTCCAGGCTTCCAGGCTTTCTCCACAAGCTGGAGAAAACCAGCCTTATTTTTCCGTGCCTGCCCAGTGCCAGGCTGTTTCTAAAGCTCTTCCTATCTACTGGGACCATCCTTTCTGCAAAGCACAAAGTTGTCCCTTGGTGCTGAACAAGGCAGGGCTGGAGGAAGGCTGGTTGCTCACCTTCTCGTTCTCTCTGTATTCAAGGTGGACGGAGTGGTGAGCCATGCAGAGGATGGTGACTATGAAATAGATGAGGGCGAAGATGCTGTGCAGCCACAGGAGACGGTCCCTGGCGGAGGAGAATAGGGGATCAGCAAGCGCTGCGGCGGGTGCATGGCACATCGACCAGCCTGGTGCTCAGCGCCTCACCCACAGCCACCCCCACCGCCCAGCGGAGCCTCCCCAAGCTGGCTGCCGGACCCTGATCCCAGGACAAGACAGGGAGCATCCAGCATGTTGGCTGAGACACTGCAGATAGGCTGCCCAGAACCCCTGAGAGCACCTCTGCCCACAGCGGGGTGCAGCGAGCAGTGCCAGCAGGCTGCCCACCACGATGGTGCTCGCGCGTGGTGCAGACAGACATGAGGCTACCAGGAGCAGTACGCTGCTCACATGGACCCGTCCCCGTTCCAGGACTGTGGCGAGTACTGGCTCTCTCAGCAGTGCCTGCCGCAGCAGCGCCCACAGCCCTCCCCGAACGCAAGAGCCACGTACTGTGTTGGGATGTTGGCGATGGTTGTCCGGCCAAAGTGGGTGGGATTGTGTCCTGCAGGGAAAGAGAAGTGGGAGGTTACGGGAATCCAGTGCTGTGTGCGTGCCCATGCTTGCAGGGTTAGTAGCTCTGGTCTTTGGTCCCTCCTTTTCCATCTCCCAGGTCCCTGTCAAGCCCACACCACCCTGAAGCTCCCTGCCTCTTGCATTCCTCTGTCCCACAGCTGATGGTGGGTTCCTGCTCACATGGGGTCTCCTGACGGAGGGGTTCTTCTGCCCTCCATCCCCAGAGCAGAGTGCTCAGCCTGAGCATTGGGAAGCTTGTGCCATGCTCCTGAGCCATCCCACAACTGGGGAAGCACTTACCCAGGAGGTCCCCCGAGAAGTTGACAGGCAGGATGACGGCCACAGAGAGCACACAAACCAGCATCAGCAGGACCAGGAGGTGCCGCTGGAAGGAGAGGTAGGTGGTGGCGTCGATCCCACACTTGCTCTGAATCTCCTCGTCCCTGGGGGAGATGCAGGTGGGGGTGAGCGCTGGTGGTGCCTCCCCACCACCTCCCACCCCAGGGACACTGGCTGCTTCGGCCTCACACAACCCATGCCAACTCATGGCATGCTGTGTGTGGCATGTGGAATTTGGGCACAGAGGGAATGGGGGACACAGGCAGCCCACAGGCAGCTCCTACCAGAAGAGGTCGAAGCCTATTCCTTTGGGACAGGAGCCAGGGGCCAGGAGGAAACAGAGGTGAGCCCTCTGCCATCTCTCCCGGGGGGATGTTTTAGGAGGGCTCTCCTCAGCCACTGGTCCCAGCAGCTCTGGGTGATGTGTGACCACCTATGGGCATGGACTCCCCAGGGGCAGGCAGCGGTGAGGCATGGCTGCAATGCTGAGGACACACACTTACTTCATCTGGTAGATAGAAATGAGCCAGGAGCAGAATCCCTGGAATGGAAGAGAGTTGGGATGAGCTGGGGGCGACCACCCCCATCTCCTCGGCGAGGAGCTGGGACACGGCATGTACTGGGGATGTGTGTGGAGACGGTGCAGTGCCTGGGGCCAGGGGGCTGAGCAAATGGAGGCAGTGCCCAGGGCAGCTCGGCGACGCTCAGCCCAGCGGCTTCTCTGCAGCAATGGCCAGAGGCAGCTGCCCCGGGAGGAGCAGGGAACACGGGGCATCTCTGTAACACAGGCTCCTGGCTTCCAGCAGCTCCCTCCTCTCTGCCTTCTGACAGTCCCTAACATGCAATGTGCTTTTTTGACCACTACCGAGCGCTGAGCCAGCACTGCCATAGGGTGATATACAACAGCACCAAGATCTTGTGTAATAGCTCCTTCCCAGTCACTGAATATGCAATTTTAGGATTTTTCTCTCCTATGCTTTGGAGGCGCAGGCATCCCTGCACACCTGACAGCTCTGCGCGGGCCAGACACCCCCTTAGGACAGCCAGGTTGACTCCCCTCCTACACCCCGCTCCAGGGAAGCTGTTTGTGCAGCCCACAAGCTCCTTGGGCTGTAATTTCGTGGGTTTTCCAGAAACCCTCCTGAAAAACCAGCATTTATCAGCTGATTCCCAGCTCTCTAGGTCGCCCATGTGCAGGGGAGAGGTTGCACGTGAGTGAGAAGTCCCACGCCTGCTCCTGGGAATTTGTGATGCTAACCTGAGAATTTGTCAGGCTGCTTTTATTGCAACCTTATACTCCAGCCCTGCCATTGGAGGGATGCTCTACGTGCTTCCCCGTAGAGAAGGGCAGGAATTTACTCAAGCTCCTTCTCAGTGGGTACAGGCAACAAAACTTTATTTAGCTCTCCTGCCACATCCTCACCTCCTCCAGCAAGCATTTTCTATCTTCACCACCTATCAGCCCTACAAACCCTCTGGCAGGTTTCCTGTTCCTGATTTGTGAAGAAAAATCCAGTACCTGCTTTTATGCTCTCTACAAATGTCTCCTCAAACTCCTCTTCCCCCTCCCCGCAACTTAGAGTCTTTTACTTCTAACATGGCAGAGTTTAGATTTTCCTCATTTGGGAACAGCTTGACTTTTAAAAGGATGTCTTCTTATATCTAATAATCTCCCCTAATCTGCTCTTTAGCCATGCTGGCATTCCCTGTGGTCTTTCTCACTTATTTTTTGATGAGCAATATAGATTTGCCCAGAGCATCCAGTACTGAGCCTTTAAACAGGACTCTTGCCACCTGCAAGGATTTTCCTTCGTCACCTTTCCTGCCTAGTTTCTTTTTTTTAAAGAAGTTCTGTAATTTTTTCAGTCGCACCAGTGACTGATTTTTTGAGCTTTTGTTGCCAAAAAAGAGAAACGGACAGAAAAACGTGTCGGTCCATGCTCGTTTCCAGCAAAACCTGGTCTGTGCATGGTGTGATAGAAAGAAACAAAAGATGGCTTTAAAGCCCCCACAGCCCACCATGCCTGCAGAGGTGGAGGTGTGATCCAGGGGACTCTGGCCAGGGCCAGAAAGGTCCTGCGGGCGTGCAGAGCAAGGCTCCAGCCATGCTTCTAACTAGGTCCCCACAGCCAGCAGAGACGGCCACGCGGACAGGAGATGCTCACACTGGTGGGAACATCTCTTCCATTCAAGGTAGATGCCTCAAACCAAGCCAGGACAAAGAAGGCCTCCAGCTTTCCCAGGAATACCCAGCTGTTAAAGGGTGTCAAGCAGGAAACCCTACACTGGAGGATTTAATTTCTCCCATTTAACTTCTGATCTGGGTTTCCCATGAAGTGCAGGGCAGGCTGGGCCAGGATGAGACCAGCCTGGGCTCCTGCTGCCACGGCCACCAGCACTCACCACATCCTTGTTGTCGACATCCAGGGGACTGCTCTCCGATGGGGACTTCTCCTTCTCACTCTGCTCTCCGTAGAAAAGCGACGTCAAACTTTGCAGTGAGGGGAGGAGTGGAGGGGTGAGGCAGGAGAGAAGCAGCAGATGGGAGAGGATGAGCACCAGAGGAGAAGCTTCTCCTAGGAGAGCAACTAGGACAACCTCCCCCTCCCTGCATCCTGCACTGGGGCTGGACCAGCGACTACCACTGGGCTCGGGGCAGGGGCTGCACTCACTGCCTCTGCACTGATGAGTCCCTGTGGCTTCTCTGGCCTTGGCCCACAGCAGGGTGGCTGGTGGAGAACTGGCCTTAGCTCCACGACAAGAGCCTGCTGAACCGGATTTTTATATTCTACTGGTTTCAGCCCTCAAACAGCATTACAGTAAAAGGAATGTAATCTGTGCTTGAATTTTAAGTCTTGATTGCCCTTTTGATCTCCCTGGTGAAGGGAAACATTGCCTGTCCACTGCCAGATTCAGCTCCAGAGCCTGAGCCCAAGAGGAGCTGGAGAGGGGAGAACGCAGGACAGGGGCTTTTACAACAGTTCCTCCCGTGGGCTACTCTGCTGACATGAGGAACAGTATTATTGCTGCATGTCGCCCTCTGCCTCCTCCACTGGCCAGCCCTGCTGATCCTGAGAGAGCGGCAGGGGGAGAGGTGGCATCTCAATTCCCACCTGAAAGCAGCTCTTGGGCATCTGTCCTTCCCAGGACAGTGCCCTCCCTGGCAGTGACAGCACAGTCACCAGATGGTGCCTGCAAGAGGGCATCAAAGCTGGCTTGGGCTTTCTGTCTCCCTGCAGCAGATGGTGACTGTGCGTCCACGGGTAAGGGCAGCCAGGCCATTCCTAGTAGGCAGCGGGGACAGGAACACCTGCGGAGCTTCTCCATGGGCCACCCCACAGCACTGGCCCTCCTGCCAGCCCTCTTGGAGAGGCTGGAGCCATCACCCTCGGTGGCCTCACATCCTGCTCACCTATCATTGTCCATCAGCAGCGCCAGGCGCCCGTAGTCCCAAGCCGCTTTCCGAAGGCAGGAGAAGACCAGGAGGAGAAGCTGGAAGAAGAGGCAAGAAGAGAGGTGAAGGGTTTTACCACAGGGTCTCAATCCACGGGATCTCCCCACATTGCTCCTTTCTGTTTTCCCACTCACGAGCCCAAGCTCATGCAAAACTTTTGCCCCAAGCCAAACTATTCCTGCTCCGTGTTGTCACCACTGCTGCCCAAGTACCACCTGCTACCCATCATGCTGTGGGCAAAGCTCTTGGTCCCCTGCACGCACACCCATTCCCCTAAACAATGGCACACACGCTGCACATACGTGTGGTTATCAGCACACCCATAACATAGACACTCATGTTCACAGCCAGTCTCTGACACCCCAGCTGGGGGCTGCGGTGCCCGTGGACATGGCACCCTCCTGGCCTGCTCACCAGCCAGAGGATGAAGTTGATGGCGAGCACGGTGGGCACACCGCCGAACGGCAGCCCTTCCAGGACAGTGCTGCGGGAGCGGGCGCTGAAGCATTGCTCCTCCGTGCTGTTCACCAGGGCGTCCAGGAAGCTGAGCACGTCCAGCGAGGTGGGACCAGCACCGTCAGGCACTGGCTCCACCGAGTACACACTCTCCATCGGTGCCTCCGTGGGGTCTCACTCTGCAACACAGAGGTAAGGGTGCAGATGGAGAAGCCTTTGCTTGAAAAGGGGACATGGCTCTTGCAGGTTCTCTAGTGAGGTGAGGAGCTCATTGAGGACAGGGATGGGAGAGGACTGGCTGGTGACCCTGGAGCTTCCCCAGTCCCTGTCTCTCCCAGGGAGGGGCTGTGGGATGCAGGGCAGTTGCTGAAGAAATCTCACAGCTACCTCTTATCCTTTCCCTACCCCACCCCAGGTGATTTGGTTGTCTCTCTCATACCTGAGACAGGTCTCTCGCCACCTCTGCCCCTCAGTCCTGGAAGCTGGGTTGAGTCATGGCCACCCTGGTGTGGTCAGCAGGCAGGAATGAGGAGCTGAAGCATTTGCTTGAATTTCTGAGAATAAGAGCAATGATGATGTTAACAACTGGGCTGCTGGGGCTGTGCTTGCTTGGCTCCCTCCAGCCAGATATCTACTGCATGTGGAACATCCCCCAGCCCTCCCTTCTCCAGCATCATGCTCTGTGTGACTCAGGATTCTTGGGACCTCCCTTCTGTCTTTCCATCAGAGCAGGATTGCTCCTTCCAAGAGATCTTGAAGTCTTCAGAAGAATCAGCTTCTCAAAGTCCTTAAATGCCAAGGTTCCCCCCATTTCCCCAGGAGCTGATACTGCAGGCTACAGCCCTCACTGGTAGGAAACACTTAAAGGCTATTAATGGCCAAGAGTGTGGAATGTTTCCTATCACCATGCTTTAAGTAGGAGGGGATCCTCTCCAAATGTGCGGTGCCTGAGACCCCTGGGAACAAGCACCCCACAGCTGCCAGCATGAATGAGCACGGCTGTCATTCACGGGGATGCCACAGACCTGCATGCCAGGACAGTGCTGCATGGCCATTGCACTCACTAGAACTACAGGAAAAGAAGGAACCAGCACAGCAAATGCTAACAGACCCGAGGCGGGGACAACAGGGCCAGACTCTCTCCTCCTGCCATGTCTGCATGTGTGGGAGCCCCCACTAGCACCTTCAGTCAGCTGCTCCCGGGCCTGGAGATCTGCATGGCCTTCAGAGGAGGACAGCTCGGACTGTGGTGAGACCAACCACATTGCTGGGGTGAGAGGCACACTGGGACAGCAAGGGGTCTTCAGGGTGTTCTCAGGACGGTCCCTTAACAGGTCGTTGGGGAGTTTTCAAAATGGGTTGGATCCCTAATGTCTCTTTTGAAAAGGCCTTGAGGTAGGATGTCTCATACTTTTTAGGCAGATAAACCCAGAGGGCTGAAGATCCTGCTTAGGGGAAGACTGAGGTTACTGGGGTGGAAGGGAACAGATGGACAAGGAAACATTGTCTCTGGAGGCCTTGAGCAACCAAATGTAATTTTGAAGCTGGCCTGATCCTGAGCAGGGGCTTCTATCAGCTCACCTCCACGGGGTCCCTTCCAATCTCAGTTATTCTATGTCCCTATTCTCAGGGACTTGTGCTCCTGACAACAACATCTTCCGGCCTGCCTGAATTTTATAAGGACTTACATGAGTGCCTTGCCCCACAGACATGCTGAGCACAGTATATTGTGGCCTGTGCAAAGGCCACATGAAACCTCATCATGCCCATTAACACGTACTCCTGTGAGCTTTGTATTCAAGCCATCAAGCATTCATTCATCTCCTTCCTTTTTATCTATATTCCAGCCACGACTGGGACCCTGCTGCAGCCCTTGCAGTCACCCAGCCACAGCTGATCCCTTCTGCAGGATGCCCACAGCCCACATGGACAGGATGGAGGAAGAGGAGCAGGAACCACAGTCTGATTAAGGAATGGAGGAGGATGCAAAGACAGCCAGCACCTCCAGGGACCTGGAGATGCAAAGTGTTTATGGTGGGGTTTTTTCCCATCAAGACCAAACAGGATCAACTCTGCATCAACACCAAAGGAAATCTGATCAAGAGGTCCTTGGAGAGCACAGAGAGAGCACGCACAAAATGCCTTGGCTTAGAAAGGGGATCTTCCTGAGCTCTACATGCATTTGCTTTTGTTGGGTAACATTTAATTCTGCTGTGTCAGTGTGACAGACGGGAGACTACAGCAGCATGTGGTTTTATGTGGACTGCTGTAGCCTCAGCCTCTCTATCTTAGACTGTGCAGCTTCCTGCTTGAGGAGATTAGACTGTCCTAAAGCTCCTGAGGAGCCCAGACCATCCCCACTCCGCAGCTGAGCAGAGCAGGTAGGACAGGGGTGCCGGGGCAGGAGTTGACACAGATTACACACCTGAGACACTGATTCTCTTTGACATCCTAATCTGGGGAAAGGAAAGACTGAGGAAGAGAGAGGCTTTCAAACACAGAGTTGACAACAAAAAAAAAAAAAAAAAGGCTTTGACAGCCTGACAAATGCAATCATGTGGACACCAAGGATTTCTAAGAGATTCTCAAGCTCTTGAGAGGGTCGAAGAGCTTAAAAACTAGCCTTGGTGTCTGCAGTTTCCAAATTAAACAGAGAGAGATGGTGACTCGCTATTTTCTTCACTTCTGAAGCGTAAATTCCAGCCCAAAGAAAAATCTCCACCGGAAGCCAAAGAGTGGCTGGGATGCTTGGACCAAGGCTATGACCCCAGCAGAGCCTGAGGCTCACCCCACTCCAGGATCAGGCTGGCATCTGGCTACCTGCATAGATGCCTTGAAGAGATGTCAGAAGCTGCTGAACTACAGGCATCAAGATCCGCAGAACATGCAGACCTATGGCAGTCCCTTTTACTGTGCATATGGTGCTGTGTCACCTAGGGCACGGGCTTCAGTGTCTGGTACAGATCTGCTCATGCTGCCTACAGCATCTTCAGTTCTCCTCGGAGGTCCCTAGCCATATACATATTGATCTGGCCAGTTCATGGTGTCTGGAGACACCGCAGCCCAAGCTGGGACAGTTGACCACTAGCTCCCAAAAGAACTGCCAGGTCACCTGAGATACGCTGATACTGGTCCCAAGGGCATCCCAGTAGACTTGGGGCTGAAGTACCATCCCTGCAGCCAGGTGTGAAGTGAGAGATGGGCTGGCAAAGCCTCTCTGTAGTTCCCTCAGTCATGGCCTGCCTCCCAGCTGGGGTTGGGAGTCCCATGCTTCGATGCCCAACATGGTCCCATTGGGATAACAACCCCTGAAGAGGGAACTCCAACAAGGGGAGACAAATGGGAAATGGGTGGGCCACTGTGACAAGCAGGAGCCATTTGCCCCAGCCTGCCTGCCTCCTACTCGCCATCAAGCAGCTGTGAAACCACCAGGGCCTCTGGCTGGGGTCAGCCCTTTCCTACAGAGATGCTCTCAATCTGCTCTCCCCATGTGCACATCTCCCTCCCTCCCCTCCTCCTGCAAGCAGCAGAGCCATCGCCATCTGGCATTTTCAGCTGCTAAATAATTCACTGCCTTTTTGTTAACAAGGAGAGTGTATCTCTGACCGAGGGAGCTGTTGGACCTTCAGCAAATAAACAAGGAGACTCTTAGCAACCTCCGAGTCCCTTCTCTGCCACCACCACTCCACTTGCCAGCGGTAAGATCCTGCAGCTTGTTTCTAGGCACCGTGTTCATGCTTGTAGGAGGAACATCCTGCGGCACAATGGCAGGGTGAGGGGGATTGTCACCGGGATCAGTATGGGTTGTCATTCCCTAACAAAAGTCCTTGTTGCTGTCCCCATCCCCCAGTAGCAGATATTTTGCTCCTGGTGGCAAAAAGCAATGGGTTCCTGCTGGACATGGTGCTAGCATCTCATGCTGCAAGCTCTCCTGTCCACAGACATCCCAAATGCAAGCCTTCACCCACCCAGCCAAACTGGTTCCTGTCTCTCCACCCAGCACTGCACAGAGAAATTTCAGGAGCAGAAGAGTCCTGAATCCACCAGTCCAGCTCTGTCCCCTCTCTCTCAGGTGCCTTCAACTCTGCTGCCTGAAGGAGCCATCACATAGTGCTCAGTCCTGTAACACAGCCCTTGCAGTGTGTCACAGCTCCTATGAAGCTGATCTTAAGCTCAGTCTCCTGCCTTTTCCCTGGTCCCTTCACCCCCAAATACCCGTGGAAACCCACCCTCAAATACCCAAACTGGTACTTTTCTAGATCATTTGTTCCAGCTAATCTCACCTTTTATGGTGCTGCTCTTAGAAAAGCTTATGCAAATTATATAGCTGCAGTGTTACCATTAAAATAACCATCGGGAGCAACCAGCTAAATGTAAATCATGTAAACGTTCTAGGAACAGCACATGCAGCAGAAACGGGGAGAGGAGATTTCTCCTCGTGTACTCCAGGAGCAGCTTGAACTCAGAGCTGCAGGACATGTTCAACCTCCCTCCAACTGGAGGAGGCACCTTACTTGGTATACTGAGTGAGAGATCACACAGACACTGTAGGTCAGTCTTAAAGTCACTGTTAAAACACCTAAGCTAAATTTTCAGACCAAATGTACAAGATAATTCAGTATTTTGCAATACCCTGGTGATCGTATCTTAAAGGTCCAAATGAACCCCACAGCACCACCAGGCCAGATCCTTTTCCCAGCTACACCACTGTCATTGTGCTTTTCCTAATCTTTAATGGCCAGAGGAGGAAATATTGTTGTGAATAACAGAGCTGGGTGGATGCCTTCACCTCCAGAAAGCACTGGGAGAGCTTCCCCTTAGCTATGTATGAGGCAGTGCCTCCAGATGCCAACCATAGAGACAGGTGTCCCTTGGAGTAGCTGCTGTCCTGGAGAAGTGACAGCAAGGGGCAAGTCAAGAAACACAGGAGTGGGCAGGGTTGCAGCTGGCAAAACGAAGCAATAAAATAGAGGCAGAAATCACAATATAGGGTCTACACAATCTAGGTCTTACTTGGAGGAAAGAGGGTAAAATAAGGTCAGAAAACATGCACAGAACTAGAGGAAGGCAATCCTTCTTTCTTCTGTTTGCAGTGGCTGTGAATCAACAGTCAATGTATGAGATTTGCCATTGAAAGTGATTTGCTGTGTAATTTCTATGAAGCATTTCCAGTGTGTAAGGTTTGCCTTGAATATTCAGTGCCCTGTTTGTTTTGTTGATACGCCAGCATATGCTTCTCTCCGGTTGGGTGGGCACTAATCCAGAGAATCAGATTTCTGACTGAAAATAAGGCATTTCTTTTATGTGAGTGCAATTTTTCAAAATTCGTCTTTCCCTTGAAGCACCCTGCCAGCAAACTCATTTGCTAGGGGATTCACGGACAGCTGGAGTAGCAAAACACCAAAACAAAGTCTTGGGAGCACTCAGATGACTAAACCAGGCTTCTCGGCATGCCTGCGCTCACCCAGCCTTGGCATCTTGCTCCCGCAGGGAGGGCATTGCTCATTTTGGCTGGTGGGTGGGCAGCCAGGGCACAGGGATGCTGATGGAGCTGCCCGTGGCCACGCAAAGACAGCAGAAAAGCCAGGCTGAGAAGCCAGACCATGTCTCCCAAAAAGCAAGCATCCCTGCTACCTGACTGCCTCTGCACCATTCTTCCTCTCAAGGAGATGTGGCCAGGCTGTGGGAGGGGAAAATGAGGACTGCCATCATGGGAAGATCAGGTTTGTGCCCTGGTGTGCCCAGGGCCAGGTGGGGAGGTGAGCCACTGGTGTCCCACCTTGTGGGACTGCAGCAACTGACCTTGCAGGACTGCAGTGAACGGGGCAGCCAGGAAATCTGAGACGCTGCCACTGACTCAGCACAACTAACGACCTCCGGTTGGGAAAAGGCTTATCAACAGCCTGTGCTGAGCTCAGCGCACACCCTAGTAGAAGCAGTTTTGGCACCAAAGGGCGTGGTGACCTCTCCATCCCTGTAGCTCGCTGCATGGGAGAACAGGCACACCACAGGCCACATCTGTCCCTGAGGGGGATGAGCATAGAGGGGCTGGAACCACAGACACGGCACTCCAAAACCCCATGTGGGTCGCATCCCTAGCTCTCCCTTCGCCCTTCTCTCTTAAGAGTCATGGCCTCCAGGTCCAAAAAGCAAAGAGAAGGTGGGCTGCCAGTGGGCCATGGAGCAGGCACAGGGCAGCAGCATCCCTGGGCAGGGATCTTCACACCATCTTCAGGGCAGATGCCTGGGGCCAGCAAGGTTTGGAGCAAAGGACCACCCTGCAGCAACTGTTGACTCCTAATGGGTACAAAATACATGCTCAAAGACTAGCATGATTGCTCAGAGCAGTCAGGAGGACCCAAGAGCCTGTGTCCCTTGTCCCCATATCGCCCACAAGAGGCTTGTGAGGATGGGGGATATGAGTGTGGGAGTGAGTGGGATCAATGAGAAAATGAGAGTGAGAACATGGCTGAGTAAAATAAACCTGCTTAAAGATGATGTAAATAAACACACGTAAGTTCTGGCACTGCTTTCCCCTCGATGGGCACAAACACCTGCCAGGCTCCCTGCCAGCCAGAGCAGGATGGCGAGGGGAGCTGCTGGCCCATGAGCCCACCCAGGCCTTGGGGATGCAAACCCCACAGCAAGTCCCCCTCTGGTACCCCCACTCTCACCTCCAAATGCTTCATGTGTCCCTCCTGGCCCCCTGGGAGCTTCCTGCAGAAAGGGACGGTGCAGAGGGACAGCGACCCACAGCCAGGGACCACGTGGGCAGCAGGATGAGGGAAGAGGTGTCTGTTCCTGGGACAGAAAATGCATGTCCTTTCCCCTTCCCTCTCCTCACCCACCGGTCCCAAACTGCCCTGCTGAGACTGACTGTCTAAATTACATGACTCACCAGGAGGGAGAGACCACGACCCCATTTTGGGGAGCCAAGCAATTTGTTTTGCTCTCAGGAGTGGCGGGTTATCACCACCTTCAGGAAACCCTGCACAGGGTCATGCTGCCCCAAGGGAAAAAAACTGAGACTCACCTTAAACCAACACAGCATTTGAGAGCAAAACCGTTCCCTGCCATGTCCCCCTGTGGTGGCTGCCACATCGCCCCCAGCTCCCTGCCCTCCCCTTCTCAGGCACTGTTGTTTAGACCCAGGGGCGGCTGCGTTTTGGTGCTGGGACAGACTAAGTTCCATGTGTGAGGTTTTTGGATGAGAAGGCATCCTAGCCCCCAGCCTCCAGCGGGGCTCTCCATAGGACAATATTTGTGGCCTTCCTCTGTGGTACAGCAGCCACCTACCTGCACGAGCCCCTTCTCCCGGAGGGATGCTGCGGACCGGACACGGCAGCACTGACTCGCTGCAGTGCTCCTCGGTACAAGAATAAAGCCAAACCTCAGGCAACCGAGAGCAAACGGTGCTTAGGGCGAGATCTACAGCCGGGGAGGTTTGTTTGCGTGGGAGACACCATGCTCTCCTCCAGCGCCTCCTCCCCACATCTGTGAGCCCACAGTTGCTGGAGCCAGCACATGGAGATTGGGAAGGAAGAACCGGAGCGGAGTGTATTCTCTCCATCCCCAGCCCTTTTCACCACATTTGACTAAGCTGCCACTGCAGGCTAGCTCTAACCTGTATTTGTTTTATATTTCAATATCCCGCTGTGCACACAGCATGCTTAGCCCCTCACACCGCACTTTGTGTGTGCCAAAGCACCGAGCAAACATGAGCTAATTGGGCTGCAAGCTCTCCAGGGCAGGGGCCTGTCACTCATTCTGCGTACTGCACCCTTGTCCTCTGATAACGCTTAAATCAACGCTCTTCAGCACAAAGGATTACCCAGGCTGGGCCCAGCCCTGGGGCAGGGAGCGGCCAAGTTGCTGGTGGGTGATGGCTGGGAGCAGACAACCAGGAAAAGAAAGATGGGGACACGCTTTTGGTAGGGTCTGTTGCAATAGGACAACGGGTAATGGCTTTAAACAACAGAGGGAAGATTTAGACTAGATCTAAGGAAGAAATTTTTTACAATGAGGGTGGCAAAACACCGGAACAGGTTGCCCAGAGAGGTGGTAGATGCCCCATCCCTGGAAACATTCAAGGTCAGGTTGGACGGGGATCTCAGCAACCTGATCTAGTTGAAGATGTCCCTGGCCATTGCAGGGGGGTTGGACTAGATGACCTTTAAAAGTCCCTTCCAACCTAAACCTTTCTATGATTCTGTGAAAAAGCCAGGGCTGACTGCAGGGGACGGAGGTCGCTCGCAGGTGGGAAAGGGTCAGGGAGTCATCCCAGGGCTCTCGGTTAACACACACACATGTGCACATGCATGTGCATTCGGGAAAACAGCATTTTGGGAAAACAGCATTTCAGGAAAACAGCAAAGAGAGCCCCCAGTACCACCAGGTCCCTGCTCCGAGCTGGTATGCTGAAGGCTGCTCGCAGTCCCCAGAGCAACCCCTGAGCTTGCAATTAATTAATGATGACAAGCGCAGATGAGGACAACTCGCAGCCCCTGCTGCCTGCGTGACTGAGGGCCATGGCAGCAGGCAGCCCCAGGGAAAGGCTTCGGCAAAGGGTGCCCCTGGGTTGTTTATCACCTGCCAGCCCCAGGACCATGGCATGCTGTGCCCATGCACAGCCAGCCCGGCGGGAGCAGCTCCCCTTTGGCATCAAAGGCCAAGGCAGGCACCTCTCAGCAAGGCGGTGATGGTGATGGGATGTTGGGCATTTAAAGGCAGATTGCTCTTCCTCCACCCAGGTAACCATGCTCAAACAGAGGAGAATCTTAGGGCCCGTGAGAAGGAAAGTGCCACCTCTGCTGGGAAAAACACTCCCTCATGGAAACTATATGGAAACCGGTAACAGCTGTGGCACGGTCAGGGGCCAGGCTGAGGCTGTCACTGTGGGTCACGGCCATCTTTCACAGTGCCACAACGTGCCAGCAGCACTGTGGTCCCTGGTGATGGGGGGAAAGGCAGGAGAGTAGCTCCTTCCTCCCCGAAGCCCCTCTGCTGTTTGGGGAGCGGGGAGCTGTGGGAGGTGAAGAGGAAAGTGGGAGGTTTATCTGCTGCCATTTATAAAGCCACCTGCTGCAGAGAGACTGCCAGCCACAGGAGTGGCCAGCACAGCCCTTTCCAGCAGAGCTACAGCCATCCCCGGCGAGCAAAAGGCACCTCACCCCAAGGCAGAGGCAAGGAGAGGACTGCGCTTCGCACACACATGCACGCAAGCGTGCTCGGGCCGTGCGATGAGGGGGTTGCAGGCTGGGGAGCAGCTATCCCAGCCAGGATGGCATGGCATGGGTGGGGACGGCAGGGACCTCGCTGTCGAGCTGGTGGAGAAAGCGGGTGCATTTCAAGTCCCCTACACAGTTGTTCCAGCCAGCACCCTCACAGCTGATGCCCGCAAGCCTGCTGTGCAATGGGGGGCAAGCGTGAGTACATGGTGGGCTAGCAGGGATCCAGCTGTGCTTTGTTCCAGCCTGTTGCTGCCTGCCAGGGACTTGAGGGCACCCTGCCACCGAGCACCCTCACCCCACAGCCTCCCAGGGGCCAGTATAAGGTGGGCAGCATCATGCTTGTCCCATTGATCCACTTCTCCTCGGGCCACCCACGCGCCTCCCTCCACACTGCTCTGGGGGAGGCCTTGGCACCCGGCTGCTGGCCCCCTTTGCTTCTCCCCAGCTTTGAGCAGCCACAACATCTCCCATAGCTGATTCTGCTGCAGAAGCAAAGAAACACTCCTGCCCTGCCCAGCTCCCCTCTCCGCACACACAAAAGCTTCTTCCTGAGAGCAGTGGGTTACAACACTATTTATACACACACGCGCACACATAAAATACGATTTTAGAGCATCTGCAGAGCTAGAACATTTCTATCGCCTGTGCTCGGTGCCAGGAGCAGAGCGAGATTTGGGCTGCAGCAGGAGCCCACGAGTACACCACTCGCCAATCCTGGCCCCGATGAGGCTTTCCTCCCACCTCTGCCCAGCTTCCGAGCAGATTGGGGTAATAGCAGCCGACCGGGATGAATCACGCTGCCCTGGGAGTGTGGGAGCTGGCAGCTCAGTGAAGGCTCCGGCACCAGCGGGTTGCACAAGCTGGGATGGCCCCGGCAGCCACTGCACTAGCTGCATCCAGCTGCGCCAGAGGGATTAGCTCTCAGCATACCACTTTGAGTCAATAGCGCATCAAAGGGAAGGGGAAAGACTGATGGTTAACACAGGGGTCTGCAGCAGTAGGACAAGGAGAGAAGGTGCTCCTCAAGGCCTGGCTCAGCCACCTCCATCCCCTGGGGACACATCTGTAGGGGATCCACCAAATCACCAACTATCCCCCAGTGTGCAAGTAAATTTGGTCCTTGAAAAGGCGGAGGGAAGAGACTGAACCCGTCGCATAGTCTCAACACCAGATTGTGCTGCCTTTGCCTGGGCCGTGGGCCAGCCACCTGCCCTCCCACCAAATCCTGTCCCCATGCAGGGCCAGCCGGGCCCTGCTTTTCACTGGGCAGCGGGGGAATCATGCAGTCAGTCTTCCCCCAATCACCGGGGCATGCATCCAGCCGCCTCCGCAGCCCACGCAGCCTTTGGGGGAGATCAGAGGAAAGATGCTGCTGCTGCTGCAGCTGGGAAGGGAGGCGGCTCTCACGGGCATATGTGGAGCTGCAGACACGTGGCTCTGCAAAGCACCGATTGTTCCAGCCTCCTCCTGGCACAACGGGTGCTCACACGACAAGACAGCTCGTTTCCATCACCCCCGTCACCCCCAGGGAATTCCCCTTGCCCAGAACACCCAAGCAAAGCCCCAGCCATGTACCTGCTGCAGGGCAGAGCAGAGCAGAGCGGAGCAGACAGCCCATCACACCCACCAGCTTGCTCTCGTCTCCTCCAGGGAGAGGAACCGGAGAGTCAAATGTCCCTGGAGCATCAGAGATAAGATGGAAATCATGGGGCTGTTGGGATGGGCACATTGGTGCATCCCAAAACAGCAGGAGCAGGGACAAGATGCATGGCAAGGACTGGGGTTCAGGATCCCACCCCAACACACACCTACCGCAGGCGAGTGGCCCAGTACACAGGGGTGAGCTGGGCACAGATGGGCAGCACGCAGCCTCTGCTGTCCCAGTGCCGCAGGCTGGCACTGCCTGCACCCACTGCACTGCCTTCCTGCCCTGCTCCGGCCATGCCCACCGGCCAGCAGCTGCCCATGGCCAGTGCAAGGGCTGTCGGGAGTGATGGATGCAACGGAGGAAAACACAAGAAATGGTTTCTTTCCCTTCAGGCAGAGAAGCAAGTGTCACATCTGGACATGTACAGCAGCTGAGCTGAGAAAGGGACAAGGAATCGGGAGGAGAGAAGCCGTGGGCCGGGAGGCGCAGCATCGCCCAGAGGATGTGGTGAAACAGATGGCAGATTTGGCAGCAGGGTGGTCACAGAGAGACCTGCAAGCTGCAAGAGCAGGCGACACGACACTGCGCAGCGGCTGTCAGCCCAGCCTGGCAGGTCTGGAGGGAGGTCGCATCCTTTCAAACATGCCGCATCCAACAGTCAGCATCAGAGATTCTCCGTGGGCAAGCCTTGGAAAAAGGCTATTTGGGATCAGAGGGGAAATGGGAAAAAAAATCAGGATGGCAAGTTTTAGGGGCAGGGAAACAGAGAGATTGTCCCTAATTTCTCTGCACAAGCCTGCCTTCCCTGCACACAGGGCCACGCAGGCAGGCTGGTGCTTGGGGAAAGGCTGGCAGCCCCTGCGCTGCTCTGCCCACTCTGATGGCAGCGCAGGGTCCCAGGCAGCCACCCCTGCCCTCCAGAGCATCACCGCTCATGTGGAAGAGAAAAGGAAAAGAAACTAAATGGGAGGTGCTGCAGCAGATGGCTGCAAAAGGAGCCTCCTCAAGCCTGTGCCCCCTCGTCCTTCCAGGAGGCTTTGGGCACAGCAGAGCCAACACCAGGAATACAGCCATCCAAGGAGATTTGGGGGCCCAGGTAAGGTGCAGTGTCCCAGCAAGAGCCACTGCAAACCTCTCCACAGCCCAGCAGCTCTTGAGGCCCTGCCAAAATCAGCAAGAATCAGACAGGGTCTGTGCCCATTTTGGGAGAGATGCTTGGGGATGCAGTGCTGATATGTAGGGCTTTTCACAGTGGCTGGGTGTCCTGGCCCAGCCCCAGACCGGGCTCCTGCTTTCTGCCTGGTTTTGTGTATGCTGTTCTCCCTGCCTGCATCCCCGCTCAGCACATCCCAAACCTGCCACTGTGAACGCTGCTCTCGCCTAGCTGGGCTGGCCCCGCAGTGAGCGCCTGAGATCCCATACTTGGCCTCTGCGGTACCGGCAAGGCATTTACTAAAGGAGCGAGGGTCTCCACCTCCTCATCCACTACATTGCTGATGTAAGGGGCAGTTTGGCGCGTACTGTGCTGCATAGCTGCCATCGCTGCTCTGGGAAGCATCTCCCCACCTGGAAACACAAAGAGCCTTCAGCCAGTTTGAGAAAACCCAAGGTGAGAGTGGACAAGACCTCAGCACAACCGCTGACTCCCAGCCTGGCTCTCCAAGACAACCAGTGCTTCCAGTAAAGCACGGGCACATCCTGCCCTGAAACACCCCTCTGCTTCACCAGTGCCAGTGCTGCACCTGCACTTACTAGAGCCAAAAAAACTGTGCAACCGCAGATGCTGTGGAGGCTTCGGCTCATCCTGACATGCCTGTGCTGACCACAGCCCCAGGAGGGTGAGCAAAGCTCCGCACAGACAACCAAACCCTCCTCCAGAGCGGCGGGGATCAATATTTAAGTGATGCTGAATCCCACACTGTTGCCACATCCCTGGGGATAGGACCACCCGCAGGACACACCAGACTCCAAATCCTGTCCAGCTGCTTTCTTGTACTTCTCCTGGCAGCACAGCTCCATCACGGGGCATATGGATGTCATGCTGGAGGGAGGGGACCAAAAAAGGACCAAAAGCCAGGAGTGAAAAGCCACAGGAGGGGACCGGGAAGGCTCCTCCTAATGCTCCCCATGGCAGGGAGAGATCCTGTGCTACATGAGCTGCAGGACCAGCCCGAATCTGAGAGCGGGCTCCAGAGATGCCGCTGGCACTGCGCAGAGCACCAGGCTGGCCACGTGCACAGGTATGGCCGCAAAACCCAGCTACCCGCATTAGCTCTGGTCAATGAGGGAGCGAGATACCATCCTGCTGACACAAACACCCTCCTCGCTTCCCATCTCTTGACCAAGGCAAGCTCCGGGGAACACAGAGCATTCCCCAGCACGTCTGGGGAGTGGGCAGCCAGCCTGCAGCACCGAGAGCAGGATCAGACCCGAAGTTCGGCAGGTCCCATCACACGCCTGTGCACCCCTTCTCCCACCCCAGGGGCTGGGGAGGACACAGTGGTGGCACTGCAGGCTCCCAGGGACACCCCCGAACATCACTCCCAGCTGGGACTTCAAAGGCTACAGATGCACAGAAATTTATTCTACCCCCAGAATATTTTCCACAAAAAATCCCAGGCCCAAAGAAATGTAGAGTGAAACCCCTTCTCTGCTGAAACCAACAACTACAACATGCCTTTCATGAGTACCAGGAATTCACCTCCTTGTTATGGAGGGAAAGAAACACCTGAAGTTTGACTCTGTGCAGGGACTGTCCAAAAGACAGCCGGCCCCTCAGATGTAGCTACTGGCATGAAGGAATCCTGAAACCTAATGATTACTCTGGAACCCATGTAAAGCTGTAGCTGTTATAGTGTACGTATGTACCCAGGACAAGGCTTAGGGCATGGTCACAGTTTCTATAAGTCCAATTACTACAGTTTTGCATAGTTAGGTTTATCAAGCCTGATGCGTAAGGTATCAGAAGACTGTATTTGCAGAAACATCCATCCCCTGACTTTCCTGCAATGACTAAACTAACCTGAAAGTCTTTAAAATTCACCATTCTCAGGAGGTAGCCTAGCCACTGCAGCTGTTACTATCAGTATTTGCTTTGTTGGGGCTTTTTTTTGTTTTCTGAACAAGGAAGAATTTGATGAAATTTCGTGGAAGAAAACACAAGAAATTAAAAACTTGGATGAAAGAAAATTAAACTTCATGAAAACCTCCCAACAGAAAAATGCAATGAAACTGCCTGATGACAAGATTAGCAGCAGCGTAATATGAAAGGAAAAAGCAATAAAGAGGACTTGGAACTAGAACAAATAAAAGAGTGATGGCTTTTGGAAACACGTACCTGACTTAAAAGTAATCAGATTTTGTCTGAACTAAAAACTTTTTAAATTAAAAGACAGTCAATTTAAAACTGGAAGTTATAACAACCTACATGCTAAGACCTCAGATCACTCTCATCAGTGAGAAATAAGTCAGTAGAAATTCATGCAGAATGTCCTTGCTGCCAGATCCACACACTGGCTGAGCATCTGGAGCTAAAGCCCGATGAACTGCAAAAGCGGCTCTGACAGCAGCAACTTTTTTGAAAGCAGAGGGGAAAAAAAAAAAAGTTTCAATTAATTTAGTACACTGATTAGTTTAGTCAAAGTTCAGAAAATTACTGCAGGTTAACACAGGAGAGCCTGGTTCCCTTTCCAAGCCCAATGAGGATGAAGTGTGAGAAGATAATCTCTACTAGTTCTGAATTCTTAAAAGCCAGAAATAATCAGGTTATATCACTGGTTATATTTTACATCTCCTATAATAAAATTCTGTTCTTATAATGTATTATTATAGTAATACAATATAGTATAGTAAGATACTATTGTTAAATTAATTACATATACAAATAATGCTTTCATAAACTATTTTTTTTTCTATTGTGTTGTGGACCCACACTTTAACCAACTAGAAACCATTTGTCTGCAGTTTGAATTGGATTTCATTGTCCACTGAAATATAGCTGGACCAAATTTATAATAAATAATGAAATGATATCTAACAAATAAATGTGTCACTCACCATTTTCTAATGCAAGAAATATAAACATTAAGAATCTAAATAACTATATGTTACACTGTAAACCCACTCAAGCACGGTGCAGCCTCCTGCTCAGCCCTAAGTATCACAACATACTCATCACTGAGAATCAGTTTGTCCTTAGGAAAAGTGCAGAAGTGTACAAACACAGCCAGATTAAAACTAGGTGCTTAGGTCACGGCTTTATGATCATTAATGTAAATTGTGACTTTAATCCATCCATCCTACTCAGCAGCAGGTCAAGAGCCAAACAAAGCGCAGATCAAACTTGAAGTCTATGAAGTTTGGTTCATTTTTCTGCCATTTTTGTCATTTTACTTCCCTTCCATGAAGTTCTGCCATCTGAGACCTCTCCCTGAGAAAAGCTGCCCAGAAACACAAAGAATGGTGCATGTCCCCAGCCTGGAGCCTGCAAGCCCTGGGAGTCTCTTACTGGTACAGAGACCTCCAGACCGCTGTTTGCAGGCCCAGGGCAGCCAGGCAAACCTCCAAACTTCTGGTCTCTAATGCTGCCTTGGGGATTATCCCATGGTGACCAAATTTGTCAGAAGACAGGACAAATAATCACAGAAGCGTTGAGGCTGAAGGGAGATCATCTAGTCCAGCGTCCCTTCTCAAAACAGGGTCAGCTAGAGGAGGCTGATAAGGCCATGTCCAGGCACGTTTTGAGTATCTCCAAGGATGGAGACTCTGCTCCAAGCCAGGGCCATGCCAAGAAAACCATCCCAACCTGCTGTTGCAACCAGGTCCTCTAGCCAGGTGGGTCCCAAGCCACAGGCTACTGGGGGCTGTCCCAGCGCTGGCTGGGATCCTAGCTGCGCTGGTGCCCTGTGGCCCACGGTTGGCTGCTTCCGAGCCTCACAAGGCAGCCCTCAGTTTGCCAGCCCTCACACAACATCTCATCTCTTCAGCCTGTGCCAATTCCCTGGCGTGTGTGTCATCCTAGCGTGGGTCATCTTGCTGCATTGGCAGTGCAGCAAGGGGACTCTTCCAGCATAGTCACCATGGCTTGGCCAACACAGGGTCCCCAGGCCTCATCGCAGAGTATACCCTGGGCTCACTTTGGGCCACAGCTGGGAGCTGCTCCCCAGCTATTCTTCCAAACCTGAGGTTTGCCCTAACTCTCCCACCTCTACCTTCTCTTGGTCTCCCCTACACCATCCAATGCAGCACATCAAGGGTCTCATTGTCTCAATCTCCATCACCTCCTGCCCCAGCTGCCCCCTGCCACCAACTCCCAGCTAACAATAAAGTGCTCCCTGGCAGAGCAGGGCCGGAGCATGTTCCTCTCTCTGTTAGGGTGAACTCAAAATTACATGACGACATATTTTTCCACCTCTCACAACCTGCCTTCTAGCACTTGGGGGCGCAGCTCAGATCCTGCCTTCCTCTTGGCTCACCCACACTCTGCAGATGACAAGACACAAGATGTTGGTGCTAGGGGTAGGGGAATTGGGTAACCCAAAGCTTTCTGATGCTCCCACTGAACAGGAGCACTGAGCCCCTCTGCCCCGGAACTCCATTTTAAACACATCTTTGTGTGAAATCAAACCACAACAGCATAGAGGCCCCTCTTTGGTCAAAATGGTACCCACAGCTTCTCATGGGGACTCTGCTGGGAACTGCACAACTGATCCCAGTGCTGAAATGCTTCCACACTGTGGCGTTCACGCTCCCCAGAGGCCGGGCAGCATTACAGTAATTTCAATTAGGAAGGAGATTTCTCAGCCAAAGAGGTTTTCTCTGCAGCCTTTAGCGTGGCTGCAGCTCTTACGCCAACACAGCCATCCACTAAGAGAGGGTTGTACCAGGACAGGCAAGGCAGGACACAGTGCTGGGGCTTAGGTAACCACCAAGATGAGTCATAAAAAGCCAGCCTGGTGATGGAGCGGCGGCTGAACTGCCAGAGAGGTGAGGGTGACACAGGGACCGGGACAGCGAGCTGGGAGAGGGGAGCCCATGCCCCCCAACAGGCTACTCCACCCCACCTCCCCTGGCCTCTCTCCTTCGGGACCTGCTGTGCCCAGTCTCACCCATTAACCAGCAACAATAGCAGCCTGGGCGATGGGAAGGGCCGTGCACAGCTGTTGTTTTAACGGTGTAAGCAAACTGCTGCCATTGTCCCCACCTAATAACGAGCTGTGATCACAGCCTAATTACCAGCCGCAGCTACATTTGAAGCAAGAACTTCAAGCTAGCTTTTAAAAGATGTTCAGGCATCTTAAAGTGCAGGTAAATGCCAAGCTCTAAGGCCTCTCATCATTGAGGGATCTGATAGCTGGTTAGGGACTGAATGTAATCAAGCCATAGCCGAAGGGAATTGGGACTGGAGCTGCCTCTCCTGAAAGAATCTCAAAGCAAACCCGCTTTTTGCTCTGAGCGCAGTGCATCAGCGATGCAATGTTTTCTTCAAACTCAGGGCTAAGTACACAAACTATATTTACAGCAATTAAAGCAGGTAAGAAGAGCAGTTTCACCAAACACAGAAGTGACAATGGTAGAAGGCTTTGGTGTTTATAGGACTCACAGAGGAGTCAGCATTTGCACAGCACGCTGGTGTTTGCTTAAGAGTTTAGGTGACTGATTAGTTTAATATCAATTTAATTCACTTGTGGGTGTTCGAAACATTTCTCCCTCTCCTTGCTGCTTTGGGAAAGCTCTCGCAGTCTGTTAAGACGGGAGTATTTCCTGCGAGGGATATTTTAAAGCAGCAACACTCCTCCTTTTACAACTCTGCAGATGTAGGCTCTGAAGGTGTGATGAAATCTGCCTTACTTTCCCTTGGGCCAGAAGTCTCTGCGTGGAAAGAGGATGGTATTTACCCGCGAGGGCCTATGCACACCCCTGACCCGCATCCCCAGCAAGCACTGCTATTTCTGTCCCCGTTTGCAGGACCACCCTATGCTTACCAGTGTCAGCAGCCACCAAACCAGGGATGAACTAGTTAACATCAGGGAAAGCTTTGAAGAGGAGAGCAGCTACAGAGTGATTAGAGTGTTATCATGAAAAAAAAAAGAAAAAAAAAAAAAGAGCAGAAAGGCATTCAGATGGGAGTTGCAGGAAGACAGGAGCCAGGATGCTGCCACGGGAAGAAGGCAGAGGTTTAAGCTTACAGGGAAGCCGGAAAAGCCCATATGTGCTACGGAGTCAGAGGCTGCAGGGGTGCCGGCAGCCTCCCTGCTTTTTATTTATTACTTATTTGTTTGCCAATGGCTGTTTGCCAGGCTACTTAAGATAAATCCTTCCTGAAAGAGCTGCTTCTGCCTCCCTCTCCTTCTGCTGCCCAGCCCTGACCACCACTTCGCAGGGTAGCAAGGCAGGCAGCGAGGCCAGGGTTCAGGTCTGGTCTCAAGGCCAGACTTTCTGCCTTCTGCTTTTTCTGTGCTTTTGCCCCTCTCTCCTCTGAACAAATACCGCAAACCACTTCAACGGCACCTTTTATTCCAGATGGCACATTTTGCCTTCTCTTTGCTGCTCAGACAGGCAGCCTGACCTGTCACACTGCATCATAAAACCCCAACGTGGGGCAAGGTGCTTTCTTGTACCTCTTCTGCCCAGACAGCTTTCCCCTCTCCTCCTCACTCTCTGTCCACTCCCCCCTGACCTCTCTGAAAGGGGAGAAGGCAGGAGTGCAGATCAGTGCTGGAGATGGTGGCTAAACAGTTAAAGAGAAAAAGATGTTCATGCAGAAATAACATCCGCCAGCCAGACAAAGGTTTCTCTTTCTTTCTCCTGGATAACACCCGTTCTGTTCAGGAGGTTTCTGAATTGCAAACCCACTGTGCAGCACTGCTGCTGCTAGAAAGGATGGGGAAGCAAGTGAGGGAGAAGGCAGGGCCTTGTTCTGCGGACAAGTCGTAAACTGGGGGGAGAACAGCTTAGAGCGTTAGATCATCCTGACCCAACAGCCCTTTCACAGTCATCAATCTCTCAAAAGCTGGAGGGAGAAATGGGGAGAGATTCCCCTTCTTGCCCCCTGCCAGCATGAAGCATTTCTAACACCGTCAGGAGGATTCTGTAGCCAGGATGACGTGGGGACCGAGCACAAGCCCATGGCATGACACAGCGGTGGGATGACATTTTATCTCGCATCAGAGGACAGGAGCGCAGGCCAGCGCGCGGGCACTGGGAAAGGACACTGAGGGGCTGGGGCTCGCGCTCTGCTTCTGCCACTGACGTACTCCAGCAGCCCAGGGAAGCCCCCGCACCTCGCTGGGCCCCAGCCGCCCATCAGGCGGGTGGAGACAAGCATTACTTAAAGCCACTTCGGTACGAGGTCCAGAAGGAGGGCAGGAAAACGGTGTCTAAACAGAGCTCAGTGCCCCAAAATCTCCTACAACAGCAAACCAAACCCATCCCTGGACCCACAGAGTCACCCTCACAAGCCGCATCTGGGTGCTGCCCAACGCGGCGCTGGCACACTCGCCCAGGGGGTCAGGCAAGTTGCCCTGAGCATCCCCCAGCGCAGTCTCAAAGCCAGGCCCACCCGGGAGGCGCAGCTAAGCACGATGGGGATGGGGATGGGGGTTGGGGGCGGCGGCATTCCCCCCACGCACGGCGCGGCCACCTCCCCACCCCAATCACCCCACCGGCACGACGCGCCCCCCCCGATCCATCCTGCACCCCTGGGGACCCCTCAGCCACCCCTCGCCGGAGCCCCGCTGCCCGCCGGACCCGCCGCCCACCGCCGGCTGAGCCCCGCAGCCCGCACTGACCTGCTCGGGGGGGAGTCCCGCGCCCGCTCCGCTCCGGGCCCCGCGTCCGCCGCCGCGCCGCGCTCGCCACCTCCCTCCTCCTCTCCCCGCGGCCCCCCCGCGCCGCCCGGCCGCCGGCTGCCCGACACCGGCACCGGCAAGGGAAAGGGAAGGGGAAGGGGCCGGGGCCGCCGCCGCTCCGCCTCCCCGCCCGCCCCGCTGCGGCGGAGAGGCCGCGGACCCCGGGCCGCTCCCTCCGCCTCACCGATGCTGGGACGCCGGGGCCTGCGCTGCCGGGCCGAAGAGCGGCCGGAGCTCCGGGCCCCGCCGCGGGGAGAGGGCGGGGGGAGCCGCCTCCTGGCCCGAAGCGGGGGCGGGCAGCCCCCTGCCGCGCTGCCTACCGTGCGGGGAGGAGGCGGCGAGGCCGCGGCCGGCGGCTCCGCGGCGGCTGCCGGTGCGGGGAGCGGGCGGGGAGTTGCCGGCGCAGCGCCCGGGCTGCGGGGTCTGCGGCGGCTCAGGCTATTTCGGGGTCTGAGGCTCTGCCCCCCCCGCATCGGCCTCTGCGAGCAGCTTCTGCGGCGCTGGGACTCCTCGGGATGGCTGGCCGGGCGTGTGCCCACCGGCGGGAGGGGGCGAGGGGAACGGGCCTCCGGGGCAGGCAGGCAGCGCAGTGGGGGCACACAGGGGGTCAGCCCCGCGACAGGGGCAGGTGGGCGGGAGCGGTTTAGACCTCGGCAGCGTTTGCAGAGCCTCTCCCGTTGATGCAGCACGGCTCAGTTGCGTGGCAGGGGTGGTAGCTAAGAAACTTACCAGGGGTCTTATTTCTGCAGGGCAGCCGTGCCTTCCTGCCATCAGGAGTGACCGGCAGGTGGGACAGGGACCTGAGCCACCAAGGTGCAAAGGGGTTTTGAGAGCCTGGTTTCCCCTAAGCATCTCACCCTGTGCCCCATCTCTCCACAGGATGCCCACATCTCTCCACAGGATGTGAGGATGCAGGTGCAACACCCCGTGCTGGAGAAAGGGCCGGCAGCACACACAGGGCTTTGGTACTGGCGATCTCACCCAGTCACCGGTATTCCCAGCCGGTGATCAGGGACACACCTGCAGCTGGACTGCCAGGGAACAGCCACCAGAACGTGACTACAGGGAAGTCCCACTGACATCCCAAGTGCTTCATTGATACCACCTCGTATGGGGGGCCTAGGGTCCTACATCAGGGGCTTCTCCAGATGCTGAGTAAACAGTGCTGCTCTGCAGCATCTTCTGAAGGTTGGTTTGGGCTCATTTCATCTCTTTTAACAATCCAGTGGCTAAGCCCCTACCGCTTAAAAGACCTTCCAGTCTG
This sequence comes from Chroicocephalus ridibundus, assembly GCF_963924245.1. NCBI lineage: Eukaryota > Metazoa > Chordata > Aves > Charadriiformes > Laridae > Chroicocephalus > Chroicocephalus ridibundus. The sequence continues at coordinate 28,152,192 of NC_086287.1, forward strand.
ACAAGCACAGCTATGAAAGTCACCAGGAGAAGCATCAGGGAACAAAAACGTGTAATCAGCTGCCAGCCAAGAACCTCCCTTCATACTGCAAGTGGAACCTCATACTGCAAGTGGACACAGGCTGACACCGCTCACGGACCATGAGGAACCAAGGGGTGAAAAACGGGTGTCTCCCATACGGTCTTTCCTTTTTTTTTTTTTTCAGGCTCCACAAGGTGAGGTAGCACTCAGCTGGTTTCTGCTCTGCAGAGGCATGGTGCAGAACACGGGTGGGCTACAACGTGATGCCTTTTGATAAAACTTTACTATAAATGAGACCTTTATCCCCAACTGGTGATGTCTAGGACCTACCATAGCCCAAACAACATGTGCCTAAAACTTTAGGGAACAGCTGAATAAAAAAAGATTTCCAGATCTCTTTCACTGCCATCTCCTTCAGCCCTAGCGATACGTATGATGCAGAGAAGTCATGCAACTTGCCCCCTCACCCCAGACAAGCCAGCACCAGTCCTACAGCATCACCAAGGCTTGGGGACCGTGACTGCTGCCTTGCAGCAGATGACACTGTCTGCCTCAGGAGAGAGCAGAGAGGACTGTACTGGCTTAGTACAACATGTGCTCTGCAAATGCTGAACAGCGGGGGCTTGTGGGAGAAACAAATCTGTGGGGATTTTCTAAAATGCCTCGTGATTGTGATCTGCCACTGGGTCCCCAATACTCGATACCCTAGTTCTCAGTAAGCGCAGACCGTGTTTTTCATAAGCCATGGCTTCTCTGCCATCTAAACTGGCAAATGCTGCTGGGAAATCTTGACTTCTGGGCAGAACTGGCAACCTTGCTGCTGCTGAGCTGCCCAAATCCCAAAGGAGTGAACAGCCACTCCTCCTCCCTTGGCCCACCAAGACATCAGGGCTCACACAAAGCTGGGCAAACCTACCATGTGTGTAAGCTGTTCCCTGGAGATGCTTGTTTCTTTCTGGAGAAGAGAAGGCTCCAGGGAGACCTTATAGCAGCCTTCCAGTACCTAAAGGGGGCCTACAGGAAGGATGGGGGGGGACTTTTTATCAGGGAGTGTAGTGATCGGATGAGGGGTAATGGTTTCAAACTGAAGGAGGGTAGATTTAGATTGGATATTAGGAATAAATTCTTTACTGTGAGGGTGGTGAGACACTGGAACAGGTTGCCCAGGGAGGGTGTGGATACCCCATCCCTGGAGGTGTTCAAGGCCAGGCTGGATGGGGCTTTGAGCAGCCTGGTCTAGTGGGAGGCGTCCCTGCCCATGGCAGGGGGGTTGGAACTGGATGATCTTTAAGGTCCCTTCCAACCCAAACCGTTCTATGACTCTCTGATTCCTGACTCTAGCCCAGATTGTGCTTAGCTGGAATGGAATGGAATGGAATGGAATGGAATGGAATGGAATAGAATAGAATAGAATAGAATAGACTAGAATAGAATAGAATAGAATAGAATAGAATAGAATAGAATAGAATAGAATAGAATAGAATAGAATAGAATAGAATAGAATTTGCCCAGGAAGAGCCTTACAGGAGTGGTCTCACAAGGGCTCGGGCAACCCATGGTTTTTAGGTCCCTCCCCACGCCTGGGAAGCACAAGCAGCATGTGGCTCAGGCTCCAGTTCCGCATGTGGAGGAGCCCGTTACCTCCTTCCTGCGCTGCTTACGACCCTGCAGCAGCACAGGAGAGACACAGAGTGCCGCGGGAGGACAAGGCACAGGGAGCTGATTCGCAGTCGGAGCTGTAGCACTGCGTCCTGCTGTCTGTGTGATGCTCCCAATTGTAATTCCTCTTTTCCATTGCTTATGGCTTTAATATTCAAGCTGAATTTCTCCAGGCAAGCTCAGGGACTCGTGCTGAGTTTGTCTAGACACATTTCAGGCAAGATGGTGCAACTGTTCCTGAGAATGACATCTGGAGAAAAAGTTTATTTTGCCCATGTTTAAAAAAAAAGGCTGGTGGTTTTTCCCTTGGGCAGCTCCAGTGTCTCCGAGCTTTGGAGCCAAGTGCTGGCGAAGGTGTGGCCCTTCGCTGGAGATATGCCTTTGAATACCCCTGTGGAGCTGGTGTATGTCCCAAAAACGGCAGTTTGCCCAGGCCAGGGGCAGACTTGAAGGGTGCAGGAATGAAAATACCCTTTAGTCCCTGCTCCTGGAGCCGACCAGACTGTGTCTGTGCCCCTGGCTGGCAGCCCAGCCTGGCACAGCACGGCACTGCCGGGATGTCCCCATGCAGGCTGCTCCCCACCAGGATGAGCCAGCTGGGGTGCGGCAAGCACAGCCCGCGAGCCCTCAGCCATGTAGGCAACCATCGAAGAGAGCCCTCACATCCCTAGCACAGGGGTGGGAGCCAGCAAGGGGCTTCACGGGACCGTGCGGTGTGGGCAGGCCTGGACACGGCACCTGGGAAGCAGGGCTGGGAGTGGGCAAAGGCACAAACTGGCCGGTGCTGGCGCAGCGCAACCCTGGAGGAGGCCCCAGACTTTCTTACCTGCAAACTGCTTCCAGGGCAGAATTACTTGTTTCCTTGGAGGACTTTTTCCTCATCATCATATTATGTCCATGCTTCGAAAGCAGGAATGAATTTCTCCTCATCCCCAGGACAAGCTGGGGATTATCTCCTGGTTAGAGATGGAAACTCACACCTGAGGAGGTTAAAGCTGTGCTTTCCCAGCGATGCTGGATGGTTTCCCCTGCGGCTGGGGAGCAGCACTTCAACCCCAGCCACAGGCACCCGGCGTTTCTTCCAGCTGGACTCCAGGGCACCGAGCAGACACTCGGAAAATGAAATCCGGGCAGTTCAGTGACCGCATAAGGGAAGTGTTGGTGAACCACCCTGCCTCGCACAGCCCTGGGGATGGCAGCAGGAGGGCAGCTGCTCCCCGGGGCAGCGTTAGCTCCCCTCTCCCGAGGCCTGCCTGCCTTTCCCAGCGCTGACTGCCTCCTTCCCGAAATACCTCCTGCCTGCCGTAACTAAGGAAACAGGGCCTCTGTAGGCAGCCTCTTCTCTCAGTGAGCACCATTGCTGGGTCCCCAGAGCGCGGGAGAGCTGCGGGCACCATCCCGGGCTGAGGCAGTGCCCGCCACAGCCACGGCCCGGCCGGGGGCCTCCGGGCTGCCCCACAGCCCGCTCCCAGAGCCCAAATGCAGGGCAGCACCTCCCACATACACCCCCTGAAATCCGGGGCAGAGCCAGCTGCGACAGACCTGCATGTCCCTGCGCGGGGGAGGGGGCTCTGAGCCCTTCACTGGGGTCTGCCTGGGGGGGACCCCCGGCCCCACGCAAGACGCTTCTCCTTTCCCACAGGAGACCATGGGAAAAGGAAAGGCTGGAAGAGCTGCAGCAGTGGCTGAGCCGCCATCACACCAGCCACCTCAATTCCCTTAATTAAAAAAAGTTAATTTCTTAATTTTCAAGTGCTCACCCCAGACCCTTGCAGGGCTCTTTGAAGGCGGCTTGCCATTGGGAATAACAGAGAAACTGGGGCCGCAGCTGCTAAGCTGGGAAATCGTCTCTCCCCCATGCCGGCTCCCTCGTGGTTTGGTGTCTACATGCTTGTAATTTCAAATCTGCTTCAAACATCACCCACCACCCAGGCTGCGTGACCAGGCACTAATCAGTTACATTAAAATATGCTAATTGGCTCTTCCCGATTGCCAGGCAGGTGGGACAGTGTGGCTCAGCGCTCGCAGGCACGGGATTTCTCCGTGGCTCCAGATCTCGGTTTTTTTAATGGCCTGGGGAAGCAAGGTATTCCCACAGTGCTGCCCAGCCACCGTCAGCCTGGCTCCAAAAGACACCATGGCTGTGCCCTCAGCACCAGCAGCTCAAGTTGTCCGAGCCACCAATGCAGCTTAAACTCAACCGCTCTTCTCAATGAATACCACCCTCGGTCCTCCCGGCTGTCAGCCGCTCCTGCCTCCAGCAGCGCCTCTGTGGCTGCTCCCGCTGGCTCCTGTGTCACCACAAGCAACTGGTGTAGCTTCTTGCTCAGGACTTTCCTCTCTTCACCCCAGCATCCCGCCACTACCCAAATGTTCCTCCGCTTTTCCCCTGCCTTTTGCAACACGGAGCACTTCGCTCACCCCCTTGAAGAAGGACCCAGTAGAGGTCGTCTTCTAGACCTGCAGGCTTGCACGTGGTAATGCCAAGCCAGCTTTTGTGCATCAAACATCCTTGCATTACTCTGCAAATAGCTAGTCTCACTTCCCCAGAGGTCAAGCCCACCGCCCACCTACCCTGTCACCAACAGAGGCTCTGACTTGGCCCTGTGTCTGCTCTAAAAGCCCAGGGCGTGCTGTGTTGCTTCCTTGTGGTCTGGAGATGCACACAGCTAGGAACACCGGTCCATTCACTCTGTGGAAAATACACCTCCCTCTCTTACGCACCTGCGTGTGAGAGAGAAATGAAATAAATACGTGGTTATATGGAGCTCGAAATGGAGGTCGTGGATCACAGTCAAATCTTTCCCACAAATCTCAGGGAAATGACCCCACTGCATCAGGAAGTGCAACGGGTAATTCCTGACAGATGAGAAGAAGATCCAGGCTGAGCACTTGACCTTCTGAAGCAGGAAATGACATTTGCGATGATGCTTCAAGCAATGAAAGATTGATTGCAGAGATAGCAGGGAAAAGTGATGGTAGTTTTAATGAGAATGTCAGTGGATTATGGGGGAAGGATGTAAGCTGACAGGCTGAGCCGGGAGAGCCAGCGAGGAATATGCACATCATGTAATGAACCGTATTCCCATCCTGGCCAAACACAGGGCCTCTGCGTGCAGGCTGTGTCTCTGCCCACATGCCCAGCCTGCCCAGGAGCAAACAATCAATGCACTGATGTTCTCGCCGGCAAAAACAGTTGTCAGGAGTGCAGCTAGCTAATGCAGGGTAGCGTGGTCCTTTATGAAAGTCATTAACTCTAAATAGGCTGTCTCATATAAAAAATATTCAACAAAAACATATTTGCTAACGGTTTGTTGGCCTTTCCTCCATGTGCAGGATAGCCTCAGAATGAAAAAAAAAAGGACAAAAGGGAAGAAAAAGGAAGGGTCCTAGGTCAGAAAAAGGATTTATGTAGACTAGCATTCTGTTTCTGTAAGTGGCTGGCAGCAAACACCTTGAGTAAAGCATAAGAACAGAGCAGGAGGACGATGCTCCTGCAGTGTCTTCTCCCACTCGCCAGCATGAGGCTTCCTGCACCAGCAAATACATCGTTCTTGAAAGAAATTCAGAAGTCGTATAAAATGTGGGCATCCACAGCACCTTGCAGCAAGGTGTTCCCTAGGTAAGCCGCACGTTGTATGAAGAGCACAACGTCTCCTCTGACCCACTCACCAGCTACTTTCGACCACTTCTCAGCCTGGAACACCTGCAGCCCTAGTCATCAACAAATAATTATTTATTAATTTCTCTGCTGCTGCTGCTGGCTTTACCTATGGTTTTACTGCGCATATAATTTCTCATCTTCAACTTCATTCATAATGATCTTTGCACCTCCTTTCTCCCACCCCTTTGCTGAAATGAAGCCACCACTCAGGTAGAGGCAATATGCGTTTATCAGGCTGGAGTTACACCAGGGAGGAGCTGAGAACTCTGACAAACTGAAGCTAGAAGGGAAGTGCGGGTGGATGACATTTATTGATGGCTAATAATGCTACCCCGTGGCAAAGCAGAGTCCTGAAACACTGGTGGTCACTGATGATTGCAGCCATGCTTTTTGACTTCCAGGTTACTCTCACAGGTAGCTCAGCAACTGGCAGCTTTGCCACTGCTTCAGCAGACCCCCAAGAGACCCAGGGAGAGCTCTAGCACACAGAGACAAGGCAGATGCAGCAGCTCTTTTGCTCTCTGTTGGTGACCAATGTAACACAGGGTGTAACAAACAAGGAGAAAGCACTGAAGCTCCCAAGCAAAAGCTTGGAGAACTCCTGGAGCACGTTTAGCCATGTTGCAAGAGAGCACGAATCACTGCAGCGGGTAAGATTCACATCTGATGCAGCTTTTAGCCTCTTGCAATGAGGACTACAAAGTCCTTGTTGGTGGCAGTTTGGGGAGGTGTGGATCCTGCTGGGAGAGCAAGCACTGCCCTCCCAGGGGAGATCACAGCTGTGGGGCTGGAGGCTCCCCAGCAGAGCTGGAGGTGGACCACGGTGGGACAGAGGCAGGGGAGAGGTCTCTCTTGGGTTTTGATGGTACCATACTGGGCTGCCATCGCACGTCCACAAATCCCCTTGAGCTGTTTGGCTCCCAAGTCACAATGGTGGCAGCCCCACGCAGTGGGTGACCCAGGGAAGGGATGTGTAACCTGTGCATTTCTGCCCCCCCCCCAGCCCACTCCCTGCAGCACCAGGAGTGTGCTGGGGGGCAGCACACCTTACTGCAGGGCTCCCGTTCTCCTACCCCTTCTGTATCTTCAGCCTCCACTGAAATGTCTCTCCACCCCACACCACCTGCCCCCTACTCCCTTTTGTGTGCTGTGAGGGATGGAGAGGTGGGCTCAGAAGAGCTGGCTGCTGCAGGATGTACGCTCCACACTCATTGCTGGCTGCTGTCTCACGACCTTCCCAGACAGGGCAGCGCCTCAGGGGTCTGCTGAGGTGAGCATGGGGCTGTGGGCCAAGCAAGCGCCCTGAGCTCTGTAACCCAGTGGGCCGAAAACACAGCACCGCAGCATCTCATACCACATGTGGCACAGGCCTGGCCTGTACCCACTGACCTACATCGCTTGCTCAGCTGATTCATTCCCCACCGTGTGGTTCCCAGCACTTTGCCCAGTTTGCGTTAGCCTCTGACAAGATGGCATTTTGTTAAGATATGGGTGTGGATGTCCCCATATGGGGCATATTTTATGGGCAGGTTGGAGCCAGATGAACCTTCAAGTTGTCTGCCTTGGATATGCAAGCAGGTACTGTAGGAAGGGTTAATTGTGCTGGAGTGAGTTTGTCGATCTGTTCTGTTTCCTCTCCGTGCAGACCCTTTGTTCCATAGAATAGCCTAGGTTGGAAGGGACCTTTCAGATCATCTAGTCCAACCATCTGCTACTCTTTCCCCAAGGGCAAGATGACAAAGGCTTTGGGGAGGTGATTCGATCCCACCCCGGCAGGGGAGGTGGGATTGCTGCTTCCCTTTACCTCGATCATCACTCCACTGCCTTTGGATGCCCCTGATGAAGGTGAGCGTAGGAAGGAGCTACGCCTCTTTGAAGAAGACCCTGTTTGTCTGTGCCTGTATCTTCCAGTGGGAGTTGCCCAATGACAACCGAAAGCCTGGCGCCCTCCCCGACACTCTGGGGCCTTCAGCCGGCCAGGCGGGGGCGGACCTGCCGGGGGCATCACGGCTAGCGGGGTAGGAGCGGCCTTTGGAAGCGGCTCGGCGGGGCTTTTCTGGATGAGACTGCGGGCAGGGCTGCGCTCCCCGCCGCTCCCCTCCCGTCCCCTCCCTTCCGCCGCTCCCGGCGGGCTCCCAGCGCCACCTCCCGGCTCGGCCGGGCATCCCCGCCGCACCCGGCGCCGGGGCGGGGCGGGAGGGGGATGCTCTCCTGTCCCCATGGGCCACCCCACCCGCCCCGGGCACCCCCCGGCGGCTGTTCCTCAGGAGGTGACCGGCTCACCCGTCACCCGCGGACCTGCAGCTCTTCCTCGGCTGCAAAGCGGGGGGGGGGTCAGCCGGCAGCCGTGGAAAACCGGGCGGGGGGCGGTAGCTGGGTGCCCGGGGAGGGGCGGCGAGAAGTGCCGGGATTGGGAGGGTGCTTGGGAAGCCGGTGCCTCCTGCACGGAGCCCCTCTCATCCCGGCGCTCACCCCAACCCCTCCGCTGGCTCTTTTTGACCCCAACCACCCTTATTCTTTCCAGCTTCCACATTCCCTCCCCAAGTCCCCTCCATCCCCCCATCTCCATCTCTTCCGCTCCTGTTTCCCAGCTCCTTTCAGTCCTGCCCTCCACACCATGCCAGGACCCCTCCTGCCCAAGCCCTCCCCAGGCCTCCCCCTGGCCTCGGTCCTCTCAGAGTCCCCAGAGTGATCGTGCCCCTGCTCCCCACTGCTCCCTCTGCTCCCCAGGCACAGCCTGCCTGCCGCCCCCTCCAGCTCTATGGGGCAGCCCTCTTTCCCCAGCTGTGAGTGAAGCAGACCATGGCTCCTCTTCTGGCAGGCCTTTTGGAAACCTGGGTACTGGCTGTGCTTACCCCAAATCCACCAGGCAGGAATCTGAGAGAAGCAAGTGAAGACAAGTCTGGAGAAAGTCCAAGTTTCACTGCTGTGGGATTTCTCCCTCACATTTATTCCCCCTTTTTCTGTTTCCTCTCATAACTCCTCACTGGGTCTTCAGAGGTGAATAATTCATCTCCCTCCTGGCTGTTTACACTGTGGTCCTCTGTAATTATCCTCCGCGGTCCTCCACTGCAGAGGTCACTGCTCCTCTACTGCAATCCTTTGTTGGGTTTTCCTCACTCGATCACTGCCCCTGTGAGGAGGAGATGCCACCCCCACAGCAGACACCACACTGGCTCTGTGGGCCCTGGACCACCATTGGCCTTTGGAGATGCCCAGAAGCCTGGGGATAAGGGAAATTACCATCTGACAGCAGTATGCCCTTTCTTCAGACAGCTTGATGGGTAGTTGCCCTTGATACAGTGCCATCTACCTAACTTTACTCAAAGCAGTGCTAAGGGCTTCATTTGCTTGATACCAAATACGTCAGGTGGTTCCTGGAATCTGACAAACAGCTACATATGATCAAATTGTGGCTTGCTTTTCCTTCAGCCAAGAAAAGAAAGCAGCATCTCAATTATTTTTCCTTGGCTCATTTAGGCAGATGATATTACTGGGCTGAGGTTTACCCTTCAGCCCTGAGCCCAGAAGGCGTATTGGCCTCAGGGCCCTCATGTTCACTCCCAACATCTGTAGGGATATCTCCACACCGCCCCGGCACAAAGAAGGAGGTGTTTCCCTTGGGAGTCCAGGCCGCATGGGGGCTGGAAACAAGTGAACGTGGGGCTACCTCCAGCATCCTCAGAGGAGGACCTGGTTCTGCCTCTCACCCTCTTCCTGAACAAGGCTTTGAATTTCTTCCAGTAAAGCAAGCCAGATCTGCTCCAAGAAAAGACACTGTTCATCACTGGTAGGGACAGAGAGCTGCCCAGAGAACATTCTGGCTTGTGATAGGGCTGAACAGATGTCTAGCTCAGGGCTGTGCAGAAAGCACCTCAACCTACTCAGGGATTGGTGTGGGAATCCCCTCTACGTGGGCATCTGACTGGGGGGGATAAACGGCCCTTATTCTGCACCAAACCCAGGGCTTAAAGAGGTGCTCAGAAAATGAAGTGCCTGGGCTCCAGCTCCTCCTAAATCTGCCAGAGTTTGAGCCCAGCATCTTTCATACCAAGCTACCCGATGGGACGGGATGGGACCGTGTCCTTCAATGGAGCTGGGCAATCGTGCATGTGACACGTGGGGACACAGAAGGGCAAGACGCAAGATGGTGTTTGACTTGGCCTTGGGTGGCTGGAGGCCTGGTCTCTGCTCCCAGTGCTGTAGGTGCATTTTACGTAATGGATCTTAAATGGAAACTGCACCCACTGGGGCAGGTAGAAACGAAGCAGGCAGGATCCGGCCCTCCGTGTAGCAAACAAGTAGCCAGTTAAAATCCTTGCCACCTGCAGTGTGGCCGGGCTGGTGGCTGTGTGCAGCGCATCCAGTGCACTAGTTGATAGCTAGCTTTTTTGCAGAGCCAAAGTAATTTAGGAACTGCTCACACAGACCCGCCAGAGGAGTGTCGTGATGGCAGGGGCAGCAGCCGTGTGGCAGCAGGGAGAGAGATCGCTCCTCCCAGAGCACTGCTGTGGCAGGCAGGAGGATTAATCCAAGTCTATTTTCTGGAATTGATTTAACACTCTGTTCATTTATCTGCAGCTCCTGCTGAAACATTTCATATTTCAGATCTGATTTCACTGTTTCCAAGGCTGAAAGGCTTCCTTCTCTAGGGAGCAGCAGTTCTGCAAGAGAACAACAAGTAGGAGCCCTCGGGAAGCAGCAAAAGGGAAGGAATATTTTATCTTTAGTAACTGGTCATTTCCATTTTGGAGGCAGTGAAAGAAGAACCATCTGCTGGCTGCTGAATATTCACTATGTAAAAAGTGACTTGGTTATGAATATGTGCATGTGTTATTGTTATTTATCATTTATAGGATACCCTAGGTGTGCCTGGCGCTTCACAAGCAGAAAGGAAGACCAGGGCTCTTGCGCCTTGTTGTGCTCAATATGAATTTGACACAACGCTCAACAGCAACACAGCATGGCAAATGAGGGTTGGGCAACTGGCTGGATGTGGGGAGGAAGATGCCACCCTTGTGAAAAAGGGCAGCGCACAACTTGTGGAGCAGTAGCTGCTCCTGCTGACAGCAGATTGCTTCAGATGACCACCCTCTCATATTTATGCCTGTTAGTTTGGGTTTTAATCCTCCCCTGCAATAAACACCATTTACATCTATAATTTTAGTTCTCTGCTTCTCAAGAGCTCTGTTCCTGCAGTGTCCTGCCTGGAAATGATGCAGAACAAAAGGAACCTTGGTCCAATACCTTTCCTCGCCGTGGTATTCACCTGGGGGTGATGGGACCGCTCACTTGGCTGGACCATTGTGGCTCAGAAGCTTCAAATCAGTCAGCTGAAACAAAAAGAGACATTTTATTGTGCACTTGTCCTGCTAGCCAAAGTATCTTGAAAGCAAGGAGAATAGTCCCATCAGGTCCCAGGATGGCACCTTGTTGTCAGGGTATAATGTCTGATACTGAAGCCTGCTGGTGATGACAGGAATTCGAGAGCACCCAGATACCTGCAGAGGATGCTCAAAGCTTTGCGGGAAGAAATGACTGTAGTACTCCCCCTTTCTCTTGTCCTTCCTTTTCTTTTCACTGCCTGAGCTTTTTTTTTTTCCACAGTTTTTTTTGGCATGGCATTCAGCCTCTGGTGCCGAGCCAGTATTGTGGGCAGGGTTTGATGGAGGAGGCAGTTGTAGGCACTTGAAGGGAAGGGTCTTGGGTCCGTTATGGGTAGAATCCCTGGACCATTATGGGGACAGAGCTCAGGGGCACCTGCAAGGCCAGTGGGATGGAGGAGGGGGTGCACCACAGCCAGGGACAACAGCCCTGGCCTGAGCTCAACCCCATAAGTGCCTTCCCTCCTGCAACACTCCCTTCCCGCCTATCATCAGCATTTTCTCTTCCTGCTGGCACGCTCCGACATACTGAACTTTACTTGACTGCAAAAGTTTGTTTCCCAACACCACCAGCAAGCAGCAAAGAGTCAAATGTTGGTTTTTTGTGACAGCTTTCCTAACACAGCAGGGTACACCGTGAATTGTGACTTGTTTCAAACAGACCTGGTGCTTCGTTGCACAGGCCAGCTAGAACAGCCCAGGGCATCATAAACAACACAATATCCCAGCTCCTTGGAACTACGCTGGCCGCTTGGTCTTTCTCCTCTGCTCCTCAAAAGATGTTTAGATGTTTCTATGACTCCAAGAATGAGGGAGATAGGCTAGGAAGGACAGAGAGACACGTAAGGACTTTCACACGGGTTGAGGCAATGCTAGTGACCGCACTGATTTTTTATGGTGAGAGCTCTGTATTCCTTGCTGAGTGCTTGTAGACAGCTGGTATCCCACAATCACAAGGATTCCCCCTGTTAGTCACCGCCAGTATCAGAGGAATGTAGCCATCATGGCAGCTCCTTGGTTGCAGGAGGAGAAGCAGTCCCAGGTAGCCAGCACCAACTCAAGCAGAGCATAGAAAAGTAAATCAGCTAATATTTTGAAGGATGGCCTTCCTTGTACCCCAGGCACCAAGTCCTGTTTAAGAAAATTTACTGTAAGTTAGAAGACCCCTAAGACACTTGTTAGAAAGCAACCGGTATTTTCCTTGTCTAAAGATACCCTTTGTGCTCACACTACTGGAGCCACCTGAGTCTTGGACTTTCTGGCAGGAATGACAACAGCCTGGTCTGTGTGGTGGGTTGCTATTCAGATGTTCAGAAGGTGGGTTTTGTTCAATAGAAATGAAACATCTTTTACAGCCTACTCAACAACTCATTCTTCATTTGGAGGCAATTGACCTTTTGTCAATAAACCTTTCAGTCTGTTTTCTGAAGTGCTGGAAATCCATTCGCTAAAGAACATTGTCACAGGGAAAGGTGGAGAACAAGCCTTTTTGAAGAGTGGGGTTCTAGGTGCATTCCCCCACCTCATTTCCATTTCTCCTCTTCATTCACATGGCTTATTGACCTGAAAATGTCTCTCTCAAATACAAAGATACAGCGAGCCACGGATATGTCGTTAGGTGGCAGATTATTTACTCATTTACTTTAGAATTGTCTGGATTAGTTTTCAATGTATGCCACTATCTGAATCATAACGTGTCCCTGCATAAATACCTTGTACACCAGGCATTACATCCTAGCTTGGTTTTACGCTGAATGATAAGCTGTGGGGTTTGTAATGAGAAAACAGTATTAGTCTGGGGAAGGCTCGGCACACTGAGGCAGGAGGTATGGCTGTATAAAACCCTTCCCTTTCTCGACACTGTCCTTGAAGGAAGGAGAAAGGGAGGGCAGGTGAAGATTGGCCAGATGGGAGCTGAAAAAGAGGTTCAGTAGCTTAAGTCATAAATTCAGATACAGCACGCGCTTGACAGCGTGCTAAAGTCATGACCATCTGTCAACTGTTTAGTTACCGTCTCTTCCCTTGTTAATAAGTGTCCTCCTCACTGAAACCCCCAGCACAACTGTTGCAGCACAACTGGCAATCTAGGTCAAAATGATTAAAACCCGGTTACCTAAAACTATGCTGTCAGTCTGCCTGACCTTGGTACTGGGTGCCCCTCAGCTCTTACATACTCGCACAACAGATACAATACCCCAGGCCCTTCAGTCTTTCTTTCAGAGGTTTCCAAAACACTATCCAAGAGGAAAGATTGAGGGAATAGGGTGGCTTCAGCTAGAGAAGACATAGTAGCCACCTTCAACTATGTAAAAGACTGCAGAGAGGAAAGGATTATATGTTCTCTGTATCCACTGGCCATATGATAAGGACTGAAGCCTTAGATTACTGCAAGGGAGTGTCAAATTAGGTATGAGGAAATACTCTGAGAGGATAACAATGAACTGAATGGATTTCCTGGGGGCGGTGGACAATCTCCATCAGCAGAGATCTTTGGGACCTGATTAGACTCTTGTCTGCAAAGGGTAAGTATACTCAGGGCAAGGATACAGATGAACTGGGGAAGATGGTTGAGTTGGACTCTGAAGGTCATTTCTCACTCTGAGTAGGAGCTTAGCATTAGTTTACTGTTTCAGGAAGCTCAGGTCCACCCTGACAACCTCAGTAGTATAACTCGGAGCTGAATGAGGAGAGGACTGAGCTCCCTTTTTGTCTCAGTGTTTGTGTCTCCACCGAGGCCAACTGAAAGCTGGTCAGCATACAGGCATGCAGCTCCACTGCCAACAATGCTATATTTGTTTCATTGCTAAATTGAAGACATCAGGCATCGTCTGCTACTTTTTGTGGCCATTCAACTTTACCTAACCAAACAGGAAACCTCTCCAGACATTGTGGGCGTTCAAATTTTGAAAGCTAACTAACTGGAAAAAGAAAAAAAAAGAAAAAAAGCCCACAAAAACTTCATAAGGCTTGTATTTAAGTGATAATTTCAGGCAAGCAGCACCAGATTTACCACAGAGAGAGCACTCATTTCTTCCAAACTATCACAGCAAATAGCAGAGATTAACTCACTCATTTCAGAGAAAAATCACCATTAGGCTGTATCTTGAATGCTAAACTAATGGGACTGTCTGAGGCAATGCACATTTTGAGTTGGAAGAAATGATACATAATTTGGGATGCAATTTAAAGCGAGACATTGAAAGACGTTGAGCAGGCTGTATCAGAGCATGGCATCAGCTGGAACTGTATTTTATTCTGCTTAAAATGTCTGAGCACAAGGAACTAGGAGATCCGGGGACTAAGCTACCAAGACTGTCATCTGCCAGTCATCATGAAGCGTAGCCCAGGCTATTGAGCTGGAAGATGAAAACACCAGCTGGCTGACAAATGTATAGATTATGCCTGTGGCTTCCCACCGCGCTTGCTAAAGGGACATATTGGGAAAGGGTGCCTAACAGAGAAAGCCTGTCCACACAACTGGCCAGCAGAGGAGAATGGAGTGGTGAGACTCAGCAATATCAAGGCTGGGGAGAGAGAGAGGGACTGGCTGCAGTATGCTGTGCTAATTTCTGGAGAACATCTGCACAGTAGGTAATAACAAAAATAAATTGCTCTTACAGGTGTTCTTCATGCTCAGCTGTCAAGGTCTTCCAGAGAAAGGCATGTAGCATAATCTCTACTCTATCCAAAAGACAAGAAAATCCTGACATGTGCATGAAATAATTTACCTGCAGTTGAAAAGCAGGATAGAGAAATACTCCATCTCCTGGGTCACAACCACACTCTGTCCAGGGAAACGCAGTCTCCCCAGAGAAGGGAAAGGGAGATACTATTTCTGAGTGCCACACATGCAAGTTCTCTCATTATGTTGATTTTACAGCAGGAGAAAATCAAATTCCTCCAGTAAATATCATTACTTTTTCATGCTTGCTCCAAATTAACTACTGTTCTCGTTATTTACTTACTCCCTGTGCTAATCTCCTTATTTACCCACCTCTCCCTTACATACACGTGCACATACATAGGCAAATTCATCCCCAGACAACTTCTCCCCCATCCTGCCAACAGCTCATCATATCAACACAACAGCGCTGAAAGAGGATTTTTTTTTTACTATATTCTAAGATATGAAGCCAGTATTTTGACAGTGACAAATCATAAGCATCAATTTGCAGGAGCATTTTAATGAGAACGTGGGGGATAATCTGCCTCACTAGTCTTCCATTCCAGTGGAAAACAGGTTTTCCCTTCCCTTCCCTTCCCTTCCCTTCCCTTCCCTTCCCTTCCCTTCCCTTCCCTTCCCTTCCCTTCCCTTCCCTTCCCTTCCCTTCCCTTCCCTTCCCTTCCCTTCCCTTCCCTTCCCTTCCCTTCCCTTCCCTTCCCTTCCCTTCCCTTCCCTTCCCTTCCCTTCCCTTCCCTTCCCTTCCCTTCCCTTCCCTTCCCTTCCCTTCCCTTCCCTTCCCTTCCCTTCCCTTCCCTTCCCTTCCCTTCCTTTCCCTTTTTCTCTCTCTCTTTCCTTTACTACTCCTTCCTTCCTTCCTTCCTTCCTTCCTTCCTTCCTTCCTTCCTTCCTTCCTTCCTTCCTTCCTTCCTTCCTTCCTTCCTTCCTTCCTTCCTTCCTTCCTTCCTTCCTTCCTTCCTTCCTTCCTTCCTTCCTTCCTTCCTTCCTTCCCTTTGGCTACAGCTTATGATGCTCCCAATCCAGGCAGATTAATGTCTTTCATGAGATGCAGTCCCTTCAGTCAGAATTCTTTCATGACATGTGCAGTTTTATTTTTTTTTTTTTATTTTGATGTAAGCTGTTAAAATATGGAGAAAACACTGTCTGATTATTTAAAGATAAAATCCAGGCTGGGTCACGTATCTCTATTGCAAGGCTCAGTCTACTTTAAATTGATGAGTCGAGGGAATATTGGAGGTTTTTTATTCTCAGTAGTCGTGACAGGAGAATGAGGGAGGTGGGAGTGAAAGCTCCATCAGTTCTGAGCCGCTTTCCCTCCAGTTCTGCCGAAGGTGTCTCTTAGTTGTTCGTCACTGCAGATCCAGTGCCTACAGGCTTGGTTTGCACTTGCTTTTATTATTGCCACTGTTTTTCTCAGAAATGTTGAATCATGAAAGTTATCAGGGAGAAGTTATTTCTGATAAGGAACCCTTGAACACTCAGTTGCTGTCACCACCTTCCATGCTAGTGCACGTGCAGGAGACAAATAACCACTCGCTCCTACAGGCCTCTCTTCCTAGAAACCGAGACACAAAACACACTTTATTTTTGCTCTGTACCTTCAGGCAAAGGGACAGTCTCTCTTGGAGAAGCAAAGTCTGTCACTGGTTGTGCTGAGGGGTTGACCAGGAAGCCTAGGACCTAAGATTAGGTTAAACCCATCTTTCTTTGACTAGTGACCAGCGCAGAGTTTGACTGTCTCCAGGGGCAAAGCTGCAGCCCAGCAGCCTCTTCTCTCCCCTTCTCCTGTCATGGGTGACTCGTCTGTGGAAAGAGAGGGGGATGCTTTTCATCAGAGCTGGGAGGGTGCAGCACGTAGGTGTGTTAGGAGAGTGAGAGGCTGTGCACAGTGCCTGTGTAGACAGTACAAGGACTGTGTGGGTGGGCACAGGGGGATGAGGGTGTGCAGCTGTCAGAGGGCAAATACATGTCTGAAAAGCTTCTACAAGCTTGTCATACTGCCCGGGCACCACCTGCCCAGCTCAAAGCCTTTCCTACCTACCTGCTGTTGTGCAAAGATGCCCTTCAAACCCAAGGAGGCTTTGAACCCGCAGAGACCTGCAAATTTCGCCTTCCCTCAGATGCTCGTTCCAATAGGGGCCGCTTTGGGGTGGCAGGGAGACTCGCTGCAGCCTCACCTTGCTTCCCTTCCCCATGTTGCGGGAAGGAAGGAAGGATGCTCTGCGGGCTGGAGCAGGCAGAACCTCCCTTTCCCGCCTCCCTGCTCTCCCCGTGGGACTTGTCAGGATTTCAGAGCCCCAGGAACACCCTTCTCCTCCCCAGGGCCCGCCGGGTCGTGCTCGGAGAGGGACGGAGTGACCCGCAGGAGGTGCGGGTGGTGCTGAAGGGACAGCTCCGGGACAGGGACAAGGACAGGGACACGGCGAGGGGCAGGGGGAGCCACCGGACACGGGCAGAGTCGGGGGAGAGAGAAGATCGGACAACAGAACTGGGGAGGGAGACAGAGACAGGGAGAGAGAGGAAGAAGAGAAGACAAGGGCTGAAAAGCGCAGGGACAGAGAGAGAGACAGGGCAGGAGACGGACAGAGACAGACACGGAGCAGGGACAGAGAGAGGGGGGACAGGGACAGGGACAGGGACAGGGACAAGGCCGAACCGTGCGGGCAGGGCAGACGCCGGGCTGTGCTCCGGCGCGACTGCCGTGGGGGTCTCGGCATGGCCGGGGGCGGCCGCCGCGGCGGGCGGTAGCGGCGGCTCCTCCGGCGCCAGACACGCCGGTACCGGGCGGCACCCGCCGCGCCCGGGGACAAGGTGGCGGCGTGCAGCTCCCAGCGCCGCGGGGCCGAGGCGAACACGACCCCCACCCCGGGCCGCCGGGGCGCTGCAGACACGGCGGCGCAGGGGAGCCCCTGGGGCTGCCGGCGAGGGGGTGCTCGGGGTGCCGGGACACCCACACCGCCACCCGGCTAGCTCTCCGCTGCGTTTGGTCCCCCGGGCTTCCCGGTGCCCTGGCGATGTAGGCTGAGCCCCGGGGCCAGGGCGGGGGGGGGCCGGCCGGCGGGGATGAGCCGTGCCCGGCCGGAGCCGCGGCTGCGGCTGCGGGGCCGCCCCGGCTCGGTAGCCCGGCGCCGCAGGTTGCATCCGGACAGCACTTGACCAGCTGTTTTATGCATTTTCTAATTTCGTGCAGAGCAGGGCAGCGGTCATAGAGGTAATCTGTAGATCCGTGGCTTTAAAGGGTAAATTAGAGCATTGGATTTGATCCGTATTGCAGTGGATTAGAGCAACCTCTCCCCCCTCCCCTTCTCCTCCTCCCCCCCCCCCCCCCCCCCCCTTCCATTCACTCCCCCCTCCTCCAGCACCACCTTTTTTCCTCTCATGCAATACCAAAACTGACCCTGCCTGGCAGAGGGACTCTGCTAGGCGAGCGGAGCCCACATCGCCGGCACACCGCGGGAGCCGGCTCTCCCCTCCAGCCTCCGCAGCCCCCTGCGGGGCATCGCTGCTGCAAGTTCGCCGGAGGCAAACGCCGGGGCCGGGGTGCGTCCTCCGGGCGCCGGGGAGCGGTCGCTGCCCACGGGCTGTCCCTTTGCCCCGGCCCGGCCGGGGCCGTGGGGCGGCGGCGGGGGAGAGCGGCCGCCGGAGGGCATTGCCCGGAGGCGGCGGGGCCGGGACCCGGCAGGAAATGGAAGGATGAAGTGTGCAGCCGGAGCGGTGATGTTCCTTCTCTCCTTGCTTTCCCCTGCAGGAACGTAATCCGCAATGCTAGTTCTCAGGTTGCTCAATGTTGTCGCTCCAGCCTACTTCTTGTGCATCTCCCTAGTGACCTTCGTCCTCCAGATCTTTCTCTTCATCCCCAGCATGTTCAGAGACCCTTCCACCACCCCACTTTTCTCTCCTGCTCTGCTGCATGGGGCCCTCTTCCTCTTCCTCTCAGCTAATGCCCTGGGCAACTACGTCCTTGTGATCCAGAGCTCCCCTGAGGACTTGGGCAAGGGCTTAAACTTGGGCGAAGGAGCCGAAGTGGTGGCGGACTGGCTGGATGGAAGCAGGTCCCCTGGCTCAGCCTTGCCCAGCACTCACTTCTGTAGACTGTGTGCCAGAGTCACCCAGAGGCATGACCACCACTGTTTCTTCACAGGGAACTGCATTGGGAGCAGGAACATGCGAAACTTCATCATGTTCTGCCTCTACACCTCCCTGGCTTGCCTCGACTCCCTGGTGGCAGGCATGGCTTACATTTCTGCTGCACTCTCCATGTCCTTTGCGAACCCGCTGGCCTTCCTCACTCTTCTGCCTCACTCCATCAGCCAGTTCTTCTCAGGTAAGAACTCCTTCCTTGGAGATGAAGACCTTCTTCCTCCTCCGAGGCTCCTGCGGGGGGGGGGGGGGGGGGGGGGGCATGATCTTCTTCAGATAGCTGTGTGTGGGGAACGGTGGTGGGGAAATGGGCAAGAGGGAGAATTAGCTTTGTTCAATGAAGTCCTCTTTAGAGGCTAGAGACAGCCTTTGCAAAGGATTTTGCTTCACCTGAAATAGAGGCTGGGACCCACTCCAGGTTACAGCCACAGCCCTATTCCTAATGTTCTGGAAAACGCCCCATAACCAGCTTGTCAGTGCTAGAATAGGGCTATCACTCATGCAGGGAGTGTGTTGCAATTAGACATAGGAGAGGGATTTCACTCTTTGTACTTCAGGTGAGGGGAATCTTTTGCCTGTCTCACAGGCAGAGGTGGGTGGTCCGTAGGGTTTTGTATCCTACAAGTCTGACGGTTCTCTATATCCCAGCAGAGATATTCTCATCGTCTTCATCCAGGTCTCCACTCACCCCCTCCACTGTCACCTGCCTCCTGGCAGAACAAAAATACTGAGATCTTGCCATCCTTCCAGCACAGGAGAATTGGGGTTCAGGCAACAGAAACCAAGAGAGGAGTTAACGTGACATGATCAGCCACCTCATTCATGACCCCAGTCTGGGGGTCCACAGAGAACCAGAGGAAATTCTCTGTGCCTGCTCTTTGCACAAGCCCCACACCAAAAGGGAATATTTCTTTCTCCTTGTCCCCATCCCTTACCCGTCATTCTGCTTCTCCCCCTTTCCCCTCTCCTCCTGCCCTTCCATAAATCTCCACAAACTTTCCCCTTCCCCCTCCTGATTCTGCTCCCATAACTCTTCCTCTCCCATCCTCGCCTCCTCACCTTTCAACATGCCCTCAAACGCTCCAACCTCAACCCTTTCTCTGTCCAAACCCAAGAACTAGATGAAGCCTGGTCTCAGAGAACTGACTATGCAGACAGCTTAGACTGGTATTCTGCCCTGAAAGCAACGGCAGAAAAATGCTATTTCTCCCCCTGTGCAGCTCATGATTCGCACACTTAGATAAGCTTTTGTTAGACTAAAATAGGTATCCCATATATTTTAGCTTTGCAGATTCAGCTGAGCTCAGTAAGAAGGGCCCGGAATCTGTTTTGGCTCGTGCACCATCACCAGAAGTGTTGATGATGATCTGAGCGTGGAGTTTCCGCTGCTGGGGATGCAGGAGCCAGAGAGGCCCCAGCTTGCTTTTAGAATTCCAGGCTGGGTTTGCAGGGTTGCCATCTGAAAACAAACAAATATCTCTCTACTTGGCAAATTAGCAGATTTGTCATGGTAATCACTGAGAGACAATAAACATGAAATCCTGCCATGACATTTTTATGGAGTCATTTTTCCAAGTAGAAGAATTTTTGTAAATAATGTTGCATGAGCTTCGCTAGCATTAAAAACACTGGGAATGATTTTCCCCTGTGCCTAAGCTGTGCTCAGCACAGCAGCCTGGGAGGGGGAACGGGGATGTGGGAGGAGATTATCAAGGAATTAGTTCTCTCTCTCTGACTCTGTGGGCTCATCTGCACTGAGCTGGGTCCTGGCATATGTTTGAAGAGCCACTGAAGTGCCCCAGCTCCGGCGTCAGCAATTGCAGTGCCAAGGACGGCATGGGGAGTGTTTGAGTGGGACACAACGGCGCTGGGTGCAGAGCTGGGAGCCGAGAGCCAGAACACCCTCGAGAGGCAGCAGCTCCCAACAGCTCCCACTGAACCTCTAGCTCAGCTGAGGGGAGAACTGCTGCCTCACCCAGCAATATATGGGCATGTGGTGTCTTGGCTGCTTGGGAATAATGGCCTACTGGGTTTCTACCAGCATATTTAACCTCCAGTTCTGGAAAGAAAAACACAGCCTGGAATAGTTGCCTGGAAGGGTTGTCCACCCAGTATTTTTCAGCTAACGCAACTATTACTTAAGGGTTGTTGTAGGATCTAAAGAGAGCATTGCTATAGCAGAGAAAAAAATTTACCTTTCTCCTTCTCCATCATGCCCTCTGCACGGGAGGAGGAGTATAGGAGGATGAAGGGTGAATCTGCTGGTCTTATGTCAACTGAGCGTTCCCTGTTTTCATGCTGGGAAAATTTTCAGTTGGCCCAGACTGTGCTTGGGCATGGATTTTAGAATCTGACCCAGAGTCTATAATTTCAGCCTGTGATTCAGCTTTTCTAGCATAGATAATGTATGGCAATAAGCTTGAGATCACACCAGGTCAGAGAAAAAGTGAATCCGAGACTAAAATGCATGAGGGACAAATGGAGCGCACTTTTGTAAACACAGGTCAGATTGGATCCACAAAAGAAATTATAGAAAATGCTTTTCTAGGTAACCTGAAGAAAAGGTTAAAAAAATCATGTATCTGGATAGCATGGCACAGAGATGCTTAATATTTGCAAGGGGAAACAAGGATAATTACTCTCTTGATGTTGAATTTCTGCAGCTCATAGAAATAAAGCTTACAGCCGCCTTGCAAAGGCTCTAAAGAAAATAGCTGTCTTTCTCCATATCCCATCTGAATATCAGCTGTAGGAAAGAACAAATGTCTGTCACACTCTGGTCCAGTAAAAGAGGGGCTCAGAAGCCCATATTTGGCTTTGGGCTTCCTACCTGATAAATTAAGTTATTCCGACAGAATTGGTATGAGCATTTGTCATCATCCTAAGGGGCTTGTTCTTCCCTTGCTGTTATTGCATATGAAGCCCACTGAGCTGAATGGGATCTAATGAGAAAGGAAAGATGACATTGCATTTAGGAAGAAAACTGAATGACTCCTTTGCCATTTTCAAGTGAGGACAATCTCTGAAAGCTCGAGGCTGGAGTCAGTGTCCTTACAAATCATCCTCAGAGGGGCCTGCTGGCTGAGCCCAAAGCTTGACGTGATCGTCACAGGTCAGCCCCGATCTCTCACTTACAGCACTGCCAGGTGGAGAAGCCGGGATTCACAGATTGCAAAACCAGATGACACCACCTAATCCAGCCTTCTGTATAAGAGAAGCAAGAGACGCTTATCCAGCCACCCTTGTATTGAATTTAAACCCTGAAGCAGCCATGTACCTGTTTTAGGCAGCAGACCTCTACCGTCCGTGCAATCCCTGCGCCAGGAGAATTGCTCTTGTAGGGCCGTAGAGCAACCAGAGCTTTCACCTGCCTGAGTCCGTCTGTCCCATCCAGAGGGATGGGAACATGCGAGAGCTTCTTCATTCTTAAACCTCGCAGGAACCAGTAAGAGATATATTTATACCAGTATTGACACACATTTAATTTTCTTTGTATGCCTGTGTGTAAATATGGGTGTTTAATAATATACCAATATACACAAAATATGTGTGTACACATTCGTATACACACACAGAGAATATTATTTTAATGGGCTTAGATCTGCCTACGCACTGAAAGGTCACTCAGTGATACCTGCTATTATACTAATATTTTCCAGAAGGAGTTCTAAAATCATTGTAGAGGAAAGGGCCCACAGAACATTTTTATTTAAATATATTTAGCATAAATACATGCTACAAAACCTGTTAAATTAAGAGCTTCAGATCTACAAAGTATTTTGAATATTCCAGCAGCAGTTTTAAAAAAGGAGTTTAGATTATATTTTGGAAAGTTTTCTGTTTCTGTTTCTTGCATTCATATGAAAACTGCCTTTGCCCAATGGTAGAAAAGTCATTACTGATTTATTTTTCTTTTTTAAGATATTTTTAAAAAATTATTTGAGAGAGAGACAGAGCGAAATCCCAGATTTTTCTGCCTAGTATTAATGCACACAGTAAGGCTTCTGGAAGCATCTACTTGCTGTAGGACCCACATCTCTTTTCAAAAGGAACCTAGAAATCTTAGACTTGCTGTGATGAGCAGGTAGATCCTGAAATAAATTAACCATTCTTCAAAATAGTGAAGTCTTACAGACATATTTCACTTCTGGCTGAATTTGCCCCTGTTACCTAGAGCCTCACATTAACAGCAAAGGGAGAAGTGTATCATTTTAGTATTTCCCCAGCGAGGTCCATTGCATCAGACACTACAAATGAAACAATATTATATAGTTAGAGCAACCAGCCTGTCTTGCTCCTAACTCCCCGCTTGTGGCCGGAGAATACAGGCAGCTCGTCATTTCTCGGGGCTGAGCGTTACACTGGCATGTGAGGTGTGTCTAAACTCGTTCTTTTATTGTCCTCCCTCTCCCTGATTCTTGGTCTGCAGGAGCTCTCCTTAGCTCTGAGATGTTTGTCATCCTCATGCTCTACCTCTGGCTTGGGATTGGACTGGCCTGCGCTGGTTTCTGCTGCCACCAGATGCTGCTGATCCTGCGTGGGCAGACGCGGTACCAGGTGCGGAAAGGGATAGTGGTAAGAGCCCGGCCCTGGAGGGAGAACCTGCAAGAGGTCTTTGGCAAGAGGTGGCTGCTAGGACTTCTCATCCCTGTGCTGAACGTGGGAAGTGACTACCGTAGGCAGAAAGTGAAATAAAATCCCCAGGAATGTGCGTGCATCCCATGCACACAACACCTCCCCTGTTCTCTCCCACTGTCTCCTGGATCACTGAAGGGCTGGGCGACTCCATCTCTCGGGATTGCAGCCTCTGTGGGAGGAAAGGACTGGCTATCAAACAGAATAAATTTAGCATATTAACAAGGAGATCACAAACCATGTAGATTAAGAGATACTGCAGCTTAGTAGTCACATCACTGCACCTGCGTACGTGGCAACAGTCTTTGAACTAGCAGAAAAATTAGTCAGACCTTCCTGTGGCTTCCTGCCTGACTCCTCCAGCCCCCAGCCCCATTAGCCACCCTATATAGTCCCTTATGAACCGCAGCAGGAGCTTTCAGAGAGCCTGGCCTGTTGTGGTAGACTGCAAAAACGGTGTCTCTGTCTGTTCCTTGGGAGGGGTTTGCAGGGTGCCCTTTTGGCTCTGATATGCTTGAGGTAACATCACGGTACTGAGAAGCCTTTAATGACAGAACTGCAATGCAATCAAGCTGCCCTAGAAGCAAGCTATGCACATGGCTAAGGCGACAGGTAAACCTTCTCTCCACAGGCTAGAAAATCAGGAAGGAAACAAAGAGAAATACAGAATTTCTCATTTCTGTTCTTGATCTGCTCCCTGTGCAATGATATGTCAGGACTGTAGCTCCGCTACTTATTTTTAGCAGTCCTTTGCCCAATGACACAGTCCAGGCAAAGCTGCCCTTCTGACAGGGAGCAGCAAGTAGATAAATCATGATCAGATGGAGGCACAAGGAGAGGAGACCGCAGAGGTGAATGAAAAAGCTGTGTCTGAGAAGCTGTGTGATGAGGCAGGCTGTGTGTGCCTGTGAGAGAGAGAAGGGGAAGTGTGGACACACAGCGAGCTGTCAGTAGGGTGCCAAGAGCCCTGCTGATGCGCCTGATCCCTGATGCATCACCCTCTCACAGGGGCACCTGCACCATTAGTGCTGTGAAGAATTCAAAATCTCAGAAGACAGGGAGGTTTTCCAGCTGGTCAGGAAGCTTCACTTTGCACTAAAACAAACAAAAAAATGTTTACCTCAAATATCCCTGCCACACCGTATTTATAGGCTCTCCAGGGCAATTACCTCTCGCATTGCTGCAGAGGGGTAAATTCATCCATGTTATAACTCCATTAAGGAGGTTAATGGAATTACTACAGGGATTAATCAGCCTAATGTGTCAGTTGTTTTCTAGCTGCAGCAACAGCCCATGAGATCAGTGCTGAGATCCTATGCTTAATAGGTGCCTTAAGAAAGGATACCATGACATCTCTACGAGGATCATAGCACTGGATTCTCCAGCAGCTGCAACAAGAAGCCTCTGTTTTGGGAAACTGCATCAGCTTATGCGGGCTGGATAGGAATCCATTGCTTCTCTTCAGTAGGCTGGGGAGTATGCTGACAAGCCGTGAAAAATGTTATTTCTTCCTCAGAAATGCTCTCGGTGCATCTCAGGTCGAAGAATGCACCTGCTTTCATCCTTGCGTTTCTCACGAGCCATAACAGAGGCACTCATTGCTACAGGCTTTGTAACCGTCCTTCACTGCTACAGACTTGCATACACATTTGGATCAATAACAAACAAAGTCTATTGTGATGAGCAGAGTAACCATGAAAATATACTGGAAAAACCCTTAGCTGGAAAATTAAAAGCTGTAGGATGTATGTCCTTCCACACTCTGTGTGTTCACATGAATGCACCGCTGTTCCCATGAGTAATACGCTGTATTTTCACTAACAGTGAACAATAAAAAGTGTTCTGATTTTTTACATGAGCTGTATTGTGCTTTTTGGCAGTTCATTAGCTGTCTCTGTACATTTGTTACAGCATACACATGGACATGTTGAAGGAAAAAGTTAGGATTTGTTTATCACTAATAATTCATCATGTGATTTTGGACAAGTCCTTTCACTCTTCCTACTTTAATGTAATGACCAATCTAAAAATGCATCTAATAAACGACTCGCAGACCCATTCTAATTTCTATTTATAAATTACACAATCAACCTCAACTCAAAGCTACAGGAAAATTAAGCTATTATCATCGCCCACAAACAGCATCTTGATGTAAATTATTCCTTACTGGCACAATGGCATCAAGGTGAGCAGACAGTCACCTTGTCGCTGGAACCAGAGCCAGTGCCTCGTGCCATACACCTCGCCTTGGAAGGATTCCCAGGATTATTCTTATTCCACAGACCGGTTGATCCAACTTCTTCGTTTTTGTATATTGCTAGAGGCAACAGGCTCCCAACATTTCAGCCAGCACCTTCCTCATGTCAGCAGAAATTATGGTTTCACACCCTCACCCTCTGCTTTTGGCGTTTGATTGACACTGCAGTCTCGGGCAGCTCGTGGCACTCGGTGCCTGCTGCTGCGCTGCCTCAGGCTGTGACCTCTTCGGGACCGCAGGCTGAGAAGGGCAAAACCCGCTCAGAGTTTCGGTGGGCCGCTTTGCAAGGACAGCCCCCACGCAGCACAACAGGATTAGTTGTCCATGAAGCCTGTTGCCTCTTCACACCAGGGTTGGATCATGCCCAGCCCCTGCCTCAGAATCACGGCTGTCTGCCCTCGTCGCGAAGTCTTGGTCCTTGCTAAAGCAGAGAGATCCCGGTTTGAGTAAGTGCAGCACAGTTCCCCACAATTATTCTTTCTGTCAGACACCTGTGCTCTGAGCTGTAAGTTGATGCATCGCCATTTTACGCAGCTAAACTGTTCCTTTGCAGCAAACTGCTGGATTTCAGAGGTAGTGGTGGGACTTTCAGATGGATACAGCCTTCATAGTTATGTTCCTCTGGGACGAAGCAAGCTATAAAAATGTAACATTAGACTGACCCTGTATATTGGCTTATTTCTCTGTTCATTCCCAAGTGTGTGGACTGCCCTGTTTGGGACAGAGTAGTGGTTCTGCAGGAACAGTTGAGAGTGGCTCTTTAATTATCCAGCTGCCCTGACATCCCTTCCTTGTCATACCTGTGCATCCTCTTATAGAAATCCTTGGCAACAAAAAGTAACGGGGCTCAACAACTGTGAACAGAACGTTTGCTCTTAGCTATGACTTAGTAAATGAAGGCTGAGCCCAATGGCAGTGTTACAAATTCTAAATCTGTTCAATAGCTCTAAAGTTTTATAAGGGTAAATACTAAAAGCTTCTCATTTTCCGTGTTTAGAGAGCCATTATTTATTCTTTGCATTTTATTAAATAGTAGCTGCAAGAGCAAGTATATTTTGGAACATGGTTTCTTGTGACAATGTCTAAATACTTATGAAGGTTTTAAAAATCAAACACTTCTCTGGCTTTGGAAAATCAGATGAGCATTTCTTCTCTGATAATGCCAATGTCTGAAGCAAAAGCTCCCTGTCGCTTAAGACCTTGCACAGAAACCATAGACTTTTGCTTAGTGGCTTGTCTATTTTAAGTGTGGCTACCTGAAAAAATGGTGCCACCTCTAAGGTCTCAGAAGTCTTTGCAATGACAGTATAGAGCCAGTTAGGGAATGCAACTGTGAAGTAAATCAGAAAAAGTCTGTTCTTATGTATAGTAAGAATCTCATGCAAAATAAGAAATAGATGGCTTTCCTCTTCATACTACACTATTGGGCAGCCCCCAAGGCCTGGATGCAGAAAGTCTTCATTTGATATCCTCAGAGGATATGGAGTTAAAACATCAAGTAATAAGGAACAGTGAACACATGAGAAAAGATGACATGAAATAGCATTTATCTTGTTTAAGAAATAGCCAACTCAAGGGAGATGATCACAGTCTAAAAATACTTGCAAGGAGACAGAATAAATGAATGAGGAGACTCATTAACTGTAAGGAGATAGCTGGAGGAGGACGGATAGTCCTGGACTGAGAGAAAGAAAAGCTGAGGTCAGAGCTTAGGGCATCTATCTTTACAACAGTCAGAAGAGAGCAATCAGAGACAGTGGCCCCAGTGAGAGCAGAAGTGATTTGATGTTTGTAGGGATGATGCACTGAGACGCATCAGGCAGTAGAAGTTAAGACAATAGAATTCAAGTTATCTTCATTGATTGTTAACTGGATGGACACAAATAAAGCCGAGACTGAGAAAACTCACTGCTAATCACTTTCTGCACAAAAAACCTCAAAGCCCAAGCACAGCCAAAAGGGTATTTCTCTCTTGAACAGCAAATGATGTTACAAGCAAGAGATGCATGGGTAGAAGTCATAAGTAGCAACAGCAGAATCTATATAGTTCTCTTCAAGTTATTTAAAGACTAGCCAGAACTATCACGGTTAAAGTAAAGCAATGACCTACTTGTTCAATATAAATAAATAAAGGGAGAAGACAATTTAAAGCATATGTGGAGTCTCTGTGCCCTGCTAGATATTTAAATCAATGGAAACACAGTGTTGGACAACTTACATTAACAAACAGTAAGATCTTCTCTAGTAACTACATGTCCACATGTGGATTCTCCGCTTTTCCAGCTCTTTTCCAGATAACCAGAGGAATAAAGAGTTCTTGGAGATTACACCAAATGTCATCAAACACGGACCAATTAGTGCTTCAGTCCTCTTATGGAGCCATCCAGCCAGAAGCTTCATCTTCATTACACCAAAGAGGTTTTAGCATTGGTTGTCCTACTGAATCTAACTGGCAAGTGACGTCAGAGCTCAAGCAGGCCAGTCCCATGTCCCTCAAGGCTTTTGGAGCCAGCATCATCTAGCCTCCCCAGATGTTGACAAATAAAAAATGCAAGTTCTCAAGTACTAGTGTCATACACTGTCTGCACAGTGCCTCATTTAACACGTTAGCAGACACCTTAGTAGTAGTTCCAGAATTGCTATCAATTAAAAATAAATGGAGCATGTTGATCAGTTTACTTCAAAAGAGTCAAAGCAGTGGAACACAATAGCAAGCTCTACATGTGAAAGAGAAGATTCACCTTGTGATCAACAGGGATGGGAAAGTTTCATTTGTCTGCTACTGATTTTCTAAACACTGCTGTTAATCTACCTTGATCTTGAATAGTTATCAACTTGGGTTTCCTGTGATTACTGCATATCCACCAACTTAGGGGAAGGCATAGCTTCTGGCATGTATTTCAGCTGTTTTGCTCAGTTTATCTTTACCACCCATGATTCCCAGATTCACGTTATCATGCCTGACTGGAAAATTTCCATTAGATGTCAAGTTAGACTTTTAGCTGCTTGTGTTGGATAAGAAGAGATGAAGACATGAACATACGTATCATCAGACTGACAAAAATACAATAGATTGCCATACCCTTAAGAATCTTACATATTCACTGGGCAGTGGGTTTAACACAGTGGACCCACATGAGAGTGCCCTAAGAGTCAACACACAACTGCTGAATGTAGCTTTGCCACAGACGCTGTTATCAAGAAATTATGTTATCATCCAGAACTGCTTGAGATCACAAATGAGCTTTATGTTCAGTGACAGAAAAACAAAAGACATATCCAGCATCATCAGCCAGGACTCCTAATGGTTTATGATCACTGGGAGGAAATTGTTGACCAGTACAACATAAGCAATCTTTCTATGTCTAAACATG
Organism: Chroicocephalus ridibundus; assembly: GCF_963924245.1. Lineage (NCBI taxonomy): Eukaryota > Metazoa > Chordata > Aves > Charadriiformes > Laridae > Chroicocephalus > Chroicocephalus ridibundus. Next base: position 28,181,008 of record NC_086287.1, read on the forward strand.
AACTGCCAAATTCAAACAGGTCCACATAGTCCAGATGTTATGAAAGCAGCTTGAGAAAAACTTAAAAATCACATTACCTAAAGGAGAAAGTGTTTCACTAGATAAGAACTTCCAAGCATTCAAAGCTAAGATCAATGTTTTGAGCAATGGAAGTTCCTTCAAGACTTGGAGAACCTGTCCCCCTACTGAAAACTTTCAAGTATCAGTTCTTTATTAATCTACACTGAGTTTGATATTCAAGGCTGTCATTAGATGTTCTCCCAAAACATCCAGTGTTAAATTAAATAAGAGTGGTTTATACAATACTGAAGACCACCATAGGTCCTCCCAGTAGCATGTATCGATGCTATGATTTTCTTCTCCAGGGAATACTTGTAACACTTAGCGAGATGGATTTGTCTGAGAAAACCTTGATTAATCAAGTAGTTATTACACTAAACAAAACTTGATTAAGATTTTAGAAGTGTTATTGTTAAGGCAAAGATTTTTTTCCTTTTCTCTTCAAGCACAATATAGGGTATAAAAAAATCTTTTGGACCCATCTATCCATGTCTCTAGACCAGTATGCACTAGACTGCAAGTTTATGAGTGCTCTAGATGTCTTCCCTTATACTTCCGTTGACACTAACAATCCAAGGAAATAAGCTAATTTGTGAATATGAAGCCATTAAAGAAGGCACAAGGAAATAAAGGGACTGACTGCAGAAAACAAAAGATGTCAACAAAGTTCCACTAAGCTATCAGCAACGTAGTTCACACAGATCTAAAATCCCTTTTAAAGCCTCTGGAATCAAAGCTCTAAAAAACTCATAAATATTTTTCGTGCCAGGAGGAAAGCTGAAATTTCAAATCAAACTGTAAGACCCAGTTTCTGGCTCCCAGAACTGGAGTGTTTTCCAGGTGTATGAATTTAGCCCACTGCCATCTCAGACCACTCTGTTGCTTTAGGGTAGTTAGGTGTTTCAGAAATTTGTCTATATAATCAATGCAGCGGGCGGGCACAGTCAACCTGAGCAGAGACAATGTCCTGCAGCAAAAGATGCCATCAGCTCACAAAGAAATACTACTATCCAGGCTGTCAACAGTAAAAACCCCTTAGCTCAGGCAAGGAACTTCCATGTGACACAGAAGCTTTCTGTGTTTGGCAGTAGAAGGTTTGGGGTAGGAGAAATTCTGTAGTCACATTGGAGCCACATCTCTCCCCTTGACAATCTCTTTTTGGCTTTGTGTACTGACTGCTCCTCACGAACTAATTTGGCCCAAACTTGTCCAGCATCATCCAATCAGCTATCGGCATATTCTGGGAAAGGATGAATTTCAGCGGGGCTCATCAGGTTATGTATTATGTTGATGGAAAAAGAGTAGGAAAGTGTGAAATACGTGAAGGAGCGTGCCAACCCAGCCTACAAATTATAGCATGATGGTCAAACTCAATATGAGCCTGCAGAATAAGATGGCAGCATTTCAGACTGCATCTGAAGATGAACTTGAAGCAAAAAGAAAAATACAATAAACCTTTTCCATGCTGCTCTGATGCAATAAAGACACACAATATTATATTCAGCTTTGCCTTCATTAGTCAAACCAGATGGAGTTCACCGAAAAGCCAAAAAATGATTAAGAAGCTGAGAAATGGATTTGTAAGAGGAAAAACATGGTTATGTTTGCCTAGCTTGGGTAACTACAGCCAAAGTGGATGTGAGGAAAATGTGGCAACCATCCACATATTTTGGAAGCTGGGAGAAATAATTCTTGTTGGATAAACAAGCATCAACTAGAAATAGAGTTCAATTTACGGAAAGAAAATGACATGTTAACATTTCAGGAAATACGTCCAAACAGCAATTCTTCCACTGTCAGCCTTTAGAACAAGCTTATGTTGGAGAAGCTGAAATCTTCACATCTAGGGAGCTCCAGAACTGAACAGGGTAAAGCACAGTGAACAGGGAACTGCCTGCTTTTGCTGGAAAACAGTGGGGAAAAATAAGCCGGAGAAACAGCAACTTCCACTCTTTATGGAGATAGTTGCTCAAGCTTAAGCCAAGAGGAGATAGATGCTGATCACCTGGGATTTGGTAATATTATTATGATCCTTTTCTATTCTGCATTGCACTTCTTGCCATCTCAGATGGGTTCAAAATATTTATTTGTATCAGTGCTTTATTCAATAGAAGTAACATGAAATACAAATAGTTGTGCAAAAATACAGTAGTTATATATAGGCAATATGTATTAAGAGAAGCACAAAACAGTGTTTTGGTCTTCTCTTTATAAGCATGGGATCAGACCACGTGATTCCCACATGGCTTCTGTTTGTAAATGCTACAGCAATGATTGACAGATGCCAGAGAACTTCACAATTTTACATCCCTAAAGTAGTTTTCTGTTCAATGATGAGTTAGGATATTTCTCAGCATTTCAATAGGACTAAGAGATAGTCGAACCACTTATGTTTTCACTCTCTTTTATACTTTCAAGTACTGTCAGAATGACCATTCTGTGTGTATGTAAACTGAAGAAAACATATCAATATTTCTGTTTGTTTTGGTTTTTTTAACATTGAAATGAACAGTTAGGTATGTTAACTTCCCATAACACAACTTTCATATGGTTTGGAGGAACATTGCCAATTAAGAACTTCTGGAAATGTCAGTACCCTTAAATAGAGCAGCTACATAAATACATGCAAACTGAGATGTCATAATAGATTTAAGATCACTTTTGAATTCTGACATCATTTTAAGATATTCTTTATTTTTCTTTACTCTTGCTCCATTTCTCTCTCCTTCCAAATATAATACATTTGGGAAACATTTTTGATAAAACATAGCAGGTCATATAGAAAAGATTTATGTGGAAGAATTGGGAGACCTTCACAGTATCTGCGAAATACCAAAGAGGAGAGAGCAGACATTCCATTAGCTCAGCTATTATTATTTATGAATCAACTCGAATGACCTTTTATACTTTTTTGATAAAATTTACTTACAGAAACCCCAGTGGAAATACAACCAATACATAATTTAAATTTCCAGCAGTAGCCTAAAATTAAAGTTTACATTTAAGTTGAAGTGTTAAGAGGCTCTACGTATTTTTCACTCCCCATAGGAAATCCCTGAGGCATTAGAAGCCTTACTCTGGTGGTCAGAATTGTCCAGAACTACATCACAGAAAGTAATTCTTTTGCAGTTAACTAGCCAAATGTCAAGTCCTTTAACAAATGCGAATTTTGGGAGCAATGCTCAATCACTTGGGTTATATAGATGCACAAATAGCAAGAATGTGCCCCTGAAGTTTCTTCAAGGCATACAGAAATTCCACTCATTAATGCACTGCTACAGATTACAAGCCATCTGAGAGAATTATCAATCTTTACGCTGTCTCAAAAGTCAATTTTTATAAATCTTATGTCCAGATCTTTTTCACCTTGGGCTTTGACAAATCCCCGTGTCTCTCCAACAAAATTGCGCAAACTATGTAAACACAGGTAAGCAAGCAGGACAGAAGCTCCACGGATGAAAAGACAATAATGAAAATACTCAGTCCTACCAGTTGCAGAGCACCATAGCTCAGTCCAGGAAAAAAGATTTGGGCATATTCTTAGCTTCAAGCATGGACACAGTCCTACAACTACAGCTGCACTACTCACACCCTTCATTTTGCTCATGTGTTTCTCAGTTCTGTTGGTTAGGCTGCAGTATTCAGTGTCTTCCAGGACTGCATTGAGGGTATTTTTCTGATTTCAAATATTGTAAGTTTTTAGACAAGAAAATGTAACATCTGATAAGCCTCCAGGCTTTTGACCCTAGTTTCACATCTTGCATTACTACCGTTACAGGAACAGGTTTACATGCTGGGGAGGAAAATGACATGTGTGGGCATAAATTAATATGAGAGGGGCAAGACAGATGTCTGCTTACACCACAAAAGATTGTATTTTTTTTATATCTGCAACACAGCCAGCTAACGCTCTCTCCATTGCCCTAGCCTTATCAACCTTGATATATTTATAAAAATTTCCCTGGATAGGCATAGGAGTAGAGATTTTAGTCTCCTATATTTCTTCCTTTCAGTTTTCCAAACCATAAGAAACCAGTCTCTACATTCATTTGTGGAATTACATTAGGGGAATTTAACCCAGTGAGTATATAGTTTATTAATATGAAACAAAATGTAGGTTAGTATAACCACATAGATGCTCAGCCTTTAGAAAATCCAGCACCAGAACCATGACAGCCCACAGCCATGACTTGCAATAAATACCAATATTGCAATTCTTATACAAGAATCTTAAAAGAATCTTAAAAGAATCTTAAAAAAAAAAAATCTTATAATAGGGAACAAGTATTGCTTTTCTCACGTTACATCTGAGAAGATCAAAGTGCCTTCTTCAAGGTGAGCCTGGGGCCATCTCAATTCCAACCATATGTTATTGTTTGAATTATTTCATGCAGCAGTAGCAATGCCAGTGCCAAGCACCTTTGAGCTGGGTGTAATTTGCAGGATTAAAGCCACAAACTTAAGCCTACAGCATACTTTTTGGCTGGAGGAAAGAGGAGGGGAGAAGAGCAACCACTCAGGGAAAGAAGAAAGTGAGTCCGTCTCCACCATCGAGATACATTTCAGCTTATATGTCTAGATCAAATGGGAAAAATAATCTTTGTGGTTAAAAATACAGTGTTCACATTTTTAAAAAGAAACCTGGAAAACAGGTTTAGGACCCTATGTGTGGATGGTTACCTTAAAATCTATTTTCACCCATCTGTGAGAAAAATCCTTGATACCATTGCTGTTCAGTATTCTTTTCCTTTCCTTTGCCTTTGTTCTCCTTCTCCTTTACTAACACCTGCCACGTACTTATGGCATTAATTTTGTGGAATTTACTTCATCCTTTTCCACTTTCTTTCCCTTAAATTGCTGAGATTTTAGGCATCAGCCATATGGCAACCAGTTCCTCACTCAAAGTTCTCCTATTTTATCTTCTACCTGATGTGACTGTTTAGACTGTAGAAAGGGAACGGAAAATTACAGTGCATTGTGAACAGTTTATGATTTAAAACAAACATTTTGTCATGCCAAGGAAATACTGAACATCAATAAGAATCACTAAAACAAGACTGAGAGCTGATATTACACATCATAAATATCACATCTACACCAAGATCTTTTTTGAATGAATAAGAAAGAGACTGGGGCAAATCTCAAAATAAAGGAAAAAGTCCAAAAGCATGTGTTAGACACATTAGTGCTGATGGTACCTGTTGGACATTAAGCATGAACACAATTGCCAATATCAATTTCATGCCGTTGCGTGTGCTCAGGTTAGAGCCTGAATGGTTAGAGCCGTTCTGACCTGGGGCTTGGGTGCCATGGAAATGTATGAGAAGAGTTCAAGAATCGAGTGCTGCTGTATTTACAATCATAGAATCTGTTGGGTTGGAAGGGACCTTTAAAGATCATTTAGTCCAACCCCCCTGCAGTAAGCAGGGACATCTTTAATTAGATCAGATTGCTCAGAGCCTCATCAAGCCTGGCCTTGAATGTCTCCAGGGATGGGGCCTCCACCACCACATTTATTCTCATCCCAACCAGAAACAATTTCAGGCAAATAAACGCTTATTTTTAGTCACATTTATATTTTGAAGGGACCTAAAATGGATGCAGTAGCCCATTGATTGAAAAATGATGTGCTAAAGACTGATCTTGCATCAGAATAAGGTGTGATAAAGAAATTACAAAAGCATGCCCAAAGTTAAGCTGAGCTGTGAAGAACAATGGGATGTTTTCCTCCCTTCCCCAAACTAACGTGAGATGCAGGCAGTGGCCTGTTACTGTTATTGCCATTATTTTTTAAGAGATAATAGTCAATCTTTGCAGGGCTACCCAGCACTTGGTTGTTCCTGAACCAACTGCCAGAACAGTGAAATGAAGCAAGCATGTAGGTACTCCTCTAAGGTGTTCACCCATGCATATAATGACATGGAACAGGAAAAGTGATATTGGGGAATAATCTCGTCCCCAGGAATTCAGAATTTTTATTTTATTGGCATTCATCTGCTTCTACTCACCCAACTAAGCTCACTGATAAACTAACCCCTTTTACTGTATTACTGTACTTTTACTGTACTAATATGGTGTCTCAGGCTGGTAGGTGTTTAGGTGCTGGACAAGCAGTGGAATTTGAAAAAAAGCAAGCCTTAGAAACTGCAATAATGCTTCCCATAACTTTGCTGCCTCCAGGATCAGGCAGAGGTAATGCATCATTCTGCTTTGCCTAACATCACTGTTTTAAGTTTTGCTGTGGAAAAAATTAACAGGGTAACAATTTTAATGTGCAGGCAAGTTTTATCTTTGCATCCCAGCCTTTCAAAGAAATAGCCCCTTTGGCTTTGGTCATGAGGCACATGTCCAGATGGCCCAGCTTGATTTTGAACTGCCAGAAACTAGTCAGGGCTATTGGTGTATCTGTGCATCACCATCTCATAGAATTGTAGAACTGTCTAGGTTGGAAGGGACTTTTAAGATCATCAAGTCCAACCGTTAACTTAATACTGCCAAAACCACCATTAAACCACGTCCCTCAGCACCACGTCTACCCATCCTTTAAAGATGTCCAGGGATGGTGATTCAACCGCTCCCCTGGGCAGCCTGTTCCAATGCTTGATAACCCTTTCAGTGAAGAAATTTTTCCTAATATCCATCCTAAACCTCCCATGGCACAACTTGAGGCCATTTCCTGCTGTCCTATCACTTATTACTTGGGAGAAGAGACCAACCCCCACCTCGCTACAACCTCCATTCACATAGTTGTAGAGAGTGACAAAGTCTCCTCTCAGTCTCCTTTTCTCCAAACTAAACAATCCCAGTTCTCTCAGCTACTCCTCATAAGACTTCTTCTCTAGACCCCTCACCAACTTTGTTCCCCTTCTCTGGACATGCTCCAGCACCTGAATATCTTTCTTCTAGTGAGGGGCCCAAAACTGAATGCAGTATTTGAGGTGCAGCCTCACCAATGTCAAATACAGCAGGATGATCACTTCCCTAGTTCTACTCACTACACTATTCCTGATACAGGCCAGGATGCTGTTGGCCTTCTTGGCTACCTGGGCACACTGCTGGTTCATATTCAGCTGGCTGTCAATTAACATCCCCAGGTCCTTTTCCACCAGGCATCTCTCCAGCCACGCTTCCCCAGGCCTGTAGCGCTGCATGGGGTTGTTGTGACCCAGGTGCAGGTCCCGGCACCTGGCCTTGAACCTTATGCAATTGGCCTTGGCTCATCGATTCCGCCTGTCCAGGTCCCTCTGTAGACCCTTCCTACCCTCGAGCAGATCAACACTCCCGCCCAACTTGGTGTCATCTGTAAATCTACTGAGGGTGTACTCCACCCCCTCATCCAGGTCGTTGATAAAGATATTAAACAGAACTGGCCCCAATACTGAGCCCTGGGGAACACCACTTGTGACCAGTCACCAACTGGATTTAACTCCATTCACCACAACTCTTTGGGCCCGGCCATCCAGCCAGTTTTCTATCCAGCAAAACATACACCCATCCAAGTCATGAGCAGCTAGTTTCTCTGGGAGAATGCTGTGGGAAACAGTGCCAAAGACTTTATTACAGTCCAGGTAAACAATATCCACAGCCTTAACCTCATTCACTAAGCGGGTCACCTTGTCATAGATCAGGTTTGTCAAGCAGGACCTGCCTTTCATAAACCCATGCTGACTGGGCCTGATCACCTGGTTGTCCTGGATCTCACACTGAACGGCATCACCTGTCTAACTACAACAGTCGCTACCCAAATGCTGCCACTGCAGACCACAAGCATTACAGCAACAGACCCTCAGTGCAGTTCACCGCTCTTCTCTCTTCCAGTTTGGGCTGGCTGCAGCTCCCATTATACATCTGGAGGCGTTTCAGTATTCAGATGATTATCTTCAAGCTCAGACTTGTCTTCCTTGCACAATTAGTGTGTAAACAAATGTTTTGAAATTCTTTCTGGCCATTTCTCACACAATTGATGTTAGCAACGCACTTTCAATGTTCTCAGAAAGCATTATTGTGTAAGAATGCTGCAAGCATAGTCAGCGATAGGATGTTGAAGAGTGAGAGCCAATTTCACTTTGACAAAGACTATCCTGTTCTGACTTCCAAGCATGTTTGGACATGTTGTATAGCATTATCATTTGCATGGGAGACAATATTTAGCAAGAATACAAAACAATAGGCATTGTTAACATTCACTATGGGTAAAACAGCTTTCCTACTGTCTACTCGTATTTCACACTTTCCACGCTAAACACTGCTCATGTCCCAGAATAGTTATTGCAATGCGCTCTGCCTCTGGCAAATGTAGAACAAGGTCTATCTGGCACGTTGGTGTTTTGTACCAAACAACACCCTTAATATTTTTTTTAATTAGAATGTTTAGGGATATGGTGAAAAAGTGGTATTTGTACTCACTGAGTTAGCAATTTTCTCAAGAGGTGTTGTTTCATCCTCACTTACTCAGGAGCTCTCTATTAGTCTCCTTCTCCATCGCAGACAATTTAGCTGTTTTGGCTGTCTTTGTGGGCTTTTGCTTCTTCATCATGAAGTGACGGAACCACTCATCAAAGTTGGGGTCCTGCTTCCTCTACAGGCAACTCAAAACAATCCAGGAGAAGAGGATGAGGGTAAAGGGAAATAACTTCTTCCCCCACCCCCACAGGCCAGACTATTTCCATAGTGCTTGAGATTTACTGAAAAATGAATGCTATGACTAATGCTGCAAAACACTAAGCTTCCAGCCAAAATACATTTTCATTTCCAATAAAAACACAGGAGTTTTCCATTGAAAACACATAAATTTTTCAAGCAGTCCTATCTATTAAAAAACAATAAGGACTGGTTTTCTGTCTGTTATTGGATTTCTTAGTCCTGGTAAATATAAGTGGCCTAAAAAACCCCTCACTACTGCTACGGAGAAAAGGTGAGATTGCCTAAGTGGGCATGGTAAGAGGCATTCCGGTTCCATTAAACTAACTCAATTAATTTAATCGCAGTACGAATGAGAAGAAAACAACGAAGAACTTGATGAAACTCCCCTTTTGGCCCTGGAAAACCTTCTTCCTCCATTTCTTAAAATGTACGAGATGCAGAAGAAATCTTTATGCTGGCAGCACTCCATTTCAAGATGGAAATTATATTGCTGCAGTGCAGAACGGCAAAAGCATTTCACAAAAAATTCTGTTGAGCAATTAGAAAAAAGCCAGATGTATTCCTCTCCTACCATGTCAGCAGCTTGATTTCCACTTCAAAAAGTAATTCAGGACATTTTAAACAACGGTTATTAAACATTTTAAAGTCAGCAAGTCTGAATAAGTTGTGATTGAAAATTTAACAGCAGCTAACCAAGAAGCTCTCCGGACCATCAATACTATTTCAATGAATTTCAGACCACTAGGAAAGATTTAGAAGACTGGGGGGATGGAAGAACTAATACAGCATCAGCTTTTCAGCAGGTAGGTACGCTGATTTGAATGAACATAGGCTGGACAACTGAGAGAAAAGAATGGAATAGCCCATAACTTTTGATAAATCACAGACATAGAAAGCAAAAATAATTTAAATTAATGAAGCTTATAAAAATAGAGCTGGTCAAATAAAATTGACTCCTTATTCTGATGAACTAGAATTAAAAATTGGTTGAGGACAAAACCAACACGGATATAATATTTATACTTTTGATAGGCATTTAATAGCATGCCCGATCACAGACTGAAGCCAGAATATTACAAAATTAACCGGTTAGTGTGAAATGCTTTACAACTATGGTTTATGAATTGTATATAGACATCTGGTAAACACTATCTTCTACTCCAATTTTGAAAACAGTATAAAATTCTTTCTTGACTATAACATTACTTAATATTATTTTTAATAATTGGAATACAACATAAAATCACCTTTAAAATCTAAAGGTGAAAAAGTTTTGAGGGAGAAAAGCAGAGGTAACTAATAAATGCAATTGGTCACTAATTAAAAACAGTTTGTTTTGCTTGTGGAAACATACTTAAAGGACAAGGGATCACCAACCACAGAGGCAACAGGTCCAAGGATGATTTAGACTTCCCACATGATGCCATGGCCAAGGCTGCTACAGAAATAAGGCAGAGTAGCAGCAGGGAGAGTTGATATGTACAACTCTGGCAATTTGTTTTGCTATTAACGTCAGTGTTCCAATTAAAAACGCATTTAAATAATTTTAAAGGATCCAAAGAGTGCCACAGATGAATGAAGGACTCAAAAGATTTGAGAGCTTACTTTGAAAAAGAAAACTGAAGAGTGACTTGTTCAGTTTGTAAATGCCTACAGTGAAAACAGCAATGTCACAGCATGTGCTTCAGTTTAGCAGACAAAAGGCAAAAGATCTGACAGCTGGATACTGAAAAGACGACAAATTCAGGCTCAATATAAGAGGCACATTTTAAACAGTAAGTAATTACGTTTTGAACGATTTGGGTGGATTCTTCATCGCTAGGAGCTTTCAAATCAAAGCAGGATGCTTCCTCTAAAAACATGCTTTAGTTCAAACAAGAATTTCAGGAAGTCTTGGAAAATGTGTTCTACAAGAGAGTAGACTGAACACATGCTGTTTCCTTCTGCCTTCTGAATCAGAGCACACTGGAACAATTAAGTTTCTCTCATGGACATACCTCAAAAGAGGTACAGATTTAAGAAGGGAAGAGAAGTAGCGTGGATTTTGGATGCTCTGGACCAAGTAATACAGCTGGGGCTATATGGCTGCATTACAAAGCGGCCTGAAAGAGCATCACCTAGATACAGCAAGAGTGCAAAATTGCGTAGGTAGGGACCCACATTTCTGTCACATGAATTACAAGAACGAAAGCAGTAACAGCACATTGTTCAATCTAGTGGATGCCAGAAATTTTGCACGCCCGCAGATTCCTCAGCCCAAGCCTGCGGGGGGTATTGCTCCCTTCAGACTGTTCTTGTGTTGAGAAAGAAAAACCAGACGTATGCAGCACACCTGAAAAAAGCAATTCACCTTTTTGGCCTCAGTGAAATAAAGGTGAACAGGCTGACATCCTGCAGATAGACTTCACCATGTAAAGAAAAAGCTAGCCACAAGAGACACAGAGACCTGAAAATTTCCTGCTTGAATTGTACCCATACCTTTTACAAATACAAAACTTGCAAACGCTGAGTCTCCAGTCTCAGGGAATAAAATTACTTCAATTAATGGCACTCCTTTTTGGATGTAAAATAATGAGATTCAAGTTATTGCCTTGTCTGGTGCCAATTAAGAACTTTAATGAGAATCTCTTGTACCTTAAGAGAGGATCTCATGCCACAAGGCTGCTGGATGTTCTGGGAATGACGACTTAGTTCTTACTGTAAGAATCATCTTTAAACAAAGAAAAGACCGTGGAAAGATGGCCACATGTTGAAAAATGTGTTTTAGTAAAAAGCTGGTATGCAGATTTAGCTGAAGAATGTTCTTCAAGAGAGAGTAAGATTTTTCACTCAAGTAATTCTTTCAGTAGCCAAGATCGTCACTTCACAATTTGTAACTTCTTCATACCCGGCTGACAGGATTAAGATGGAGTATAGGAGTTCGCCCTGCACAGACGGTGAGCATAATGTATAGTCATCACATGGAGATAACAGTTCAGAGATGGAAAAATCCTTCCAGGTTGTTCATGACAGATCTATGGCAATGGTAACCCACGACAATATATTCTTAGTGTTCTGTACAGCCCACTTGTACTCATGCTCCTCCCAGAGACCCTTTAATTCATACATACTGTTAAAGCTCACATGACTCTCTTCTGAGAGATACATCATAGTATCACTTTTGGATCTGCACTTTCCCACATAGGCAACATGCTGTTGTGGAGCTGTATGTAAAGCATGCTTCAGAACCAAGGGCTTTGCAGTTTAACAGCATTAAAATAATGCACAAACTTTTCAAGTATATACTTTATTTCATTCATATTTCACAGTCTGTTTCTGTAAAGTTTTAGCAAAAAAGTCATGTTCTATAACAGGGTTCCTAGGCTACTGTACTCAGAGCTGGCAACAGACTTCAAAAGTACAGAAAATGTTTACATTCCAACTAGAGCAGTAGAATTTCAAAAATACACAGTAAAAGTAATCAAAAATACCAACATTTATTAAAACTTAATAGAAAACCAGAAGTCAGTCTGACCCCACCTGCTAGCTGTCAGCAGCAACTGAATCCCCAGCAGGCCCTCTTGGGGGGACTTTTAGACTAGGACAGCTGTCTTCAGCTAACTTGTTAATGCAAAGTTTTGCTTCTTGAAAGGTCAAAAAAAAAATAAATCTGTAAGTTCATTGCTTACAGGTTTCCAATCAGAGAGGCTAATGTTTCTGCTCAGATCTATTGGACCACTTCCAGATCCTGCCCAGAATCAGGACCTATTCTGGTCCTAATGTAGTCAACTAATTTTCTCAACACAGTTCCAAGCTAACCTATTTTATTAAATTGCAGCCAAGAAAGGAAAGCCCTTATTGTTTAAAGGTTTATCAGGGCTTCTAGAAATACAGGCAGCTAAGGGAAACTGAAAAGAATGGTACTTGATGACTATCACTAGAGGCCTTCAACGTCCTTTTTTTATAGATGTTGCGTCAAGATTTGCAGTTATCTAGGGATAAGTTTCCTACGCGGCCCCAGATTTACATATAATAGTTTCAGAGTAGATTTTTCTAGTTCAGCAAATACTATTTAAGTCTGGACTGATGCCCAGTAGGAGATTTCTAACCAGCTGCTGGACTTTATCCACAGATTTATTGGATACATATTTATACAAATTATATCAGCTGAAAGGCCCACCAGCTATAGGCACACCCACTTCAGACCATCCTAAGCGCCGTCAGGGGAAAAAATACATGTGGTACTGTGTGGATTATGAGATATTTCTATCAGCAGGAGTCTCCCTAAGTCAGAGGGTATTACCTTGCAAGGCCAGTTTTTCCTTCCTTTTACTCTATCAGAGCAATGGAAATAGGATGGAGAGGAGGTCACCAGTAGACTCCCTTTTTCTTATCTCAAACAGCTAGGACTGGACTTCTTTTTTTCTGACTTCCTTTCATCTCCAGGTAGCCTGAGTCCATCATCTTGTTTTCTAGGACAATTGCTACCTAAAAATATGTATATTGTGAACTTCAAATTCTCCTCTCTATTTGGTGGGTAGAATAAGGGTTTTAGGAAAAGTAGGAAAGATATCCATTTTCCCACACCTCACCTCTAGGCCTATTAAAGGTATCAGATCAATGGAACAGCCTCCTACTGCCTCCTCTCCTTCCTGTAAGAAGCTCAGAGGAAACAAGCATATTTTTTGGGATTCTTTCACAAACGGACTAAGGTACCATGATGTCTATCCTGCCAAATGTCATTCAGTGCAGATATCACAACTGATTCCAAAAGAGCTAGATTGGACATGTCCTACATTATTACACTGCACTATGTTGCCTTCCTGCCTTCTGGGTTTGTTGGCTGAGTTTTGATATTGCTGTCCTATGAGTTATGAGACATCCTAGTATGCACGATTATACCAGGTATATTTAAAAAATACATGACAGAACATAGTCTATGAACACTTTTCTTCTAATCAATTCTCATGTACTGCACTAGTCCTCAGCAGATGGGCAGGATACCATGAAAGGCATGGCTATTAGTTTGCTACAGCTTCACTAGGGCAAATCCTGCCATGACGTTTCTCTCTAGGCCTATGGCTAGTACAAATATGACAGATATTTCTCCTCTTTGTGAAGCATGTACAACATTTCTTTTCATCAGTCTAAAAAGGGGAAAACCCCTTAGAAGAGGGAAGCCCCTTACAATTTCTGTAATGCACATATTTGAGGAAGACTACAAAAGCATTCTCCACAGTCTTCTGCAATATTGATTCCCAGAGGCTTCAGAAAATGAGAAGTTCTAATCACAAATGAGCAAGACATCCACTCTACTTTCAAGTTTCTTTTTTTAATAATCTGAAACAGATAATAGAAGTGATAAAAGCATCAAAATACCAGTCACCTAGACTGCACAATTTTTTGAAAACATTGTCATGCAGAAAGGAACATACCATAAACAATCTAGATTCCTTAACGTTCTTAGACAATGCCATTCTTAGTTCTCTACAGACTGCCTCTGAAAAAAAAACCTTCAGATTGGAGGAAGTGACGTAGTTAAGTGTCTAGATCAACTGGAATGAAATAAATGTCTACAGAACAGTTTTTGTAACATGATTACTGTGGATCTCTACTAGTAAGGCCTAATATCTTATGCGCACAGTGGTGTTAGCTATATCTCAAGGCAAGCAGGCTAGGAATGATATACATTTATGTGGAGGAAAAATGTTTTGGGGTTTTTTTTTGGTTTAAGTTCAAACTCAGGTAGATAAAATTTTTAGGGAGATTATCCAAGCTGACATCTCTCTCTCACTTTCTTTTTTTTCCCCTCCTCCTTTCCCTCCACCCTGTTCTTCGGGTACATTAATCTGATTCCTCTAAATAAAAAAAGAGAGGGAAGGGGGATGAGAGAAGGACTCGTTTCACCAGAGGCCATTATGCTTCTTTTCCTTTCACCTCCCTCCTTTTTCTTTTTTTTTTTTTCTTCATACTTAGCAATCTGATTTCACAGAAAAACAAAAGGAGTTTAGGCTTGTAAACTAAAGATAGACATATCAAATAATATGCAACTAGTCTTGCCAAATTAATCCTGGTGAATTAATACCTTCCTTGTACTGTTTTAAAAAAAAAAGTCACCGCAGTCTTTAATAACAATGTTTAATCTGTTCACTACTGAGAAAATCCAAAGCCACTTGCCTTGTACACTTGTTAGCCATTAATAAATATGGCTTTGGAACAAACACTTCCAGCACAAGCCTCATTATTTTCGTTCATTCATCTGTACAGATCAAAATCAAAAGTATACTCATCAAAACACATAATTTCACTTGGGTCCTAAGACGCTCATCACTTTGACCAAAGACTGCAATGAATATAGAATGCTGCTTCAGCACAAGCAGACCTCCACTAATTCAAATGTGTTCAAACCCCAAAGCAAGACTCTCTGCTACAACAATATCCTACAGATATCACTTCACCAAAGTAAGTTTCCCCTCCTCGCACCAGCTCCCTTTGTCTACTTGCAGCTAATGACAGCCCAATACTGGGGCTTGTTCTGCTGTCCCATTCTCAGAACTGACTATCTGAAGATGGGAATAGGAAGATGCTTGCTTGCAGAATACTGCAAATGACTGTCTTTTCACTGCAAGAATGGGAACATGCCAGCAGAGCACATCCAAGCTTCTCAAGTCCAAGGAAGTACACAGAGTTAGCATGGAGTTCAAGGTCACACTGAAGTAATAAGTGCCCATTCAGAGCCAGTCCCACAGCTGGCTCTGAAGACAAACTGTTAATAGCATGCCACTTTGCAAGTCTTGGACTCAGAAAACGCTCAAGTAAAAGCTTGAGACAGGAAATAGGAGGCACAGAAATAACTTGACCAACACCTATGTACCTTTTCACTACATGTTGGGATAAGTAGAGTCTTCAAGCTTGCTATCAGCTTTATCAGATCCTGTTAGAGATGCTTCTAGCTCTGCCCACGACTGTGGAGCATTGTTCTTTATTGCCTCTATGAAAAGCTGTGTTTGGTGCTTCAGCCGGTCCAGCTCGGCCTGAGTCATCTGATTCTGATGAATGAGCTCCTTGGTTTTTAGAGTGATCTCCAGCAATCCCGACCTGCGTAGCACAACGAGTGTATTCTGAAAGCGTCTGCACTTGCTTTGTTGTTGCAGGAGCAGCTCAGGGGTAGTGCAAATCTCTTCTGGTATCAATGGGGGGCTCCACACTGCAGACTGCATCGTAGTCTGCGCTGCACTCTCACTCTCATGAGGGGTGCACTTTGTTGCCTGCAGAGTTCCAAAAGGCAAAAGGGGAGTCAAACCTGGCACTTTCTGAGTGTCACTGGAAATACGATGAAAACCAGGAAGAGCTGACAGTTTTCCACTTGTCACCAGAGTTGAAGAACTTTGCTGGTTAGAATCCTGAGGGGTCTTAAAGCTAACTGGTAGATGGGCAAAAGGACTAGTAGGCAAGCCTGTGCCCCTCAGTGCAGGAGAAGTCTCCATTTTGGGTCCTTCTGTGCAGAGTCGTTTATGGCAATTTGTTTCCTGACGTTCTTCTGGATCAAAGGAGTGATCCCTCTTGCAGGGCTGTGGTGCTATTTTGGGATAAGAATTCAGGATGGGCAGGTAATTAGTGGAGTCATTTCTCTTTTTCCCAACAGGGTGAGGGTTAATGGGAGGTGGGATTGACGGACGAAGAAACACTAGTTGTGGTTGAGCTGGAATCACTTCAAAGGATGGCTGCACAGTCCAAGATTGGAGCTGTGATGAACTGCCCTGAGAAGCACAAGCGGGGAAAAAACAGAAGTCTTACAACAACATTGTTGAAGAGGATCAAAAAATCTTAAATGAAGCAGGCGGACTGTGCCATTTCTCCATATTTGATATACAGCATTCGATTAATACATTCTGAACAGTTTTCCATCAAAATCATCCTTCTCTTTTTCTGACAACACAGCACAGCACTAGAATCAAAGCTGTAATCCATAATCCTTTTACTATGGAACAGCAGATACATTTAAAAACAATTCAATCTGAATTTATATGTGCTTTCCTAAATAAGGATTACAGTGCATGCTTATATATACAATGCTCATGTAAATGTTCGACCCAGACTTGGGGTCAAACAACAAGAGTACAGAAAATTTGAAAAATAATTTAATTAAGCATCGTGGTTATGAAATATTTTAAGAGAGTCAAAGAAAGATCGCACAGACATTTTAGGAACAATTCAGACTCCCTCTTCGTTAGAAGGCAGCAACTCTAAACTTGTCAATCCTACTCTTGTAGCAAGCTTTTGAAATGGTTATTTAAAACGGATGACAGCTGTTCAGCAAGTCTTGCAATCTCAAGTACAACACACAGTTTCAATAAATTTCAAACCATGAAGTAGAAAAAAAAAAAAATGCTGAATATCAACCAATGCAAGGAAAAAAAACCTGTTGTAAGCCCAGAGATGAGATTCAATTACCCACTGAGGCACAGAATTTCTTTGGTTCAGTGGGAAAGATGCTTATGGAATAGGGGTAAAAAGTTGTAAAGAAGAAATATTACTACCTTATCACAGAATAAAGGAGAACCGCATTCAAAAGAAAAGTATCTGGAGATGTTAGGAGTGAGGAAGTATATAAATACCATGGCTATACACATACAGGACAGAACACGCAGCCTTAAGGAGCAAGGTTTCGGGGTCAGAAGTTGTCATTTACTGCACAATTGTACAGTATCTAGCACAGCAAAGCCCCAAAATCATTAAGGCCAAAAGAGCTGTGGTAACTGTTTATCTTGTTCTTGTTTTTTTCCTCTCTGTTACCTACTTTCTTCTACTTCACACTCACATTGTATTCTGGTCCTGTTCTCCTACCCAAATTCTCATTTTAGTAGAGGAGGACATGTTTATTTTACTAATTCTGCAAAGTGGTTTGGTTTTTTTCAAATGAAAGATACATACATCCTGCATGTATCAGTGTCATTTGTCTAAAAAGCTTTCCTACTTACTAAGGACTTTTACAAGACTTACAGAAACCTTGCCACAAGCAGCACTGTGTTTCAGAGAATTAATCTCTGCTTGATTATTTTTTTTTAGTAGCATTATTGTTGGCTGTTTACAATCTGAAATTGGGACAGCAGGTAACCATCACTACGCAGGATCACAGTGGTTCCAAGACAGAAGGATGATGCAAATTGAAATTGAAACTGGAACAAATAAACAGCAGTAACTGGATGCTTACTGCAGTAAACATTTTTCAATTTAACATTACTGTCCTTAACTATACATAATTAGACTTAGGTGTTACGACACACTGCTCAAGAGAGACGAGACTGGTAATTTTATCTACCTTCAACTCTTCCTCCCCAAACTCCCTTTTTGCTACACTACCAGGTTTTTTTTATTTATATATATATATAGGTAGATATCTATCTATCTATATATATCTCCTAACTGTTCGCAGCACAACTCAGAGTTTAACATTAGACTACCACTGCAAGCAGTATTTAATTTTTGAGCTCTGGGCCAAAGGCTATCAACCTTAGATGAAGCTTGCCTATTCCCTACTATATGAAAACTTTGGCATTTGTTTAGACAGTATTTTGCCCACGCATCTAGGAACACGACTATAAAATAAAGTTGTTTGTCAAGATAAAGCACAATGCTCAGAGATCAGAACCATCTGCCCCACAAATGCATAACCTGCATTATACTAACACCTAAATACTAACAGAAACCCATACTTATGTTAGCACTGATACACAGTATTTGAATTTAATAGGTTTTGGTTGTTGTTTTAACAGATTCAGTAGAAAGAGAACCAGGATCTACTTTTTTCCCCTTCTCACTGTATTCTCATAAGTATTCTAATAAAAAACATTGAAGAATTTTGCTCTGCTCAGAGAACGTGAGTACTGAGCAAGAGGTCTAATAATACGGCAATACTTTGAACTTGGAGCTCTCATATCTTCTGTTACAATGTAAAAGTCTCACAGATGTGCTGGAAGAACAACACATAATAAGATAATGGAGGACATAGACTGGGAACTTAATTGTTGCAATGTGAGCCACCCCATGCAATTAAGATATAATAATTGCTTAAGTAAAAATACCACAGCTAACTTCAGATAGGATTTCATTTTTTCCATTTGTAACATTTTGAATTAGTGTTTCCCATTGCACATAAAGCACTTCTATGACCTAAGAACTAAGAAGCAAAACCTATCATCCTACTTTACTATCTTTATTGAATGAAAAAGAAAACATCAGCTTTTACAAGGAAAAACACTCACTTTTTTTGGTTTGATCTTTGGTGCTATTTACATAAAGATCTATTTACTTAAAGATCTATTTTTTGGGGGATCCCTTTGAGACAAAGGGGTTTAGAAGATGTAGTAGAGCTTCTCCGTTTCACTTTTTTTCCATCTTAGTACCTCTCAAAAGAACAGGCTGTCACAGTAGAACTTTTCAAGTTACCAGTTACTTTCTGGACTGCACCAACTTCATAAAATCTTTTCAAAAGAAATATTTAAAAATCTATGGCAAATATTTAAAAAAAAGTTAAGAACATGCAATATTTTTCAATATATTATTTCTTCCATACCTGCTTAACTAACACATTTTTCATTACAACCATAGGAGAAAGTGCAGGAAACGAGTTGCTTGTGGTCATTGGGCATTGCCAAGGCCCATCCTCCGTGTTCCAACACAACGCACTCAGGACATCCTCTGAGTCAGTCTGCTCCATAGCACTCGGGCACTCTGAACTTCCATCTGTCAGATGTAGAATTCAGCTGTTAGTTGTTTCACGTGCAGCATGCTTGCTACCTCCTTTCAGTTCTACTGTTCTGGTTCCTTTGAACCAAGCCACAAAGAAAAAAAAAATTCAGTGGTGGAATACCAATAAAAGTCGACCTACTGAGACAGCTGTCAAATAGCCTTTAATAAAAGGCTTTATATTTCACGCCAATTCTCATGCAGATAACGTCTCCCAAAAAAAATCTATTACCTTTTGTTCTTTTGTACTTAGTCTCCAAGGAACTGCGCACTATCATGAAGACTGCTCTAAAATCTGGTGCAGGAAAAACCTACAGGTTCCAACATTGCCGCAGCCATAGTCCATGCTGCAGGCACTTTGTGTCTTGAAATCTTCTATCTACAAACCAAATAAGGCAGGTATCTCTCACAAAAGCTTTTTTTTTTTTAAGGCAATCTTTGCACAGTTTTGTTGAGTATTGAGTATTAAAATGGCACACCGTGTCTACGTTCTACTGATGTTATAACAGTTACTTTCTGGTTTATCAGGCTCTACTGACAACCTGGTCAAATCATAAGAGACATTAGATGGCATAATCCAACAGTCCATTCATCACTGAAAAGAACAAAAAGTAATTTTGCCATCCCCACTTCTAGACTCTGAAGTCTGAAATTATTCCATTCATTTCTTTACTAGGCACATTTTAAATTCCCTTGCCATTCAAATTCACAGAATGAACTTTATAACTACATAAAGCTCCACTCCAAAAAAGTTTGATGGTAGGATGACTGCAGATGCAACCCGTCTTACATAGAAAGGCCCTCCCAGGTAATGAGACCCAAACTGTAAGGGGCTAGAGTCAGATTTGCCAAACACCTACAATAAAACAAAGTCTGAGCAAAATAACACACACAAAAAAGGTAATGCAGTGGTTTTCTAAACCTGAATATCCGGAGTCCTTGTCAGATTCAGCTGCCGCCATGCTGAAGCGATGGTTCAAGCTCTTCATTTCCATCACTTTGCCCAATAGTTCCTTGAGGGTCTCAATAGACAGCTATTTTGTCTCCATGCTTCCATAGTGCCACAGGCAGTTTTTAACACCTTTTCCATCGAGGAACTACAAAAATAGTTAAGAACAAAAAAGGGGCTTTACTAAAGACAGTCCCATCAGTATAAGACAACAAAGAAGGCCATGTTTGTCCTTAAGGAAATCTGGTTTGCTGCATCTGTTAAGCAATCCATAGAAATCTATTAAGCTCCCAGCTTCACATTTGCTATGTTTATCACACATTTAGGTTAGCAAAGGCTTGCCAATAAAACCACAGTTTATTTCCTGCAAGACTCTCTAAACTATACATGTTTAATAACGCATTACAGAGTAGAAAAGATAGGCAACAATTCTTCGCATCAACTAACATGTTACTTTGTAGAATCTTCTGGACTAAAGTCTTCCATCTGCCTTTAGGCAGATTTTTAAGTTTCAGGAAAGTTTCCACGATCCAATCTTTCAGTCCCCTGCACCAACTACAAGAGAACAATATCACACTAGGCATGGCTGTTGAGTCCCTTAGGGTAGGTTAAAAGATGAGAAAAAACCTAAGGCATGGGAACAAAGAAATTAATTGAAGCAATAGAGTACAGATATTTTACTTTTTTAAAAATGTCTTTATTTTTTACTATTGCTGTGAATGCCATCAATGAATTAAAAGTATTTTAGAAGTACTGAAGACATGGATGCAGTTGAAGGGGCAGAAAATGCCCCCTTCTCTTTCAGCTCCTTTCTTCAATGGCTGAGCAAGTCAGAGTACAGAGAACAAGTCAGCCAATCTACCTGAAGTAGAATAATTTCATACTTAAAATTATTCAGTAAGGCACATGGTAGATTCATCTGGAGAGCACAATGCATAAGTAATTTCTAATTCTGTTATGAACTCTGTCGGACAAGGTAATATTTCCTTACTGCACACACAAAACTTGTGAAAAACGAACGTGATTTCTTTATCTGCTAGAAATGTAATGCCCAATTCTATGATGTTCAGCAACGTGGGTAACCAAGATAAAACAGCAGATACAAAGTTTATGGTTGTTATCTGTAATTAAATCAACGCCCCCCCGAGTCAAGTGGGATAGTTACGTATCTCTTTTTACACTGCTAGTGACTGGAGACTTTCAGAACAGAAACATCTCAAATTATTAAAAGAATTAAATGCAAATAGAAAACTAATTTATTAGACATGTTTCTCAACACAGAAAAAAAAAAAGGCAAATCAAACTAAAAGCTAAAGGTTATTCATAAATAAATTTTTTTTCAAAAATTAAAAGTCACTCAGGCCATATTTATCTTACAAAAACTTAGCTATCCCAGGAACCAAATCCCAAAAGAAGTCATGTGTACTGGGTGAAGTTCATACAATACAGCTGAACTGCAAAGCTATGGTTTTGCTAACATCGTCTGTTTTACTCTCAAGAGTAAAGTCATCAGAGAAAAGAAAGTAAAGTAAAATAAGTGACAGAGAAAAAGAACATGGTGGGGCTAAAGAAATCCATGCTGCTAAAAGCACAGCACGTACTATACCTGCAATGCATTCCTAGGGGAGACACGGCCTTAGAAATGCCCTCTTCTTCCCACACTCAGAATGAGAACATTGGAAGGCTGAAACTAACAGAAAAATGTATAGTTACATTATAGCCTCCCATGCTACATACTTGTCACAACCTTCAACTGCTTCCTGAGGGTAGGCAGACTCTAGTAAGACAGAGCAAAGTTTCTGCTTCTCTTAAAGAAAGTAGCTGAGAGTTTGGCTAACAGAAAACTGACAGGATAAAGTGCAGATATTATGCCTAATATTATTTGTAGAAATTATTTTCCTGTAAAGGAACCCTTTGAAGTTGTGTCTCATGTTAGAGCTGTATATTTAAGTTACAAATACAGGAATTCAGGCGTCTGCATCGTACTCAGGCCAGCAGCCCATTAACAGCAGTATCCAGTGCAACCTACCCCAAATGACATTGCAGCAGACATTCTGGAATAATCTGCCCTAGAAGTTTCTTCTTAAGGTCCTGAAAACTGGTTGTTAGAATTCCACTCCAAGATCTCAAGCCTTGGCACCTCCAGTAATGAATTCTGTACATTAGGTAACAGTGCTGAGATGGCAGAGTGACTGTCTATATAACTACAAAAAAGACAGAATAATGGGCAGCAGAAGAGAATTTCCTCAGTAGCTATTTGCATCACTCTTACTTTCCATCTTCAGCCACACCTGCTGCCCTGCTAACAGGTATAGAGCAAACACTAATTTCATAACAGCAACCTAGATGCCATGCCTGAAATGGACGACAAGGTTTAAGATGAGATTTAAGTCCTGATCCACACTTTAGTTACTTAGCCCTTTCCAAAACAGATGTTTGGGTTTTTTTGAGAAAGTGACATATACTGATGCTAAACTCCAAAAAAAGCTGAAGTAGAAACAGAAGAAGGGCTAGAAATAAGTAAAGTAAGAACATGCCATCTACCAGCCTTGCATCAAGGGAACCTTTGGGAAGAGATGGCACATATTCTCTTCCCTTACGAAAAACAAAACAAAAACAACAAAACCACAACCGAAAATAAACAAACCAGAAACGCCTCTCTCTCAGGACTCGCGGGCCCCCACCGCGGGCCAGAGGCGCCCCGGCCGGCAGGTGCTCCGCCGTCCGCCGCGCACCGGCGGGAAGCACCGGGCGCCAACCCCGACGCCCAGGGCCCTCCCTCCCGCAGAGGCGGCGAGAGCCGACCCCACCCGACCGCCTTCCCGACGCGTTACCCATAGGCCAGCCTCGGGCGGCGGGGAGTTCTGCCCGCCAGGGCGGGTGCCCTCGCAGCGGGCCCGGCGTGAGGTGCGGGCCCCGCGTAGGCGGGCCGAGACACCCGGCTTTCGGGGCCGAGCCGCCACCCCCGCCACACGGCGAGGCGAAGCAAGCCCCGGCGATGGCAGGGAGTCTCCAGACCCCACAGCTGCCACCACTCCCCGACGGCCGCCACCCCCCGCGCCAGACCGGGCCGCCCCTCACCTGGATGCAGGCCGCCACAGCTCCAAACCCCCCCAGACCGCGCATGCGCGATACCCTACCATGAAGCACCAACCTCCCTCACGGCCTAGACAAGCCCACCCCGGAAGAGGAAAGCGGCCCGCCGGGCTCCCGTCGCTGCACATGCGCACAGCGAAGCTGCCGCCGCCGGCCCGCCGCGCGCTCCCCGCTTGCTGGAGGCGGGGCGGTTGCGGCGCGCGTGCGCGCGGCCGTTGGTGGCCGTTGGTGGCCGTTGGTGGCCGTCCTCGCGCTGCGCGGGGCGGAGGCTTGACGTGACATCGAGGTCATCGGGAGCGGAGGCGGGAGGGCAGGGGCATCTGGGCGACAGCAGGGGCAGGCCCGGTACAGGAGTCCTTTCCGCAGGCCTTCGAGTGCGGTGGGGATTGGTGCGAGGTGGGAGCGGGCAGCTCTAGCTGTGCAAGTGGCCGTGGATGCACACAGGGTCTGTCAGGGAGAAGGGCCTGCCAGCGAGTTGGTTTTAAAAGGCATCTGGAGACCCATCCCACCACAACTCTCAGGGACATGGCAGAAAGGAGTATCTTCACTGAAAAACGGTGTGTGTGCTTCCTGTTGGCAAGGCACCATGTGGCCGGGCATATGTGCGAGGGCTTGGAGCTATTTATGCCTGGCCTGGACTTCTGAGGGAACCACAGTGATCAGAGCCAGGAGTTTGGGATGCTGCTGGTCTTCCCAAATATTGTGTAAAAGAGTACAATTCATTTCTACACAGGAGTTTAGACTTTCGCAGAGCCTCTCTTACTCCAAGAATGAGATGACAGTGAAAACATAAACACTGACAGCCACTTAGAAAATGAGGAAAGCAGCACCAAAGAGGTCCAAAGGCTTTAAACTTGACTCAAAGAGGGAAAACAAGGCAAAAGGAGTAGCAGTCATGAATAAAGGATACCCTTATACTTCTAGGTGATTGGTAAATATTAGTGAAAGAAATATGTGGATTTGCTTTCCATGAACTGCATATAAACCAAGGGCAAATAAGAGGAA
This sequence comes from Chroicocephalus ridibundus, assembly GCF_963924245.1. Classification (NCBI taxonomy): domain Eukaryota; kingdom Metazoa; phylum Chordata; class Aves; order Charadriiformes; family Laridae; genus Chroicocephalus; species Chroicocephalus ridibundus. Next base: position 28,205,489 of record NC_086287.1, read on the forward strand.
GTGAACGCTCTGGTTCAATGAATACAACTAGGGTAGCTATTCTTGTTCTGAGAACTGATTAAACACTACCAGCATCCAGAAGTCTGTCAGAATATTTTGCATTTGGACTTGAAAGCCATGTTATTAGAGAAAACTGAAAAGGCTGTGTGGAAGGGCTGAGCAAAGACAGAATGAATTCCCTGAATAGAAATGGATGAAAGAAATACTTTCATTGTTATCATGGTCTTGTTAAAGAACCTGAAACATGCTGATTAAAAAGATCAACACGATCTAATAAATTCCTGAGTGAAAAAGAGAAGGACCTTTAATCTCAGCGTAGTTTCATAAATAACCTGTCAAATGCAAACCAAAAGTGTTCAGTATTATGTGAAATGACACTGTTATTTTGAAAATGTGACATAGAACGGATTCCAGTCCTACTAATCTGAAGTGCTGCAAGAGAACGCTAGTGACATATTCTTAGGATGTATTTTTGAGTATTTAAATACCAGAGTTGGCTCTGAGTTACATCTAAACAGTACCATGAGATGTGTGATCTCTAGACTGTGGATTTGGAACCCTTACTGTTTGGGAGGTTTGAGTTCTGAGGAAAAGCATGCTAAGAATGCTGTTGCATCATGATATTTGCTCAGGCATGGTCCCGGTTGCCTTATCCCCAGAAACAACCCTTACTGATCTCCACAGAGACCAGATTTCTCAGGATATGGAGTATGTGTGGGTGCTTGCTGAAAACAGCTCATCAGAGAGTGAACAATCTGTATTTGGGACAGACAACCTGCCATTCAGGTGATTCAGAACAGATTTGGTATGTGTGATACCAGGCCTTCATCCAAGGGGCAGCAGGTAGGAGAACTGAAATACTGTACTGTTTAATAGAGAATTTGTCTTGGATAGTCAAGGTAAACTCTGTTTTTAAATAAACTAAATCTTATCACCTGAATTCTCCCTGAATTCAGATGAATTAAACCCTAGGTTTATATTGAGCATTATCACCTGAATTCTCCCTGCTCCAAAATATGCCTTTTTTGTGGTTTTGATATTTATGTCATTGCCCCTTCTCTCCCTTTTCCTTTCATTGATTCTTCATTGGGACAAGGTCTCATTTACTGTGTGCTTTCAGTGATTACTGTCAGTGGCAACAGGATGTTTTCCTATTTTCATACGTTGTTCTGTGGTTTGTTTGTTTTTCCTCAAGGTGAGCGTTTTGACAAATAAGTATTAGCTTTTTGTTCACTTCCCTGTTTAATCTGATCGTACAACAAGAGAAGAGTGAAAACAATATGGGTGAAGTATGACTGGATGTTTACTCAGCTTAGGTGTTTCAACACTTTTATTTAAAAAAAAGTGTTGAATCTCTTCTTCCAGGAAAAGTTGCAGAAATCATCTTCCATGGCTTAAGAGGAACAAAAGCAAGTATTTATCCAATGAGGTGGTTAAATAATAGGTCTTGTGCGGTTACTAAACAATTAATACAGGTGTTGATGCATGGACTTCAAAAATGCTTATGGAACAAAGAATCTTTTGTCCTAACACAGGAGTAGAAAGACATGTTTGGCAAACTTTGGAAGTAAAGCATAGCCAGGTCAGAAGAAGAACGTGATTTCATAATACATTGTCTGAACTGGAGAGTTTAGGTGTTTGTCGGAAAACACGGTGTACTCAATCTTTTTTCTTCATCTACTCACCGATATATTTTGCTATCACAGACAAAATACAATTAAGTAGGTACTGTTTTACATTAAGTTAGTCTGAAAATAAATGGCTGTATTCATCTCACTTTATTGAACTGAAGTCTAACTTATATGATATTTTGATACAGATATCTTTGTTCCTTCTATTATTCGTTTCTGTAATTTTAATACATTAATAGAAGAATATTGTTCAAATGATGCCTCTAAGTTTTCACTGATCTCAACCAAAGAATGAATTCCTGTGGATAAAGTATTTGCTTCACCTTTCAGCAGAGGGGCACTAAATCTCAAACATGTTTCCTTCTTAATTTGTGTTAGTTGTGTTGTTGGACATTAAAACAATATTACACTTCCAAACCTGTTTGAAAAGACATTCCACATGTGGGTTTTGTTAATAATTAATACCTTATTTAATAAATATTAAAGCATGAAAGAGATATTGTGTGATCACCAGGTCTGACCTGAAGTCTATCACAGGTCATAGAATTTCACCCAGCAGTTGAGTTAACAAGATTTTTCTCTAATGAAGGTATTTTAGCAATGGCTTGTTTTTCTTATACATTTCAACGGTACCTAGCTATGTTTCCTTTTCAAAGTACACATCTTTGAGATTCTTGTGTCCATCCGCAACTTCAGTTTACCATAAATGTCCCTAAATTAAGGGAAGGCAGAATGACGATAGTTTAATAGTAACAAATGATTAGCAGAGACGGCATATCAAGATTAAAGCACCTTTGATGCTCTTCTGTACCATATTATGTTGGAGGAGAAGAAAGGTGGGTTTAATACCCCCTTTGCAGCTCCTAGACTTTTGGGCCAACTGAGGATTTGGGGAAACCGCAAAGAGCAGCCCCAGTGACCGCTTTTAATGTGTGCAGCATCAAACCATTTCAGCAGTCCAGAGTGCTTTGAAGGGCGGCATGCCCTTTCGTACTCCCTCACTTCCCCAGTGCAGTCATCTTCTTCTCTGTCTGTCTTCAGTATAGCCTCCAGAGTGTGGAAAGCTATAGGATGTACAGGGATGGCTTTGCTTACTCAGTGCAGTGCCATCAGGGAAATCTCCTCATGGTATTATTATTTTCTGATGGAGAAATCTACAGGATTTAAACTGTTGTCACGTAACAGAAAGAGCTACTGCTTACTCCAAAGTAGGATAGATGTTGTATTTTCCTGGAGATCAAAAACTCTTTGGGTTTGTATTTCAGATTTTGCGTGGTTGTTTTGGGAGTTCTTTTGTGTTGTAGGTGTTGAGTCTATTAAGGTCATCTCTACTGACTCTTTAATATGGGTTGTAGCTTGTCCAATGTCTTCATTTTTCTTGTCGCATCTTAATTTTGTGAACCTGGGAATGGTGATAAGGATCTTCACATTCTACATGGCTTCTGCATTCCTGCGTTATTTCTAATAACCACTGGGTGTCGTGTGTCTCTGAGTTACAGTATATAGGGAAGGTCAAACTTGGTCCAATCAAGGACTGTCTGTGGACTTTTTTTCAGGATGAAAGGGACTTTATCTAATTTATATAAAATTATAATGAGTAATCCCAAATCTTACTTTTAAACAATTTTATTTATGTACCAAGGCAACAAATATGAGATAAGGATACTACAAACAACAGCCTAATTCTCTACGTGATTTATTCCCAATACATTTACCCAGTCAACTGAACGACACATTGTTTGGTGGAAAAACCCTAAGATGTCAGTACGTAATTAAAGATAGCCTGATAACATAAATGTATAATGTAGCAGAATTAAGGTTGCACTGGTGATCTCAAATCTGTATTTTCCTAATTGATGAGAACTATATTTGACATGGCTATATTTGAGAATATTATTTTGATAAGGATTTTGGACTGTTATTTCCTGTCATTTTTACAAGCAAATGAAAAGGCACGAATTCATTACTTTATGTGCAAGGATAAGAAATGTACCTCATGCAGAAGAGAATTTGAACCTTGGACCTTCAGTACAGACCTCTGCTGTGGAGGATTAAAGACTAGCCATATTAGTTGCACATAGAAGGATTAAATTTTCTACGGACTAGTCATTAGAGAGATCATATGATGCGGTAACATTGATATAGCCATGTGCTGTGCCTCATAGTACAGATAGAGGAGCCAAGGGTATAGACTAGGCTTTCCGAGAAGCTCGGATGCCACTGTGACTCAGTTGCTTTCTCTGTAGGCTTGTTATGTTCGATGGCGGAATTCATCTGTTGCGTGTGGGTTCCTTAGTAGTGGTTGAGGCTTTGCTTAATAATATGATTGTGAAATGTTCAGAATTACTAGAGCCATTTAAAAGACAAAGATAGAACTGGCTCTCAGTTCACAGGGGAAAGTATGTTCTCCTATGCTGTGGGGACAGTAGCAGGGTCCATTTTTCCTTTAACTTAGAAATCTATGTTGCACAGACTATCACAGCAAAACACTGAACAGTTTGTGTTCAAGGCTACAGGACTTGTGAGGGCTTATAGAAGCAGATCAAGAAAAAGCTGCTGAGTGCTGGTTTTTCCAGTGGCCTGTGTATAGTGTAGCCAAAGCTGAATGGATTTTTATGAGACTAGAAAAAAGCAGTGCCTTGATGATAGTACTTCACAGATCTTCAGTCCAACTTTCAAAACTTACCAAGTATAGCAGCTCTTCTGAAGACGCCTTGTTGTATAAGAGGATGTTGCTGTCAATTAGAACATGCTTTTGTTCTGGAGTCATTTATGGACCTTGCTGAGGTCCATAATTACTATGTTTGCAAGCCTCTGGTCAGGGAGAAACTAAGAACCAGTTATGATTTCAAGTGAGATACCAGAATGGACGGAAGATACCAACTGGATTCCTAATCGGCACGCAAGGCTGATTTCTGTTGTGCCAATCTGAAGGAACTACTAGGGGCTTATCATTTGAAAAGAGGGCCACTTGTTTGCATGTCTTTGGGAAAATAAACAGAGCTTCTTGGAAATGTTCTGACAGTAGTTGTCTTCCAGATTGTATTGATTTAATGAAAGTAAAACCTTTAAGGCAAATGTGTCAATATTGATGAAAAGTTCACTGCCTATTTTATTTTGACGTTTACAGTAGTAAATACAATGTTAATCAGTACAATACAAAACTAAAAAGAAATAAAATAGAAATCAAGTTTGGTGATGTTCCATTTTGCTTTTTTTAAATTGAAATATAGTTATTGGGTTTGGTCAAAACTTTTGAAATCTTGGAATTTCCTGGAAGGTAGAAATGCTCTTCTTTTATTAAAATTAATATAGACCTCTAAATTTGCAACCTTCTGGAACAATTCTAATTTGTTTACCAAATCCCTCAAGTATGATTGTTATGGTGGCCAGATAAAATGGAGGATTGCATAGTGGAAACAGTAATGCCTGAAAAATGTATATTTCTGATCCCAAGATAATTTATGTAATTGGATTTGTAATATTGTTTTCCTTTGCATTGTTGCTGCATGGAAAGGAATAGCATTGATATTAAATGTTTGTGTGTTCCTGCAGACCACAGAAAGAAACCTGTAATGGAATATCAGAAACGACAAGCATACCCAGGCTGTCACACTCTTGACCAGCTCTGCTATGCCAACAAATACACTGCTTCAGCAGGGCAAAAGCAAAGTATACTAAGGATGGTAGAATAGTTAGCAGATGTTTTAGCAGAGGCATTTGTGGCTCCAAGACTAGCCCTGTGTTAGGTGTAAGACTGAATTAGATTTTTTCAGTTTTGCCAAGGGCAGGAAAAATCACATCCAGTCAGGGTCAAATCAAAACAGTCAGGGAAGATGGTTTTTCATTTTTTTAGGAAATTCTCCACATGATGGCAGTAAAAAACCTCTGGAATTCAGAGGTGGTTTATGTTTCACCTTCAAAAGCCAGAGGGAAAAAACAACCCAAGATGAAGAACTGAGTATGTGACTAAGCTTTTAGATTTCCCATTTTTCTCCTAGTGGTCCTTAAATTCCCCAGATAGTTTTCCAGACAGCCAGACTACATGCAGCCTGGCACAAGGAGAATAGGTCACCTGTCACATTATACTAGGGCACAGTGTCACTCACAGGCACAACTTCAAAAGATATTTTTGGTTTCTTACACTGGGTATTAATGTGCAGAGGGAGAGGATAAGGAAAAAAGAGGTTGTTTTTAACCCTTATCCAAAAACTTGTCCCTGCCCAAAGAACTTGGAGACTGTAGCTCATCACTTCAAGCTACATAACAGAGGGCACTTGGATAAGGACACAGTTTGTCCCAGCTGGGCATTTGACCAACTGGGTTTGATTGCTGTAACAATGCCAGACAGAGATTAGTTGTGGAATGAGTTTGCAGTTGAAACTCAGCCTGTCTAGAGCGCTTGGATAGCTTGGTGTATGGAAGCACTTAGAGGGGAGTGTATTTAAAGAACCCAGAGGCAGCTGTGTGGCTAAAATTAAAATGCGTTTTTCTTGTATTGTTTTTGCTTGGTTTCCTGTTGCACACTCTGGACCTGTCTTACGAGAGCAAATGGGCAAAGGAAGGGGATGAGTCAAAGGGGTGAAATCGATCCTAGAAATTCCTGCTTTGCTTTTTACAGCTTGGATGCACCAGATATTTGACATGAAAAGGCCTGTGGCTAAAACAGTCTTTGAAAGTCTCCTCTTCATATTCATATGCCTTTCATTCCATTCTTCATTCATTCAGCCCATAGATTTTCTTTTTGTGTGTGCAAGGATTGCTGCTCCATATTTTTCTCCCCATCTTTCCTCCTCAGAACATAGGAGGTCTAATTCTACAGTGCCTAGCACCAAAAGTAGGTATCTATAGCTAATCAAAATGTGTGTAAAAATATCAAATATAAGCGGCATAAGAATACCGGTGTGTAAATGAATGCATCAGGTACAACTTACAGATGAATCAAAACAAGATCTATAATAAAGAAAATTTAAACAAGGTTAGTTTATAATCAATAGAGCAATTGCTCTTTAGCAGAAAGATAATTTTCCTTGAGAGAGTATGTTACTTACGAGCCTTAGCATAAAAGACATTTAGCAATAAATTTATACTCAGATGCTTCTGACATGGGGAATTATTACTCCAGAATAGCACATGGGGAATTATGAAATAGATTTAAAAACTTGGTCAAGGTCATATAGGAAGTCTGTGGCAGAGTCAAAAAAACATGAGAATGGTAAGGGCAGTTCCTGTTCACCGTTTCCCTCTCGGATCATGTGCCTTACAGAGGTTGTAGAGCCTTGCTGTCAAACTAAGAACTGGCTTGGTCTGACGCCATAAAAGCTGCTTTAGAGATAAATATAAAACTCTTAAGTTATGGGCAGCTTGGTATCTGATTCCATATGATCTTTTAGCAAAGGAAAAATACTTGTTTATCTGTTAGAGTGAATGTGAAGGGGCTATTAAAAAAACCACAACCCCCCTCCAAACCAACAAATGTACTCATTCCATCTGCTTAAAATGCTCTGTAAATCTTTTCTAATAAATTCAAATTAAAAAAAAAATGCAAATGTACATTGAGCCATGCAGCATTCCTACAGAATGGGAATACTATTATGGAGTGAGATAAAATGACCAGCCTACCTTGCCACTGGTAAACGGGAAAGTAGAAGTCAGGGGCATTAACTCCCCAGTTTTTGAAACCATAGGTTGATCAGAAGTAGTAAACAGAATTTCATGTAGCTCATCCTTTGCTGGTATAGCAAAACTTTATTTTCAAAAGGGATTAGATTCTTTGTGTATATGTAGCATTCCTGTTCATGACAAGGAGAGTTACACACTCTGAACCCCCAAGTGAGCGGCACTGAAAGGGTCACATTAGCAGTTTGAACTCTGGCCATGTCAAGGGTACTCTAGAAACAATGAAACCAAAAACCAAAGGGTAGTCAACAGAGTTTGAATGAAACAACAAAACTGAAACTGTTACTGTCTAAATCAGGCTTCTGCATCAGCGATCATTTTGGCCAGTGTTTTGGGTATTCTGCTGAAGTCTCTCAGGGGTGAAAGATTCAGGAACAGTAGCCGCATTAAAGGCTGCTAAAGACTGCAGCTTTCACAAGTACCAACTTCTCTTTTTTTTTTTTTTTTTTGGTCATACAGATAATGCAGCTCTGGTATCCTTGTACATTTTCTCCCAGAAGGAAGAATGGTGATTACATTTTCTGGTTTGTTTTTCCTCTTCAGAAATAGCTCAGTTGTGAATGACCCTGTGTGATGAGTGAGAGAAGTTCAGTATGGCTTTTGGTGCTACAAAAGGGCCTGTTGGTAATTTCAATGCATGTTTCCCAAGTCCTCTGAAAGGTCACGGGGGGTCTCCATTACGTGCAGTCTAGAGCCTGCTACAATTTTCTCATACAATTTAATCTGCTGCCTGGATGGCCTCCAGTGTACAAGCAAATGACAATCTACAGTCTTTGGAATTGATTTCCTGGAATTGTGGAAGGCTTGCTTGGCCTCCAGATGACAAATGTGTGATGGAGCTCTCAGTGCAGCAAGATGCTTTACAGAGATGAGAGAAAATTTGCCTCATTTCAGCATTTTCTGTAAGCTTTTAAATCTCCTAGTGATTTTAGGGATAAAGTTATCGCTAAGATACAAACATAATTCTGAGTGGGCATTATTTATAATAATCCTTTGCTTTCTGTAGCACTTATCATCAAGGGATCTTTATGGGCTTATAAATATTCTTTAAGACAAACACCCCACTTATGAATTTGATGACTATTGTCGTAGTCATTTTACAGCTAGGAACCAAAAATTAAAGGACAGATAAATGAGTTGCCAAAGTTCACATACCTGGATAGTGTCATCACCAGAAAAAAAGGTTTTAATCTTAGAATTTATTTCAAGCAGCTAATGTGGATTCATGCTATAACTCTCTTGTCTTCACTAGGATTATACCTGTACTATATTTAAAGCACATGAAAACTACGTGTACTTCTTAGTAAACACAATAGCCACATGAGTAGCAGAGTGAGAAAATAACTTGAGATTTCTAACTTATTTTCCAGTTTTAAGGCCAAATAGTCCTCCTGTTTATCTTCTGTATATAGCAAATGCTACTAAATCTGGACTATAGGTGCCATTCCTTCCTCTCATAATATATAGCAGCAAAAACCACATCTCAGACTTGAGGGTCACCAGAAAAAAAACCTAGTGGTGAACGCACGTCAGGGAAAGTTTTGTTTTTTCATTGAAAAATATGAATATAAACAGTTCCATGAGAATGGGTGTTCGTTTTCTCCCTTGATGATAGACTAAGCAGGCAATCTGAAGCCTGAATGATTGCTGTCATTTCAAATCTAGAAAAGTCTTTGCAAACATAGACATCAGGAACAGAAAATAGAAACAGAAAAGCTCTAGTTCTTAATACAAAACTCCAACTGAACTGGCATAGTGATGGCTTGTTAGAATGGCTCATATGACTAAAATATGAGTATAAAGGCACACATGGTGGTTTGTCCAGAAAGAGGATATATATACACCTGTCATGAGATCAGGGAGATTTCTGTTGAAATTCCAAGCCAGAAATGTCTGTTGCGTAAGGCTTGAGTTCAGTTTTGGCTCTTTTGTGGGGGTGGCGCTCTTTTGGGGTGGGTTTGTTTTCTTTGAGAAACTAGACAAATCCTCTAAGGCATAGAATTTATAAAAACAGGCAAAAAAGTTTATATAGACTTCAGCTGGAAAGGAATATAACAGCTTACAGAAAGAAAGCAAAATATATTTTTTTTTGCGACTGCCTTGATTCAGAAAGTAGAGGAAGCAACTAGAGAGGTTAGAATACAGTCTACAGCAGCCTTGTGCTAAATAGGATGTATATGAGAACATGAGAGTGGAAAAGAACTTGTGTGAACACGAAAAGCGAAATAGAAAAAGAGTATTTCAAGAAAGCAGACTTCAACAAACTCCGGATACTGGAACATCACATATCATGGAAGAGAAGTTTAAAGGAATGAAGGAATTAAGTAATTCCTGATGAAAAACATGCTATTCAGAATTTAATGATCCCAATGCAAGGAAAGAATAGCAAGTATATAGCAAGAAATCATCTGGTTAAATCATATACATTGACCTCAAACATGCGAAAGAGTCATACAGGAAATTAAAATTATGTGAGATTACTAGGATTAGTATAAAGGAATGCATAAGTATGTGGGGACAGAAATCAAAAAGAACAAGGCACAGAAGAAGTTATAATTAAGAGGAACAGGGAACCTTTTATAGGTGACCAGCTTAAAAAATATGTTTTTATAAAGAACATTACAGTTTATGACTGTTGAGTTTCTACTTGAATTCTGTAAGAAATAAGAGACAGGCTGAGTTTCTCTCAGTTGAGAGAGAAAACTAGTAATGCAAGATGTCTTAGGCCAAAACATTTAATGTCTTTTTTGTTTCAGTATTCACTAAAGTCTACTGTAATCATGTGGCTAGTAGAATTATTATGAAAAACAAAGGAGCATGATCTTACAGCCTAATAAAATGGACCCTAGCTTATTTAGAGTGCTGGCCAAAACCCTTTAAAGCTGTCAGCAGGCATCTCTGATAACCTGGAGATGCTTGGTAAGCCTCTAAGAGATTAAAAAGGACAAATGTAGTGCTTAAAGGGTAAAAAGAAAGAAGCCAGGGAATTTTACATAAGTCAATTTAACTTCAATTCCTACAAAAATACTAGAAGAAATAATGAACAAGTAATCAAACGAGTTATATGTAAACATCTGTAAGACAGCAAAAAATGGCTAACAGACAGAATGGATCTGTTGAGAGCAGCCCATGTCAAACCAATCTGGTTTCCTTCTGCTTTGGGATAATAGGGCTGTGAACAGAAAAGCAATAATAGATGTGTATCTTGACTTCAACAGGGTTTCTGACCGTCTTTATATGTCATACATATAGACCATATTTTTATAAGCAAAGCAGGAAAACATGATATGAACAGCATGACAGTAAGGTTAGTGCAGAATTATTCGGAAAGCATACTCAGACAATACTTAGCAATAGTAGTAGTGGCAGAATTGCAAAAGTAATCAGCACTATCAAATTGGAAGGATGTATCAACTGGGTTGAACAAGTATCTCTCATACTATTTGGTATTTTCAGTAGTGGCTTGGGGATGGAATGCATAGTATGTTTATTCCATTTACAGATGGCAGTAGGCTGGCCACAGCAAGTTGGAGAACAGAATTCAAATTCAAAATGGTCTTGGCCAGTTGGAGAAGCAATCTGGAAAATTGGATGCAGTTCAACATGGAGAAATTAGAAGTTTCATATTTAGGTGAGATTAAGCAGCTTTAATAGCTTGGAATATGAAATATCTGGCTAGTCCTTTAGAAAAGAATCTGGGGGATAGAGTAGGTCTCCCTTGGATGCAAAATCAGAAATGTAGCCTGTAAGATATAGGAAATTACAGTACTCGGCATCAGTAAGGTCTCACCTAGATTACTGTAGCTAGCATTTAGCATTACACTTCACAGAGGAGGTAAGTTAACTGGAGAGAGTCCAAAGGAGAACAATGAGAGAGATTATGATTTATGTGGAAAGTTTGAAGAACTGGTGGTGTTTAGGTTATAGGAAAAAAAGTCTGAGGCGAAACATGTCTTCAGATATGTCTTCTGGGCTACCCCAGAATGAAAGGGAATCATTTTTCTCCATGTTCAGCATGGATAGGACAAGAAAAAAGAGGTTTGAAATGCAGCTAGAGAAATTCAGATTAAATATTGGGAGGAAAAAGTAGGAATAATGAAGCACTGGCATATATTGTGAAGAGATTATGTCAAATCCTTATTACTCGAGTTCTTTATGTTCAGACTACCTGTGCTCAGAAATGTTACTGATATTTCTGTCCTGCATTAGGACAGTAGATAGATGAGATAAGACCTTGAAAGGTCCTTTCCAGGGTCATTTTATGTCAGAAGTTTGCCCTTCTCCAACCTTGGTTGCCCTAATCTTGTGTGTATGTCAAACAGTTCAGACAACAGTGATGGCAACCAAGCACTTTTCACCAATATTCACTTCAATAAAAATTTGTAAGAAGGAAACAGATATTCTGATTTGTATAATACAAATATTGGGAGGATTTTTCCTGTATGACTTAAGTACCATGTAGAGCTGGGGGCAGAAGCCATTAAACTTCTATGCAGTAGATATTTAAACCAAAAATGACTTCCATGTTTTCACTATAAAAGTCACCGTCAGCTGTAATCCTTCTTCATTTTTTCTTTTCCTGTGTTTTTCCTCCACATGCTTTTTAAATACTGCATTGGGAGCTTCAATTTGACTTCTAATTTAGTAAGAAATTTCTTGCTTCACTTAAACTTCTGAAAGTCATATCTGTAGTTCAGGTAGAAATTGCAATTTTTGAGTAAAGCATCTTCTCACCAAAGGAGATCACAAGGCCTTAGCACCACTCTACATACAAAATGAGATCTTGGAGCATTATTCTTATAGCCCAGTAACATGGTGGTAAGTCACAACACAGTGTATGTTGAACTGTTTAATAGAAAACTAGTTTAATAGAAAACTAGTTCCAGACCTCCAGCGACTTGAAAAAATCAGGATTCTTTTCTAGAAAAGGAACTTCAAAATAATAGGCTTTTCCAGAAGTTTGATCTCATTTCACTTTTATTGCTGTCTCCCTTTTTGTACATGAAATCTTTGTCAAATACATATTATAAAACTATGAAATACTTTTTCTTTGTACTAAGCATTAGCATAGTTACAGAACTGGAAGCCTTACAGGGAACGCATGATATTCTTAATCACAGGAGAACAGGGATGGCACTAAATGTTAGATAGTGTTAAGGAGAAAACAGGTAAGAGTATCACGTAATCAAGAATGGATTTGATCTGCTAGAAATTAAAGGAAGTTAAGTCATTGGAGTACACGATTAACACATCTTATTTTAATTCTTTACAGTGTTAAATTCAAGAAGTGGTTATTTTTATGGTAATTTTAGTAAATGGGAAAGCTTTTTATTAGTACAACAAAAAGAAGTAGTTATTACTAAAATTCCATGTATATTAACCTAGGTTGAGAAAGGGAATACTAAAAGACTTACTGAGAAAAAATGATTGGAAAGACTGAAGTTATGAAAACAGCTAATTTTTCTGAAGTGAAATGTAAGCGTTGTCAAGGGTTGTTAAATCACAAGATAAAAAGAATTCACACTTATTTCAAAAAGAAAATTAGTTTCTTCAGAGTCTCCACATCAAATGAATGAAGCTTTGTCTGCTGAAGTGGAAGAGAAAACATGGGTTTGATGATCTTCCAAGTGAGACATCTTCAGTGTCATTGAAAGTTAGCCACAATGAAAATGTAATTCCCTACTCTAGGTCTTCCAGCAGCTCTTCAACAGCAACCTCCTTTCAGAGCATTCCCAGTTCATCTTTGAAAACGACAATATGACAGATCAATTGGCGATTGCACCTTAAAAAAAAAAAAGGAAGAAAAGAAAGAAATGAAGGCAAAGGCTTGAACTTGATAGAAAGTTGCAACCTTCTTTTCTTCTAAAAACATCACCTTCAGTGTAGCACAAAATGAGCAATTTAAAAGTGATTGAAGCACTTTGCCCTGAATACTCTCATTCAGACAGATTTAAATTTGTGGTTTCATATTCGATACTGCAAGTGAAGAGACAGAAGAAAAAAATTAAAGGAGCAACTAAAAGAATCAACTTTGACATTAAAGCAGATGTTTCGTTGCACATGAGAAATGATCCAATAATAGATACAAGTATCCATACAGAAAAATGAGTTCCTACTTAATGCTATTGATTTTGTGTCTGAAAAGAAAAGCAAAGAATATTGTGTCCAGGTTGGTATAGATGTTGCCTACTAGTTCAAAAGAAAAGCATAAAGGAATCTTTTCACTTGTTCTAATGGTGGAGATATAGAGAATAAAGCTATTTACATTAAAAAACAATTTAAACATTTGTATGGTAGCTGTTCAATATACATTGAAGATATAATTGTGAAATAATGTAGCATCAGACACCATCATATAGCACATATTGGGAGTTCAAATATTCTCCTGCAACCATCAGTCTCATGTTTGCTTGATTAAAAGAAGAGTATTGATGCTGCACCTTCCCAACAGCATTCGGAGGAACAACATGGAAAATCGTTGACCTGATTTTCATTTATAGTAAGATAATGGCTTGTTCTGCATAAAATGACCTAAACACACCTGTAAGTCCATTTTACATGATTCAAGCATTATTATCTCACCTTTTTGTCAAAGGAAATCAGATCTGAAAGGTCTCTATACTTTCTTCAGAAATAACACAGGCATCCAAATTTGTGTTGAGCCCGAAGTGGGCTGTGGTCAAAACACAACAGACTTTACTGGTTTTGTTTTACAGACGTGCTGCATTTACAGAAGCTATTATGTTGTGGTTTTGAGGGATAGAAAGTTTATGGACATACAGGTCTACTGTCATGGTCACAGTGAAAAAAATGGCATCTCTAATTAACAGCTAGAACCACACAGGGAGAAAAGATGTTCTTTCTTTGTTACTGGTTGTTTATTTTTTTTATAATTAGAAATGTTATTTAGCCAGCATCACTGATTATTAATATAATTGCTGGATTTTGGCCTAAATTAGGAAAAAATAGCAGAAATGTGGTAGGTAGGCTCTAAGCCTACTTTTCTTCATTCTTTTAACATTTACAGGCTTTGTACACGACATATATGGGAAGAAGCTATGTCAGAATTTATGTCAGAGTAGTAAAATTTGGTGCAGAAACACAGTGGATAGATGCTCAAAATCTGAAAGATGTCAGTTTTGCAAAATAGGTACAGTTCTGTTCAGCAAGCTCAGTATGCCTCTATGGTGATTCAGATTAATTTGGTTGAACTGTTAATCTCCAAAAATCACTGTTTTTAAATATTCGTAAATGGCTTGTCAGAATCCGGCAGCCAAATCCACTGAGCATTGTCTGTCTCTACTGATCTTCCTTCCCTTTGATGGCCTCTTTTCTAAAGGGAGTAAAAGTAGTCCATTTCCAAAAACTCCCTGAACAGACTAGCATGGACCATGACTTTTCCAGACATTGTTCTTAGGAGTGCCATGGCACCAGAGAGGAAACTGCTAAGACCTTTTCCCTTGTATCTTAAAGCTGTTGCTTCTTGCTAACAGGGGTAATGGAGGAGAAAGTTCTATTTTAACCCTGCCAAAAGCAAGATCATATATTTAGGGAGCGAAAACATGTTGTCTGTTGGTCGGTAGGAAGAGGAGGTGTTTCCTGGAAAATGGTGATTTTGAAAAGATTTCCAGGTTACAGTGGACAAATGACTCAACATGGGTTCCCGCTGTAATGATTTGGCAAAAATAGGTAATTTGAATAGGAAATGGACCACTTGAGAGGTCATTTAAATTTTGGATATGGAATTGGCACTAGAATCCTGAATAAGTTTCTGGGGCTTGCATTTTAAAAAGAACGATGGGCACTTTGAGTGGATAGAGAGCCACAGAAATAATTCTGGAGAATTGCTTTGTAGTTTGAAAACTAAAGAGCCCGGTCTGCTTAGTTCATTAGAGAGAGAGAGAGAAAGAAATTATTCAGAAGTGATTTGATTACAATGTATAAATACTTCCCTGTGTAGAAAATCCCACATTCTAAAGGGCTGTTCATTTTAGGGGAGATAGGCATAGTACAATAGCATCCTTTTGTGCTGGAACCTGTCTCCAGATAAATTCACGTTAGAAACAAAACTCAATTTTTTTAACAGTGATGGAATAAGCTACGGAGGAAAATGGAGATTCTTCATCTCCTAAGAAGAAGATTTGAAAGTTTCTTTAAAGAAATATGAATAACCTTCAACTCAAAACAGGATTGGTTTTTTTTATATGCATTAGTGAAAAATAAGTTAATAGCCTTAGTATAGAGTGAAATTTAATAGACTGTGATATGCTAGAGATCCAACTAAAGGATTTTGAAGTTTTTTCTGACCTATGAATTTATAGGAAAAAATGCATTTTACTTACAAAAATATCTCAAAAGAATTTTAAGGTTCTAAGCCATGCATTCAGAAAAATGCATTTTACTTACAAAAATATCTCAAAAGAATGTTAAAGTTCTAAGTCATGCATTCAGAAAAGGGAAAAACAGAATGTAGGCTTCCTGGCCAAACTTGACTCCAAAGTGTTTTATCTGTGTGTTATGAAATAATCCAATTACATGTTCTTGGATGTTTGAAGTCATGTAGAAAATGGATAAAGTACAAAAGAGGGTAAAAGGCACTGTCTGGGTAGAGCAGTGGAATAGTACCATGGAAATATTATGTGATCATGCAATTATAAACTTATTCTAATGAATATGCATGAACAAAACTACTGCTGGCATTTACCAGCTTGTGAATGCTTGTCTCTGCAACATCTGTGATCCTTTAATGGGAGCAGAGAGTTCGAAGAGGAATGAGAAAGGCAAAGGCAGTCAAATAGGAAAAGAGTATCCTAAAGGCAGATCTTTCTGAGAAGGCTATAAAGAGCTTTAAAAATATTGTGGAAGAAGAAGACCTCTTTTAGTGATTGTTTCTGCTTTCAAAAGAATTATTTTGACCAAATTCTTCATTTACTTTGTCCTGTCATAGATTAAGTTAGGACAAATCGTAAAGGCTATTGTGTTTAACTAATTGCCAGATTGATCTGTTACCTTGTTTGTCCAAGCATACTAGGTTGCCTGAGCAGAGCTTGATGGGAGTCTGGAGGTGCTGGTATGAAAGGAAAAAGATGTCATTTCTGTAAATTTTGTCCATGGTTCATGGTTCATGGATGAGTGAAATTTTGTCCATGTCTCAGGGATGAGTGAAAACTATGATTGAAGAACTGTGAGAACTCTGTATTTTATTTCACATTTCTGTGGGATGAAAAGTCAGATAGAGGAAATGTCATAACTCTCTGAATAAAAAGAGAGAACTTAATTTTAGTGATTGCTCCGTGTTCTCAGATGCATGTAATGGCATAGGGATGGCTTTTTCTGCCATATGCTACCTCAGGAAGAACAAACCTCATCTTTCTTTGATAAGATAAGGGATTTCTTTAAAACGGGCGATGCAGTGGACCTGATACATCTGGATTTAAGCAAAACATTTGAAACGGTGTTCATGGAAATCATTACTTAAGCAGGAGAGGAAGGAAGTGGAATTAAAAACTAGCTAAAGACTCATAACGGAGTATTTTGAAAGAGAGGTTGTAAAAATGTAGGGAGTTTATTTATGGTATTTTTCAAAGATTCATCTTGGGTCTGATTCTGTTTAATATTTCACATTAGTGACCTTAGCGCAAAACCCAGTTTGTGCTCATGAAATCTGCAGGTAACAGAGTTAGGAGGCATTACTAATATCAAGGAGAATCTGTCTATATGATAGAAAGAATGAGATGACTGTCAATAAGAATCATCACAATGAAAAAAAAATTAATACTGCGAAGTCA
Organism: Chroicocephalus ridibundus; assembly: GCF_963924245.1. Taxonomy (NCBI): domain Eukaryota; kingdom Metazoa; phylum Chordata; class Aves; order Charadriiformes; family Laridae; genus Chroicocephalus; species Chroicocephalus ridibundus. Next base: position 28,222,587 of record NC_086287.1, read on the forward strand.
TGCATTTAGGGACCTTCTGCTGTAGGAGACTCATTGGTCGGCAGGGATCCAGAAAGTTAGGCCTCTGTGTTTATTAAGATAAACGCACAAATAGTATTTTTCAGCCATGAAGGCAGCCGCTGTAAATGTCAAAAATACATTTTCTGTGGGTATTGGAAAATATTGATAAGATTAGCACAAAATACTGTTAAGATCTCATCTGGATTACTGGTATCAGTCTGATCATCTGTACTGGAAAAAAGGTGAATTTAAACTGGAAAAAACGCAGAAAAGGTCTCCAAGGACCATTAATGGAATGGTAAAAAAGTCTTGAGAAGATACTAAAAGTATGTGGCTTGGTTTGGCTGACCAAGGTGAAGATTCAAAGAGGATACAATTACTTTCTAGAAATACATTTGGGGGTAAATAGCAAATAGGGAGAGGAACAATTAAAGTTAAAATATAAGATCAAATGGATATGAATTAATCAATAATACATTTAGACAGGAAGTAAAACATTGTTCTCTAGCCATCAGAGCAATGAACTTCTGCAACTGTCTTCCAGACGGAGTAATGGGTACAAGGAATCTGAATGGCTTACAAGGTGAAGCTTGATAAATTAAGTGCAGGCTAGGTATGGTCATGAAGTTGGAAAGTAAAGCTTGTGAAGTGAGGCTGTGTGCATTGTGTTTGCTGTCATTCTTATTAGAGTACTAAAGGAAGATTGGCTTTCCATATACAGGTGTGTCAGGAAGTGTTTGGTGCCATGTGTTTAGTCTGCTGTAAAACTAGTAAGTGGAAGAGAGTGAAGCCAGAAAAATTTGTAATGAGATACAATGGCACAGATAAAAGGAAAGGCTAAGTACTGGCATGGTTTCTGTCCTGTAGGTAGTAGGCATGACCATGAAAGCAAACTGACTGTTCAAGGACATGTTTCGGTATGGGATCCAAAGGTTTCTATGGCTGATATGTGCAAGGACAGAAGATTGGGCCAATCCAAATCCACTCTTTAGATGAGGTTCTTCAGCTTTTGCTGGATTGTGAACTTTCAGTAGTAATTGTTGTATTTATTTGTTGCATTTAATTAATTTATTGGATGCTTCAGAGCTTCCATTCATTGCCTGAAGAGGAGAAGAAAAAATTTCTTGTTTTCTGCCTTCTTTTTCAGTAGTGTAATTTCACTTTTGAAATGTTTTTCACTCTCCCATCTCTCTCTGATGAGATTGGCCACAGTTTTGATGGGATTTCAGTTTTGGTGCGCTGATTACAGGTCTGAAAGAAAATTTCTTTACTGGTCAAGTTGGCAAGGATCTTCTTGGAGGTGCGGGGTGGGGGTGGGGAGTACCTTTCCCTGTAGTTTGTAAAGTGGATCACTTTAGGATCATTTGAGTTCATTTCATCTAACAAATCCCCTGACATTACAGAGGCCTTGGGTGTGACTTCTGGAGGATGTAAATGAAAGTGTGCATGTTCTTGTGCCTGTTGTGTCCTTCTCAGTTCTGTGTTCCGGGATTGAACTGATGCATGATATTGATGCTAGAGTTATGATTCAGAAAGTACTCTTTTATTGATGAAGTTTAATCCCAAGTTCTTTGTTGTTTGATTTTATTAAAAATTGGTAGCATCTTTTTCAAGAATTGAGGTGCTAACTACAGCTTTGTGATTAGTTACCAGTTGTTTAACTACATTCCCTCTAAAGTTTGAACCAGGCATGATAGACTTCATCACTTCCTGAACTGCTGTGTAGTACTGTTATGTGCTTTTCTGCATTGGAGAGTTTGTATGCATTTAAATTATGGGACAGGTAGATTTATAATCATCATCATGCTGTCTTGCAGAGAGCAGTTTCTAAGACACATTGTGCTGAGACATTAACATTTATCATCTTGTGTTGTTATTAAATTATTATGACTGGTATTTATACTTCTTTACTATTAAATATGAGATAAAGTATAAAAGCATTCCCGATTTTAAAAGGGACTGTAATGATAAAACCCCAAACCAGAAAAATAGTAAAGGAAAGCATTAGGTAAAGTAGTTCACATGGTAGTTCAAGACAAATGAGTATTCTTACCTCCAGAAAAGAAAAATGCAGCCCAAATGCAAGGTATAAGGAAGAATTTAAAAGACATATGAGAGATTCTAATGGAAAAAAAAATATTACTTTCTATCCATTTTTAAGCTTTTACAGAGTTCTTGAAGTAGCTAAGCTGCTAATAAAATATTCAGTCTACTTTTAAAAATCTGAAATAAGTTACCATGATATTTCAGATATTTGCATAGAGGTAAATGTTGTACCTACATATAAATGCTGCTGGGAAGGATACTGAATTTACAAATTAAACACAATAAAACCAGTGAGTTTATCAGAGACTTCATTTTCAAGTAGCTGCACTAGAGATCAGTGTTCAGAACAAACCTTCGTCTTATGGAAGAAATAAATTTGTAAAATTATGAGTTATTTTAAAAAATCTTAAAGGTAGATTCACAAAATTTATTTTCAATTAATTTTTTTTTGACAGGTTATCAAATTTGGGACATTTTTAGGCTCCTTGGACCTTGCCCAATATGGCAGATCCATTCCCAGTGTTTTTGTTCCAGGGCACAGAAATTGCCTCTATGCCATTGAGAAACATGCTGCTATGGGGTGTGGTGTTGAAAACCTTTCCCTAAGGGGTCCAGAAGGGACACAGTTCTTAGCTTGAGAACTTAGTCTTTCAAGCTTTCCACTAAAACCTAAACCACTATATCGTCTCCTAAAAGATCATGTAGGTGTTGCCAGTACAGTTTCTTTTCATTTAATCTTTAAAGTAGGAATTCTCTTATAAAACAAAACTAGAAAAAGCTGTAAGGAGACCACGGTGGCCTCCTTGGCTTACAGGTTTTTTTTAGTTTCTTCCTCCCTTCCATGGGAGGAATGTACCTCCTTCTCCCCTCTACCCCTGCTTTCTTATTTTATAGCCTCCCCTACTAAGAAGAGAGTTTTCATCTCTTCTTTCTAACAGTCTAACAAGTCACAGCTGTTAGTTCAAGCAGCGTGTAGGAGCTACTTTCCTGTTTTCACACAGTGGGAGAATTTAAATGCAGAGTGAACCAGGAAGGGGTTTATGTGTGTTATCCCTGACACAGAACTGTTAAGTGGGTTCCAGTAGGTAAACGTTTAGAGTTTGTCAGATGAAGTGAAGGACAGCAACTCCTGTAATATGAGCAAAAAAAGGAAGAGAAGGGGCTCCAACAGTAAATGGATCTGTTTAGTCAACAACCTTGGATCCTATCTCAAGAATAAAAGCTTCTTGCATCTAGACTGACTGGATCATTCATCTGTAGCAATGTGCCGCTTAAGTTTGCCTGGCCAAGATACCATCAGTTGGCATCTTTGGAAGTGCTTATGAAGGAAACGTCAAATAATTGAACAGTTACTGATGCCTCAACATTTCTAGGAAGCATTTTCTTTGGACTAAATGAGTGTCCAGGAAAACGAGATCTTTGTGTAAGGGAAGTCAAAGTTTAAAGACAACTTTATGCCACCAAATTTATGAAATCTATAGATCCCATCTTGCTGTCATAAACCTGTCAGAGTCCAGGATCTGGTTTCATATTATTCTTTTGAAACTCCACTTAATAAAAATCATGTTCAAGCAAGAGATCACCTTTGAAGCCATTCCTAATAGTTTAGATAGCTGTAGAGTTCACCTTCTAACTTCAGTTTTCTTCCAGGTGTTCAGTAACATGGGCTGTTGGTGCTAAGGTTCTGCTCATCTATCACCCATCCCTCTGGCAAGAAACATCATTTCTATACTTGTGAGTGTATAGAAACCCTCTTTCAAGGGAGTACTTCTTCAGATGGTTTCAGAGTGGCTTGTGGCATGCCTTGCAAATGCACTTATAGCCAAGTATACTCCCCTTGCAAGTGATGACTTAAAAACTTTCTATTTTTCCTTAGATAAAGAAAGAGGGGGGAAAGGGTTTTGACATGGGTAAAAAAAGAAGCTAAGCAAGATCTTTATTTTGCCTGCCAGGTATGTAGACTTAAATTTGATTGTTCTATACAAAGCCTTAAAAGGTGGTATTAAGTATCCCTGCTATAAAAAACGTGGAGGAGTAGAGAGAATTAATTAGGTGGCATTGCACTGCTGGTGCTGGATGCCAGTCCTGAGTTGGTTGGTTCATTGGTTTGCTTTATAAATTTAAAAAAGGGAGATATGTGGGAAAGGAAAAATAGCATGGAGGGTGAGTGTAACTTTCATTTGTGTCATAGCATACAGAGTAACTTCTGGGAAGGGGCAGTCCAGCATTCTTCTTAGACACTTAAAAACTTTTCCTAGTTTTGATTTGTTTAAGGCACTCCTTTCTCGTCACTGTCTCACAGAGCATTGTGCAAATTGAGGATTGTTGTGGCTGCCTGCATCAAACCTTCATTAGACAGAAAGAAAACATAAGGAAGATAGGAAAGACCGGAAAAGAATTTGTGGGACAGCTGGGCACACCACTACTTTGGGGAAGAAAATGTTAATAGGAATCATAAGTTCATATTCCAAACATGAAAGATTCATCTAAATGTGGTGGTACAGATATCATCCAGTACTGTCTCCTCACCCAACCATTTGTGTAACTTTTTCAGAGACAATTAAGAAAAAAGCCCTAAAGGAGAGATAGTAGATATTAAACTGGGTGGGAGAAGAGAGGCAGGAATGCATAGCAATTCCAGTGATGAAACTTGTTCCTTTCCCTGTCTCTTGAGTTGTTCAGTCTGACAACCTTCCGGTCTACAAACCTAAAAATGTTGCCAAATATCTGCAGAAAAATAATTTCCAGAAAAGGGTGGCATCTGATTTATTTCCTGCATCCTACCCTGTCTTGTTGTGGTTTTGGCTGCAAGATTGCAAGTCTAAAACTGAGAGAAGTGTCATCGGCCCCTAGAGACAATGTCCAAACAATTGAACATGATTGGAGGAAAGGTTTATTCTTTGGCGCTCTCAATTCTTGTAGCTGCCAATTATTGAGTAGTTATGGCCAGACATAGACCCACTGTGGTTCATGGCTGGCTTTTGGGTTCAGAAGTATCTGGAATTGTTCAAGGAAGGCTAAGGAGGTGTCCAAAATTTCCTCAATTTCCTTTGATATTTTGTGCTGCTGGCAGTCTTTAGGCATGATGGTTTCTCTCAGGAGACATTACTGACTCATATCTCAGAGACTGGGCTAGTATAGGAACTTAAATAGGGAGATGAGAATTCCTTTTCTGTTCATCTGAGAAACTGGACTTGCTCAGATCTCTTCAGCTCAAGGCAGACAAGGTTTTAGAAGAGCTGAAAGCCACAGAGTTGACGGCCAGTTTTCAGGGCTTGAATCAAACTCTGCTGTTGCAGGAAGTTGTTTCAGTTCTTTAGGTGACAGCAGTTAGCAGTCCTCTTTTAGGAACGGGGTACCTGCAGACACCACAAGAATCTGCCGGTCCTAACCAAAGAACACAAAAACCAACACCCCTCTTGCCATTTTCCCTCTTCTGCTCCCTTAAAAAAAAAAAAATCAAAATTGCCTCTGATATCCAAAGTTAAAGCCAAAGTTGAATCTAGATATCATTTATGCATATGACTGAGAGATCTAAAGCCAAAGAGGAGATGTTTTTATTTCTCTCCTTATGACGATTCTTTATCTTGCCTTTTCTTTGGGTCATTTGGCTTGAAAGGCTCAAAAGGCGGGTGATTCTGACTAGAAAAAGAACCAAAGACCATAGGTCTTGTCCCCTTCTGCTCCTGGTATCTTGCTGATGAAAAAACCCTTGAAGAGTATTACTTGGCCCTGGTGAAAATATGAATCATAGAAGACATTGCCAGGAGGAAGCATTTCAATTTCTGCATTCTTTTTCCAAACACACACAGACATACAGACACAGACACACACACACTTTGGACAAATACCTCAGTAGAAGAAAATTTTGCATGCTTTACTAGAGGAGAGTAATCCATCCTTTCAATGTTCAGGATGGATTTGGTCTCTAGGCCTTTGAATCCTTCCCATCTATATCTCAGTAAGACAAGAAAGTACATCATGTTCTCGGTGGGCTGTGACCATTGCCTTTCAAGTTGCTATCCTTCAGATCTTCATTAGTCCTTAGGCTATCATTAAATGCTTGGCAATGGTTTTATCTTATCTTTGTTGTTAACGTCTGCAGGTGCATTAGTTATCTAGAGAACTTACTCATTAGAGATCATTTTTACAGCAGGGTAGTTCATGCCTTCTGGGAAACTTATTACTTGAAGAATCCCTGTCAAAATAAGACTTTCTTTTGCCCCATTTCAGGTTCTTCCCTTGACAGAGGCCACCTGGAGTCTCAAAAAGGGATCTAGTTTACATGTGCTTGGACAGCTGCTAAAATTTAATGCAGACAGTAGATCAAGCTACATCCACAACAGAATACCCAGGTTATATTATTTTATTTCGTTAATTTTATACTGAAGAATGGTATGCAATTTGGGTATGATCTATACCAGAATAAGAGAATTTAAAGTACAAAATAAGCATTTGAAATTTGGACTCGGTGCATTTTCCATCAACACATGAAAGATTCGATCCAGTACTGACCAAATATACTTGGATGGAGATGCCCTTCTTTTAGCCATCTCCAAAAATCACGATTGGTAAGGAGTATCCAATCCAAAAAACAGAGCAACTCTTAAATGTTTCTCTGGAGAAAAATGCTAACACAGAGAAAACTTTGCAATCAGTACACTATGGCCTACCATTTACTTTTACCAGCCCCCTTTTCTGGCAGCCAGGCCATAACACTCCTTTGTGCACCAGTCAAAGCTTCTTATAGCATCAGTTTCATGGTGAAGTGCGCTCATTCTTGCAAAGAGTTTTTCCCTTCAAAGAAGAAAAATGGGTGACATCTGTTCCTGGGCTTTAGGAATCAAGCATCATCAGAATAAACTTATCTAGATAGCATCTCTGGTTCCAGAGCAGTCCACTTGCCAGGTTCGCGCCTAGAAGAGTCCCTAGAAATTGTGAGGTCCACAGCATCTTTCCAGCAGAGGTGGGAGGAGGGTTCTACCCTAGCTCTGGTTTGTCAACAGTTCGTCAAAAGAGATGTATTTCTTCTGGATCTGCGGTAAACCTGCACATTAATAGAGCTCTTCCACATTCCTTGCTGGAAGGAAAAAAATGTCTTCTTCAAGAATCCTTGAATCCCAAGCAGCTTTTGCTTGCAAATCAGAGCAGCTACAGCTTATTTTCGAGGAGCAAGAGACAGACACAACTGAAATAAAATGTAAATAACAAAGATCTCTCACTCCTTCTTCACAGGTTCTGTACAGTGAAGCAAACTCACTCTTAGATAACCACACAGTACAGCATTTGAGGGCAGTGCCTTACCTCTCCACGGCTGCATTCTTCGTGCATCCCACCTGTCAGCCTGAACTTCCCCTAGTCTGAGCTTCTTTGTGCAGAAATCTCACAGGGAACTCCTAGCTGCCTGATGTTACCAATCTTCCCATTGGCTCTCTGTTGATTCAGAGCGTGAAGGGGTACTATAGGGTAAAGGAGTTATACCTTCACTAATCATTAATCTCACAGGCAAAGCTTCAGACAAAGTTATTCAAGTGATTAAAGTCACAGATATGAGGTAATACCTTTATGAATTAGATACTGTTTAAAAGGCAGAACTGTTAGATTTTCCACATGACAAAAGGTTAATATTGGGGTGCCACAAGGTACAGTACTAACTACTGCTATTGTGTGTAATATATTGAGGAGTTACCTATAAAAGGGCATTGAACAATGAGATGACAAATATTGACGATGACATGAAAGCAAATCAGTAGCTGGAATTCAGATCCATACCCAGCCTCTCCTGAGAAATCCCCCTGATCCATTGCATTTTTTATGACAGCAGATTCTTTTAGTCCTTTTCACTGTATTCATGAATGTAACTTGCACAATACAATATCCCAGCAACCTTATGCTTTCCATTCTGCTGAGTGTGGTTTATAGCTTTTCATTTTCATTTTCAGCCTTGGGCTGACTTGAAAGACTGAATCCAGGTCCAAGCCTGCAGACGGGAAGTACTTAATTAGTATGCAGGGCAGGTTTTGAGGGAGCCTGTCTCTATGCGACAGCTCTCAATCCACTTCTCTGCTTATTATGGCTCAGAGAAGAGAGAGTGCAAGGGAAATGGAAAAAAAGTGAAAGAAAAAAAAATTACTGCCTTTTCAAATTAATGTATATATATATATATATCTCAGTATAAAGTATCTGGAAACGTCAACCAAGATAATGTATCTGCCTCTGTATCAGTAGCCAGTCATTTCTCCAGTAAATTAAAAAGCAAGTATGTGTTAAAGATGGTCACAAGGGAAGAAGCCAAACCTCAAATACTAATTACCTGTTGAATTTGTCATTTCTGGACTCTTTTAAGGAAGAGCTTATGACTTTAATATGAAAAGCATCATAGCGTCAAGTAACAATCCACTCTGCTGCTAATTTTCTTGTTTTCTGCTTGGGCAGGTGGCTCCCTATCGAGACTGTAGAGCCAAGCCCATTGTAAATGTGTGCACTTGCTCGTAGGGAAAAGAACACAGAAGATAGGGAAATGTGAGATATTATGATTTATCTGTTTGTTTTAGCAAGATATGAAACTATGGGGAAAACATCTTTGGCTGTTGTCATTCATCCTGAAGGGTAGAAAAATGTTTCATAGATAATCAGATCCTCTCCCTTTTTCTTTTTCCAGTTACATATATCCCAGGTGGCTGGTTGTTCATGGCTAAAATACTGCCACTTCTGGGTAAGAACATCACGGCTGCTATAATCCATATAATCCATCATAACGATGGATTGTTATACTACACAATAATTTTAGGACTGAAAATTACATAAGGAATCATAACTAATTTCTTCTTAAAATTATATTATAGGGGTCTCCTTTTATATGGTGGTTACCTTACCTTGTGCTAGAGCTCTTGCCTTACTCTCTAAGCCACTGGTGAGAGCACTTGCCAACGAAGTCCTTGGGGTTCTGAGTTTAGTTTGCTTAAGGAGGTTCAATTATGCCATCTTCTTCCTCCCTAGGAGCCTGCCCTAACAGTTAGCAAACTGGTTGAGGTAGGGGCATTGTTTTTCTTCCTGTTGGCTCTGTGCCTTCATGCTGGAAGGAGCACAAGATTTATAGTTCCAGAAGAATGGCAGACAAGAAGGGGCATGACTCACTAGGCTGGTACTCGGAGTTCTCACCTTGAAGATGGAATTCCTGGGTTCAACAGCATTTCGCATTTCTCTCCTTTTATGCATCTTTGTGCAGCTCACCACTCATCCTTTTTGATTGTCTGATTGGGGCATTTAATTTTCTCCCAGCACAGTATAGAAAGCCAAGGTACCTAATCTTCTTTGAGGGTCAGGCAACTGAAATGAGCTGTTACAGTACATAAATTTTTTATTAGCAGCCTGTGGGTTATTTCAAAGAGTGCCCATTTTATCAGAAGCAGAACCCAGGATTTTGATCTAGGAAAATTTACTGGGATATTCAATGAACAGCTAGTTCTGTTCAACAGTAAGTAAGACAAAAACAATGTGGAAGAAATGATGGAGTCAAACTTCAGATGACCAATTCAAGATCAGCTGTAATGTCACTAACAGAGGAACATTTCCAAGCTTCAGGAGGTGCTGGGTTTTACTGTTCATTAGTCATATATAATCCAGAGTTATCACTTTAATTATTTGCATGCAGACTTATGTAAAATCAATAACCACCACTGAGAGTAAAAGCTATAATTCCATCAAGGAGAACTGGCACCAAGAATGGTGGAAATGAAGCCCAAGTCACTACATGTAAGAGCTGGGATTTCCTGGGTTTAAGCTGCTGTGTATGTATAACCTAGCATCTGCATTTTTTTTCTGTTGTAAATTTACAGTTTATTTTACAGTCCATCTTCTGTTTGCAGATGGAGCTGATTATTTACATAGCATAATATTTATAATTTATTACTAGTTTTGATGGGACTAAAACACTCTGTCACCTGACACTGAGGGGACAGACAGGTTCTTTTAGGGGTGGTGGCAAAACAATGACAGCACTAAGTTGTAGTTACAATTAAAACTTGATTTTCTTAACAGGCTATTACGATTAGCATAGCACAGAATTGCACAGGATTTCTACAAGCAGAATCAATGTAGTACAATTTATAAGTAGCATAAACCTGATCTCCTTCTATGATAAGGTGACCCACTTAGTGGATGAGGGAAAAGCTGTGGATGTTATCTACCTGGATTTTTGCAAAGCTTTTCACACCGTTTCCCACAGCATTCTCCTGGAGAAACTGGCTGCTCGTGGCCTGGACAGGTGTACTCTTTGCTGGGTAAAAAACTGGCTGGATGGCCATGCCCAGAGAGTGGTGGTAAATGGAGTTAAATCCAGTTGGTGTCTGGTCACAAGTGGTGTCCCCCAGGGCTTGGTGCTGGGGCCGGTTCTCTTTAATATCTTTATCAATGATCTGGATGAAGGGATCGAATGCACCCTCAGTAAGTTCGCAGATGACACTAAGCTGGGCGGGCGTGTTGATCTGCTTGAGGGTAGGTTGGCTCTGCAGAGGCATCTGGACAGGCTGGACCGATGGGCTGAGACCAACGTTATGAGGTTCAACAAGGCCAAGTGCCGGGTCCTGCACTTGGGTCACAACAACCCCATGCAGTGCTACAGGATTGGGGCGGAATGGCTCGAAAGCAGCCCGGCAGAAAAGGACCTGGGGGTGTTGCTGGACGGCCAGCATAACATGCGCCAGCAGTGTGCCCAGGTGGCCAAGAAGGCCAACAGCATCCTAGCCTGTATCAGGAACAGTGTGGTGAGCCGGACTAGGGAAGTGATCATCCCCCTGTACTCGGCACTGGTGAGGCCCCACCTCGATTCCTGTGTTCAGTTTTGGGCCCCTCACTACAAGAAGGACATTGAGGTATTGGAGCGTGTCCAGAGGAGGGCTACAAAGCTGGTGAGGGGTCTGGAGGACAAACCTTATGAAGAACGACTGAGGGAGCTGGGGTTGTTTAGCCTGGAGAAGAGGAGGCTGAGGGGAGACCTTATCACCCTCTACAACTACCTGAAAGGAGGTTGTAGAGAGATGGGGGCTGACCTCTTCTCCCTGGTGACAAGTGATAGGACGAGAGGAAACGGGTTCAAGTTATGTCAGGGGAGGTTTAGATTGGATATTAGGAAACATTTTTTCACTGAAAGGGTTATTAAACATTGGAATAGGCTGCCCAGGGAGGTGGTGGATTCACCATCCCTGGAGGTGTTTAAAAAAAGGGTAGATGTGGTACTTAGGGACATGGTTTAGAAGTGGTTTTTGTCAGGGTAGGTTAATGGTTGGACTTGATGATCTTAAAGGTCCCTTCCAACCCCAGCAATTCTATGATTCTATGATTCTAATACAGAATTTATACTTATGGTTTCTAATTACCTAGACCCTTTGCAGATCAGATGGTTTTCTGTATCAATAAAACAATCATAATCTAGACTCAAAAGTTATATAAAGAATCCAAATCACTCACTCGGTCCTCAGAGGAAGCAAATGATGGTGGAGGCGTCCCTGGCCATCAGGAGGTCATGGGTCTCACTGTCCAGCAGCAGCTCCGGTCCTTACCCACTTAGGGCTTGTAACTGCTTGATTTTGTAGACAACGCTCTGTGTGCTGTTACGCTTCCCTCTTCTGTGACAGGGTGATCAACAACACCTGGCTGGCAGGGTACCTAGGGTCTTCAAGGCTGGTAAGGAAGGGAGTAATTGGCCTCAGGAACTTTGAGGCTGGCAGGGAGGGGAAGAAGAAACCTGGTGTGTCTGCTTAGTTCACAGGACCTTGAGGGCCTAATAATGAGGGGAGAGGAAACTCAAACATGACTCGCTCAGGTACAGAGAATGGCTTTGCCTCATAAAATGGCACTAATTAAGCTAACGATATTATCAGGGGTTGGGAGGAAGGGGTACCAGTCACACACTCCTAGAAACGTGAAGTCATTTTCTGTCTCTTTGAGATAAACACAGACAAGAAAGACACCTAAATTCACCTTTGATGATGAGGTTTGCATCACTCGTTAAACTAGGCTTTATTTTTCAAAATATTTACATGATACGTGAATGGCTGATAAAACATCACTGTCATTGTCCTCATTTTTAGGCTGCAGAGTCTTCCTCAACAAAACACTTAAGTGTATGTCCTCTGTTAAGAAAAAGTTAAGGCGGCTGATTTCCTGGGACCTGCTTGTACCCACAAAGTTTTAACTGTGTTGCTCATCTTGTGCTCTATGTGAACAACAAGAAAAGAATGAATTACGATTTCATGGCAATAGGAATTTTAGCATTTTAAATTTTGGAGTGTTTGACTTTGCAGCCATAATATTCTTTTAATATAATCTCTTTATGTGTAATTTCCTGTGTTAATTCCATCATGTGGAACCACATTAAGTCTCACATGGATCATTAGTATAGCTGGAACTTAGATATGCTTGTACAGACCTCTACCATTTGAGCTAACTGACCTTAACAACAGCCAGCTATCCTTTATGAGAACCAGCCTTTAAAGGCAAAACAAGACAAGCACTTTGCAAAGGGATTTCATGGTTAGTTGCTGACAATAGAGGAATGATGGGACTCAGGAAGCCTTGTCCTGAAACTGTATGTACGCTAATGGCTACAGACCCTCTGCTCTAACTCTCTTTAGGTATTTCCTTCAGTATTTGGAAAGAAACTCCCTGTCAGCTCAGCCTGTAGTAGGATTTGCTCAATATGGATGAAGTAATCAACATATTTACTTACTAGCCTCTTACATGTACTGAGTGTACACAGCTAGCCATTGTAGTCTTTATTATGGTGGGTTGTTTTCCACCTTACCAGCATGAATGACCTAGGGAACAAAGAAAAGTTTCTCTCTGCCAGGGCTACCCTAGTATTTGGTTTGCAGTTCTGAAGCAGCAAGGTACCTTCTGAAAACAAATGTAAGAATGTTTTATCATTGACAAAACAATATAGTTTTCTGTAAGTTATTAATCAGAAAAGACAGAGACATCTATGCTGACGTTGTACAAAGTATCAGCCTGAGGCGGATGGCACAGAAAATTAAATTCAAATGATTAAGCAGTTACAAGCAACTAAACCAAGGCCTTATAATGTCAAGTGTTAGGTAACTGTTATACCAGCTCTTGACAAATGCAAAGCTTTCCCAGTAAGATCTGAAACCTTAATAGGGGGAATATATATGGATAGATACCTGGGACTCAGAAAGCGCAACTGATGAGAAACAACCTTGACACAGATCAGATTTGTTTCACTGCCAATATTTAGGGAAATCAATAAACAAACTAAACAGTCTGATTGTTGAAAAATAACATTTTAAAGGGTGTTTGGATGCAGTATCATAGATTTTGTTAGCAAGGGCATTCAAAACACAAAAATTTATCTTGATCATCTCCTTTTAGCATTTTTAGTCACTATAAACTGTGAGAGTTGTGAAGACCTTGGTGTGAAACATAGGCCCATAACAAAACAATTTACTTATTTTGGTAGTTGGCTGGAAACAAACCCACATATGCCAAATATAAAATTGAATAATTTTATCTTACAATTTCCATCAGTCTCTGTCTTCTGTAGTTTGCTAGCATTTATGTGGTGCTGTTGATCATTAAGTGTTTTATTGTCAGTTTATTCAAAGACACTTTAATAATTGAATTTTAAAAATAGATATAGTCACATCCCCTTTTTTCTATGAAAAGCTAACTGGAATCTCTGTTGCAGTGTACAGTATTATTATCCATATTAGGTGGGATTTTCAAAAGTTCTAACTTTTGAACAAAAAAACTGACTTGTGTTCTGTCTTAGAACAAAAGTTCTAATTTAATACAGTTAGCCTATATTCCCACTAATATAATTAGAAATATAATTGATTTTCTGACTGTATCAACACTGGACTATTTCAATCTGAAACTGGTGATCTGCCAGTTAATGTAATAGTAGTTTGAAGAGGAAAATCTGTACATTTATTGATATTTTTGAGAAGTACGGGGCTTAACCTGAGACCTTTCCTTATAGTTTACCAGACCCCAGTAACAGCATCATTTACCTGACTATGCTGAAACTAGAGATGTTCTATTTTGTGTGTATCTGTATACCATGCACCCCTGTTTCATGCTGGTGTCCTCATCTGTTAGCCATCTGTACAGAATACAAGCTTAATTTATGCTGAGGTTTTCTACTAAAGGGAAAAATAAATAGGTCTTGGTGCAAGAAAAACTTGCTTTGGTTTATAGGCAAACAGTACAGATTCAACCTGTGCTAGACCTCCAGGTCTCCAGAGATATCCTGACAAGCATTCTGGCCTTGCTAGTCCGGGTGCTTCCCAGCACACTTGTCATCTTGCTGGTGGACAGTGAGAAGCAGGAACTGATGGGAGAAGAAAGGGCAAAATGTAAAGGTATTTATGTCCCCTTTCGTCATGTTAAGATCTGTCTACATGACCCCCAAACCTTCTGCTATATTCTTATTAGTGCCCAAATCCCCACTTACTTCGTTTGCTGAGAATAAATAGTTTATTGCCCTGTTTGGGCTTTTTTGATAAATAATGAGCTAGTTGTAAAATGAATACTGCACTACAATAGCGTGCTCTCTTATATTTTTCTGAATTTTTAGGCTCTGGCCTTTATGTTTTATTCCCCTCACCTTCCTGGTCCTTCATGTGTGCCAAAATAGGCATCCTGTGTAGAGGGAGAAACCCTGGTCCAGAATGCACAGTGTGAAGACGGTATGTGCAGTGAGCACTGGGGATGGGACTGAGGGAAGGAGTCCCGTATTCACAGGAGAGAAGCTTTTCCAGCAGAGTAGGAGGGAGCTCCTGCCAAATGCACATTGACTAGCCTTTGGCTTCCTTTTAGGGGCTGAAGCCCATGGACATTCCTGGGGAATAAGACATCAGTCGTGAGGGGCTGAAGGGTTGGGTCATGAAGGAAGAGGGGGCAAAAAAGAGTGGCTAAGGGAAATGGCCACTGCTGGTGGCCATTTACCCACATGTTTTCACTTCATGAGCATGCTGCGAGTTCTGCTGCAAAATAAACTCTGATAGCTTCTCAGACTTGTCTCCCCATCAAGAAGCCAGACTCATGGCCTACACTGGTGCTAGCTTTTGAGAAGTTACTATGAAGGGCTTTATTTGCAGCATCCATTATGAATGGAAAGGCTCTCGTGTGCCCCTGTAAAAGCTTTGGAGGACCTGGTAGCCTTGATGAGTTGATCAAAAGCTCATTTATCCCCAGCCCATCAGGAGTTTAGTGCTTGATGAAATACTCATGTTTGCCTCCCTGTCTGGTAGGACAGCATGACCAGGAGAGCACAAGATAGATAGCACTGATCAAAATGCAATCAATATCCTAACCCAGAAAATACAGGAATCATATGTTCAGTGGGCATACCCTGTCGTGATGTCCTTGTATTCTTCCTTGTACTCAGCAAGGCTCTGTAGGCCAGGAAGTAAAATCTCTTCTGAATAACTTTGTCAAAGGTCCTCTGTGCCAGGCACAATTAGCTAATCTGGCCCCTTTCCCTGTATTTGAGCATACTTTCTGGGAAACTGTGTTATGATCTCAAGGTAACAGCGGTCCACACTATTTTGGGGTGGTGGACTTGAGTACATTTGAGCTGGCCACCTGACGACAAACTTTTCTATCACTACAGGACTGGCTACAGGAGTCAAGAATGTCCATAATTTGCGAGCAGACTGCAGTGCTTATAGACATGAGGATAAAGCTCATCATGCTGCTGGGCAGGCTCCAATTGCTTGCACAGAGTGACTCCTTATCCTAAAGTGGTGGAGTCACTGCCCACACTCCCTCTGTAGAATGTGAAACAGTCTTCCCGGTGCATGTTCATCTCCCTCTCCCTTCCTCTATTTGCTGGGGAAGAGATCCGTATTTGATAGACTCTGCTATAGGAGTAAGTCTAGGTGATAAGTAGCAGAGGTTTTCTGTTCTTTGCCTAGGATGAGGGAGAGGCCTGCAGTCCCAAACTCTCTCCTGGTCATTGAGAACCATTGTGTCCCATCCCATTGCGTCCAAGTTAGTTCTTCCAAGTCTGATCCCATCCAAAACCAATAGCAGCAGCAGCAGAAGTTGCAGCAAGAGGCATCATGTATATGTCAAAGCTGCAAAGTGGAGACTGATGGACGGTGTCTGGCTGAAGCCCTGTTTATATGGTTACATGCTATGTGTGAGACCAATGAGTCAAAGTGGAGTGCGTGCTGCAGGGACTGTGTTACTGGGAGGCAGAGACAGAGGCTAGCTTTTGTGATGTTGTTCTTACCTGCTCATTCAGTGTATGCTCAGGGAGTATGGGCACTACCTGTCTCCTCAAAAGGTCCTCAGATTGGAATAGTGTGTGCACTCTGGCATGCCTATCAAAGATAATCTCCCTTAATGCATAAAATTGAAACCCGTGTACGTTTGTATGGCAAAAAAACACAAAAGCAAAAATTATAGTGAACCAAAGTCCTAATAGTAAAGCACACATTTTACAAGTCTTAAATGCTCTACATTGAAATAGGAAAAGGAAGGAATTAATGTAGAACGTTAGTGAAGCTATTAGAAAAAGATCATTAGTTTTTCATTTTCTAAGGTATGCACAAAGATTCTAAATCTGTAATTTTAGAAAACTTTTTGTCTTTAAATACATCTTTACTTAGGCCCAGATTCAGCAAAGCATTGAAATACAGACCTGAAATTATTTATATGCTAACTGCCGTTGATTTGATTGGGTCACAGAGGAGCAAAGCGCTCACCAAAAACACTGTTTATGGAAAGGACTTGGGAAACCATAACTTCCTGCATTGCATAAACTTCCTGAGTCAAAAAACTAGAAACTAAGACAGGTTTGGCTCTGGTTCCTTCAATATACAAGGTCTGCTAATGCACAGCAATTGGCACAGAAAGACAGTATGGGGCTATTATAACTGCTTCTTGTACAAGTGCAAGAGCTGGAGGGATGATGGAGTAACCCTGGAAGTAGGACCTGCACTGATAGGGCTCCTGGCCGGCTGCAGCACAGAGGCAGGCCGAGACTGACTGCCTGTCATTATCTGAGCAGCAAGTGTTGGTTTGGCTGAAAAAAGAGACATCCATATTCTGGAAAGTTTGCTTCCTACTGTTCTGTGAGCTCTGTGTAGCTTTGCCAGGCGGAGCTGTGCAGACTCAGAAATTCCTCCTCTTTTTCTTTTGTTTGAATATAGTAAGAATTAAAGTAGATTCAAAGGGGACCGACCTGCAAAACTGTCAAATCCATGTGACACCAACAACCTGACAGACAATGGGCCATAGCTGTAATTATGGTTTATCCCATAGTATGCTATTGGAAGTCAGGCTATTAATTCTTACTGTCTTGGCCAAAATCCAGCATGCTTTGTTATTTTCTGCTTCTTTCAAGCTCTTCTCTGCACTTTCAATAACATGTTGAAGTTTTCTTCATCTCCTAGCCGAAGCTTGTGCAGTGTTGCTTGCACGATGCCCCAAGAGATGATTAACTGATAGTAAGCAATGTGATTCAAACGTCCATACCTGTGGGTAAGACTTACCCCTCTGAGCTTCTGCACAGGGTTTAAATACAACTGCTGTACTTTTGCTCTGGGAAAGCATAAGGAGCTGAAGGAGGTTAAAGCTGAAATGGTGTTAGCCAGTCTCCACAGAGTGGACAAAAAAGGTTACCGTGCAAGCAGAATTTTCTTCTGACTCAGCCTACAGAATTGATCTAGCTCACAAAAAAAACATGCATTACGACATTTTAAGGAGTATAGCAAAGCCCATTTCTGCATTCTTGGGTGCTTCTGCTAGTTCCAAAGGGCAAACTTGCTTCAGCATAACCCATTGTTTGCTTTGGAATCTCAGAGATTAAAGGTGTCTATAAGTGTCAGTAATTCTCATGGTTATTGTTAAATATTTCCTTTTATTATCTGTATAATAGCAGTTAGAGATTAGAAAAAACAAGGTGAGTTCTCAAGTGCACCCTCATCGTTTCCTGTCTGAGAGCACAAGAATGTTCCGTGCGTGAGGAGACTCCGACTCACTTGTCCCAGGAGAGCAGCCTGACCACCAGACTGCAGGCTGTTTTGAAGGCAGGCACTCTCCACCCTTCCTATTGAAACTGTGCCATGCTGCAGAAAATAATTTAAGTTCATTGGGCCAGAGAGAGAGAATGGGAGTCACAGAGAGCAGAGAAAGCGTAAAAGAAAGCATGACTGTACTGGTTAAGGCACCCATCTGGCAGAGACCGCCTTAGATTCCCTTCCCAGCTTTCAGGACTGTTTCTTAAATATATCATATAAATAGTCACTGGGTAAAATACAGAAACAGATGTTTTGGATACCATACTCAGAGGTGCTTAATTTTTCCCATGCTCTATGTAGGAAATCTAGACACAGAACAAGAGGTTCTGAACTCCCCTGTAGCAAACCAGTACCTTTCATTTTGCCAGTGCAGGGTTGAAGTTCTGGGTAACTTAATTCCCTTATTGGACCTCATCCTTAGGCTGTCACCTCAAAAATCTATTTCTGAGATGCAGTTTCTCCATCACAGTTCCCTTCCCAGTGTGCTTGGCACTGACTTTTTTTTGGTATTCCTTCTTACAAGTCCACCACTATTCCTTTGGCTCTTCCAGATAGCTTTAAAATTAAAAGCTTCAAAAATCAGGTCAGACTTTATCTTTGACTACAGCTCATTTTTTGTTTTGTACTTGACCTGCTAGAGAATGCAGCCATTTTCCCATTACAGAAGCTTAACTATGCCTATTTTCAGATAACAAGCTAGACTGGAGTTTTTCTAATCCAAAAGGTTTGTGATACAGTCTGGTGTTTTGTGCTTTTCCCCAAGAGACTGCCTGGATTGGAATACAAGCACACCTTCCAAGTGAAGTTTTGGTTTATATTTGGAGAAAAACTGATTTTGGAAAATGTTTGAGGAAAATCACAGGAATTCCCCCCCCCCTTTTTTAAAAACCAAAAACAAAACCAAAAACAAAACCTGGAACATTTTCAATATGATTGGCTTTTTGGGTTGTTAAGTTTCTGGCCTAAACTTCTGCAGTTTCGCAGTGATTTCCTTAAACCTGACTGGTTCAGGATCCTGATAGGGAGCACTAGGAAGTGATATACATGCAATTCTTTGTGACCAGAGGTGGCTCACTGGTGTGAAGAACATTTGGAAGTGCACTACGGCAGCAACATGTGAGTTGCAGGAGAGCAGTGAGGGCCAGAAGTAAAGGACTGATTTTCAATTATAGCCTCTTAGTTAAGAAATGAGGTTTTATTTCTGACAAATCGAGGAATGGATGAAATAAACCAGAGTATTTATAGTTTGGATTGTATGTCAATAGCGTTGGATTGTATGCTTAGAGGTCAGCCTCTTTCAGATCTCTGAATACCTTGACAGTCCTGTTTTTATCACAGGAAAAACAGTGTGGGCTAGTGTTGTGAATTACCAAGGTGATGAGTTTGTTGGTTTCTGGTGGACAACTGTGTGTGTCTGACAGGTTTATAGACAAGAAGGGTTCTAAGTGGGATTAGTAAATGGGAACAGATGACAAGACCAAATGTTTCAACTTACAGGGATGTTTAATGGTGAATTTCAATAAAAAATCCAAAGTTTTGGACCAGGTTTTCTCAGGGACCTTTGGGAAAGAGCATTCAGAATTACCATGCCCCAGTAAAGCCGCCTGAATGTTCATTGCCAGTCTAGAGCAGGGTTATTCTTTGCTGGGCCAGTGCTGGAGGGTCGTATCCCACTCTTTGCTTGAATGGTTCTAATGGTGGTGACAGATGTTTCATCCAGTTATAGAAACTGCAGCTGGGGCTGGTGTTTCAGGGAGCATTTTTGAGGTGGTGAGAAGAGCTACTATCACAGGAAGAATCGGCTATAGAAAAGGTTTCTGTAGTGCCAGAGCAGCCTCTCTTTTGGCCAGGCCACGGCATCTCATCTGGTCTCTGGACTTGCCAAGACAGAGAGGAAAGAATTTTACTTCAGTGGTTCAGAAATTACACAGGTGCCAGTATGTCCTTTCCAGTCCCTGTTCTGGAAGCAGCTCCTCCATCTCCAGTTACATATGAGTACTGTAACATGCTTTATTACTTTCTCAAGCTGCAGCTTATTTCCCAGGTTCATTTGTATCATTTTCCTGGATGGAACCTGGTTCCAAATGTAATAGTATGCTGGCTTTAGCCCCATTCAGCATTCAGCTTGAGAAGAAATTATAGGCATGGGCAGTGGAAGAGGACAGGATGGGGCCTTGTTTTGGTTACAAGATCTAGGCAAACAACTGGGTAGTTTTTTGAACATTTGTTCAATAAAATGTATGACTAGGGGAAAGGCAACTCACAACAGATGAGATTCCAGAGCTCTGAAATCCTGTCAAAGGAAGGAAAGAAAGAGAGATACATTTCCAGGTGCATTTCAAAGCCTCAATTATCGCACATGGATGGTGAAACTTTAATTGGAGACTTGAACATACCTGGGCTCAGGAATAAATGGCACTCAGAATATTTTTATTTTCCACTATATACAGGAATGCAAGAGAAGCAATATCTACAGCTGTAGCAAGTAGACAGAGTTTTATATTATTTCATCCCAAAACGTAGGAACAAACCACGATCTGAAGAAACACAACCACTCTGGAGGAGGATACAGTAGCTGTTCAACTGCATACTAGATTAACACCATAGAACAGGACAGCGACCAAAAACCTTCCCTTATTCTGCATAAACACAAACAGCTTAAGAATGGAATATAGTTAACTAGCTTTGAATTTTAGAGAAATGCTAAATTTGATACTTACAGATTTGTGGGAAGTGTCCTGGGAACATTAAAAAGGTCAGATGTCCAATTGGTTAATTTTATTTCTCATTCAAAGGGGTCCACATCCAACAGCACAGACACAACTTTAAGATTTTCATTGGAAGTGATGAACTTTAAAAAGCCTTTCTGGACCCCAAGTTTGCCTTGGTCTTTTATCAAAGGGCTGACCAGAGTTTATGCTACTTAGTCTGTGAACCATAATAACAAATGGGGAAGATAGTCAGGATTTAAGTAGCTTTATATTTAATACGGGGAGTTTCTGGAAGGAGTCTGTAAGTAGGGACTGTTGCCCAGACCCCAAGCTTTGGCCAAGCAGTTCTTGGCAGGCCAAGAGGGTGGTGAAAATGCAGCTTTAGCCATCCTTGCATCATCCTGGGGTTGTCTCCCTGACAGCATGGTCCCCAGTGTAAACTGTAACACCAGCAGAGCTACTGTATTTTGCACTGGCTACCACTGGACCCAAGAAACTAGTCTGGTAACTGGGCATCCAGGAGAAATGGGCTCAGTTTAGCCATTTCTAAATTATATGTCTTTCACAAGGACTCGAGAAAAGAAGAGCCGTTGCAGTCCCTGCAGTGGCTGCAAACCAGCTGAGGCTTTGTTGTATCTGCACTGGCTGATACGCGAGTAGCTGGCTGAGCTACCTTACAGACTCCATTGCATTGATAATGTGGGAAAAAAACAGCTTTCAGTGTCTGGAGGATCCGGCCCACACGCCTGTGTGTGCATATGCAGATGTATGTGATGTCAGTGAATGTCCCCACTCGCTGCAAAGGTCACTTTGTCTGAGATTTTTCATTTGTTTCAGAATAAAGCAACCTCGAGAATGTAATGAAGGAAATGAGGTCTGAAATTTGTTTTCTAACATCCATGAATTGCAGCACCGAGCTAAGGGGAAAGCATTCAAATCCCTCTCTGCCCTCTTGGATAGGATTCTGTTTGTAGCTGTGCAATAATCAGCAGACATCAGTGTCTGCTACAACTGAATATTTTTGGTATCTAATTGGCACTTAGATACCAACATGATAGGAGCTTTAGAAATAGCTAAAGCAGATAAATATTGCTTCTTCTTTTCCTGTGTGCGTGTCTGTATCGTCTGGGTGAAACCGTGTATTAATGTGAAAAAATCCCCATTGATTTTAATGGGATGCATCTCTGTGCAGAGAATTTGCTTTATTCAAAGCTGCAGTAATGTATAGAAGGGATAATTTTTTTCCTTTATGCTGTGAACATCTAGATCAAATTCCCGAAGTATTATTTGTACAGAAACTGTGAATGCTCCCAGCTTGCAAATGAAGTCAAACCCTTGTTAATGTTTACAGTAAAACAGCTGTTCTCAGCATTTCTCCCTGAGCCTCAGCTACTTTAGCTCTACCATACTCAGCCTTACATCATAGCAGCTGCAATAATAAGAGGCTGAAAGAGGTCAGAAGCAGCCAGTCCTGCTAAACCACACCTTTGTTTAAAAGAGATTTTGGATTGTAAAAAGTCTCAACTGCTAAATTTTTCAGCCTGACTGGACTCCATGCATGGGCTAGGTCTTCAAAGACATAGCTCACCAAAAGCACACAGGCACTGCCAGCACAGAGTAAAGCAGAACACAGGCTCTTTATACATTTTCCCGGGAAACTTTCTATAGATCCAGACTGGGAAGTGTTCCAAGGCTTCACAGAACTAAAGATAACAGTAATAAAAAAAAATAGACTAGAGCACACTGACTTTTAAAAGAAATAGCTGAGCCTATTATATTTGCGTGGCAAAGCCTTGGTAATTTGTGCAGCAAGACTTTGCTAATTTACACTAATAAAAGTAAGATCACTACAGATTACTGAATTTTAGCAATTAGCAGGTATGAAAACAAACAACATTCTAAGAAAAGAAAAAAGCATCAGCATGTAGGTTGCTTTCAAGACTGTAATTTCTTTGTAAACATTTATGATCACTCAAATAATAGATGCTACTGGATATATTTTGTAAAAATAATTAAGTGTTAGCAGAATGTAAAATAGAGCATTCCCCTGCTCAGTCTTCTTTTCAGAAGAGAGAGGCCATCATTTTTCTGCTAGGTATGAAGCATACACTCTATTGAGCTTCTGTGGTGTCTATATTGTGGAAATACATGAATAAATAGGAGTTTAAAGTGAATTTAACATTAAATGTCCTACATGTGATTTACCAAAACCTCTTCTTCTGTTGAGTAGCAGTGGGAGATATGTGGTTTTTAGCACATAAGAGAAAATGTGTTCATTGCTGATTTATTACACTACATAGGAATTGGATAAAATTTGTCATTTTTATTTTACTGAAAATGGAAATTTGAAAATCAAAGCAAGACGAAAATAAGATTTGTACAGCTGAAAAGTTTCCAAACAGATTTATGGGTCCTTTATTCTATGTACAAGGGGTTATTTTAGCAGCATTTTCACAGTTAAAATCAAGTGTGAACATTGCAGTCGCATGCGAAATACTACCTATGACACCTTTTAAATTCATGATGATTAAGGAACAGCAACCTTTTGTGGTCTTGTGGTTCACAGGGTGATGTCACAGACTGTCAAATGATGTCACAGGTGTCCTAGATTTTGTCAATAGGTTAGGGCGGAGAGGCTGTCACGGCTGGAATGCTCACTGAGCTTAGCAGATTCCACAGCATGATGCCATCAAAAGGGCTTAGTAAGAAATCCCAAATTTGCTTTCCAGTACAAGAAAGAGGAAGAAGAAGAAAACAATAGAGGCCAGACAGCAGAATTTGTAGATTCCATTGATACTGGTACTTTTAGTTGATACAGATAGTTTTTATCCAGTGGGATTGGAGATTCCATTGATACATTGGAAATGCAGCATTTAGTGGAAATTATTGGGTCTAAATTGTAATAAATTGGAGTATAGCTTCAGATACGACCCTTAATGGTGGTGAATTATTTGCCTTGAGATAATTCTTTGAGATCCAGCACAGTAAAATACATATCCTTTCTTGAAGAGCTTAGAGGCTAAATGCACAAGGACTAGACAAAGGAAATAATATGAGATGCAATATTCAAGCAAATTATTTAAAGAGACCATAGGTACATATGGTAGCTCTGTGCTTTTATCACAAAAATCATATAGTGTCTGGGGGAGAACAACTGCCCCCAAAAAAGCAAGTTTTATGTGCCTTCATAGATAAGTATTATGTATACATCTCTAATATGTCTGTATATATTTTGTGTACATAATCTAACACTGCGTGCTTTTTAAAAAGTGCACACATCAATGACATAAACCTTTTGTAACGACACACCCAAGCTAAATATTACTTAGCAGTCTGCATTTTTCTTTGGGTTTTACAGGTGCATTCAAAGCATGATCAGTTTATTTCTTCTGGCATAAATTGTCACCTGAAACCCTGAATAAAAATATTGCTTCTACTCTGTCATATAGAGACAATATATTCTAACTCTCTCACTGTAGGTACAAATGTGTCTGTCACGTTTGAAAAGGCAACAGTTAAATACATGTTTCTGCTGTCAGAAATGCAGCAGTTAAACCCTAAATAACATCTATAGGATTAAGATCCAAGTACTTTACAAGAAATCTATATGCAGTTATCTTTCCACATTTCCTCTCTATCCCTTGTCATAGACTATGAAAGATAATATAAGAAGTGATCTAGTATGTGTGCTTATCTCATTATCTCCATTTTCAGGTAAGTGGAGCAAACAGTTTCACCTTAGTAGACTTGTAGCAAAATAATACACATTTCTATATGCTAGAGGAATGAAAAAAGCAGGATTGAGCCCAGAACGGGGGCAGAGGGGGGGAGACAGGAGGGTTTTTTAAAAGAGTTTTCTGAATAATCAGGAAATCCAGTGAGACAAACAGAATGTGTAGAGAGCAAGCCAGAATTATCAAATTACCATGACAACCGTAGGCGAGAACCCAGAGAGAATCAGGTAAAGAAATTACAGTAGAATTACAGTTAACTTCACATTTATTTATTTTTTAAAAAATCCCGAGCAGTCAGGAAGAAATATTTCCTTTGGCCTAGCTCAGTGTGGTGCAAAGGCTTGTGAAATGCAGCCTTGTCTGCAATTGTGAAATTGCTTTGCAAATGTATACAAGAAGCTTTTATCTAGTATTGCATGTGCAGATTGTTTTAACCAGCATGATTTGATGTCAGATACAAAACTCAGAATCACAGATGCCTTAATTTGTTTGAAAACAGAAACTAAAAAGGAATTTGGAAAAGGTAAAGGGTGCGTGTGTGTGTACACACACGTATAGCGTGTATTTCTGTGTTATTTCTAAAACATTTTCCCTTGTACGTTTTTCAAACATACGTTTTGTTCAAACCTTTTCTTAACACATTCACAGCCAAAAAGCTTTTAAACAATGAATACAGTAAAAAATAAGTGAAACTAAAATGAAGTGAAACTAAAATAAGTAAGGGTGGTGGTGTTTATTTAAAAAAGCTACAGGTTAAGCATCAAGTGGTTAACCAGATTGTCTATCAGATTTGGGTTGAAATTCTGTTGTTTAGTTTTAACGTGCCATTTCATATAATACCATTCACATATATTGGAAAGATACAAATGTACAGTTCTGAAAGGCAGAGATCTGCGTTTGGAAAAGGAAGGGGGAGATTTGTTCATGTGGGGGGTGGTTGATTTTTTTCCCAGTTTTAAAAAAAGCCCTCAAACTGTTAACACTCCAGTATATAAACAAAATTCTCCCAATGCTTTATCTTTCCTGTTTTATGCCATTATCTGAATGCTTATTGCGTTTTATACGCGCTCTGTAAACACAGATACATGCCCATATTGATCTTTCTAAACGCTGCCCTGAAGTTTGCTGCGTGGTCAGGGAGAGGAGTGATGCACTCCATTGTTCCCCGCTATGATGTCATTCTCAGACTTCGCCTTGGTTAAACACAATTCAGTTTACTGAACTGCAGCAAAATGTCTGTAGGGAACACAAATTTATTGCTGTAGCAGAGATGGAAAGAAATAACATGTACGAAAAAGAGGGCATAGGAAAAAGGGTATAAATTCTGGCTAAAATATATGCCACCTATATTTTTCTTTACACTTTTTCAGAAGTAGATGTGCACACTCATTTATATACACACTCAAACTGCATAGCTCAAGGGTGTGTTTATTTTAATCTTGGGAACTAGGACAAGCTGAGATTCACTCTCAGGACTTGCATCGTCACTAAGATCTCTCTTAAACATGCAGTTTTATATCACACTTCATTCTTTTTACTCACATTAACCACACACGGAGTCCACATAATGGGTCTAATCCTGCTAGCTGTCCGGTGATGTTAATGAGAGCTAAAGACATCGGGCGTGTTGCAAAATCCAGTGGTAAATTAATTCATTTCCACCAGCATCTGAAAACTGTGTGTGGGGATAGTGAGGGGAAGAAAGGGGACAGCCTTTTAATTGTGCTGGGAGATCCTGAACTGGAAAAGAAATCTGAAGGGACTGAGAGGGGAGAAGGAGGTCTTTCCTTTCCCTCCCTCTCTCCCTCCCTCCCTCCCTCCTGGTCTTAAAAAAAATCCCTGGGGCCAGTCCTTCCCAAATAGGGACAGTTGGCAGGTACGTGTTAATCTTGTACCCAGCACTTCGGAGGAGCACGCACAGAGGCTCACCCTGTCCTTTCAAACCAGCGCTTCCTGTCCTTCAAGAGTTAACCTTCTCTAGAACATTTATTTCACCATCTCAGGGAAAAAAAAAAAAAAAAGAAAAAAAAAAACCCTGCAGAGCTGAGAGGCTGCAGATCACAAGGCCATTCTGATAGCCTCCTGTCCCCATGGCAACAGCAACGGCATTTATCAGTTCCTTATGAGAGCAGGCACAGCAAATCTGCATTGCACATGGCAGCCTTCCAGCCTTTCAAATGAAAGAGCACTTTGAACTGCTGCCAAGTGTGGAAGGAGCAGAGCTGTCAGGACTGCTTAATGCTGGCAGTTTGTACTTGGGAGCCTTTCAGTTCCCAGAATCCTTCAGCCATGGCAGCCTGCCAGGTACTTAGCGGAAGCTAAAAACTAACCCCCAGACCATTCACTGCAGTGCACTCAAAATTTTCCACATGTACCATGTCACAAGTGCAGACTGTACAATGAAAGCATACGCCTTCTGCTTGGGATTCTAATTTTATTAATAATCTAGGAAAACGCAATGGGAGATTAGCTGGCTGACAGCAGTACAGTGTAGACACTGTTTATAAGTTGGGGTGTGTATGTCAAATGTGTATTTACCCCTCAGAAATAGAATCAGCTCCCACAACAGGGGCTGCACAGCCCCAAACCTACATGCAGAACCTGAGCGTGGGGAGATGGGTGTTAGCAGAAGGCAGAGTGTGGTTATTTACAGTAGAGTATTTTTTAGCAATCATCGTCAAATGCATAGCAGTGAGACATGGAATAGAAAAAGAAGATGGTATTGCTGGCTGGTAAATATTTTCTGCCCTTACCCTCTGCATTTTGCTGACATTGTGAGAATCTCGGAAACTGGCTGATGAATGTAGCAGAGATACATGGCTCTTGGTGGGTTTCCTTTCAATGGAGAGTTTTCATGTGAACTTTTTATTGTTTTGCATTACCCAAAGCACAAGGGCTTCTATTGGCAGAGGAAACAAATTGGCACAGTTCTGCCTTTTTTTTTTTTTTAATCTGCACTGAGATCAAGGGCAAGGGCTTCATTTTCCAGCACTAGTCATAAGCCTTTAGCACAAATAGAATGAAAATTGTCTGTCGCTCAGGCAGTTGGACAGGGTTCAGGAAAACTATGTCTGGCACTAATTCCAAAGGGAAGGTTTGGTTCAATCCAGCATCATTAATTTCAGTATACTGTTTTCACTAGTCTATATCCCACTGTTCAAGGGCTGTTTATTATCTTTTACTAAATAATGTCTTCTGGAGTACAGAGTAATGAAAAATACCTTATATGACTTACATACGTATGTATACGCTCACATGTATGTATATATGAATAGATACAGTACACATGGGTGCACGCGCTTTTTTTTACTTTTCAGTTTTTTCTTAACAATTGCTTGTTTCTTACCTGCCTTCCCTTTACAAAACACATTTATAATGCCAAATATAAAATAGTAAAAATAGCCCAGAAGGTGAAAAAGAGAGAGAGAGATACGAAAAAAAACCCTGGAGCAAAAACAATCTCCACAAATTTGTGAGTTTCACCACAAAACAAGGAAATGTAGTGCCTCTTTTTCAGCTTGCAGCTATCTTTGGCTGCTGCTTGAAGACTTGACTTAATTCACCCAGGCAGTAGTGTCTAAAAGTAATACACCAAGACAGTTAATTTTGGCACTTAGTCTCCCTTAGGAATTTTACCAACAGTCTTTGAAAAGAAAGTAAATGATCTTTTTTTTCCTCTCGGTTTCCCTCCATAGCTCATCTTGATATGTGCTAATGAAAGAAAATGCACCCCACCCCCCTTTCTGTTCTCACCCTTATCCTGTGTCCATAACATCTTTCTTTCAATAACAATGTTAATCAGCATTTTTAACATAGTGTTAGAGAAAAAGTGGTTTAGGTCTTTTCAGATGGCCTAGTTAACAGAGGAAAAGGAGGTTATGCCATGTAAAATAACTTAAGATAGTGCAGTTTCTTTTCCTTTCCCTTCCTTCCCTCCTTTCCTTCTCTTTCTTTCTTTCTGTCTTTCTTTCTTAATCCCGCCCCCCCTCCTTCCCACCTCCCCCATTTTTTGGAAAACACAGTAAAGTTTTGTTCAGTTCTCAAGTGTTATTAATCACTAGTGGAGGCCAAAAGCAGGGATATTTTTCTTGGCAGCACGTTTTGATAAACAATCTGTGTATGGGGTGAAGGGAGGGGGGAGCCTGTCTTGCTGGTAACTAAGCTAATGTTTGGCAGATTCTTAACTGTCACGAAAGTGCAAGTGGCTCTCAGTGGGAATAGCCTTAAAAAATGTACTGATTCAGTTGATTCATTATTGTTGATTGTTTACTACGTCCACAGGATGTAAGATGAAAACAGTCCAGGGATAAAGTAAAAATAACAACAGCGGAGGATCCAGCCTCTGTATATCCCAGCCTAAAACATGCTACCCAGTTGCTAGTCCCTTGCAGGGCGAGCAGAATTAATTATAGGTGTCTTGTTTTGCATTGTAAGATTTGGCAAAGGTTAACATGTGGAAATCTGGGCTTGCAGGCAGGTTTTAAAACCATAAAGACAGCTGTAGGAAAATCGATTTGGGGCGGGTCTCAAAGAGGAGCCCTAACTGCTTTCCGGGGCAGAAAGGAGAGGTTGGTGGGGTCGGGGGGCTGCAGAGCTGACTCGGCTGGGCACGTGGGGCTGTGGGCAGGGCAACCTGCCGCCTGGCTCTGCTCTGGGCTCCACGCTCCGGCAGCAATGTGGAAATGGGACCAGTAAAACCAGAGGACACGACAGGCAATGTCTGCTAAGACGTGTGTCTGCACTGCAGACCAAGGAGAGAAAGAAGAGAAGGAAGGAAGGAAGGAGGGAAGAGTTCCTGGGCAGGAAAGTGATAGGCTCTGTATGTCAGCAAGGCTCACTACCTGAAGAATGGTAGGAAAAACAGAATTATAATGAGATGAGAACTGAAACAATAAACAGAAACACGTAATTACACTCCTATTCTTTGTATCTAGGTGTTTTGACACTGGCTGGCAGCTCCTAGTAGAAGACAATATTGTTTAACTTTTAATTTGACAAAATTCTGCAACTCCTTCCTGAAGTGTTTGTGTTTTGATTTGCTGAACACACTCCCTTTACCACTGAGTGCTCTGTTCACTGCTAATCTCTGCGTTGTTTTGAAGCCAGTAATTTGATTGTGACAGATTTTATTTTATTTGGTATACTGAGGTAAATCCATGTAAATCACACGCTCGGGAGTGTGCTTCCCTTCTGGTTCTTGTATTTTTTTTCAGCTGTAGCTGCTGTTTTGACCGCTGAGGGAAGTGCCATTTCTGTAGGTGAGCGCCTGCAGAAGAACCAGCTGCTGTGACTGATCAGTGCCAAAGCCTTAGAAAGCAAGCAGGAAAGAGTTAAACGTATTCCCAGGCTGTGAGCATTTAAAGCCAGACCAGACCATTTATTCCCAAACTGCCAATATCATAGGCTCCTAATTATTACTGCTTGCAAACTTTGGGGCTGTCCTATATTCTGCATAATTAACACAGGACTGCTGATCAATAATCAACAGTACTCCTCTCTTGCATCCAGGTCAACAGTAATCCCCATATTTTGCAAATGGCACAGAGCAGAGCCTGGCAGACGCAGGGTGTATCCAGGCACCTGAGTTTTGTCACTTCTTTCTTCATGATGCGTCGCACCCTCTGCTTCTCATACCTGCTGGTGGCACTAAGAAAAGTGCTGGCTGGTTCCCACATGCCATGTTTCGTATGATCGTTTTGATTCCTTCATTTAAATCAAAACTTCACCTGCTGTTTAATGTTACACAGATGTGTATGTGCATGCGTGTGCGTGTGTACTTCCAAAGAAAGAGGGTAATAGGAATAAAGGGAAAGGGATTATCGGATGGCAGTATTTATTCTAGCACTGAAAGGAAGGAGTCAGTAGATTTCACTTCTGATAGTGAAAATTATATTCCTTGTCCCTTGGGACAACTGGCAGGTCGTGAACTTTGGTCAATCTCCACAGAATCCCAAATGCTGCATCCAAAGTGCTGACTCGCATTCCTGCACAAAAAGCAGTAGCTGGGTAGCAATTGTTCGTGGTGGCGGCTCCATCCCTCCTTGCGCTCCCCTCCCTCTTATTAAACAAGCTACTGTCTAGGGGGGGTTCCTATGCTGTTTTTTATTTGCTTGCTTCTTTCTTTCAGTTAGCCAGATCAAGCACCTGAACGGTTTCATTGTTTGGGCTTCCTCTTTTCCTCCTCCAAACGTAATTTTAATTCCTGGATTATTTCAGAGCTAAATAAACACCAGACGTGTTTAGTATAAATCCAGCAAGACCAATCTGGATCAGTCCTGCCCTGCCATACACATGGCAAAAGAGAGAAAAGGCGGAAGGTGAGCAGGAAAGCACACTGCTGCCCTCGCAGGGACAGTGCTGCCATAGAGTGGAGCTTTGTTACATTTGCCACCGTTCAATCTATTTTCCCTTACCAGATTAGATTGATACTGACAACTCGTTCCCTGTGAAGGTGCCACAGCGTGGCATTTATTTGCATTTACATTGCAGTTCTCTTCATCAATCAGCTTTGCAGAGATCACCGCTGCTGCTGGCCATATTGTTGCTACGTTGACACTTCATCCTTAAGTGCCGCTTGCGTAATGGTACAGTACGTGCCCATGACCAAAGTTTAAATCAAAGTTTAATCATTACGGAAAAACAAACATATTTCCGCGACTGTGTATCCTGCAAGTAAAAGTAAAGGCAGTTTGGTCGGGTCACAGATGCTAATCTCTGCTCTTTTTCTATTCACAAACTATAAAGGGAGTTGACAGCACCTGTAAATGGTTTTCTGGGGCTAGATTATATCTAAAGTGATTATTATTTACACCCACTATAAAGACTGCTCTTGTGAGCCAAGAAGTCTGATCCTGTGAGGTGAGTGTTACCAAAAAAGGGCTTTCTTGCAGGATTCAGTGGAGTGAGGAGCCAGGGTGAGGGGCGGTTCAAGCACAGAGTGCCTTGTCATGTGTTGGGTTTGTGTAACCTGGGGACTGAAATACAGTCGGGATATGCTGCAATTCTGCATTCCCAGACACTCGGGATGAAGGGGAAAGCCTCAGCTCTCTCAAACCTGAGTTTTTTAAGCAGAGGCTGACCTTTTCCCACAGCCCAGTTCTGCTTCTCGTATGAAGATCAACACGGGGCAATAAAAGGATAGGAAAGGAGTTGACCTTCCAGTATGAATCAGAGCGAACACATGCTTGTTTAGTCAAGTAAAGTCATATTAATGTAGAAATCCTGCAGCCATCACTAAATCACTGTGGCTGGAAGCAAAGACTTTGACCATCTTTCATCTGCCTTACTGGAAGCTTGCTTCTGTGAAGCCTCTATAATGTCCACAGTTTAGGTGTGAAATTTCTAAGTGTGAAATCCACTCTCCTTTAGCGCATCTTCTTCAGCCAATTTGCATATGGGAGACACACATAATTCAAAGACTTTTCTATCTCTACTCACTGCTTCTGCAAGCTTCCCCTGAAAAACAGTCACTTTGTCAGAATTGATTTTCTTACTGTATTTTATCTGCTCCTACCATTTCTCTAACTTCAGCATATGCATTTCATTAAGCCTTCCCTGTAAAATAATTCCGCTCACATACATATCAAATTCGTTTGCCAGCTTTATAGATTATAACCAGACACATATAAAACGTTTTAGACAACTAAAAATGGAAATGAGACGCACTGGCAATATGAAAAGAATTATTTAAAGCAACAACTTTTTGGTAGTGTGAGTTTTGAAACATTTATTGACCGAATACAAGGTATCTTTCCTGCTCGGTGCTGCATCGCTGCTGGGCGTGTGTGTGTGTGTACGCGTGTAAGGGAGCCGTGGCACCACGCCACAGAAACCCCAAGTCCCTTTAAAGCACAGAGGGAAACCTGTAACGGACGGGGTTTTCGGCGTTTCTAGCAACAAAGGAACCAGGAAGAAGTACTGAAAGAAAGAAATGCCCCCAACACAGCCCGGCTGGGAGAGGCTCCGCAGGCACCGGGAGCGAGAGCGCTCCCTCCGCGGGCAGCGCTGCCCCGTGAGGCGATGACGGCTGCCGCCCGCCGCGCAGCCCGCCCGCTCCCTGCCGAACCGCGTCCCCGCGGTGGGGGTTTATTATTCTTTGGATGTGGACAGCGTTTGTAAAAACAGCCGCCGACTGCAGCGAGAGCACAAGCGGGCTGTGCGGAGCCCCTCCCGGCCAGCACCGGCGTGGCCGCGGGGGCAGGCGGGGAGCGGGCAGCTTTGGGGATCGCGGTCGGGAGAAGGCAGGCTTCGGGTTTAGGTTTTTTTTTTTATTTTATTTTGTTTTCCTCCCAGTGAAATTAATTCTCGGCTTATTTGCATGAGGCGAAGTTGTTTTGAGTAATTTGCCTGTTAGCAGTGTTATGCAAATGTTAGCAAGCTATTTAAAGGGGGAAATAGAGAAAAAAAAAAAAAGAGCCGTGTGTTCTCACAGCGCCGGGGAAATCCTATGTCCCTTTGCATTAGCGAGATGAGATCACAGCGATTACTCACCTGCCCGGCCTCTCCTACACCCTTGAGCAACGCACAGCACTATCTTTCCCAGCCCAACCTTAAACACTCGGCAAACATGGCCGATTTAAACAAATCAAAAGTGGAAGAGCTTCTGATGTAGTCACGGGCTTACAGAAACTGTGTCATTCTGTCACCGGGATCACTGAAAGAGAAACACGAAATCGGATATTAAGGCGGGATCCCCCCCATTTGCCTCAGCAGCCGGAGCGCACGGGAATCCCACCGACAGCCCCGGTGGCAGGACGCCGCGCAGCCGTCACGGAGGCGAAGCGGGGCGAACCGCGGGCTGACAAAATCCTGAAAACGAGACATTTGAACTTAGAAAGCCCAGCCAGGAAAAAAACCGCACCACCAACCGCCCCATCCCCCCCATCACTGTTCATGCGCTTCCTGGCCGCGTTTTCGCGGCGGCGGCGGAGGAGGAGGAGAAGGAGGAGGGCGAGGGCGCGATCTGGCGTTCAAGTTTCCAAACATAGCCGGCAGCGCGGGCTGCCCGCGCGCCCCGCCGTGCCCCGCCGCGCTCCAGCTGCCGGCCGCGCAGGGGCGGGCGCGGGCAGGGCGCCGGGCATGCGCGCTCCCGCGCAACAACTGGGCTCCGCGCCGCCGGCCGGGGGAGGGGAGCGAGGGGCGGGCGCTCGCCGGTGACGCGGGGCCCCGCCCGGTGCAGCCGAGCCGAGGCGAGGCGGGAGCGCGGCGCGGAGGTGGGGAGGGGCGGCGCGGCGCGGAGCGGCGCGGGGGGAGCGCGGCGGGAGCGCGGCGCGGCGGAGGGGGCGCGCAGGCACAGGCGGCGGCGCGCAGCACCCCGCGCTCGGACTGCGAGCAGCGGCGAGGATGTGAGTGAGGAGCAGGCGGCGCCGCTCGCCACGCTGCTGCCGCCGCTGTCCCCGGGCCGCTCCCGCTCCGCCGGCGCTCGGGGAAGCCGCTGCCGGGAGCGGACAGCTCCGTGCGGGTGTCCCCCTTTCGCTCGCGGCGGTGGATCAGCACGTAGCAAAGTGCGAGCTCGCGAGGCAGCCGCGGAGGGTGGAAGGTGACCCCCCCATCTTCCTCCGTGCACCTCCGCCTCCTCCCGGAGGAGGAGCAGCAGCAGCGGAGAGCTAGAGAGCGCAGGGAAACAGAAGCGGCTAGAAGGCGACCCCCACCCAGCCCCCCGGAGGAGCAGTAGAAGCGGTTCCCACCCCTCCGGGGCAGCAGCGGCAGGACCAGGTAGAAGAAGCTCTCTCCGGCGGCGGGAGCAAGCTAAAAGCAGACGATCCCCCCGCTGAAAGGGGCAACAGGATCAGGTACAGGAGAGCCCCCCCCGCCCCCCTGCAGCCCAGGGGGGAAGACTGAGCCAGCCCCTACCCCGGCGGCAGCGGCAGCAGCTCCCCGGCCAGCAGCACCATGTCCGCCGCGCAGGTGTCGTCGTCCCGGAGACAGTCATGCTACCTGTGCGACCTGCCCCGCATGCCCTGGGCCATGATCTGGGACTTCACGGAGCCCGTCTGCCGGGGATGCGTCAACTACGAGGGCGCCGACCGCATCGAGTTCGTGATCGAGACGGCCCGGCAGCTGAAGCGGGCGCACGGCTGCTTCCAGGACGGCCGCTCCCCGGGCCCCCCGCCGCCGGTCGGCGTCAAGGCAGTGCCACTCTCCGCCAAAGAAGCGGCGGCGGCGGCGGCGGCCCAGCAGCTCAACCATGTGGACGCCTCCTCTAAGGCAGCCTCGGCGGGGCTGACCCAGTCCAGCTTGGACCGCTACGGGCTCAGCGCCGCCGCGGCGGAGCAGCGCAGCCGCTTCGAATACCCGCCGCCGCCGGGCAGCCTGGGCAGCAGCCACGGCGCCCGCCTGCCCAACGGGCTGGGGGGGCCCAACGGCTTCCCCAAGCCGCCTGAGGACGGGCCGCCGGAGCTGAACCGGCAGAGCCCCAACTCCTCCTCCTCCTCTTCCTCCTCCCGCCGCGGGGCGCACGGGGGGCTGGTGTCCGGCCTGCCCCCGGGGGCCGCCGGCGCCCAGATGAACGTACCCCCCAACCTGCTGCCGCAGACCTTGCTGAACGGGCCCGCCGCCTCAGGCGTGGCGCTGCCCCCGCCGCACGGAGGCCTGAGCGGCCGTGGCGGCGGGGGTCCCCCGGCTCCCTCCGCCTCCTCCCAAGGGGGCACCTGTGGCGGCGGCGCCGGGGGAGGCGGCGGATCATCCTCCGAGGCCTGCGGCAAGCGGCCGGGCTCGGTGTCCAGCAGTGACCAAGAGCGGGAGCTGAAGGAGAAGCAGCGCAACGCGGAGGCGCTGGCCGAGCTCAGCGAGAGCTTGCGGAACCGGGCCGAGGAGTGGGCCAGCAAGCCCAAGATCGTGCGGGACACGTTGCTCACTCTGGCCGGCTGCACCCCCTACGAGGTGCGCTTCAAGAAGGATCACGCCCTGCTGGGCCGCGTCTTTGCCTTCGACGCCGTCTCCAAGCCGGGCATGGACTATGAGCTGAAGCTCTTCATCGAATACCCCAGCGGCTCCGGCACCGTCTTCTCCAGCGCCTCCGGCGTGGCCAAGCAGATGTACCAGGACTGCATGAAGGACTTCGGCCGCGGCCTCTCCTCGGGCTTCAAGTACCTGGAATACGAGAAGAAGCACGGCTCCGGCGACTGGCGGCTCCTGGGGGACCTACTGCCTGAGTCTGTGCGCTTCTTCAAGGAGCTGGTGGGCGCCGACATGCTGCCGCAGCCCTACCTGGACGCCAGCTGCCCCATGCTGCCCACGGCGCTGGTGAGTCTCCCGCGGCCGGGGGCCGGGGCCGGCGGGGCGCAGGGCACGGCCGCCGCCTCTAGGGGACCCGGCGGCGGCGGCGGCGGCGGCGGCGGGGCGATGCGCAAGAGGAAAGCCTCTCCCGAGCCCTCGGACTCGGCCGAGGGGGCTCTGAAGCTCAGCGACGAGCAGCAGCGGCAGCAGTGGATGGCCAGCCAGAGCGAAGCGCTCAAGCTCACCATGTCGGCCGGGGGCTTCGGGGCGGTGCACGGCGGGGGCCCCCCGCCGCCGCCGCCGCCCCTCGGGCCTCACTCCAACCGGACCACGCCGCCCGAGTCCGCCCCGCAGAACGGACAGTCCCCCATGGCCGCGCTCATGTCGGTGGCCGACACGCTGGGCAATGCCCACTCGCCCAAGGACGGCAGCTCGGTGCACTCCACCACGTCCACCCGCAGGAACAGCAGCAGCCCCGTGTCGCCGGCCTCGGTGCCGGGCCAGCGCCGCCTGGCCTCCCGCAACGGGGACATGAACCTGCAAGTGGCCCCTCCTCCCCCCAGCGCCCACCCCGCCATGGACCAAGTGCACCCCCAAAACATTCCGGACTCCCCCATGGCCAACAGCGGGCCCCTGTGCTGCACCATTTGCCACGAACGCTTGGAGGACACCCACTTTGTTCAGTGCCCCTCTGTGCCCAGCCACAAGTTCTGCTTCCCTTGTTCCAGAGAGAGCATCAAGGCCCAAGGGGCGACTGGCGAAGTCTACTGCCCCAGCGGAGAGAAATGTCCCCTAGTCGGTTCCAATGTGCCTTGGGCATTTATGCAGGGCGAGATCGCGACCATTTTAGCTGGGGACGTTAAAGTGAAAAAGGAGAGAGACCCTTGAGTAGGAAATCCAATCCCTTCAGACTCCTGAAGATGTAGAATTGTGAATATAACAAACTGCAAAAGTTAGTCTTATGTATAGACATTATTTTCGTCGTATGTTTCTATATTTTGAAACAAAGGTATGTACTCTTCTTCATTTGAAGGATAGAGCTGGTTTTTGTTAAACAGAATATAATATTGTTTGGTTACTACATAATACCTGTTCTCATTTCTTTGGCAGTGTGTTGGCTAGGTACAAAGTTAATAGCCCTTAGCGATTACCTGCTGCTGGTGTGTATTTTTGTAAATGTATGCACTTCTCTGAAAGAAGAAGAAAAACACAAAAGACAAAAAAAAATTTTTTTTTGCCAAGGCCAGTGTTGATGCCTAAAAAATTGCTACGAAAATGGTGACAGCTTATGTTTTACAAGCCCTGAGTGTTAGTCTTTCACTTTATTTTTTTCGTTTTTGT
Organism: Chroicocephalus ridibundus; assembly: GCF_963924245.1. Taxonomy (NCBI): domain Eukaryota; kingdom Metazoa; phylum Chordata; class Aves; order Charadriiformes; family Laridae; genus Chroicocephalus; species Chroicocephalus ridibundus. The sequence goes on from NC_086287.1 coordinate 28,259,685, forward strand.
TTTTTGTTTGCAAAACGGTGGGGTGGCTCTGGGGGGAGGGTGTTTTTTGTTGCAAGTTTGTAAGGAAAATGTTTCAGTTTGTTTCTATTGATCTGAACGTTTTTAATCTTCATGTGTTTTTTGTTTTTGCTTTTATTGATGCACGGATGCTTTTGAACAGTAGAGCAAAATGCTGTACATGAAAAACATGCTCTGTTTGTCCTTTATACATTTCTGTAGTTAACAGAACACTGTAATGTGCCTTGGAGCTTAGTAAATTGTAATAAATTCAATTGATATTAATACTTCTCGAGTAGCAAGTTTTATTTTTCTCAGAGCTTAGGCAGCACGCGCAAGCCATGTTGCCTTTTTAAAAGTCTCCATTATACCACGAGCCTGCAGTTCGTTGCGATAATTGTGGCACTTGTACACACATTTTCACATATATGTAGTAAGATGATGATGTTGATAGTGTTATCAAACTTATCTAAATCTTGGCACTGTGCCTATTTACATTTCACCTTTAATGTTGCAGTAACAGTTGCTGACTAAGCATTTTCTATTTACTGTTTCTGCATCTCATTTCCTCCTCTCTTCTCCCCCCCCCAGCTCTCCAGCTGCAAAGTGTCTGCAATACAGGATGCATCCATTGCGTACGCAATTTAATAAGGCTTGAGATTTGAAACGAAGCACTCTTTCACAAAAAAACCTCCAGCATCACGTGGTTAATTATTTTAGCTGATTTTAAGAGCAGTCATCAAAGCTCGGCATTAGCCGTAGACAAGTAGTAAGGCAGGACGGTAGTTGAGCACGGCGCAAAAATGGGTAGCGGGAAGTAACAGCTTCTACTGTTGGTGTTGCAGCTGGTGGGTCACTACCCCATTCAGGCAATGGCTTTCATAACTGAGTCGGTGAACAGTTCAGGGGCTGTGTTGTGTTTTCAGGTGAGGAAGCTTCCTTAAAGCGCTGAAGTGAAATGCTTTCCTCTTGGCAACGATCATTTGTGGTTCTTTGTATAATTAACTATTTTATGTGACATTGGCATTTGCTGGAGATTGAGGAGCAGTGCAATACCTGTTAGGTGATCAACAGGCAAAGTAAATACACAGGCCTCACACTAGCTAGAAAATGCAAACAAACCTAATGTGAACTTTGTCCTTTCCAGTGAGGCAAATGGAGGAAAGATAGAAAACCTGAAACAAAAACAGCAGCGCTGCAGAAACCCTTTGCAGTTTGACCGGCAGAACACAGAGCTGTTCCAAATGCAACAGTGTCATAGGTTATGAGCTCTGAGTTTATTGAATATTAAGGATCCCCATTCCCCCAAATCTCATAATTGTACAAAGAGGTAATTTTTAAAAGTCTAGATGGCATTTGGTATCTGCTTGATCTTAAGTCATTTTTCATTTGTATTCCTGGTGGAGAGGATGGTAGAAGCCTTGAGACTATATGCTTAGTGTGCATCCAGATCTTTGCTCTCTTGTGTAGGTACATACTCCAGTTATTTTGGGGGTGGTGTGGGGTATATTTTGAGATTCAGTCTTTGGCATCACTGTATCTGTGATTTCAGACAATGACTTTGTGTGTATACATACTCATTTTTTTTTCTGCCCAGTGATATATTGGTGCTTAAAAATCTCTGAACATACTGTTCTTATGTAATGAATTGGAGTGGATAATGCAGAAAAAGAATGTTTAGAGTTAATTATTAGATACAACCTATACATTTTGAGTTAATTATTGGATACAACCTGTGCGGATTTTAGAGTATAGATTTGTACTGATCCTATTTTCAATTATTTTTAATCATGCAGTTCCCACACAGCAGTTTATTTCTAAATCATGAGATAGGCAGACTAACATTGTGAGCTCATGACTGTCAGAGAAAAAAATTGTTCACATGGATGAAATTCTGAGTTTAAACCAAACAAGGAGAGAAGTAATATTCATGTGTGAATTGCAGCTGCCATTAAGAGAAAAAAGCTACTGGCTATTCAACATTTAATTATGTCACACAAGTGTGAGTACCCTGATTTATATAAACGGAGCCACTCCTGTAATCCTGAAATCAGTCATCAGTAGTTGGAGTTAGAAAGAGCCCTGTTTGGTGGATTTCTTTAATTGCAGAGCATTCTTGAAAAGCTCTTATCAGTCAGAATTTTGGAAGCATAAGCCCACTTATGATACTCATCAATTTGATTTTTAGCAGGCAAAGGAAAGGTAAGGGGCAGTAGACATAGGTGGTAAATAAGCTTGAAGTGAATTGTAATACTGCAGTTAATTAAAGTTAACCGTGGCTACGGGGCATTTGTTGTATGGAGGTTTTTTGTAACCATGTGACCTTTTCTTTTACTCTGGCTCATTAAGCAGCCAGTCTGGGCATATTATCCAGCATTTCTTTGAACCCACTCCATAGGTTTTTCTGTTTCTGAAGATGTCCATAGCTGACAAACAAGCTGTAACCTTTTTTTGAGGAGGAAGAAAAGGGAGCTGCTGAGCGAGTCTCACATGCAGAGATTCAGCTGATTTCTGTATTTTACAGTAATGCTCCCCTCCCCCCTATTAGCCAGTTATTTAAGGTAAAGCCCAATGTTTGCTTGAATAAATCGCGTAAGTGAATTTATTTGTCCAGGTGGTCATTTGTTGTGCTCTCATTCCTTCTTGTAATGGGGAAGTATTTAAATGGTTTATTTTCCCAAGGAGGGTTGGTGGTTGTTTTGGTGGCGTTTTTTTTCCAGCTAGATTATTCTCGACATTTCTTTTAATAGCCTTGTAGCCTATTTTCTAAGAAATGGGTTAGAACATGTGTGTCACTGGATGTTTGTTTTTTAAGCATTGGCAGCTCTGTGTGAGTTGGAGATGGAAGTGTTTGTGCAGTGAAGAGATGCTATGTCCGTTTGGGGGAAATACTACACAGTTTCATCAGGATCTCAAGTTCAGCAATGCTCACTGGTGTCTGTTATCTTTTTTATTTGCATAGCAATGTTATGCATATGAGCATGCTCTTCCCCCCCACTCCCCTTCCCCTTTAACATTTGAGCTCCAAACTAGTCAGGACTAACATTGTTTTGAAACTGCAATCTCTTCAAATAGGCTGTCTGCCAGCATAGCTTTGCAGAGCTGCAGCAGTCACTGGAAAAAGGGTTGTCTTTGCTTCTTTACGCATCTTGCGAGCTGAGTTTTAATTCCCCTCAAGGGAAAGGGCTTTGTCTCCTCAGAGCTCTCAGGTTCCCAGCTTACTATGCAGCAGTTGCTTTGCAGCTTCCCTCTTCCCTAGGTCTTGCCATTTTCTTTTTTTGTGGTATGCAGCCATTCTCCATTCATAGTAGGATGGTTTGTGTTGTGCATTAGCAGCCTCTTTCTCTGCCAAAGTGACACATCCTGTAGATTTGCAGCAGAGTACTGAACTGTCACTGTAATGCTGACTCTTGTAAGGCTATTCTTGAAGCAGAACAGCTTCCCCCTTGGCGTTCAGCCATCAGAATCCATTACAGCATGCATTTTCTACCCAAAACATAGCTTTGTACCTACATAGCTGTCCTTACAACCATCCCCTGGAAGACACAGAGGGCATAGTTATACCTTCCTGTATAGAAATAGGCCCTGCTGGGTTTATCTTCAAAGTGTCTGAAAACCGTGTACTGAGCTTTTTTTTTGTTTCAGCCCCTGCCTTAAAATCTGTATTGCAGACTGGGAAGGGGAGTGCCTCTGCTGATGGGGTGATGCGAAAAGAACTGCAGACAAGGTCTTTTCCCTGGTGTATGTCTTAAAAGAAGGATTAGGTGCTTGTGCGCTGAGTGAGGCTACTACTGGGCTCCTCTGACGAGCCAGATGAACATCTCCCTCTCCACGTGTTTGCCACAGGGCAGCCCAGCCCCATCCTGCTGGCCCTGACTGAGAGGCTCTGCGGGAACTCAGCTCTTCTCCCTGGGAACGGGCTCACCTACCTCCGTGGGAAGAAACACGGGAGATTACGTGTCATTTCAAGTTTCTGACAGCAAACCCACTCTCTTCCAGCCATTCAGGGAACTGTAGAGTGAAAAGCAGAAGGGAGCAGTTAGACATGTGAATGGGAGGGGGAGGATGCTCGTCACCAGTCTTTCCGGCCAGTACGGTCTTTGACTGGTTGGACTGGCTGAGCTACTTAGGGCTAGGTAGGTTCAAGATTGCACAGTCTGACTACTGTGCTTGGCTCGACGAAATGAACCTTGCTGGTATCAGTGTGCATTGCTGACAGTGGCTGCAGCTACCCTCAAGCGTCCTTTCCTCTCTCCCCCCGTCACTGACACACAGCCCTGCTTGCTGCTGGACTGAGATTGCATTCCCCTCGCTGCTGTGTGCCTTGCCTTCCCGATGCGCCCTTGTAAGGTTATTTGGAGGCGGTGGGAGCAGGGGTGGAGGTGAGGAAGGTCAAGCTTCTTAGGTTTCAGCTGATTTGGCATCCGCTCACAGCCCTCCCCCTGTAGCCCTGCGTGGCCATATGCACTCGCTGCTGCTTTTATGACCCTTTGCAAAGACACCTCAAAGATCTGAGCTGCTGTTGAATAGCAAATTATTTTCAGGAAAACACCCCCTTCCCACACCGATCAACTTTAACAGTGAGAAGCCTGGATTTTTCCCTTGTTCCCAAAGAGAGCTATAACGGGGAGCTGCCTCTTTCTCTCTGGCTGGCACTGCTCTCTCAGCAGTACCGGCTGTGCCAGGGTGACCAGCTCCCCTGAACCTGCTTCACTGGGGTCTTTTCCTCTATTTTTTTGGCCAGTGCGAAGGCCCTTTGCTTTGTTCAGTGCTCTGTGAGTGGAGGCTGAGCCTGGCAACCCCATCGGAGAATGGAGTGGCTTGGCACGGCTGCAGCATGGCAGCTCAGGCAGGGACTGGGAAGCAGCCAACTGAACCGAACCAAGCTGAACTGAACCAGGCTGGGCCAGGGTGGGGAGGGGGCACCGGGCTGCCATGGCATGTCATTGCCACTGGCCTGGGCCCAGCCTAGACGGCCATGTGATCCCCCGCCTGCCTGCCCGCCCGCCCGCCTGCCTGCCTCTGCGCAGGGGATGGGAATGGGGACATGAAACATGTCTGTGCAGCTTCAAGGAGCCGAGCAGAATTCCCCACTGTCATCATCCTCCTCCCCTCCCTCCCTGCAGGCTGCCAGAGGGGAGGGCTGATTACAGCTCCGCTATTGTTCAAGTAACCTACAAATGGATTTGCATGGAGGCAGGTTGGGAGGGGCAGAGGGGTGGGATTTATTAGCAGCAGCTAAATTCGTCGGGATTACTATTAGGCTGAGAGCTTCTCAATGGGAATGATCCCTGGCTGAGCAGTGGGGTGGAGGGGAGGGACTGGAAAGCTCCTTTTCTGCAAATAGGTGAAGGGGTGTCTGACTCCAGCCGAGAGGGGAGGCAGGCAGGGTGCAGCTGGCTGGGGACGGCGCTTCACCTCGGTTTAAACTGTAACCCTCTATTCTGAGCACGCAGCTCCTGGCAGCGCCACTCATACCAAAGCCTTGACTCAGGGTTATCTGCATGCTGGGTAATAAGCAGCGTCACCAGAGGAATGTGCAGAGAAAGCAGCCATGCTGCTGCAAGCCTCCGCTCGCTCCTCAGGCAAACCACTGATTTAGCAGCCTGCTTCTGCCTCTGGGCTGCCCAAGGCTGGCTAGGAATTGGGGGCTTCTCCTGAGGCGAGCAACCCTAACTCTGTTTTGAAGCCAAAACAGCATTTTGCCCTTCCGTCTGGGACGTTGCTAACCATAATTGAGGACTGCGCCCAGGAAAGGGTGAAGTTACTCCTCAATTCAGTACGTTAGTTTATCCGTTTTCCAGATGGGTAATCTGAAGTGTTTCAGCCAAGGTCACACGGCAAACGCCTATCAGAATGAGGGAGACTGTGGCCTTGGGTTACTGCCCCAACTGCTCTAGTCTCCCTTCCTCTGGGATAAAAGCATGTTGTTATAACGACTGTGTACAGCTGAACTCAAAAGCATTTGTACGACACAGGTGTTTGGGAACAACAATGTTCAGTGCCAGGCCATTTGCCTGTAGCCTGCATCCTTTGCTGAGATAGCTCCAAGGCTGGAAGCTGTTGCCGTTCTTGCTGATGCAACATACCAAGGGCTGGGGTGAAGGAGAGTGCATACCTGTGTGTCAGAGGTAGGAGCTCCCCTTTGGCTATGATGGAAAGCACAGCACGTCCAAATCAAAGACAGAAGGGGGTTGCTTTGAATTGCTGTATTCCGGACCTATCTGAGGCAATCTTACTCTTCGCTGCACATATCATGGTAACAAGAGACAAGATCATAGCGTAGCCCAGGTTTTCATTTTAACATGTCCAGGCTGGCACACAGTTGGGGTAAGGAAAATGCACTTTTGTAGGTTTGATTTGTGTCAGAGCTAGGGGCAGAACTAGGGAGGGAGTGTGAAGCCTGAATATCTGGTCTGGTACTGAAAAATATAGGCCACTGACTTGAAGATGTTGCAGGCTTATTTGATCTAGCTTGATATGCTAGACATTTTCTCTCAGAACTCTCCTCCTCAGTGTCTGTAAATTATTTCTGTAAAATAAAAAGAGAAGGTACAAAACATCTAGGATTAAAACAACTGAAAGATCTCTCGTCTTCCTGCAGCAGTAAATTTTGGAATATTTTTTATTACTTGCTCAGTGTTGTTGATGTGCTTGACTCCCTGTTACACATAAAGATAATTCCTCCCTGAAGAACTCAGACTGCATTGATAAGAAAGGCCAGTTGGTGCATCTATTTTATCCCACCTCCTTCAGTGAAAGATTATGCCATGTATCTTATCAAAAGGATGCAGCCTTTCCAGAGCTGTACCTTGGTAAGTATACATACTCATTTTTGGCAAACACTTGCTGTGGTTTTAAATGGTTCTCCTCCCCCCTCCCCGCAGTCAACTCTTCTGTTCATCCAACTGTACTCATTCAGCTGTGCTCATTGCATCATTTCTGCTGGAGGGGAGGCAGCAAGAGGCGCAGCCATCAGGGATAGGATCAGTTGCATGATCCGTGGACATCTAGTTACGTTGTGTTAACAAGGACCTGCAGCCTAAGATAGATTCATTAGTCAGCATCCTTGATAGGATGTCTAGGGGCTTGTGTGATAGTTAAATACCAGGAAATGATGCAGAAATTCTCATGCTTTTGTGTACCTGTCTTTCGCCATGCTAGAAGAGACAATAGCATTTCCTGAGAACTGCACTGCACATGCTTAATACCAAGAGCAGCTCCTTTCAGCTTTCTGCATGATTATTTGCAGCTCTCTGCCTAGATCTTCCTTGTTCGGGTGGCTGGATTTTTACAGTAGTGTTTTGTGCATATTTTGCAAGTTACAGCTTGAAACTTCCTCCTCACAGAAGGTTCTGTCATTTGAAGGAACCCCACCCTGCTCTCCCTTGAAGATGTGCAATCCCAGGCTGTGTTTGAGCATGCCTGGGGAGGCAGGTGCAGCCTGTCTGGATCCTCAACATTACCTACAAATAAACACTGTTTAAACAAATTGGACTAATAAGAACATTCAAGATTCAAGTAATAATGAGGACAGGTTTTGCTCTGTAGTCGTCATTCTGTGCTTTTCCCATCCCTTTTCCCTCTGAGTTAAAATCCATAATATATGACATGATCATGTTGCTATGGAAATTAATTACAACATAACTCTATAGAACTGTATAACAATAACAGTTGTTAATAGCACTTTGTTGAAAACAACATCAGGTTAAAGTCACTCTAGAAAAACCCCACATTTCCTTCCTGCTGTTGCAAATAAGGAGTTACATAAAATTAAAGATTTATTTTCTAATATTTTAAGGAGAAAAATCCTTCCAGCACAGAGCCTGTAAATACAGTTGTATCCTTCCTCATTTGTCCAGAACTTGTATAGCCATAGGGTCTGTCCTCCAGCCCAGAAAAGATGGCAAATGCTTAAAGCAAGTACAAGTTCTTCAAACCTTAGAACCAAGGGACCAGACCAGAGGAAGGTCATTCCTCTGCTCAAAGCGGGCCCTTTGTGCTCATATGTCAGTCCAAGTCTGTGGGAACTGTAGGCTGTCACAGGCTCCACACAGTTTCCTCCTTAGATGAGCTCTTTATACAGTCACCTGATTCCTTCCCAGCGATGTGAGCGTTTAAGGGATCAATCCTTAGCAGCACACACACGATTACCCTCAGGGTCTTGTCCAAGCTAGTTCAATGTTTGATGCGGACCTATTTCATTACCACACAGACTTCTCAATGATGTTCCATTTCAGGGTTGTCAAGTCTGCATACTGATACACCAGCTTTCCTTGATGCTTAAAGGTGCCTGGGCCTGGGTAGCTCTTTTTCCTAAGCTTCTTAAGCCTTTTTGGCTGTTGTTCCCTAAGGAAGCCTGGCAATGTAGTCATCAGACTTATCTTGATTTTTCATTTGGGCAACAGTGGAGTTCCCACGCAATTTGAGACCATTTGGTTTTGCGTCAACATTTTACCCCTCACTCACTATTCAAGACTTTCTCTGGCTGCCTGGTGCAGGAAGCTGCTGTGCTGAACAGAGATGTCCACCCATGGCTCAAATGGCACATGACACATATCTATATATGCTGGGCATACACCTATATATGCTCGAGTGAACAATCCTTTCATGTGCGCAGGTTTGCATGCCAGCTGCATGTTGCTGGAGTTTCCCTGCTCTCAGGAGGACCTTCTGTAAGCTAATGTAGGACTAATGATTCTTCTAAAGCTTTTTGGCAAGCTACAAGTTTTCCTTACCTTTTGTAGCAGAATGCTGTAGTCTGTCACATGAATTCTTTCCCTCCACATCTATTTCCTCCATCATGTTACTTGTAGAGGAGTGCCCAGAGTGGCAATCAGTTTGAGCTCTAGCTGCAGACCCTGCGGATGTCATTCCAAGGCTACCGTTCTCATCTCTGAACATACAGGTAGTGATGTTCCCTGGCTGTTTGATCGCTATAAATGAGCACATTCCCCATGAATGTTATGATGCTCAGATGCAATGACAGCATTGCCTCTGGAGCCAGTCTCAGCCTGGCGAGAATTAGAGCCAAGCTCAATGCTCTCTATGCTGCATGGCCCCCTCTTACTGGGGAGGTGTGCTGTAGCTACTCAATTTTAATCCTCCACACCAGCAGCACTAGGCATTCAGGGACGCAGATGGGCATTGGAGGGTAATGTTTTAGCTCCATCAGTAGGGAGCTAAGCTGGCCCAAACTACCTTCTGCCATTCCAGCAGCACTTCCCAGACCCCACGTCAGCATACATTGCAGCAATTTCTCCTGCTGAGGTGCAAGCTGCAGTTCCTGTTGCTTTTGTTGACTCTGCAGGAGGAGTGCCTGGTCTGCTTCTGGTTTTTCAGCAGCAGACAAACAACATTTCCATCTTTCCCCCTCACAACAGAAGAATCCATTGAGATATATCTACCTATTGCTCTTGCCAGTGTCTTTTATGTAGCTGCTGTAGTTTTCTGTTAGTGATACAGTCCATTTGCCTCTCAGTCCTTTCCCCAAGGATTATTCTGTCTCAGGGTCCCAAGTCCATTCAGTCAGCAGTTTGTCCCCCTTTGAGCACATAGCTCGAGGGGCCTGTTTGCCACAGCAAGGCAAACCACACACACTCACCCATTTAATTTGCTCCCACTACTAAGTCCTTTCTGTAATTTCTCTGGCTTCTTCCCTGCTGGGTCCAATAACCTTGCATAGCTGGTTTGCTCCAGGTCCATGGGTCCTTAGAGACGTAGGTTACATTTAGCAATTTGTTTGCAAATACAGGAAGGAAGCTGTGTATATGGTGTAAGTACAGCGTCTCCAACAAAATGCTTTTTTCCTCTTTGGGAATTTGTGAGGTTAAACTAGGTATGTGTGATGAACATGAACAATGAAGGCCCTGAGTCCTTTCTAAGTAGCATTGTTTATTTGGAAGTGTGATAAATGTTAGGATTAGAATGACGTACACCTTGCGACAGAAGAACTACTGTTTTTTTTTACCTCCATAGCTTGAACATATGACTTACAGATACACTACATTCTTGGCATGCATGACTTTCCAGTGCCTCTTACAAGTTCTTGAGCTTACAAAGGTGGTCCTGACTTGCTACTGTATTTATTTCCTTATAAAAATGAAATTGCTGAGTGTGGGAAGGGATGGTTGCTGTCAGGAAAGATCAAGAAATGGAAATGTACCTCTTTTGGGACATGTGTCAAGGAGATCTGGAGACCCTTAGCCTGAAATAGAGGATGAAGGAAGAACAAGCGCCAGAGGCAAAGGCAAGAAAAGAAAACTAGACAAGCTCTATCCTTCAGCAGGTGGGGATGAAAAAGAGAGGGGGACAAAGGAGACACACAGAATATTCTGATTTTAAATGCTTGGGAGGTGCTTCGAAGCTGTTGTGATGGACAGACAAATAAGAGCCAAATGGTTGCATAGTTATGAGCAGCAAAACTTTGTAGAGCAGCAAAGGCATTGGAAATAAAATAAATAAGATAATTAACAAATAGGTCATGAGGTGAAGAGTCCCTGAATAAGAAACTGTGAGAAGTTCCCGAAATGAGAGGCAACAGATAATCAACGGCAAGGTTGGCACACAATAATGGCTCTTAAATGTGGATCTTGTCAAATATCTTGATGCTCTTTATTATTATTCTCTTGTATCAGCCTGTTGTGGTTTAACCCCAGCCAGCAACTAGAACCATGCAGCTGTTCACTCACCCACCCTCTCCCCACCCACAAGTAGGGTAGGGAGAAGAGGGAGAAAAGGAGGGGAAAAAACCAAAACTCATGGATTAAGATAAAGAGATAAAGACAGTTTAATAGAACAGTAACGGAAGAGGATGATGATGATAATAATAATAATAATAAAGGTAAAAGAATATACAACACAAGTCGCTGTCACCACCCAATGATCGGTTGCCCAGCCCATCCTGAGCAGTGATCGCAGATTTCTGCCCCCCGGCCAACCCCCATTTATATACTGAGCATGACGTCTATGGTATGGAATACTCCTTCGGCCAGCTTGTCCTGTCTGTGCTTCTATGGGAAGCTGAAAAAGTCCTTGACTAATGTAAACATCACTTGGAAACAACTAAACCAATATGTATTATCAGCATTTTTTTTCATACTAAATCCAAAACACAGCAGCTACTGGAAAGAAAATTAACTCTATCCCAGCTGAAACCAGGACACAGCCAAAGATGTGCAACATAGTTTTTAGAAGACAAAGACATGGTCTTTTCAGAAATGCTTACAATTTAAATACTAAAGGAGAAGGAACAAGAGGGCATGTTGAAAAGTTTAAAAGTGCTGTTTGAGCATAAAAGAATCAAGCCAGCAGGACTTGGTACACTGGTGATAGGTGAATAAGCCAGATAGAAGCAGGTGAAATTTATGGCATATGCAGTTGTGCATACTGTGAGGAAACCATTTTCCTCAGCATTTTGCCTAGTTTTAAATTAAAGGTACCAGAATAAGACCTGATTGCCATTGGATAACTTAGTGGAAGCTCATCTCTGTAAAATGGGCATCTTTGATCAGAAAGCAAACACCAGGATGCATGAGGAATAAAATGCTGAGCGCTATGTGGAGCTTTGTACCGCCATCACAGGAACCAAAGATCTGCCCTTATCTGAAAGAGTCTCGGTGACCCCATCTTAAAAATGATAATGAGCTGCCTAAAGGGGTTTGGAGATAAGCCCATGAGAACAGTTAGAGACATGCAAAAATGTCTCCACAGCACAGCAGAAATGCAGTTTTTGTTTATTTATTCTCTAACTAAAGCCCCTTAGTATGCATAAGACTTTGTAGACAAATAGGACAGGTCTGTGCCTGAGGAATTTGCCTTCTGAACAAGACGGAGCACAGCAAAGGGAAGCAAACCAAAAGAAGTGTGTTGGTACATGTGCAGAGCAGGGAGGCAGTGGGAGGCAGACAGAGCCACCGGAGAGGAGAGGTCAGGGTCAAGGGTGTCACCAGAGCCCTCCCAGGGTATGCACTTACTTTCCAGTAAGGCAGACCCTTCTGGCATTACTGTGCCAAGGGAAAACTGTTTGTTTCATTATCTATGAGGTGTGACCTGTCTGCTTACAACTGCAGTCCTGTAGGAAATATCCTCCAGACTCCACAGACTCTCTTTGCACTGGCCTCTTTTTCTACGCATGCAGCAGCTCCATATTTGTATACACGGAAAAGCAGCTGGATTGCACAAACAGAAAAAAAAAGTCAATGAATATTTGAATTCAAAGCAAATTTTGGGGGCATCTGTGTTGTGATACTTTAATATTCATGCGCTCAAGATTTATTTGTGCAAATTAATTTCAAGTCAAATTCTAAATGTGAAAAAGGTGGAATTGCACATTTTATTGTAAAATTCACGGCAAGTTACCAAACAGGGTACAAAATCGGTATCACTTGATATATGTAATTAGCCAGCACATCAGTAGACCTAGAAATGTTCATCAAACAGACTAATCATTTTGAGTGATGAAAATCTTGAGTATTTCCTAATCCAGTTGCAGCTAATTTCAGAACAGAAGAAAATAATATTAATAGAATATGTTTTTGTTGTATATTACTTGCTCAGTTCTAGCATTATGTATGCAAATCAGGTAATTTTGTACCTAATTGCCTGATTTGCATGCATAAATGTAGGTTGCACATGTGCAAATGATTTCATTCAAATTTAGTATATGCCTAATATGTAGAGTGGCTGAAAACTTGAATCTATGTATCTGAATCGCTCAGAATTTTCACTTAAGGAAAAAGCAAAATTTGTCACCAGTTTTGGAGGTCGGATGAAGTAGGTGGGCTTCTTTGGATGATTTTGCAGGGGCAGTAACCCTGGAGCTGTGCATTTTACTAGAGAAATGAGTGATATATGAATGCCCAGAGAGATGAGTAAATAAAAGGGATCCTGTTTCTTTAAATGCCATAAGAAAATCACAGAAAAATGTGACACTTGCCAAACGGAAAGACAGAATCACTCAGAAGGAAATGTGACTTTCGAAGTCTAAGATGGTTTAACAGACAATGAAACCTAAGATGAAAACTGTAAAAATACAATACTAAAATCTAAGTGCATTAAAAATTCTTTCAGGTAATTTCATGGCTATGAAAGGAATTGGACTGACAGTTCTTGTGAATGAAGTTATGTGACCTTAGGAGAAGAAGACCATGGGCAAGGGATAGAAAAGCTTAATTTGTTCTGCAATGTCGTGTTTCACCTCTGATCTGGAAGAGAAGGAAGATCTGGACCTGGAAGATTAGCACAAAAAGAAAAACTCAGGCCCAAGAGCCTGTTTCGTTATGGGTCTCTGCGAGGAGCTCCCAGTACTGGGATTGGATGTGTTGTCACCAGCAGTTTTCATAACGATGTGGAAGGGCAGGAAGTGTCCCTGAGGAAGGGAACTGAAATTACCAATAGCATTTTTTACTGTGGCATCAGCTGTAGTCTAATAAACAGTGGTAGGCTCTTTCTCCCTATTACTCAGAACTCCTCTGCAAGCTTTATTTGCATACACATGGGTGACAAATAATACTACAATAAGCATGTAGAAAAATTAGAAGCAATTTGGAGGCACATATGGACTCACAGTTCGAAATTCTCATTCACGCTAGTATGAAGTGCAAGCAGGGTCAAAACAGGTATGGTATATGCGCCTTCCAAGGTTCCTTCACACTGGCAAGAACTATAAGGAGTTATGGGTGTAAATTAGAATTTGGCACAAAATACCTTTCTGTCCATCTAAGGGCAGGTTTGTCACAGCCCTGCTGACACGAGTATGATATCAGATGATTTCTGACCAGCATAGCTTTGCGAGTAAGGATTTCTAATGTCGATGTGTTTATAATGGCAAACCTGTGCTTTTCTTGGAAGAGGCTATTTTACTTGAGAAAGGGAGACAAACTGGAATAAATTTTACTTTCCGTAGGAAGATACAGCGGCAGGCAGGGAGGGGAAAGTAAGGAGGATGGCAAAGCACTTTTGCATGGTGTGACCAGAAGCCTGTGCTCTGCATGGGGAGCCATGGGAGAGCCGGGGCCACAGCTCCTTTAGTCTCTTCGCCTAGTGAGCCTGCTCCTGATACTGTAGAAGTGTGGCTTACCTGTATAAACTCCGACTACATTTGTAGTGCTTTCCGAGGTTACCTTCCCCAGAGAAGTCCTCCTTAATGCAGACTTCATTTTGAGCTCCTTTTTTCTGCTCCCAGGCGTACAAAATGGTTTTGATGTAAATGAGAATCAAACTCACCTTTTTCCTCCTATTCTATCAGTAGGAGAGAGCACTGCTTGACTAACAGAGTGTCTTGCCTCTTTGTTTATGTGCTAACCTCATCAGAGTAGCACATGCAGAGCTCTGTACAAAGTAAATAAACCCAAACCCTGGGCTGTATTCCCAGCTCACTCTCTGAGTGTTTAGCTAAAGCACAACTTCTGTTAGATTGGAGAGGTGCTCTGTTATTTGACTAAATACTGTTATTTGTACTTACTTTCATTCCATCATAGAGTAAAAAGACACTTTTTATTTTCCAATTTTTCAGTAGGAGTGAAAAGCCCTGCCTGATAGTCTTGGAGATTGAAGGTTTCTTGTTTTTCACAGAATGTATATAGCTTGGGTAATATTAACTTCCTCCTCTCGACAGCTTCCCTTTCCTCCCCAGTTTAGCGTTCAGGATTGATTCCATTCTTGATCTCTTTTCTGAGCCTTTTACTTTGGGTGTTTTCTGCAATTGAGGCAACTACTGCCTGTTGCAATGCAGGCTTTTGTGGTGGGCAGCAGTTCAGTGAAACTGAACTGAAACTGCAAGTCCATCTCAGCAGTGCAGAGCATACAGAACAGGCACCGTGTTTCAGTGGCCACCAGCCCAGACAGAATTCAGATCTGGGGGAAGGGGAGAGAGTTGGCATATCACATATCGGGTTACTTGAACCGTCGCTTTCCACACAGCAAGGTCCCCATGAAGGGGATGACACCTTAACTGTACTAGGTCAGGACAAACTCGTTCCAGAATCCCAGAAGGGAAAAAGCATTAGCATTGTTCATATTTTTGTTGTTGCCTTGGAGATTACCTTAGTTTCTTGACTCAGATTTTTTGTTGGTTCATAATACATTTTTGCAGAGACATACAGCTTTCTCCTGGTTGCCTTCCCTCCCCTCCTTTTTTTTTTTTTGGAATCCCTGGTTGGCAGCTAAAGCGGTCTAACATTTCTGTATAACTTGTAAGAGAAATGATTGCCAAGGAGAGAATTGTTTCGAGTACATCCCTCCCCTTGGGTTAAATATAGGTTGCAGCATCCCAGTATAATGAAAAGACTGGAAAGCATTTGCACACTGGTGTAGTTTCTGCTTTGTAGTAACGGAGTAAAACATTCACAATTGTGAAAATCATACCTGCAAAGACAAGTTTAGTCAGCCTCCGCCTTACTGTATTCAGTCCATGCACTAAAATACTTCCCATTTAAACCAAATCCTCTATCTTTTGTGTTTTATTGCCTTGTGATGTGCTGTTGGCTACAGCATACTAGTTTATTATCTTACCATGTGCACTGCGGTACTTACATTGGGTTTGTACTGCAGGATTGCACAGGGTGCTGGACCAGGAATGTCCAATCCTTTTGATTATAAAATATGAAAGCAAATCTGGAGAGGTTTTACCACTATGTAAAATTAAATCTCTATTGTATTGTTATCACCAAAGATACTTGATTTAGAACACATTTGCAGTTGCCATAAACTCGGCTTTGTAACGTGAAATCTTCTGTATCACTAGGATGAAAATCTTTGGATTCAGAAAGTGCTTAAAATTCAAACTGTAAAACAAAGCCTGAGAAGCATTTAGCCTTTCCAATTCAAACACAATCTCCATATCTTTTCTACATATGCACAGGTATGCACATGCATTCCCAATCTTGCATATACATTCACAAGCTCACACATTCACAAGCTCACACACACATTCACAGGCGCTCTCACACAGAGAATGTGTTCTGCAGTATAGCTGGTACACAGGGTATTTTTGAAGACAGAACAAGATGACTGTAAATTGACACTTCCACCCACTAATGAAAAAAAGCCAAGAAAACCTCAGTAGAGAATGAGTTTTATAATTAATGCTGAACAATTTTCATTGACAAAGCAAAAAGAAGCAAGTGGATGGCTGATTTAAATGTTGAATGATTAATGCACAGAGAGGCGGCTGAGGAAAAAGACAAATTCAGGAGCAACTATGGAAATTTATGTATGAGAGAGTCAGCACCATATTCTGATCTCAGTTACACAGTTGTAAATCTGTTATCTTAATGGAAGTATTCAGCTTTTATATTTGCATAGCATAAGTGAAAATAGAATTTAACCCAGAATGTGTTCGCGATTGTGTATTTGCGTGACTGAAAGGGAAGAGATGTGTATGTTTGCATGTGATAAACTGCAAATGCATGAGACTTTTTGTATCTCTCGCTGAGAAATGTAGAGAATGAATGTGTGTGTGATTGTGTACGTGCGTGCCAGTTGTGGGGCTGTCTGACAGTGAGTGGGAGGGTGAGAACGTGTTTGTTCCTAGACTCCCTGGTTGAGTGAAAATGGCTCCTGGAAATGCCGTTTCAGATTAGAGAGCAACGGCTGGAGAGGTGGAGATTTCATTACCTTCCTCTTTGTGTGATGTTTTGGAGCTGGTAATGTAAAAGCAGAGCTATAAATAATCGAGTCACAGCTGTGGTGTCCTCGAGATTTATAGTGCCTGCTAATGCCAGAATCTTTGGGGTGTTTCACTACGCAAAGCAAAATGAGAAATAATCACCCCTCAAAAATCCAGGCAATGCAGATCCCACCTGTCTTTTCTCTTGTGCCAGCCAAGAAGAAAGTCTCCTTCCTACCAGACACCCAGAGGTTTATTCCTCAATTTGTGTGTAATGCCCATCACCACATATCGTGCTCTCTCTCGTCCTTGCCTTGAGGGCTGGGGCTGATCACCACCTGCCTTGGGTGTGTGTGCTGGGAGAGGAGGGTGTGGAGGTCACAGGCAGCAGTTTGCTGTGCGCAGGCTTTTGAGATGCAGGGGCTGTATTTTTAGCTGCTCCAGATTCTCTCCTGGCTGGGATATGATGCTGAGGAGTTTATTGCCGTAAGGATGTGCCTAGAATACCAGGCAGCCTCAGAAATTTACTGTGCCGCAGAGCCCTGACTCAGTGCTGCTCTGTGACTTTCCTGTGTTGCTTCCGCGTTGGAAAGAGAGAAAAAATGGTTCCTTGTGTTCTCGGCTGCTGCTGGCGCTGGAGGGACAGCTGCTGTGATTTAGTGAGAAGCCGTGTTGCGGGGAAGGGCAGCAGCTCTGTATCTGGCTAAACTGTAGTTTGCTCAGTAAAGCTGCCCTAAAATTTCTTCTCGAATATTACTCTACATTTTTGTCTGAACAGTAGGAATAAACACAGGCTGCCTTTCATTTATGCATTTCCCAAGCATGTCTGTAATGCCCCTGCAAGTAGTTTTTTGCAGCTGTGCGCACTAAATGCTTCCAAAATGCCAGGGACATTTCACAAGTAGTTTCTCTGTGTAGCATTTCAGGGGAGGACATAGAGAGATGGCCATGGGTGGATTTCTGTACACCTGGCTGCAAGGAAGGTGGACAGCAAGCACCTCTGCAGCCAGAGGGGTGAGAATTTGCTAGGGGTACTCCCTGTGGTGAATCCTGTAGAAAATGAAATTACATTTGTAGTTCTTCTGTCCCACTGGTGCAGGTGCACCTGCAGGTTTGAAACGGTGGTTTCTACCCCAAAACCCACTTGAATTGTGAGACAAAGTAAATTCCTATATATGAAATATCAGCAACTGACTTCTTTACAATCTAAATCCTGAAGAGCCTGGCTTGTCCCTTACGAGTCCACTGAAACAGCATAAATGCTAGATGAAGAAAGGTGATTTGTACCGTCAGATTTTTTAGAAATGAGTATGAGGTATACTGAAGAGACCTAGCAGGACACTCCCAGTCCTTCTGCTTGAGAAATACAGTAAGACCCCATGTATTCTCCTGGGGTTTGGCTGTATCATGCATTCCTCAAGGAGTGGGCTTTCCTCCATCGCTGCCCGAAGGAGGCTGGAAATAAGGAGCTGAAGCCCGTCTGCTCTTGCTCCATTCCGAGCTCTGCTCGAGGCTCCCTGCTGCCCCCTTGTTGCTGGAAATAACACTGGAAATACGGCGGATTACTATTTTCACGTTGTGATGTGAGCTTGACTAATATCCTCATATTTGGGGGAAAATCGTAGACCTCACATAGGAATGTCTGTCTCATTGCTGTGGCATCCGGAATAATAAATACAGCAATCGCAGCTGTAATGCCTAGCGCTCGTCTGAGCTGCAGCATTCTCAAAAGCACAAACATGAATGAGGTGCAGGCTATCGAGAGGCGAGATTTGTAGGCAGAGGCAATATCTTTTTTCAACTTTTTAGTCTTGTGAAATACAGATGAGCTTTCGGGTATACAAGCTCTCCCATGACGTGCTTACTTTTCTTGTGTGCTTAGGTCACTACAGCTACAAAAATCTACTACACTGGTAAATGCTAGAGACCGAGGCTGCAGTGACAAAAGTGCTTCCTTTCCAAAGCGGCCCCGCCAGATGCCACACACACAAAGCCTGGAGCAGCTCTGTGTGGGTACGGGATCGCTCACATTTTAATTTTGCCTTATTCAGTCTTTAATTTCTTTGGGTCACTAGTGCTCAAAAGTTGTCGCCATCCACATTGTATACAGGAAATCTATTCGAAATTATTTTAGTGGCTCACAGTTCAGTTCCTGCTTGGTTTGCTGGTTGGTTTCCTTCTGGAAAAAAAAAAAAAAAATCAAATTGGATTCTAAATTCCTCCTTGTTTGCAAAGGCCAGTGGCTATGAATGGGATATAGAGAATGAACTCTAGTCTGTCCAGTCATGAATGGTAGCCAGGTCAGAGCTGAGCCGCATTGGCAGGAGGCAGTGATGTGGGAAGCTTGCCCTGCCATTATCTGTTCTGTAGACAAGCAGCGGATTTAATTCTCAGAGGATCTCAAGCCTATAATAAAATCTCAATGGGAATAAAAAACCCGACCCAGAAGGCAGTGGCATGTTCTACTTGTTCTCCATAGTCATGAGTCTTAAGGGTGGCTGTGCATCAAGGCAGCTGTGTGACAATTTTGTGGAGCCTGAGTAGCAGAAGAAACCCATCCCCCAGTGTTCTGCTGGTGTCTCTGCGAGGTATGTATTTATACTGCTAGTGAAAAACAGAAGGAAAAATCAGAGTGTCTCTAACACATGTAATCTGCAGAAAAAATACACATTTGCATGTCTGTTTTAAGCAAGGAATCTTTGCTGCTAAGGCAGTAGTGGTGTGGATGCTTTTTCCCTCTTGCGTGCTGTTTTCTAGGCCCACATCCATGAACATGCATTGAAAACCTGGCATTTTTCTTGAGCTCGCATCGCTGGGTGACCTCATGCACCTACTTGTCATCTCAGCAGTTTCAGCTTCAGTGTTCCTCCTTAGATTCATTAAGAAAATATTTAGCATCCGAAGAAAGGAAGGCGCCCTGTGGCCTACTGTGCTCCCCACAGCCAGGTCAGTAAAAACAGAGCCCCGGAGCATTCTCTGAGGGTGCAAGGGTGATCCCAGGGCACTTCAGTCCCCTTGGAAAGAGGAGAAACGGGTCACATCCACAAAAAGTGACCAAACCACAATTGTGATGACGTTCCGCATTTGAGGATGTTTAGAAGGATCTTTGCAAGGTGATTCACTTAAAAAAAAAAAAAATCTTGATTTTTAATAAATCACTGCTTTTAGAGGATTCTGGGAGGCTGAGATGAAAATCTGCTTTTCCTTTAGTTTTGGGGTTTGTGGGTTTTTCCCCTACAAGTCTTTTTTTAATCACATGTGCACAAGCTTGTTATCAGAAAAGCTGCTGGGGACTCCTGAACCTTTTAGCACTGCTGTTGTATGTGCCTGTTTTTTTGTAAAGGGAAACGAAATGGAAGCTATTATCTGAAAGGAGCTTTCATCGTAGCAGTGAGGCAGGGAGCTGCTCAAATACATAAACACAAAATGTGAGACAAATGTTGCCTGCTCCAAGCTAGCTTCTGACCTCGATAGTGAGAGCTTTCCGCTAAGCTGGCTGTTTACAGCCCCTGCTCCGGCTGCTCCGACCGCTCTGGCGTCCATCTTGGGGTTTGTGGGATGCAGTTTCCATTCCCATCCCTCTGTCCGATCGGGCACGAGCAGCATATATTCCTCTGCCTTCAACCCCCTCTCCGAGGTATGCTGACATCTCGCTTTTCCCCCTGCCTCTCCCAGCCCAGCGAGGAAGCTGGAGAAGGATTTACAGAGCACGAGGGGGCCTGGAGCCAGGGAGTCACCCTGCTGCTGTGTGGGGAAGGCTAAATTTGGGAAGCTGGATTTCTCCCATATCGCCGGGCCTGGGTGGGCAGCACCATTTCCCCGTGACTCTGCAAAGCAAATTACCTCAGTAGCATAAGCTCGCCTTCTCTTCCTCTCCTCTCCCTCCCCTCCCAGGGAAAAAAGCCACCAAGTGTGGCAGCAGGAGCCGATTCTGGACACCGGTGTTCGGTCCCTTCAGAAAATGGATCTGGGAGGGATGATGGAGGAGGGGTTGGAGAGTGTGCTGCTGACCTGCTGAATTATGACTTTAATGCAGTCGCTTTAATAACTTGCTGTAGCTCCAACCACCAGATGCAATTTATGGCAAAGCAGGCGCCCAGGCATTTTTCTTTCTATGAAGACTAAGCAGATCTCTGATTACCACCCCCTCCCCCCAACCCATTACCTTCCCCCGCTTGCTCTGCTAATGGAAAAATGTTATGTGTCTGTGTGCTTTTTCCCCAAGCCCTGTTTTCAGGAAATGGTGGAGAATGAGAAACGAACACACGCGCACACACACGCGTTTGCGGGAAAGATTGCTTTTACTCTCCGTTCTTCAACCACGCAAAATTCCTCTTGCTAGCAGAATTGCTGGTTCTTTTTCTAAAACCTTACAACCTCAGCCAGAAGCGAGGCAAATTCCAGGATTGATTTGTAGGGGAAAAGAAAGACCCCCTCCCTCCACCTGACCAAAATCATCTGAAGTCTGAGTGATTTCACTGCATAATGCAAACCCCAGTGCCTCTCAGATCTCCCTACTGTTAACGAGAACTTGAATGCAACCCCCAAACAAACAAAAAAGCTGAACCTGGGAATGATGAATAGGCAAATCATATTCAAGTTTTAATTTTGTATTTGATGGTTGTGTACAATAAATGGGTGCATTAAAAAAGCAATGCACAGATAGGCAGGCAGATACCCTGGAAGTTCTCCTATTTTAAAGACCCATTCATTTTCCGTCTAAGGGATGAATTCTTCCTCCCACTCTCCTCCTCTCTCTCCTTTTCTGTGATTTGCATGACCATTTGCTACATATATTATGAATTACTGTTTATCTTAGTCCATGGCTTCAAAGCAATTTCCCAAATAAATTTCACTGGATCAATAAACTCGGATTCTGTTTTCTTTTCTAAATTGAGGGAAAGAAAAATAGTAAGAAGAAGTAAATGTTTTCTTTTTAGCCAAATGGAACAAAAATCTGAGTTAAACAGATGTGCCCATTTCTGAATTCTGAGGGCTCACACAGAAGCACTGTGATTCAACTGTTTTGTATCTTATTTTTGCTTTCCCTTTCCTTTTCTGAAAAAAATGCATGTTTGGAACTGCACTGCCAAAAAATGGCATGTACTGCTTTGAACCCATTGAAAGGGTGTCCATACAAGGCATCGCAGATCAGTCCTTCGTGACTGTTAAATATTTATCAGCAAGGCAAATTCCTCCTAGGTTACAGCAAGTACAGTTTGCAATGACCTGCCTCTGTGCTTTCAAAAATGACTAGCAGACTCCTGCAAAATGTCCAGCTCCTCATTCCGCTAGAATAGCATTTTCCTTTCAAGCTTTAAGATGACTAGATTAATATGTAGCATACACTGCAAATTTCTTAGTAAAGAAGTAGCAACATATGGGAGCATTCAAGTTCCAGGGAGAAGAGTATAAATTGGACGTTTCCATGTGAATTTAGTCTGATGTGTCTGTCTAGCTGTGTTTACAGTGACCTGCCCTCAGCCTGTATTGGGATCACATTACTGTTTCCAGTACCATGAGATGCACCTGCATGCACACGCTCAGCCACACAGGTATTTCGTTTAGGTGTGATGAGTTGTCTTTGAACAATTGAATTTATCTCTGCTGACTACAGAGGGAGCCGAGACCAGATTCCTGACTTTCGGAGGGTTAGAGTTAGGTGAAATGAATCTTTGCTCAAGCATTCAACCACAACTCCTTGGCTTGTGCCGTTAGCTTCCTGAATTCCCAGATGATCTCCCCGCCACAGCTTAGCCAGGCCTGGAACTGCTTATTTTCTCAGAAGGGATAAGATGAGATGCAGTTAGTTCAGCGAAGCCATTGGCATTTCAAAATCATATGTAAAAGCTTGTATTTCTACTCTTTTTTTTTTTCAAATGATGCCATAAATATACTTAACAGGCTTAAAGCACTCTCTTCAGTCGTGATCACTGAAAAAAATCCTATTCAAATTTTTATAAAGCCATAACAAAAAGCATCCATACAATGATCTGTAAGTCTATAGTACATGCACACATCAGAAAGCAGCAGATGCTTTAATTTACACTTGCTGCCCAGGGGCAGTACCCTGTCCGGGTATTGCTCAAGAGGGAACAAGGTGCCTTTAGGCCCCGGAGAGCCCGCTGTGGCCAAGGGGACGGTGCTGTGGCTGTGCTGGCTTCACAGCCACCTCGTGTTGCTGCTTTGCTCAGGCTGGCTGTGCAAGAGCTGAGTCTTGAGGCTAGAAATTCGGGGAGTTATTTATTATGTAGCCACGAAATTGTGTGGAGATTATTAATGGCGGCGGCGTGTGACTACAGGTATGCTTCATGACAGCAGAGCTCATTCTGGAGGCTCCTCCGATTCTGCTGCGTTTTTCTTTTTTGAACCTGGCCTTTGATTAAAAATGCCTCGCTTCCAGCTCACATTGCCTTTTAAATGGCTCTGCAAAGCCCTCTCGCGGTTCCCAGCTCACATCAGAAGCAGGGCTGGAAGTGTTTCACTGCAGAATAAACATATGGGCTGTAAATCCTGTGATTCAGAAGATTCGCCTGCAATATTCCTCTCTGCTGTTGCCATAGGTAACCGGGCTCTGCAAAACACCATTTACCCTGGAATGCAAGGAGACACGGAGCTCAGCAAGGGCACTCCGGTTAACCCTTTCCTAGCAAAAAAAATCCCTCTGGTGATCCCAGCAGAAACTGCTCCTTGCTTTTATGCCTGTAGATTCACACACGAATAAACCCGCATCATGTAAATTAAGGCAAACTGCAGAAACGTTCGCACAAGCCCCAGCCATATGCACATCCACTCTGCGGGAATGGCAGGTTTCTTCTCATACCCCCAGAGCAGGGGAGACATTGAACATGTCGGGGTGCTATGTTTTCGTGACTGCTGACTCACCGGGGCTGTGTGTGGCTCACTGCTCTCTGCTCTGAGCCCCGGGGAATGGGTTAAACTCCTCTAGTGGCAGCAGATAAAGGAAGGCAACTGAATCAGGCTGGCCTGGTCTGCAGCCCAATCCAAGGTTTGTGGAGTGGTATTTGTTGAATTACTTAAGACAGGACCTTAGAGAGGAAGGCTTTTGAGTTCACAGTCACCACAGAGCCTTTTTTGTAGCTGACAGGAGATCCCCAACGTTTACAAGGTTTTGCCAATGCCACCTAATGGAGACCCATCAAGTCAGACACCAAGTCCAGTGCAAAACTAACACCATTGTTTCCTGCCTCAGACTATTTTGCAGCCAAGGCACTCTTAACACATCCTAATGGCCTGTCTTCTACTCCATCACCTGAGGCACTGAATGTGAACAGTCAATAGTTATCTTCATGGG
Organism: Chroicocephalus ridibundus; assembly: GCF_963924245.1. Taxonomy (NCBI): domain Eukaryota; kingdom Metazoa; phylum Chordata; class Aves; order Charadriiformes; family Laridae; genus Chroicocephalus; species Chroicocephalus ridibundus. The sequence continues at coordinate 28,283,606 of NC_086287.1, forward strand.
CTCTGCCTGGTACAGGGTGTGGAGAGAGGCCATGTTGCTGTGCTTCAGCCAGAGGATGCGCAGGCACAAGACCCCTTGTGCTCAAATGGGTCTTGCTAAGAGGCAAATGTGCTAAAGTCTCTCCTACCTTATGGACCCAGGCACCATCAGAGGCCTCGGAGCTATCTCATGCACTGTTGAAGACACATGGGGGATTTGGACGTATCTGTGTTATACATTCAAACCAAAGCCAAGCTCAATGCACATATATTGTCAATATGTAGATATCCATACAAGCATCTGATATGTACATTTGTGTCACTAAATTGTGTGTTGCACGGAACATGTTGGATTCATTCATTGGATACAGTCATATAAATGTCACTCTACAACAAATTAAACAGATGGGAACAGAGTTCAAGATGAGCTGAATTTGCATTTGCTGGAGTTTAGGAGAACAGGGGCAGAAAGCAGTCCCCGGTTTACTTTTTTACTCCTCTAATTCTGACCTACCTGCAGGCTAACGTGGATCCCAGCAGAGTGCAAGGAGCCAAAGTGATGTACTACCTCTGAACAGTGTTTCTTGCCACAGTCCCAGCAGCAATGCTGCCCAGAGAGCAGGTACCAGCGTATGCTCTGCCTTTGCCCTTCTTCCTGTGTGGACCTGAGGAGGTTGTGTGTGTGAAGAGTAAATCCATACCCCTGAGTTCAGGCAGTGGTTAATTTATACTGCAGAGGAGCTGCAGGTGAGACTGAGAATCTGTCTCATTTCCCAGTTTCACAAATCTTGCTACAAAACCCCTAAATATGTTGTATTTCAAACCACTGTTGACTTCTTCCTCATACTCCCCTCTGCAGTTCAGTGCACATACACATACACACCACCACATTATTATTTCTTTTATAACACAGTGTTGCTCTAGGGTCATCTACAGATAAGTAAAAACGTGAAATTCCTGCTCTGAAGAGTTAACCATGTCAGTTACTTTTACATCAAAAGCCTGACGGGAATACAGAGAAGTCAGGAAATGTGAATAAGGCTGAAAATACGTTCATAAAAGATCTTGCAGTGGCTGGGAATCACAGCCCATGCATGGACAAGCCTGTATTGAGACTGCTGTAATCCCTGGGCAGAACAGGGGGGAGTGAAGGAGAGGTCAGTGTGCTTTGTGGGATTCTCTGGCATTACTGGGGCAAGGGGAGTTAGTCTCCCTCTGTTATTTGAACAGTGAGCAAGTATTTTTTTAAGGATCTTTTTTATGTTGCTAGAAGAAAAAGGAACAGGCAAGAGAAAATGACCCCAAATCATTAGGGGATTGCCGTCTGTGGAAAAGTGCAAATACAGAATCAAATTGTTTTCCTGCAAAATCCTTTTTTTCATGGCTTGTTTCTATGCCACCACAGAGAAGAATGGTGAAGAAAAGGGCTGATGTACAAGGAAAAGGGGCTTTTAAAGATTCCCAAGGACTACTGAATGGGTGTTGCTGGTTCAGTTCTCCAAATTGCTGTTACATCAGTCTGGACAGTGGAGATAAACTGTCAGAGAGCCTAAAAGCCATGGAGCAATGCATGGAATCACAGAGATATTTATGTGTGCTATGACTTTTTGGATTGATGGGATTTATTTTGCATACTCCCTTGGCATTGCCTCTCTGCCAACCTAACGCTTGATCTTCTGCTGTGCTGAGTCCCCTGAGTCCCCTGAGTCCCCCGCTGTCTAACTCCTGCAACATTGTGGGTACCTGCTGAGGTGCTGGGGACAGGCTGTGTGGGTGGGAAGAGAGGAGAGTGAGGAGGTCGGAAACAGGACTGCCTGTGGGGCAGAGCAGAGTGATAACTGGGCAAGTTGCGCCTCAGCCATTACCTGGAGGAAAACCACTGGGAGCGCTGAAGATGCAGAGGTGGGAGCCTCTTCCTTTTACTGGGTTTATACGATTGCCTTTAGTCAAGGGTATTTAAATGTCAAGCTTTTATGTAGTTCCTAGATTTACTTAGGTTTGGGTGTTTACAGCAGAAGGTTTGTGTCCTTGTGCACTTCTATCTGTGTGTTTTAATGATAAATGCCAAGGCTTTCTTTTGGGGCTTGTGTTTTTCCACTGCCGACGTGACACACTCCCATTACATTTAACCTTTTTCCCCAAGAGCTGATAGAATTTATTTCTTTTGGAAGGGAAATACCAGAGCCTAAGCAGGCCCAAAGCAATTTTCTTTGAAGGCTGCGCTGGCTGGGACTGCAGAAACATTGACAAAGAGGAGACTGTGGAAGAGCGTGCTGGATGGGAGCTCAGGCAGGAAAGGGTTACTGCCTGCACAGCTTTCTCTGTCTGCAGCTCCAGGCAAAACCCAGAGAGAGACAATGATGTCAGCACTACCTCCAGGCCCAGGGCCCCTTGCCTGACAATGTGGGCAATCCAACACATTCCCATCTGCCACAACAAGAGCATTCATGCTCCTATTTCCTGACCTCTTTGGATTAAAACATGTGGAGTTAAATATACATCCAGCCCCATGCTCATGCACTTGCATTGCACCAGAAATAGACTTATGGGAAACTGACTGCAGCTTTTGCCACCCGACACTCGGGATCTGTGACAACGTTGTCATCGAGAAAAGCACACGTTGGTCTGGTCGGGGGATTGTACAGTCATGTACACATAGCTAAAATACAGTTCGCTTTTGTGCCTTGCAATGCTGCATGTAATCAGCACGCAATCAGAAAGCGGGAGGGGGAGGGGGGAAGGGGAGCTTAAATAGAAAATGAAGATTAGTCAGAGGCAGTGATTTCAGCCTTTTAACCATATGAAACTTGCTGAGTTTTTTAGTACCGCATAAAAAGTTCTGCCAGCAAAGACAGACCTTGGCTGAGCTGAGTGTCTGCACTCAAGGCTGGTGGAAGAGGGAGAGCGTGCGGCAGCCTTTGCATGCTGCCATGCCGGGCTGGCAGGCATAGGCAGTGCAGCTCTGACAAGAAGAAGCTTTTTGTTTGCTTTACAGTGAAGCTGGTCTGGTAGTGCAAAATGCTAGTAATAGAAGGATTTTATTGCTGCTTTTATTCACGATGCCTGGAGAGGATCTGTTGCATGCACATGGGTATTGTTGTGTTTCTTTTTCGTATCTGTGTGCGCTGTGTATCTGTGGCTGTATGCCCACATGTATCGGTGTGTCTCCATATTTATCTGTCATTCTGTGTCTGCATTGCTCTGTCTTTTTCCTTTTGAGTGTAGGAGTTGCATTTCTTTCTGTGCACAGATGAATTTTCTTTTAACTGTACACTAACGGGAAAGGAAATGTAGGGATAGGTCATGTTTTGTTTATGTCTTACTCAACAAAGGGCTTCACAATTCTGAAATATGAATGAAGAAGAAAATGAGACTTCCTTTTCCTTCCTCTCTCTTCTGTCTACAGTCTTCTGTCCTCTCTGCCCAGTCATTTCTTTTCTTTTCTCTACCTTTTCTCCGATCAGACTGCAAACTCTTGCTCCCATAAGAAATATTTTAAATGTAATCTATCCTGCCTGCACAAACAGTCAGGCCCCTTTTCATAGCGTGTTTCTTGTAGTCTTCTCTTTCTTTTCTTCCTTTTTTTTTTTTTTAACTCATAGTGGGCCTCAACACAGCAAATTCCTGTGGGCAGTTCCGTTTAGTGTCTGTCCCCTTTATTTGGCCCCTGCCTATAGCACTCAGGATCTCAGAGAGCACAATGCGGGGAAGCATAACAAAAATAAGCTCCCCAAAATCTGTGGTTCCACAATGGCTCACAAGGGTCTTGGAATAAGGTTTAGCTGATAAAATCCTAATCGGATGCTTGGAGGGGTGAGGCCAAATGGTTAATGTAGGATAAAAACTGCAAACCTCTTAATTCTCTTAGTGTTTGGTTTAACCTTGCCTTGACTCTGAAGAGATGGCAGTAAGTAAGGATGAGCTTGTATTAGAAATAGGATTCTCTCTTTCTGCCCAGCCCCTGCCATTCCAGTTCCAGTATTATAGGGCATCAGTGGTACAAACTTCTCTATCAGTTTCTGTTGGTGGAGGTTTGGAACTGCTTCCTTTTCAATTAGCGTAATCAAGGCCAAGACCCTGGCATCTTTCCCAAGAGCTTACTCCCCCTGTGAACTGGAGAATAGGAAAACCAGTCAGAAAAAGTGGAGCCAGACTGTAGCAAGCATTGGATTTCACCGGTGGCACAATAAGGAAGCTGCCTTTAGTGTCAACCACTCTAAATGAGGCATACAGACAAGTTAAAGTGGTAATATGCATAATGTCTGTCATCCAGATATTTCAGAGTATATAATAAGCTGTGATTAAATCATTAAAATAAAGAACTTCAAAGGGGTCTGTCTGTGCAAACTGAGGATCTACATGCAAGAAATCTCCAGTCCTTTTTCCATATTGGTACCTAATTTGCCACTGGTCTGTCTGCTTTAAACTAGTCATTTCACACTGAGCTTTAATTTTCCTTCCAGTAACACCAGGGGTTAATAATACTTGAGCAGAGCAGTGCCTCTTACAGAGTTGTTTTGAAGGAAACAGAGACTCTTACTGAAGGAGTCTCTGTGCGAAGACTCATTTGATAGGTACTTGCGTACCAGTTTGAAGTTCTTCGGGAGCAAAGTGGAGGAAGCATGTTCAGCATGAGATCAGCACTGAGCTCCTCATCGCCATAATGCATGAGGGTCTGCAAGCATCAGGGGAAATACAATGCTAAAAACAAGAGCCGTGCATAGTTTTCAGGGACCCTAAATTAGGCTGTGCAACCTAGGAAGAGTGAGGTTTGCAGTTTTGTACTGAGACGCATGATCCATTCATGGTGCCTGATGGATCTCCGCTTTTGTTACTTGTCCCAGCTTCACACACAAAGTGAATGAAATAGGTGAGAACAACATCTCTATGTCCTGACACCCGATCTCTTGCCATGAGTACGTGACTGGGCATCAAAAATGTGGAGAATATGTCCCCAGGTTCCCCTACTTTGATTAGGATCATTATTTTAATGAGGACCATTAATTTTTCCATAGAAATCAAGCAGTTTCTCTGTGGTTATGGCTACATGTACATCTAATAGGGGTGTCTTACCCCAGATATGAGCAGCCTTGGGAGAAATGCTCAGCAGCTGGTTTGGAGCGGTGCAGAGGAAGAGAGGAAGCCAGCAAGTCACATCCTCCTGACCGTCTTCCCCTTCACTGATGTGCTCAGTCACACCGCCCAAAGGAGCCATTCGGGGAGATTTGAGAATGTACGGAGCAAGTGCTCCATTTCATTTACGATCAAGATAAACAAGGGTATCAGCTGAAGCAGAGCTGCTGAGGTGTTCTGTGTACTTCAGTGGCAGGCAGTAGTGGCTGCTGCTTAGGAGATGGATTTATTAAGATTATTAGTAAGTGTTATTTGGAGGTGACTGAAATCGCTGGGTGAACTCCAGAGGATTAGCTTTCCAAAAATAGCAAATGCAAAAAAAAGCAACCCCAAACAAACAAGCCACTGGTACTAGTTGTGTTTATTTAATAAAGTCTCTGCACAGGATTAGCTCACAAGCATTTGCTTGTTTTTGTGGCTGGAGATATGGGGGATGGGAAGGAGGAACCATCTTAGCATGTAATTCCCCGAGTAAAAGCAGAGCTGCAGTACAGCGTCTGGCCCAGTTCACGGAGTAGGTGACAACCTGCTGTGAGCAGGGCACAGGAGCAATCACCTCTTCCTGGATTGCACCGGATTTACGGAGCCTAGCGTGCAGCAACTCTGATACAGAAATAACCTGGGTGACGAAGGCTCTGCTCAGGAACCATCACGTCCCTGTATAAAGGACACAAGAGCCTTAGGCAGGATGTCATGCTGACCGGAGCAGAAGTGGCCTGCGGGAGAGAGAGCAGCAATCAAAATAGTAATCTCCTCTTCTCTAATGAGGCCATAAGAGGACCTCAAAGTGCTTACAGGCATGAATTCACCAAATATCACCCCCACAAGCCAATCCCTGTGGGATGGAGGTTGGTGTTACTAACCCCAGATGACAAACCAGAGGCAGTGAGAGGGTGTCCAAGGTCCCACAGAGAGCAGGCCAGATGGGAACACAGGGAGAGTAGCAAGAGGGGAAGACAAAATCAGGAAGAAAAAAGCCATCCCTCAGAGAAAACTGAGGGGGAAAGGGGCTTTAAGGACCAATGTAGACCATGTTTTAATGTTGTTTTAGTGCCTAGATACTGTTCCTAGATGAGTTCCTCCAAAATGCTGCTGGTCGGTGGTGTAGAACAAATGAGTCAGTTCTGCAGTGCAGTTTGGCTGTCCCCGCTTTAGCGCTGCCGCCCAGAAGTGGGGCCTCGTGGGAGTTTCCCACTGACCCTTCAGTCTTCCCCAGCATTGCACTACCAGAAGTACGGTCACCCAAAGGAGAAGTATCTTGAGTTACTCTTTAGTGATTCATTGGGGACCCTTTGGGAAGTGGCAGGAGAGACTAAGGGATTCTCTCTTCACACCCAGGTACTGAAAAGGGAGCCATGAAGCCCGGTGCCTTTGCAGTTTCCAGGGGAATTGCTTGTTTTCTTTCATGAGAAGCTGCCTGCTTGTCTCCTAAATCTGCAGGAGTTACACTGGCTCCTCTTCCCACCTTCAGAAAAGCCCCTTATGCAGAGCTGGGCCTGGTTTGCTGTTGACCGTGCTTCCCAAGATTTGCCTAGGCATGGCGGCAACAGCAGCAGAACTCCCAGATTTTGTAAACCTGTTCAGACAGGAAAGGCCTTTAATCTTACCCAGTCACAGAGCAGAATGGGACCTATGAATATAATTTAGCAAAGTCATTCCTCAGCCAGGGGAAGGGGACAATGCAGTACTTAAGTCTTTTGGGATAAGCTATCACAAGTGAAAAAAGGAGAACGGGAAGGCTGCAACTCACTCAAGTGGAAGAAGAAAAGGGGTGGGAACCCAGTGATGCAGTTTTATACTGAGTGGACAGAATCGTCTGGTAACCTGTGTGCTTAATCCCATGCCGAGATTGAAGGATATGTCAGCAGTAGCTAAAATAGAAGCTAAGTGGGAGGTATAGAGCCCTGGATCCAAACTACCCAGCTTTTATAGGAGACGTGTTTTGTGCTAAAATTTGTGTTACTGAAATTCTTGATTCCTACTAAAGAGAAAGTAAAACAATGTTGGAGACAAAGGACAGAAAAAAGGAAGAAAAAAGAGAGGGAGAATGAGAAAGAGACTGTAGCATTTCTTTCTGTTGGGCTCTTATCTCTTTCTGTTGGGCTCCAAATTTTTCATAGCAATCATAATTTCCACATGAGAAGCTGATGGTTGAAGAAACTATTTTCTTTCATAGATATAATGAAAGTACCCACATTAAATTAAAAAAAGTCAGGGTTTTCCTTTTCCATGAGTTCTTCATGCGTTAGAGAAACATCCTCCATTCTCAGGAAAGGAAAAAAAAAAGCTAACATTTATTTGGAAAACTGGAACACGTTTTGCAGTAGGAATAAAAGATAGTCCAGGTTTGGTCTGCTCTAACCCTTGATTTACAGAGCAGTCCAAGGAGCTTATTGCTTTCACCGTCTGAAGCTGGTCGAGCAGGTGCAGGTTGCAGTGCTGGGGTAGCAAATAGATGGGTCCCTAGCCCAGGCCCTAGACTGACATCTGGAGAATCTCACTCCTCCAGACAGAGAGAGATGCTGTGGCACATGTCTTACTGTCAGGCTACGTGAACCCATCCAATGTAAAGGGACTTGTCTGTGTGTGACTGATTGACAACATCTCCTCTAGTGAGACTCACTGGGCTGCTCTAATTTACTTAGAGAACCCAGCACCCCATGACTAGTGACACCAAAGGTGGTTTAAGGCCAGCTCTGTCCTTGGACTTAATACATACATAGAGTATAGCCAAGACTAAGGGTCTGTCTCCCTCTGTGATAAATATCCACTTTTATGGGACTGTGGCCATGAGTCCAATTTAACATTAAAGTAATTTTCTGTGACAATTCAGATCCCAACTTCATCACTCTCATCTTTCTATCTATCTATCTGATATATTTTAGTGTTTGGTATTATGCCTAATATGGAGAGATTGCAATGATCTGGATGAGGCATTTAATAAAGGAGATGTCTGGAAAGTGAGAAGGTTTTTATCTCTGAAAAAGTCTTCCAATGATTTGTTGGAATAGCCTATTTCAAAATGGGTTTGGCTTAGAATGGCCACATTTGTGTGATTTTGTCCTCAATAGAAATTAGAGCCTCTCAGTATTTTTATGCAGCTGAATGATTATTTTTTGAGTTATTCATTGTAGACTTCTGAACCTCCCAGGAGTCCGTGAGCTCTTTATGAGCCGTATAAAAGGATGCAGACTCACTAGCAGAGCAGAGAAATTCCCAGGAGAACAGAGATTTGTAACTAAACTGAGATGGACAGAAAGAGGTGGAGAAGGTAAATTTCAGGAAGCCTGTCATAAAAGCAAATTCTTTAACAGCCCAACAACGATATAGACTTCTGCAAGTCAAGGACAGAGCAGGCTATACTGAGGATGTTTAGAAGAAAGCACAGGACTATCCTCCAAAGTTTTACTTCATATCTGGTTTGGCAGCAGGAGAAAGATAGAAGAAGGACTGTTTTCTAGGGATTTCTCAAAACAGTGGCCCTGAGACAAACATGCCTGCTATCTTCAGAGGACCCATTCATGTTATTGACATGCAGGATACTCTCCAAAAGAAGAATCATGTGTTCAAAATAGTCTGCTTACAATCAGCAGGGCATACAGATCAAAGTGAAAAAGAGAAAAATCACTATTTCTGAGTAGCTACAAACCAAGGAATTTAAAGAAAATGCACAGACAGAAGTTGTACGTACTGTAAATGCCAAGGCCTCTTAACACCTTTGGGATTCCCAGACTGGTTAGAAAAACATTGCATAGCAAAGCTCTTTCTTACAAAGAGACGATTAGATAAATGCCACCTGCTGATTGCTAAACTGGCTAAAACTTACTGGTATCCACACGTTGTACAGGATCCAGTTTATTTTCCTACCTGGGAGCAAAGTCTGATAGAGCTGCATATTAAATGGAATGGGACAGAGCCAAAGCTGGCTAAATAATGGAAACGTATTTGTGAATATTTATTCAGTGAAAATATTGCCAAAATTCACAATATTATTGATAATGAATTATTTAATCGGCTCCAGACGAAACTCCAACAGCATCCCTGGCTGCACCATTCTGCCAACAAGTATTATGCATGCATAGCACTCCCTCCGCAGCAACTGCAGAAATGCGCTCTGCTTGCCAGTCTCCAAGAAAGGATTCAGCTCTGCTGCTGTCAGATGAGTCAAGGGTTCAGAATACTGACAGAACTAGTCAGGGATGGACTGAGGCAGGCCCATGGGTGTAGCTGGGCACACTAATGGGTATGCTTGGGGCAGAGATACACCACACCAGTATGCCCATACAGAAGCCCCATGTACAAATAAATGGGTGCATAAGGGCTATCTGTTAGCGTGTGGCAACATTTCTCCCTCCATGTAGGTGCATGCTCTGTAGAACTGTGCATGGGCTCACGCAGCTGTGGTGCAATGAGGAGATGTCAATGTTGTTGGCAGCAGCACGTTGGGGTAGACATGCGTGTGCTATATGGGCTGTCCCACCCATGCCCTTTGGGGCACTGTTCTCCATGAACCGTCTGGGGAAAAGGGAATTCCACATGGCCCTGTCTTTTGTCTCTTCCTCTACTTTCTCTGTCTCTCATTTTCAGGTAATCTTTTCCATGAACTGGTCCTTACGTTGCCAGGGTGTGGGATGCCTGTTGCACGACTGTATAGAACTGCACATTGCTGCGTGGAGCAGTTGCAGGCGTGTGCCCTCCTGCATCAGCCTGGGGACGCCTGCGCCTCTTCCCGTGTCATCTGCAGTTCACCAGCAGCAGTTTCTTCCTTTGACCAGAGGACTTTTACCTGGGCTTACGCCCAGATCTGGTGTTTAAGCAAAGGGCAGAGGCAGCGCTTAGTGAGGAAGTTCTGCATATTTCAGGCAGGTTTAGGGCCATTTGTTCCAGACAGCACCTAGTTTGTTGATCTCACTTGTCTTTATCCCACACACCACACATAATTCAGGTCAGCCCTCTCCTCTCTGCCCTGGCCTGCTCGTGCACGTGCTATTTTCAGATCAGATCACACGTTTCCCCCTCTCTCTCCTACTACCATTGAGGCTGTTCTTTCCATTAGGGTTTAATGAGAGGCCCACCAGCCGTGGCAATCCCAGCCCTCCAGTCACTGCTGCAGCCAAGGTCAAGCCCAGGGCAGGAATTGTCCACAAATACAGACACCGGAGTGAGGGGAAGGAAAGAACAATAAGAGCCATTTACTTCCCCAATGCACTTGAGTGCTTGAGAGAAACTGTCCCCCCAGATTGCTGAGTCAGCAGCGGCTGACAAATTAGTCAACAGGATGACTGGGCCTCAGCTCCTGGCAATTAGCATCGACAAAGCTTTGTGTGTGCCTGTGTGTTTTCCCATTAGCTGTGGCTTGCACGCCTGCAGAGGGAGGAGGGAATGGGGAAGGAAATGGCTTGCTTTGACTTCGCAAACACATGGAATTTGCATTCCCAAGGTCGCGCAGCAGTCATTTGGCTTCCTGTTTCAGCATCTTTGCAGGCTGTAGCCGTTATGAATAAAGCATGCTGAAAGCCTCTTAGGAGGGAGGTGCATCAACACAGCTGGAGGAAGGGCGAGCCCTGAGTTGCAGTAGCAGAGGCGCTTAGACTGGGAGGGGTGTAGTTTAACCCATCAGTGTAGCTAGCAAAATCAGATATTGTCAGGGTTGAAGAGTGTTGGCAATGGTCAGACAGGGGAGTTTACTGGTGAGAATGGTATCGCTAATACTAATATTCAATGTTAGAATAAGAAGGGTGTCACAGATACAGAGCGAGCGGCTTTGGCAGAGCTCAGAGCGATGAAATGATGGATGGAGACAGAGGGGGATAAGGACTGGAATAAAAGGGGATTCTGTAGGTCAGGAGTTCAGTGTCTTGTCAAAGCGATTTGGGAAGCTGGGGGCTAAAAGGTGGAGCTGCAGGTCAGGATTAAGCTGAACCTAAGAGCTGAGTTCTGTCACCGTTTGGCAGAGGTCACTGCCTCCAAAGCAGGCTGCGGGGGTCATGGCCCATGCTGTGAACAATGACATTTCCTGGATTCAGCTCTAGTGGAACTACAAATACACTTTGTTGTTAAAATCCTGTGCATCTCCTCTTGCCTTCCCATCTTCGAGGCCAGGTCACCGGTGCTCTCAGACAGGGTGTGAGCTGAAAGTACTCAGAGGACCCTGGAAGAGAGGTCAAGTACATCTGCTTTTTTTAGTCTCACCATCACCCACTACATATCGATCTCCCTGGTAAGTCAGACACTACCATATTATCATCCTCATTCCCAATGAGCTGGCCAGTCTGATTTAGCCAAAGTTCAGTGGTGCCCCCAGCTTTGAAAGGCCTAGCTGTGACCCGTGAAGGTTTAGTGGGCTTTGTTCTGGGTGCTCGGAGATCCGTCGCTCCGCTTACAGGCTTTCACAAAAGTTGAGCTCAACTGAGAGCAGCAGAAGCATTCAAGCTATCAGTCCTTCTGTTTGTGAGGGTGGGGGTGAGACGCCGTCTTTGTATCCAGGGCACCACAACATGCTCCTTTGCTGAGTGTAACTGGAATCCCCGGACTTCAAATCCTGCTGCTGAGAGCCTAGCAACAAGTGAATGTATCTACTTAAGCTTTTAAGGAAGGAGTAGGTTAATGGAGATGAAAGTAGGTCAGAATGTTTTATTTTCTGAGTTTGTTGGGTTTCTTTCTAGGAACTGTAATGCTCTGCTTGTAAGTCATCTTTGTATTGAGAGACTAGCAGCGCCATATCCATTTACACTCCTTTATGCCCCACTAAACTTGAGATAGTTCATTCCCCTTTTGTTGACGGACAAGCTGCCTCACGCTACCTCACGCTTACCAAAGGAGAGGAGCGTGCACTGAGGTGCTTCCTATGGAGCAGCTGACACTCAGCAGCTTGCTGTTCCTGTCATGATCTCTCCTAGTATTCGACCCTTGCAATTTTCTGTTTGGTTGTAGGCTGATTTAGGGCAGATTTTTACTGATCTCTTAGCTCCAAACAGCATTTTCTGAAAATATCAGCTGGCATCTATCTGCATCATTAGGTGTCTGAATAGCTTTTGAATCTGAGTCTCCCTTCCTCCGTTCTTCAATTCTTCATCTAATAAAGGGGTCTAACTGCAGTTTGGCTTGGGTCAGGGTTGTACACCTGCACGTGAATGTGGCAGCGGAGGAGCTGTGGCCATCCAAGTGCTCCTGTGGTCCTGTTGAGGAATGTGGCTGGGGCCTTCCTTCTGCCCCTTCTGACATGATGGTAGAATCACAGAATCATAGGGTTGGAAGGGACCTCTGGAGATCATCTAGTCCAACCCCCCTGCCAGAGCAGGGTCACCTACAGCAGGTTGCACAGGAACGCGTCCAGGCGGGTTTTGAATGTCTCCAGAGATGGAGACTCCACCACCTCTCTGGGCAGCCTGTGCCAGTGCTCTGCCACTCTCAAAGTAAAGAAGTTCCTCCTCATGTTTAGGTGGAACTTCCTATGCTCAAGTTTGTGCCCATTACCTCTTGTCCTGTCGCTGGGCACCACTGAAAAGAGCCTGGCCCCATCCTCCTGACACCCACCCTTTAAGTATTTATAACTGTTGATAAGGTCACCCCTCAGCCGTCTTTTTTCCAGACTGAAGAGACCCAAATCCCTCAGTCTTTCTTCATAAGAGAGGTGTTCGAGTCCCCTAGTCATCTTGGTAGCCCTTTGCTGCACCCTCTCCAGCAGTTCCCTGTCCTTCTTGAGCCGGGGAGCCCAGAACTGGACACAGTACTCCAGGTGCGGCCTCACCAAGGCAGAGTAGAGGGGGAGGATGACCTCCCTCGACCTGCTGGCCACATTCTTCTTGATGCACTCCAGGATGCCATTGGCGTTTTTGGCCACAAGGGCACATTGCTGGCTCATGGTCATCCTGTTGTCCACCAGGACTCCCAGGTCTCTTTCAGCTGAGCTGCTCTCCAGCAGGTCAGCCCCCAACCTGTACTGGTGCATGGGGTTATTCCTCCCCAGGTGCAGCACCCTACACTTGCCCTTATTGAATTTCATAAGGTTCCTCTTTGCCCAACTCTCCAGCCTGTCCAGGTCTCTCTGTATGGCAGCACAGCCTTCCGGTGTGTCAGCCACTCCCCCCGGCTTTGTGTCATCAGCAAACTTGCTGAGGGTGCACTCTATCCCCTCATACAGGTCATTGATGAATATATTGAAGAGGACTGGACCCAGTACTGACCCCTGGGGAACACCACTCGTCACTGACCTCCAACTAGACTCTGTGCCCCTAATCACTACCCTCTGAGCTCTGTCTTTCAACCAGTTATCTATCCACCTTACTGTCCATTCATCAAGCCCACTCTTCCTAAGCTTCCCTATGAGGATGCTATGGGAGACCATGTTGAACGCCTTGCTTAAGTCAAGGTAGACCACATCCACTGCCCTCCCCTCATCTATCCATCCTACTGTCTACTGTAGGTAGACAGTACTTTGGTTAGGCCTGACTACTGCTGCTGTGCCTGAGCTTCAAAACTGTAACCTGTGTATTTTGCCATCCTGTCAGCCTACAGGGAGCAAATCCATTTCATCCAGGACTCAAACCACTACTGATGCAAGGAAATAGCGAGTCCTGAATTGCTCGGGTTTGGACTTGTGCAGTACCAAGAAACTTCAGAGAGGTCTTGCGGTTGTAGTCTTATACCTTATAGAAAAAAACAGGGCTGTCTAATCCATGTAACGCACATAATTTATCAGATATGGATCCCATAATGAACCATGGACAAAGATCAGCTGAGTTCTCTCTCTGTTCACTCATTTAACCTTCATAGTGGATGTCAGAAAGTGGATTATCACATCATTACAAGTGATAAAGTTCAGGGCAGCGTCACTGCAACTTCAGGCCCTCAGGTTTAGTTCCATCATTTTGCAACACTTACCTCTGTTCTCTTTCAGTAACAGATCTCAGTGATCCCCTTGTCTGATGGCAGGATGGAACGGGAGGAGAAAGGGGCCAGACCATGTGCTTATACGACATGACAGCTAGACACTATTATAATTCTTGGTTCATGGGAAATCTGCTCAGTTTTTCTCGGTGTTACGCTTTGGATCTAGCTGCCAGAGCCAATTCCACCTTTGGGAGAGAAGTATCCCAATCTGTTTGAGTGATACCAGCAGTACTGCTTCTTCACGTTGTTCTGAGCTGGTCCTGTGTTCCCATCAGAAATAGAAGAAGTAGTGACATACCCTAAGATAACTGTTGCTCTTTGAGATATTATACTTCACGTGGGCCTTGTGACTGTGTTGACACAACGTCAAGCTAACACAGCCATCAGACTATGAGGGAACAGAAAGTTTCAGCTGCTCTGCTTTTTCTCCCCTACTTCAGAGTATCAGAACTACATGGTTCACACATGGCCATGCCAAACATAGTTGTTTAAAAAATCCAAACTTGTTCACATGAGGTACATGTGCAACTGCAGCAAGATCCGTGCTGCCTGCAGCATTTGAAAGAACACCTGAAGGGGCACCTCATCAGGGTATCATAAGGAAAAATATGTCAAAGACAAGGTAGTGCCCAGATGTCAGAGAGAGGACACAAGAGTATCTAAGATACTGTAACTTTGAGAGTCAGCTTCTTCTGTCTAGCCCTGTTTTATTCCAAATGAGCTATGCTTCACGCAGCAAACAAACTAGGGATGGATACAGTGCTGGGATGCAGAAGTATTTTAGTAACGCTGAGTTATGACAGATTATTCTTAGCAGTAATTCCCATTTCTTTCCTGAGGCACACTCCTAAAAGCAGGCACTTTCAGGAAACCACCTGCAAATAACACAGTCCCTGTTTGGCTGATACCCACTGTCTCTCTCTGCTCTTTAAAGTGGGTATTTTTCTGATGGAAGGCACTTGGTTAATTCTGGAGTCTAAAAGGTACATGCAGGACAAGGCAAGTTTCCTTAACATGGGCCTGATATTACTCCTCCTGCCCTCCTGGAAGTAATGTGCCTGAGGAATGCAATGGCCTCTTTTCTGAGCTGGCAAGCAGTGCCATTTGTAGTGTTGATACTTGTCCCAGTGGGACTCAGGCTGAGATTTTTCCACCCTTCCCTTGCCCAGTTCATTTTGTCCAGAGTGCCAAAAAGCTGTCAAATGGCATTTTTGCAACTATCAATCTAGACTGGGCTGGACCTGGTGACATGGAGGTGAAAGGATCTGGAGTCTATTTTCGTGTCCTGCTAAGCTAGCCAATATCTCCTTGTGCTTATTCAGGGGGTTAGCTCTGATAATGTTAGTATTTTGCTGCCATTTAGTTAATAGCAACATTTCCCATTGCAAAATCACATAAAGGAAAATAAAGGGAAAAGAACTGCCGTGGCAGAAGACAAAGGTACAATTCAATAGCTTGTTTAAGGTGTGCTTGTGCCATAGCCCGATTCCTGTTTAACGGCAGGTCTGACATAATGTTGTCCAACTGCATCGAGCAAATATCCACGAGAAGCTGTTTTTACAAACCAAATCCTTGAGGTTATCATTTCACTGTTTCTCTCCAGCTGTTCTTCAGTCTCAAATACCATACACAGAGCAGATCCAACTCAAAAACAATGAAAGGACTATAGTATCTCAATAAGAAGCAGTTAGCCCCCCCCCAATATCAATGGTAAAAATAATTAAGTCTTTCTACTTCTCTAGTGTGTTCCATCTGAGGGTCTCAAAGCATTTTACAAGCATTAATTAATTAAACTTTTCATCTCCTCCCTGAGGCTTTTTCTGTGCTGGAGGTGGTTCAGTCCAGTTTGGTAGATGTGGCTGTGGAAATGACAGCTGATTCTCAAACCAGTGGTTAAAAACTGCCTCCAGACATCTTCAGTTCTTACAACTGCTGCCCTTTCATCCCACAACTGTGCTTCCTAGTCTTAGTTTGGTGGATGAAGTCTTCTCCTCTGGCCCATACAGGCTCAGATCTGCAGGTCCCTTCTCCTGACTCTGCCCTGTCCCGGGCTGGTGATGCCACTGGCACAATGCCCAGGAATAAACTGACCTTCTGCTAGCCCCAGAATTACTGCAGTATTTAAGTAGCTTAAAGCCACTTTTGGGTTCCATAACCCTCCCTCCCTGTTAGACCAGGGGATCTGGACTAGAAAGAAATGAAAATAGAAGGGATAAGGATCACTAAGTGCAAATATTTGAAAAGTAACTCTTTAGGTAACTATTTTAATTTGAAATATGCCAAGTGTTTATGAGTAAAATATAGAAATTGCTTATCTCACTAGTGAAATCCAGCCATTCTTAGGGCCAAACACGACAATTATTTAATAGTACATAGCAGCACTTGAATCGTCTTTTAAGGAAGGGAGGAATCAGGTTATATCCAGCTGAAACCAGAGAGGAAGTGGGAGAAGGTAGAAATTAACTATGCAAACTGGGAGGCAGTCATTGGGATTCAGATCCCATCTTAAAGGAAATGCATCAGAGAATCTGTAATCATAATTAATATGTTGTATTACTTGCCTTTTTTAAAACAGTGATAATAAAAATAGTAAAAGTAATAAATAAACAACTATGCTAAGTATGCAGCAAGCCTTGGGGCTTTTGTTGGTGAGAGAAACTGTTGAAATACTTTTGCATTGATATTTATGTAACATCTTTTGTCTCGGGGATTCCAAACTGTATCACCAACTGCAGCATTGAAAAGCTTGTGAACAAGGCAAGCCATATGTTGTTTTGTTAACAATATCATTTTGGAAATCATCTGTAGCATTTCTAATTAGAAATATGTAGTGTAAAGTATTTGATCATTAATTTGAGTTCAATACTGTGCATTCCCCACCTAGAAACCAAAGCAACGTGCACATTATAAATATGCTGGCATATAGAATAATAGGATGAATTAATAATTTAATAATATGTACCGCTAGCTTCATGTCATATGTTTCTTTCCGAGCAATTGAAGTGCTTTATAAAGGCTGGTGGTAATAAAGAGTGATCCTTTCAGTTAATTAGACTTGTATACTTTGTTCCTGAGATACACAATTATCCATTCATTGAATTCTACAGTTTCCTTATGTTTAGTGCATTTTAATGCATGCGTTTTACAGGTAAAGTAATAGAAGGGATACATTCAACCCCACACAGTCAGTGGCAAGGCAAAGACAAATTCAAGCCTCTTGATCCTCTTTCTCAACATTGAAAACATTGTTTCTCTCTCAGTTTCACTCGGCAAGGAACACAGGACTGGAAGAAAGGCTTTTCTAGGATGACCTTCTGGGTCATCCTCTCCTGTCTCCTGCCATCAGGGGCAACATGTCCTATCGTGGCTTTTGTGACTGCGACAAAGAAAGAATGAGTCACACTTCTCTGCTGGACACCAGACTGCTCATTGATACAGTTCAGGTTGCCTTTCTGAAAAAAGGCAAGGGTGGTATCTTAATGGAGTTTGCAGTGGGAAAAGGCTGTTCTGGCTTGTGCTCTGGGATTAGAGGAGAATGGCAGCCTTCCAGTTTCAGGTGCTGGGAATTGAAAATAAAGTTGCTGCTGAGCAGGGTTTTTCTCACAGACTTGGCTTCAGCTCTGCACTTCCCCAGCCATGTCAAACAGTACTTTCTTAAGGGCAGAAGACTCTCTTTAAAACAGAAGAAAAAATAAATTCAGGAAGCATCTTTTAAGAGCATCCTGCAGACTATCTTTTAAACTGCTGCCTGAGTTTAGTTAGGTTGGTCACAGGATTGGAAGGTAGGATTAGGAGATCATTCCATTCATCCCCTTGGTCCCAGCAGGACAGCATTCCTGGCAAATGCTAACTGAACTGTCCCAGAAGCTTTCTGATGAGAGACTCCACATACTTCTCTTGAGTCATCTCTAGGCCTGTTCACTATGACAGCTTATCATCTTCCTGACCATGATTATTGGTCCGTTTTGTCTCTTCTCTCCGCTCTGTATGACCCAGCCCTGCCTGAAGATGCGTACTAGGTGGGTTATCTGTCCACAAGTCCCTGCATGTATTTCGTCCAGTTTCTCTCACCTGTAAATCATATCAGTGGATGCGCACAGGCGTCGGTAGGACCATTAGGGAAGAGTTCAGAGAACACTTTGGGAATGTCCTCACTCTGAGAGCTGGGAAGTCACAGCTTGTCTGAACTTCCTGTGCAAAGACTGTTTTCCTCCATGGCTGTACAGTACTCAGCAGGCTGACGGCACACGGGAAGTAGCCAATTCTGTAGCCAATTTTATTCTTTCTCATTTTACTGTCAAGGGGAGGGGAAATCACAAAAATTGTGAGGATTTCACCCACTTCCCCTCCCCGCTGCAGAGCTGCTGAACTATTTTCATTTCATAATATAAATAGTTACAGACACAAACCTGCCCAAACCTTGATGTGAATCCCAGCATGTAGCACCATACATGGCAAATCCATGTGATCATGCTTCTCATCACTGTTGCCTCCATCCTCCCCACCTGACTAGTATCCTTTGGTTCCCGTCTTAAGCTCTCTTGATAAGGTTTCAGAGCATAAGAGGAGCAGCAGTTGGATGGCAGGGACAGGCAAGAAGATGATGTAGAAGACAGCAGGATGGGGAAGTAGGTGAGTGACAGCAGAAGGGTCACAGGAACACTGATGAAGCTGGGAAAAGCATATGCAATCACAGGAGCACTCTCCTATGGAATCTGGATCAGAATTCATTATATCTGCATGCTGACATTTCTCGTCTGTCAGTTTACTGACAATCTGCTGGCAAGGTGTGCATCACTGTCTTTAGTTGTACATGCATTTGAAAAAACATCAGGTGTTCTAACGGTACTAAATCCCTTTTCCATAAACTCAGGCTGTAGGAAGACTGGAAACTAGACATTGAAATCTGAGTTTGGTTCAATTCACTGGGCTGGAAGAGAGGTTGATGATGTCCTCGGTCACTGAACACTTCAGGACGCCTGGTGTACTGAATAGGTAGGAGTCTGAGGAAAGGGAAATGAGAGTAAAAGACCGGATTGCTGCACATGCATTTCTCACCTCTTTATTTCTGAGTGCTGGCCTCTGCAATCTTTACACTTAAATGTAGATTTTTAAAATACTATTTGTAACGTTTAAATTTGTAGTACTACTGTCATTTCCCCAGTCATGTTAGAAACACCTGCCTCTGCTTTGTGTTTCTTACTCCCTCTTAATGCTCATGCAAGCTGGTGAAACTGTTACTCATGCAAGTCATGGATTAGGATAATCAAAATATATTGAGTCTTTATCTTTCTTTTTATTTCCTTAGTTAGATCTTACCAAACACCAGATGTTATGTCATGGTGCTTTGTAATCTTCATCGCTTCATCCCTATATGCCATTGCAAATCAGACCTGGATGGATCCCCATAGGGGTGACAGAGCTCACTGCTACTGTGTTCAAAGCAGAGGCTGTTGAGAGCTGTGTCTCTGTCTATTTGGTCTAAGGAGAATTTTCTAGCTGAATATACTTGACTGAAATAGGCTGGAGGGGATCATCTGGCACTAACCTCTCTTTCTCCCACCCCCCTGGTTGGAGAGTCGATGGGAACTAATAGGTCTTTTCCTGCCTAACATCTCCGATTCACAAAACTTTCTGTGGCTGACATGGTGCCAGGAGGCAGAGGGGTTATTTTGGGGCAGATTCCTTTTCATTTGTTTTGTTTTCCTCTTTCTATAACAGTGTGGCAATCCTGTCCTGGCAACAGGGATGCCCTGAGGGAAGGGAGAGGAGCTGCTGCTGAAGACAGAGAATTCTTCATGGCTGCTTGTCCTCTCTTTGACTGCGGCATCAGCTGGGGGCTGGGGGAGGAGAAGTGCCTCAGGCTCATTCAGAGTTGACCCATGGTTATTTTTAGCTCCTTAATGCTCTTTCCAAGTGCCCCCCCTTTCTCCCCCCAGCGTATTTCTCTCCTCTTGGCAAATGGCACTTTGTGAGCTACTCAGTCACAGGTTAGAAAGCACTGAAAAAAGTCAAAGGGCAGGCAACTGAGGTACTCCTCAGAGAGGGGCACTTGAAAGGTCAGGAAATGCCTGAGCCGTGGGTAGGAGCCCCTCCTAGCCTAGCTCTGCTTATTAAGCAGGCTTGCCAGCCCATACAGACAGGGCCATGGGGCTCAGATCTGAAAGAGCATGTGAAGGAGGCAGAGGAGGATAGAGAAGAGGGTAAAGAAAAAGTAGGAAAAGAGATGGGGAGACAGGACAAGGAGAGTTGTGGTATACAAAGGGGACTAAGTGAGGTAAAGGAGGATGTGTGCTGTTGGAGCATGACTGAGAAAAAAAGGAAACAGGAATGGAGAGCAATTTTACTTCCCTCAGATTGCAAGCCTGGAGGATCTCTCACCCAAGGGCCATGGGCTTCCTCTTCCCCTGGGGAATCCCTACACGTCAAAGCCAGGCCCACATCCTACAGGCATCAGGAGAGGGTATGTAGGCAGCTCCACTTAGAGAACACATCTCTTACCTTCCCATCGGATGGGAGTTGCCAATGAAGGGTGAACAGCTGGCCAACAAGAAGCTGCTGTGTCCTGGAGAAAGACAGGTCTTTAGGGAGAGAGTCAAGCCAGCCAGCATGGAGAGGCTTCTTCTGTGTTTTGCAGAGCTGATGGCAGCCTGTCCCAGCTCCTGGCTGGTAAAGCATCAGGTGAGGTCTGAAGCTGGGCACCAATCCTTGAATCTTGATCAAAGCAGGAGTGCAGGATCTAAAACCCACCTGTACCTGGTGCTGGTAGAAAACAGTGTAGCTGCCACCCAAGCAATAAAGTACTAACTCCTGAGGTGCTTGGCTGTGGAGGATGTGAGCATGGGCTGCTCCAAGGGCCCATGGCATCTCTGCCTGCGTGTGCCAGTATGTCTGTCCATACATTTATGGTTTTGGCCCTTAGCACGTGCAGCATTTGAGCTTTCCAAACAATACAGAATTTTTCCTCAGAATGCCCCAGGAGGCAGGGTTATGGTGCTCTCTCCTCCTCCTCCCGCAGGAGCTGGGGAACGGCTCCTGCAAGGGGCAGGGTAAGCCTTTCCCCATGCCAATCTTGTGGGAGGATGAACAAGCCACTTCCTTTCCCTTCTCTCGGTGGGGACCCAGAAAGGAGCAGCTGGGTGGCTCCAAGGGCTACTGTAGCTGGGCCCAGAGTCACGCTGACGCCAGGGCAGAAATAACCTGCTCAAAATAACATGTCTCCCCCCCTGCACCATATCGCCTCCTCCTCCTCCCCATAGCCCGCTCTCTACGGTAGGTTCTTCTTAGTTTTCCAAAGTCCAGCTGTGTGTGCTTGTCTCAGGCAGGAGAAGCGGGTTGCCTGGATACAGTCCCTTTGATGAGCAGTGCAGTCCCCCTGGTAATCAGGCTGCAGTCCCTCCTCTCCCCTTCCCAGCATTGCTGCTCAGTGTGAAAGATGGATTTGGGTCCCTGAAGGGCTTGTGAATGCAAAAAAGGGATGGGGGGGGGGAAGACAAAGCATCACAAATGTCAGTGTTCACCCCCCACCGCAAAGAAACAGCCAGGTGTAGGGATCGCAGAGACAGGCAGGGCCAGGAAATGATCCCACCTGTTTCTAACCCGAAAAAAGAGGATCCCACACCCCAACTGAGCCAAGAAGCCACCCAGAAATGTGCATCATGAGCAATGGAGATTAGGACTACTTGATACAGTCCCGCAAAGGCAAGCTCAAGTGAGTTTACCCAGCCGTCAGGATAATCATCGCTCTGAAAATGAATTTGCACAGAATGGGGCAGGGTTGGGAGGGGATAAAACAATTCCCATTTCTCTTGGTGTGTGAAGGGATAAAACAATTCCCATTCCTCTTGGTGTGTATTGCTTCACAGTTTCGCAATTACACAGCTTCCTTGGCACCCGAGAGCTTCCTTTGGCTGATGCTGCTAGAAAAATTGCCTAATGTGGAAAAGCACCATGATGTGCTTACAGGTGTCTAAACTGTAAAGACCACAAGGAAATGTTCACATTGTTTCAAAAGGCTTTAACCAGGAAGAATATGAGAAAAATGAACGATAATTTATTATCAATATTGGGAAAAAATATCCAAATCAGTCTTTTTTGTTTGCTTTATTCCCTAATTTTCTCAATGCAAAAAGCCACACCTGCTCCATTTCTAGATAACAAGTACGTGTACTGAAAATCCGTACAAAGGATAATTTCTCAGCCACATTACAAAGTCTTCACAAAACAAAATTCTGTAATTGAAAACTACTATCTATATTACTCAAGCCATCTGTCTTCAATGGTAAGCCTCTGACGTGGGCCAATTTCAGAGAAAAGGAAACAGGATAATAGGACTAAACTGGCTGGTTCCAGCAGGAGAGTGCCTGCTTCAGAAATCCAGTAAAGTGGGTGACTTTTGTAGCAGAGCCTAAAATACAAGAGATTAAATGTAAAATACAAGTGTATTTCAGGATCAGAAGGAGAAAAAAATCCCTAAACTAAGACCCTTTTGTGGGGGTTGCTCTGCCAGGAGCACTCAGCCCCCCCCTGTCTGTACGGGCAGGGCATCAGTGGAAGTGCCTCTGCCAACTACAGTGCTGCAGGATCTCAGAGGGAGGTAGGTATCTTTCAGTTACACAGGTCTCACTCAGGGCTCTACTGAACCAAACAAACATTTCACATTCCCCAAGAAAAGCAATGGCCACCCACTGCAGTTTGGCGAGCACTAGTAGTTCCCAGTGAGAAAGTCTATTTAGCTGGCAGTCATCTGCATTCTGCAGCAGTTTCAGTTTCTTAGTGCATTTAGAGTGTATCTCCTGATGGAGTGCTTTAGAGCACGTTGAGCATGACATAATTCATAGATGACAGTAGGGATTTCTGCCCCAAGAGGAATGGTTGCAACCTTTTAGCCACATTAAGATAGAAAAATGCAGTCTTGGAACTGGCACATATGGTAATCTAAAATCATCCTGGGCTTTGATAGCTTCCCTGTGGGGCAAACCAATGTGCTAGTGAAGACAGGCCCCAGCAATCGGAGAGACTCATGGCAGCCCTGCCATTCTTCTTGGTTGCTTCCTTCAACCTCAGTCATCTCTTGATGTGACGTTAGAGAGTTACAGTCAGGCAACTGTGGGTTAAGGGCATTCAACTGCATCATATGCAAGTTGAAAAAGACTAACCACAAAGCTGGGATTCATCCCTGTATACAGACTGCCACGAGTCATGCCTTCTTGCTGGCCCTTCTGTTAATCCCATATGAAAATCAAGTAATGAAAGTAGCAAGACAGAACCGCACAGCACCCAGCAAGTGAAAAGCCCTGGAGCAATTGCCATCAATACCCTTCGGATGCTCCTAAGATAGGTGTGGAAGCTTCTCAGAGCAAATGCTCTGAGGGCAGGGCAGGGCAGGGAAAGGAGAAAGAGAAGATAGTACAGATCTCTGGCAGGGGAAAAGAGGATACACAGATGGGAGGTTTCTTTCTTTATTCTCTGAAATTAGGATTAATCAGTGCCTAACAGGATAATACTGATGGGACTTTTTAACAATGATGGCTCCTATGCCTCCATTTTCTTCTGCATCAGACACACTGAAATCAAGAGACCAGATGTAAATGTCATTGAGAACTGGGCTCTGACTGAGGGAAGAAGGAAAAGGGGAGACAGAAGTCTAATCATAGGTTCTTTTTTTACATTTTTTCTCTCATTCCCATTTCAAAGACAGAGAAAAAGAGAGACACATATAGAGAAAGAGAACGTGAATCACTTAACATGAATTTTGCCTGAATGAGGACAGACATAACTGTGTGAAACAGGAAGGAAATGTATGAATAATGCAGAGCAAGGCTCTGTCCGTGCAGACGGAAGACTGTTACTGTGTCCCTGTTTACAGCTTCTGAAAGCACAATCGAATAGATATGGAAAGAGTGCAAAAAGCCTCCATGGTCATCTCATGTTGAAAAGGTGTTAAAATACATTGCAGATCACAAAATAACACCTCTCAATCACTGCACTGAATTCGCTTATCTGCTCACACCAAGACAAAGAAGAGGAGTTGGTGTTGCTTTAAGTTAGAAGTGAGTGGAAGTAGGTTTTGTTCCCTGTGCAGGTTTGGCTTGCTCTAAGCTCTGCCCAAGCTGCAGTGGCTGCTATGGCAGACTAAGGCAGAAACACAAGGGGAGAACATACCCTGAGCAGCTCTGCCATGCAGCCTTTACCACACACACCTGGGAGAAAGGTCTGTAGAACTACAGAAGACAGATTTTTTTATGAAGGTGACCCCTGAAGGAATTTATACCTGCCCTTCTGCGTATTTACAGTTGGTGTGTGCAAGAAGCTGAACCCATTTTGTATTCCTTTTATGGGAGAAAGTATGGCTAGGAACTAGCACACTCTCCCAGGATGCTTGGAACAGCTGGTTTCCATTTGTGGTTCTGCCACTGGCTGGTTTTGGCCAAGCATCATCATTTTTGTGCCACTGGTGAAGCACTTTGAAATCTTCTAACAAAAAGCAGCATGTAAGAGCTGGATATTAATTCTGATTATTCTAAGAAGCCCATCATCAGACCGTGTGGTCTCTTGCATTCTGTAATTAAGGCACACTTCTGCCCTAAGGAGGGTATTCTTATTTCTTCCCTTGCTTTATACCACTTCTGAATGGAATTTGCAATAATTTCCGAGGTAGCCTGTTGGATCCTCTCCACATGTCTGGTCCTTTTCCAAATCACAGTCCACAAGTTCATCCGAGTAGTGATGGGAGACTCTGGCTGTATTGTGTGCCTCAAGAATTCAGTAGCAGCAGAACTCACACAGTCATCCATAGCTGCTGAAGATTTCTCAGAAAGCTTTAAGAAAAAAGGCTGACCAACTGAATGACTCTTTCTCTAATTTATTGCTGTATTAGGAGCAGCCTGGTCTAGTGGGAGGTGTCCCTGCCCATGGCAGGGGGGTTGGAACTAGATGATCTTTAAGGTCCTTTCCAACTCGAACCACTCTATGATTCAGTCTATGATTCTATAATACAATATTCATAGGTTTATGGAGGTGACTGGAGGACATTCATAGTTTTTGACAATATAGAGAAGCCTACCTGGAGGTCTAAGGAAAGATGTCTTAAAGATTCCAGGGAGAAACAGAAGGAAGGTAGGGGGTAAAGCTGGGACACTAGGACACAAGGGAGATTCAGAAACATTGATGTTAAATTTTGGATTGAAAGGAAGCAGATAGAGGGAAGAGGCAGAAAGGAAGCAGACAGAGGGAAGAGGCAGGGTCTTTGAGGACAAGAGTATAGGAGACTTGAGAGCCTTGGAAGAGAAGGAAACTCTTTGTGGAATTATCCAATTTGTAACAGAAATACTCTTTGTGTGCAAACAGGCATTCTCACATTCAGCCTGCCTACCTAGCAAACCTCGTATCATATAAAAGGGCAGACTGTGAAAAGTGCTGTTGCATATAGAAAGGAAGACTGTGAAAAGCGCTGTTGCATATAGAAATACACACAGTTTTAAGTACAGTACTACAAGCAGCCAGCATGGAGAAGCAGTGATGCTGATGCAATGCAGTGATGAAAATAAATGTGCCTGCTACCTCAGGGGTGGAAAAGGTACATTCCGCCTTCTGCCTCCTAGAAATCTGCTGCAGCCTTTCATCAGCCAAAAGAAGCAGTGGGCCTGAGTCAAAATCAGTCTGCTTTTGGTTCCTCAGTTCACGCTTGCCCATTTCCCCTTGGTGCCCAGGAAAAAGGAGAGGCCAGCAGGGATTGCTATGTTTTCAATACACTGTATTTCTATGCTGATATTAAAGTGCCCTCTATTTGCTTTTTATCTTTTCACCTTGAAATGGGAGCTGCAGGTGCTTGTATGCCATGTAGCTATTGCACATAATGAAAAGTGACAGGGCAGTTCAATCTCTGGGGTCCTTTCAGTCCATAGACTCCCTGCTGAGAAACCCAGCAAGGTGGGCACTTGGGTTGATATGTTTTCCTAAGTTGTTCTAACATATCTCCTCCAGCAACTGTATTGATGCCCCCTAACCCTATCATGTAACCGCCCTGACTGCATCAACTAGCATTTACTTCTGGTCACTGATAATCTGAGCTCCTATCAAACTAGTAGCCTAAATATGAAAGGCTCCCTGCTGTGTTGTCCACAGCACTGAGAACATTCCTGGGGAGGTAGATTTTTAATAGGTGATCAGAGGACAGGTTGCACTCTTTTCAGCTGGGCTTTGAGCTCTTTTGAGGGTAGATGATAGGAAAGATGGTGATTAGTGGCTTTTGGAGACAAAGACAACATGCTTTAGGCCTGAATTAGAAGCTCTAAAATGCAGTGAGATCAGCTATTTCTGCAGACTGTGTGATGCTGCAAAGAAGCAGATCTGGTGTAGAAGTTGCTTGGGATCTCATGCCACCTTCCCCTTTCTTCGTAGCAATATACCCACTATCCCTGCTTCACTGTGCTCTGAGGATCTGTAAAGACGCACTTCCTTCTCAGACATTCATATAGGCTGCCACAACATCATGGTCCTGGAATACATCATACCCTTTTCTCTACTCCTACAATTAATTTACAGTTCATATTAGCTCCCTGTAAAGCGCAGTGAGGACCAGTGAATCCAGCTTTTGTAAATGAGGGAGAATACCATCAAATCTATCTCTGCATAAATGAAGAACTATCTTGAGACCATCTCCTGTAAAGGAAGATGTATTACACTGAATCCAGGTTTCCACACACTTAAATATAAAGTCAAATTGAATCTGCTCCTCATAAATGGGAATGCGCAGACAGGCTTCCGAGTCAGGAAGGCCTACAATGCAGAGTTCACAATCCTTATGTATTGAAGCTGCTCTGTCTTTCCAGACCTAATGTTGAGCTGAACTCCATGCATCCTCGTGTTAGCTGGTGAAGTATATGGTGTCCAAGCCTTATATATATGAAGGCCGTGCTGAATCATCTCCACATACATGGAGACATATTCTGTCAATTTGCTTTAAAAGCAGATGAACCTTAATTGGTCCAACATACCACCCACTTTAATGAAGGTTGAGATATTGATCTCCCCAGTAAATCAAGGTGAGATCTATAGATCCCTCCCCAATAAATGATGTTGGCTGTATTGATTCTCTCCTTCCCACACCCCATAAGTGAAAGCAAGACATATTAGTTCCTCCCCATTAAATGAAAGCGAGCTGTATTGAGGCCACCCCCATAAATAAAGGGTGGGCCATGCTGACTTAGACCTTAACCACATAAATGGAGGTGAACTGTATTGATTCCATCTTCAGTAATTGAAGGAGCGCTGTATTATGGTCCTCCTTCCAACATAAATGATGGCAAAGCATATCGATTCCATCATTCTTGAAGCGAAAGGTGAGTTTTGTTGAATATCTCCAAAATAAGGAAGGAAAGCCTCCCAGAATTTAGCATCTTATCCAGAAATTAATTTTGAACTGTTATTTACATATTGAGGCTTTTACTGCATTTGGATGGCAGAGGTGTGTTACTGCTTAAAAGCTCTGGGCACAAAATGAAGTGATAAGGCACCAGGGTTTCAGCGAAGGGATTTGATGGCTAAGCAGGTGGCCTCCTGAGTTCTAGTCCTTGTGTTCATGTAAACCACTTGCATTTAAGCAAGTTTACATGTCTGATCTGCCTAGTAAAGATAATGATTTTCCTCTGAAATTAGGTGGTAGATTAGATTTGTTCATGACTGTCTACAATGTTCTGTTGGCTGATGTGACCGAGTAACTCCTGGAGACAACAGAGGAAGTGGATGGAGTGTTGTTAGGGCAAAATGGTTAAAAAATAAGGTGCACTGTATATGCCCTGTGCCTTAAGAGAGGCTAGGCCTGTACATGGCAGATAAATAATTAGCAGCAGCTGCCTGGAGCCTGTGGTGATTTTTGCTCTTTACTTATTCCTGCTCCTTCCTATTCCTTTCCACTAACAGCACTAGTTTTAAATGGTCTTTGCTGATGGGAAAGATACCAAAGGTACCTCACCTCAAAGAGATGCAATAGTTCAGGAATTCAGTCTTTCGAACTATGGCTGTTGCATCGAGGCAGCCAGGACAGTGCCCATCTGCAAAGCAAAACATTCAGATTGAACTGCACCCCTCCAGGAGATCATGTTCAGCCCAGGAGCATGACAAAACCCAGGACCGCACAGGGACAGCTGCTGGTGGTATAAAAGAGGTGCCAACTCCTTGCTTCCCCAAGGAAATACACTCATTTTCCCCACAGTGCTCCGTTGCACAGTTGTTGTCTTTTGTTACCTGTTATGAACATCATAATCCTTGGGGAAGCTACAGAAGACAAGTGAAGAGGACAGAACCAGTGGAGCCTTGCGGAGAGGCCTGTCTATGTGTTTCTTCCTGATTCTTCCCAGCAGTAGCAACAAGACAGAAAAAAGAAAAACAAACAAAAAGACAAAGAACAAACCAGACAGGCACATGTAGATGACATGAGGAAGCTAAAAGTCAGTACTAAAGCCCTTAAACATCCCACACAATAAATCATACCATTGTCACTTTTTTTCCCAATGTCATAGAAAAGCAGCACACCTCTGGTACCATGTCTTGTGATGAGCTGGCAGAGTTATGGTATCTTGTGGCTTGTTGCCATGCATCTGCACCTCCTCCACAATATGGGGGGGGGGAGGGGGGATAAGCATGCAGAAAGGGAGATACGAGATGGACAATTAAAGGAAAGCGTGATGATTCGGTGCATCTGTAGCGGTATACATGAAGAGGAACCCAGGCATCTTACGTTGGCCACATCACGAGTAATGAAAGCTTTGATCTTTTCTTTAGGATGAAATGCCGAGGTATATTTTACCATGTATTTTTTAACACATAATAATTTATCTTAAGATCTCACAGAAAACAAGATGTGATAGGTTTTACGTGAATTAGCTGTTCCTGGTCTTCTTCCCACGTGGGTATTTCCAAGCATACTGCTTTGCCCAGAACAGACTTTGAACATGCCAGTCAAGTGCCAGTCCCCCCCTAAGCCCATGAATGGAAAAGCCCAGTTTTTTTGCAGTTGTCTCATATCACCAGCTGTCTAAAACCCTCTCCGAGAGGATTTAGATTGGATTTTGTGCTGATTTTATACAGTTGTCTTATGTCTTCCCCATGAGTGGTGAAAGAGATTTGTTCCATACAGCATTGGGGATGCAAATATCATTCCTGTTTCACTGCATCATTTGAAAGGAGGACCGGACAGTTGCCATGGCAACAGCACATCTGAGCCAGCTGTAGTTGCTATGGAAACAGAAATGATGGGAGCCAGGAAAAATAGTCCCAGAAGACAAACCATTTTAAAACACACACAAAAATGCCCTTAAACTAAAATAAAATCTTGCTTTGAAATTCTAGGGCCTCTGAAACAAGGGGCACACCAGAGGAGAATGCAAACACCCTCTCATGATCTCGGTCCTTTCCTTTTTTACTTTTTTACATTTCTGAGAGACAAGGGAGAAGTCGTTGGAAGTGATCCAGTGATTGCTAGAAAGGAGGTGAAAGTAAACTCCACCATACCTTTGGCCTGCTCTGCTGACCCTGTGGGAATGTGAATGCTCTGCATTGACAACTCTGCGCCATGGAGGCACAAATCGGTACTCCAGTCAGGTATCCCTCTCATTTGCAGCAGGCTCTCCTTCTACAAAGCTAACCATTCTCCATACAAGTGCTTTCAAATAATGAGATTATATCTTTGGACACCCTGCAAGAAGCATAGTTTTTTATCATTAAATAGGGGGCATGATGCACTGTTTGAGATGTCTGGGAATCTCAAGCAATGTCTGTATGCCTAGCAGCATTGTGACCTGCCCTCTGGCCTTCAGGGATGAGCCAGTCTGTTTGATAGGTTCTAAAGAGACGAATCCATAACATCCTACATCTCATCGGGGTGTTTTGTTACTGTTTATCTGTAACTCTTTTTTAGCTTTAATATTACAGTTAATCAGAGAGAATGATTAAAATGAGAAATGAACGTGGAAGAGAGGAAGGCAAACAGCTTCAGAATCCACACAGAGATGTGTGGATTTGGGGTCTCCTGAGAATGTAACAGGGCAAACACAAGGACTGGGATGGGAAGTGGCGGAAGAGCAGAGAGTAGACGGAGGGAGAAGCTTATGGGAAGAGATGGAGTAAGAGGGCAAGGTGAGGCAGGAGAGACTGGGAAACAATAGGGAAGAGGGAGCATGCTGGAGCTGAGTATGTTGGGTAAAATGAAAAGCAGCGAGAAGGTGAGCAGGAGAGCAGATGAAGCCTGAGTCAGAGGACAAGGATGGAAGCAGGCAGAGATGAGAGGACAGAGGGGAGCAGGATGGCAGACCACAGGATATGAGGGTTGGCAATCTGGGGGCAACAGAGTTGGCACAGCAATATGGGACAGGGCAGGGAGGGAGACCAAGCCTGGCTCAGTGAGTACAGGGGCAAGGAAAGGTGAAGAGAAGCAGGAGGTGTGGAGGCCAGGTAGGGCACAAGATGGTTTGTAGGGTAACACACTTTCTGTTGTTGTTTGTAATATTGCCATACTTCAGCAGATTTCCCTCGGTTTTCTAGAATCACTGCATGTATAAATACTTTTGTTAGCTGGTTCACTCATCACACTGTGGTGAGGGCTGCTTAATCCAATACAATGATGCACTTAAATTTTCCAAGCATTTCTTTCCTTGCTCTGTACCAAAAGCTAATATTATCGAATCTTTCCACTCTTTTCAAGGTGCAGACTTTCATTATTTTCTTACAGAAAGTGGGTTTATAAAAGCAGTTCAGCATCTCAGGTGCCTTTGAATTGTCACTGTATTTTCTGCCTCCTCATTTTGTGATCACAGTTCCTGCCCCTTTGTTTCAGTCTCACTCCTCTCTTTCTGTCTATAAAAAAGGGAGACGGATGCTGCAGTCTGCACACACCTGTAATTTCTCTTGAAGCCAAGGGAATCTGCATACATGTAACTAACAGGACTGGAAGATTTGGCTAAGGATTCCTGTTTAAAGGAATAATAAACTGCTCACGTTTACTGAGAAGGAGAAAGAAAAAAGTCTTTATTCAAAATGTAAATCTCTTCCTGCTGAGGAGCGAACCCAAAAGTCAGCCTTCAGGATATAAATATTTATGCCTTTTGCATAAACAGCAGATGTAACATTTCCAATTAACTGTCGATCTTTCCATTTCTCTGGCTGCTGCTGCTTTCTTTCACAATATCAGAATGAGCAGTCCGCTTGATTTGCCTGAGCTCAGATGTGTCACACATTTCCACAGTCAGTAAGATGAAATTGTTCCTGAAAATGTTTATTTATCAGAGCCTAACAATTTTCCTGTATTTTTCATTCCTTGTATTCAATGTAAGATAAATTCTATTCTGCTGAAAGATGTGAGATTCACAGCACAGATAAGAGGACATCAGAGAAGGAGCAGAAGCAGGCATAGGTGAGAGCATGCACTCAGCCACTGCAGCATAGTTCAGCCCAGCCCCAGAAGAAGCCCTCATGACATGAGGGATACCAGTCTCTGACCCATTTGGCCCCTAGCCTTTCTACCAAGGCTGCCAGCCTGGGGCTGGGTAGCATTCCATGTAAGAGGTTTTGCGATGTTCCCGAGGAACTGCCTCCATCACTTCTTTAGTGTCAGCTTTCTCAGGTGTCTGACACTGAATACTGCTAATGGCAGCTTCCCACTTCCACAACTTCTTTCTCTCAGGGAGAAAGTGTGAACTGTGCCAGCAAGAAAAGGAACCCTACAAGAGCTGGTAAACATCAGTTTTCATTGGCATCATGACTATAAAGCAGAAGATTTTGCTGGAGCACTGGAAGGAGAGTAAGAACAAAAATCAACAGCAGAGAAGCAGTGGTAGGTAAAAAAACCAAGCCAGAAGGAAGATGCAATGTGAAGGAAAAGCACTTGTCTGGTGATATGTCAGAAAGTGGGGATCCCTCTGTTCCCTTCTGCCGAGGATGCTTTTGCATGTTGCCCTGTCCTCTGACCTGTCCCGCAACACCATGAAGTTCAGCTCAGAATCTCTTCATTTCCTGGGAATCAAAAAATGGGCTAGGGTATTGCTTCAAACCAGGAGCTGCTGTTTAGCTGATCCAGCTTTCACTGGGGGCTCAGGTGAAGAGCTCTTGGCTTCCTGCTTATGGGGAAAGCACTGGCCTGGAAGCTGCGCAGCTAGTCTGGGACAGGGTTTTGTGCTGCTGGCTGGGTTGGTGCGGGAGGTCAGCCTTGCTCTTTACCTTCCTCAGGAGCTGCATCCCGATGGCTGGCAGCTCTGGCAGGTGCTGTTGCTATGGGAACTGGCTCTGCTTTAAAACCATCCATGTGGCAGTGCAGGGATGGAGGCATCTGCAATCCTGACTGCTTAGGGGTGCACCCTCCTCACACAGTTCTGCTACCTGACGCTTGCTTTTCTCCAGCTTCCTGGCACTTTGAGCTGCATCTTTGCCCTCTGCTCAGGCTCTTCTGTCCGCCACATCCCTCCTGGCTCTGGATTCTCACTGGTGTGAACAACTGGCCTCTTGCACAGCATGAGAAATCAAACACTAGCTGAGAAAAAAGGGTCCAAATTCACAAGTACCTGGAATTTTATTTGCTTAATAAGCACAATTTTCACTTTGTTCTGCGCTATGCCCAAAAGGCTTATATAGTAGTCTATATTGTAGTCATGACTCAAGCATCTGTGACCAGTGATCAGGTTATCTGCACTGTAAAGTCCCAAATAATCACCATCATTTGCTTCAGGTAAGCTAACTGAAGTGCATTTTGATTACAAGTAGAAGCTAACTTTGCTTGGCTCACTTACTGCAAATCCATGCATGTGTAGGATTCCATCAGCAGCGGAGCAGGTGTACTAACATAGATGAAGTTATTGCCAGCTGCTTGCTACCATCCTCTTCTTTGTATTAACTTCTCTGTTTGATCAGTTACACCTGAAAAACCTGAGGTAGTGTTGGCAAAATGTCCAGGCTTCGCTTTCACACCAGGAACAGGAGCCAGGGTAGCCCCAGTGTTGACTGGCTCCTGTGTCATGCCCTGTCCTTGCTGGGAGTCACACTGTTGCTCCTGCCTGGGGATCTGCACAGGCACGAGGCAGCCCTACCAACTTTCTTAAAGTGGATCAATGTGGATTAACAATTTAGAATGGAGCAATCTCAAAAGGAGACTGAAAGTCAGTTTTCTTAAACCACAAGCATTTCTTTCTTTTTTTTTTTTTTTTTGGTTCAGCCCCCTTGACTGTGGCTGACTGTCTGGTATTTCTCTTGAGTTTTCACTGCTGGCTGAAGAGGCTCTCTGGTTTAATGGCATTCATTAATCATACAACAATGCATCTCTGCAGCACCAGAGCTTAGAATTCAAGTTACATTACTGATGGGTGTTGGCTTGGCTTCTCAGGTTGAGGGTGCTCTAAGGTCAAGTCGGATACTTCAGGCTCTGTGCGCATTTTGGGTGTAATGTAGGACAACCGTGATATAGGCAGCTGCTGGTTCAGGCACAGGAACAGACTTTCAGCTGAGTGTGCTGAGTGCTCCAGGTCACGAGTCACTCTTGGGGCTGAGGCAAAAGGAATTAAGCCACTGTCACACATCCTGGATTTGAAGGGGATCTGAGAGCTGCAAGGACCCTCCCAAGAATTGTCCTGATCTGTATCAGTTATAGCAGGTCCTTACAAAGCCCAGGATCCCAGTCTCTCATACCCACTGTCTGTTCTTCAAAAAGCAGATGATCCTCCTATGCACTCTTTGTTCTCTGTGTTTTCCCTAGAACAGTTTCTCAGGGTGTTACCAGGGTATCCAGTTTTTCCAGTGCTAAAGGACCCAAAGTCAGTACTGTCTTCTCTCACATGCCTTGTGGATGCTGTGATGACCAGTGGGCAGTCAGAAGCAACCTTCCAGTCTATCCTCCCCCTCCTAGCTGGACACAAAAGCAATTGCAGAGCCTGTGGCTAGAGTCCGCAGGAATGCACTAACAAATGGCCTTCGAGGGCTTCCTTAATCACCTTTCCCTAGCTCTTCTGTTGCCAAGACGGTGTTCAAAGGAAAATGTCAAGGCCTGATCCCAGCCCACAGACTGCCAGTCAGACAACTCTGCTAGAACACTCCCACATTTGCTTTATGATCCTTGTTTCAAGGCCTCGGGTAAGCATGATGGTATGCACCATAGAATTGCAGCATCAATACCTTTCCTTTAGCATGGGACTGCAGTTGTTTTTCTTACTTTTTAGGATACAGGATCCTATATGTTATCAGAATCCCCTGCTTTACCATTGACAGAGCTTGACTTACCCCTACTGTTCTTGCTCTGGGGCGGAGTTGGTTCCCTGTCAGGAAGGCTCCTGTGCAAATTCCTAGGAAGTGGCATTTTAGTAAATGACCAGAATTTTGACCGGACACTGTTTTCAAGGCCCCTGATACAGCTGTGAAAGTGCACTAATGCAGAAGCGGATGAGATATGCCCTTTTACAGCTCCTATAGACCTGAGAGTGACCTTTACGGAAGGTTCCTTTCAAGAACGACGTGGGTCGTTTGTGCATTACATCATTCTCTTTGCGAATATGCTCACAGAGCATTTGAATTACCTCATTCTTCACAGAATTTAGACCCTTGAATTTGCACATTAAGCAGCAAGACTCACTGAGATGATTCTCTGGAGCCCTACTGATGCGTAAGAGACCCATCCTGCCTTTCCCATGTCTTCCACGTACCCTGTTACTTTGCCCATCTGTCACGCATAGTGATTCAGCAAATAGATGTGCTTCTTGTTGGCAGGTTGTCCAGGCATTTAGCTTGATAGCAATGTAGAATATTCTATGTCCTTTTATTTATTTTGCCCAAATGCAAATTTGACTACAGGCTGTTCCATCGTCTATTTAATATTTTGTCCAACCTTCCAGCTTCCTTCCACAGAGCAAGGAACCTTCAGGTGCTGCAAGCACTTTTTGTTCCTTTATGACTAGAAGAAACTATTCTATTCCTCTACAGCTTTTAGTCTGACTTGATTCTGGCTCGCCCACCTGCCTGCTTTCTCTGGAGAACTGGCAGGTGAACATTTTCAATAATTTACTTTAGAGCTGTTCTATCATCCTGCTATTTATTTCTGCCATAAATTATGCCCAGAGGTTAGGAAGCTCTTATCTTCACACTCACAAAGGAACCGAAGGAAAATATTCTGCAGGGCACAGAGGGATCTTTAGGTGGTTTGTAAATATTTCCAGAGGCAGGTATACTGGGGAGTGAAAAGAGCTGTAGTCCTTACCCTGTTAGTATTGCCTGATATAACCTGCATCTCCTAGGTTATGCAACAGGGAGCAATTGTGCTCGCACAGCCCCCCCTTCCTACTGTGATTTACATCCAGTGTCTGTGAGATACACCTGCGAGTGCTTCAAAGCATGAAAAGGAAATAATAATAAAAAAAAAGCCTTAAGAGATGATAGCTTACTCCTCACACAGTGGTTTGACTCATTAAAATCAGTGGAGCAATTTTCAGTGACTTCTCTGGGATTTGGGTCAGACTGTAAGCCCAAACCCTGAGAGCTGGACTGCAGCCAACTAACTTAAGAGAAGCAGAATTCCAAGCAAATAAGTTTTCATTTTTAATTCAGCAGCTAAATAAAAGTGAACTGCAGAGCATTTGGATGGGATAGCTCCAAGAAAAATCCAGGGAACTGAAGGAAGTGATACTTCTGGTGTGCTTGCCTCTTCTTAGCCATACCCAAAGGGGATAGTTGCTCCACAAAGCAGTATCAATTATACAGTAATGGTCGCTACCACTCTTATTATTACTATATGCTTAAATGCTCATTGTACACCAGGACTCCAGCAAGCTGGACAATAGACAAGTATAGAGCAAACAGATGGTCCTTGCCTCCCAGAGCATCTCGGAGTCTAGATTGACCATTTTATGCTCAGAGTTTGCTGATGGGTGTTGCACCACACAGAGTGGCATTGTTTTTTCCCTGCTGAAGTCAATTAGGTTCTTAGTGCCCCAGGGAGGTGATAGGGAGGTTTGTGCTGCTTGCTTTGATAGAAGAAATAAAACATAAGTCCTGGTTTTACCACCCAAAATCCAGTATGTTTTGTTGGAAAATGCCTGCAGAAGCTTGTTCAGTGTGAGGGTGAACTTGGTTGTACCGTACAGGCTTGTTTACAAAATGCAGTGTTGCCTGCCTGAAGGTCAAGCAGGTACCTTGTGCCGGGGCTCCCTGTCCAGGTCTAGGCATAAATGGAGAATTCGCCTACACTATCTCACTGCTTCACAAGTACATGCCTTCCTCTGGAAGATCTCTTTTTCAGCATCTTCCTCTTTTTTTTTTTTTTTTTTCCCCCCTCAGCACGCTCTGATTTCCTGCCCTTTCCTTTGCTACCTCTCTTTTTTTTTGTCTTTTCTGATAGCATCACCTGGTTACCCTCTGCAGATAACTCCTCTGGAGAATGGCAGACTTACAAAAATAACAGTTGTAAATCTAAGCCTATAATTCACTTTGTTTGTGAGCAGCAAAACCAGACTTAACTATTTAATTTCTTTGGGGGCTACTGTGCTCCTTGTGTTCAGATGGGCTGTCCCTGGAGGAGATGTACTTACGTTCCTCCAGACCTAGGCAGAAAAGGAAGCTCTAGAAATCCTGCAAGAAAAGATTGTCCTCGTTTCCATCTTCCCCCATCAAACGCTCTGCCAGCGTGAGATAAAAAACCCAGTTATGCCCAAAGAAAGGAGAGGAAAGGAAAAGCGACTCAGAAACTTGAGGGCAGTCCTGGCTCTGCTCCAGCAGCTGGTGCTCATCTTTGACAGGTACAGGGAGAAATTGGACTGAAGAGGGGATCTCAACCAAACAAACAAATCAACTAAATGAACAAACTGGGTGATAAAGTAGAGCTGAGAATCAGTAACTAACGAACACATCTCTGTCGCTGCATCGCTTTCTCCTGGGCAGAAGGGGAGTCAATTACCCACCTTCCAACAAGCTATTGATTGAGCTGCTGCCATGTATTGAATCGGAGCCCCGGCAGCCCTGTGTGTGGCTCTTTGATTTTCTCTCCCTCTGTAGCAGCACGTGGATGGAAGCCAGATGAGCCAGCACAGGACTATCGATCAATCCGCCTCCCTTCTCCTCCTCCTCTTCTTCACCCCAGTCGCCATGACAACCACGGCTGCTGCAGCAGCAGCAGCACTGTTTACCTGGCCCATTTATTTTCCTTTTCAGTATCTTTCCCTTCCCCCCGCTGCTCTCACCTTGGCATGATATTGGCAAAGCACTCAGCAGTTGTAAAAGGGATGAGTTTTTATGACTCTGAGGAGGACAATGCAGTTCTCAGCTCTACTTTATCACCCAGTTTGTTCGTTTAGTTGATTTGTTTGTTTGTGAGGAGCCATTGCCTATAAACAACAGATATCTCAGTCACCAACTAGGTCGTGCTCCAGTCATGGAGGAGGACCTGTCATTACAAAATATAGGTCTCCTTCATATGGTCTAAGTGTGCCTGTATTAAGACCCACATTTTCTTCTTATATATTGCCCCAGAGTGGCAACAGAGAACTTATTCCAGGTATGACATCATTTACCAGCTGTTAATCTCACATGACCCCTTAACAGTGGGGACGGTGTAACATAACCATTGGGTGGACTAGACTTTCTTTCAGGTCTTCAGCCACCCTCGTAATTTCTGTTGAGGGCACTGTGTCCAACGGGGGCCAGCTGCTGTGGACAGAGCAGCGGAGCAGGCAAGCATCACCTCCCAGTAGAAGACCTTTGCAGTATGTTCATCACGGCTTTCAGCTCCATACGCTGAGCCGTCCAGTTACCGCCTTTGCCCAGTTCTACAACGCTTTCCATCATCCCTGCAATCTTCCCAAGTGCCAATGCAGTCTTTTCCCATCTCTTTCCTCATACTGCTTCCACTGCCTGAAATTGCCTTCCCGTTCCTTGGCAGGATGACAGTCATGCTACGAAGACCAAATAGTAGATAAATGAACAATGTTTAAGGAGTAGCCCATTCCCCCCCCTCCTGAATGTTTTATTTGTTGTGCCGAATCATCCATCTGCAGCAGAGTAGGATTCTCCACTGAAATGTTAAGACAAAGAGGCTTTGTGCAGGGCTACGGGATATAAGACATATAAATAAACAATATCTCTTAAAATATAATACAGGTGTCCACCTTGTCTCAGAGGTCTTCCTGGCTTCCTTTTAATTGAAATTCTTCACACAAGTCTCACATTCCTGGTTCTTTCCACAGTAAAGCCATCAAGCCCTTCCAGGAGACTCCTAGATTTCCTTATAATTCAATGATTGATACAGGATGTAAGATATCACATGCTGTTACCAAGCACAGATTCTCTCTCCGAAGCAGAAAGCTATGGGATAAACTGTGGAATTTGCTACTGCATGATATTAGGGAAGCAAATACTGTATCTTGAAGAGGAAACAGACATCTATAAGAAAGTGAAAGGCACTGGCAATTGTCTGCAGGAGCGTTTCAATCCCCAATGCTGGGAGGCACAGGAGGACGGACCGGGGTCAGTGAGGAGTCCTGCTTCATCCTTTTATTTTGCCTGTCCTAGAATAGTGCCATGCTGGGAGCACTGCAGAGCCATCATCCCTTCTCTGAACAGTTTGGCAAGTCTCAGTTCATCAAATACATTAGCAAGCTCAATTAGCCAGTGGTTTCTCTTTATGCAGCAGGAGCTCAGATCCGAGAGTGGCTGGGCAATGGATTAATTCAGAACGAGCAAGCCTTGGACAGACTCTGCAAAGTGAGACTGGGGCTGGGGGTTCAATCACCACCAGACACGAAGCCCTGGCATCGTTGGGTGACAATTAATTCAGAGCACCACGAGAAACAGGACTATGACTGGCTGGAGCAGTGGTCTGATGTGACATGGCAGGAAGCATGATACTAATGCAAATTGTTAGTACTTATTAACTAATTAAATTGTTGTTATGCCCATAAGGCACTTAACACTTTCCAGGCACAGAAGAGAGCCTGGTCCCCACCCTCAGGAGTAGAAGGTCTAAAAAGGCAAACACAGAGGAATGGTGAAAGAAAAACAATTAACATAGAGCAGAAGGGGTGTAATGAGAAGAAGCACATGGTTTTGCAGTTACAATTTATGTCTGGTTTTGAAAGAAAGAAGGTTTATGTGATCACAAGATCTTTGGCGGGGGGAGCATGTATGACATCATATGTCTGTCGGATGCATGTGTAATTTTTGATGCATTGGTCAACTAAAAGCAAATTGGATGGATGAAAGGCTGGCTCGGATGTACTTAATTTCATTAAAATAAAAAGCCAAGAGAAGAGATGACCTTTTCTTCAGCTCAGAAGGCGGCTGCAATAGTTCATATTTTCTCAGCTTTCAGAAAATTTGCATGGTCTGCAGCTCTTAAAAACACCCAGTTAGAAGAAAAGGCTGAGAGCCAATGAAACAAAAACCTGCAGGAAATCTGCGTACTTTAGTTGCAGAGAGCTGACCTGGGTAGAGATGCTGCTGCAAAAGGTGGAGCAAAAAGAGGTATATATTGGGGAGGTGGAATGAAAGAATATGAGGAGAGTGGCAGGGTTGGTGAGAGCTCACATTATTAATGGAGGAGACAGGGAAACACACTGGAAAAGATGGACGAGTAGTCTTGCACAGGTGACTTTCACTATAACAAGTTCCTTAAAATCAGTGCGAAGTAGGAAGTAGTGGATAAATTCAAGACAGGCACGAGACAATACAGTGTGCTGCAGAGATGACCTTTGTAGCTCCATTTGCCATGTACTGCAGGAAGGAGAGGTGCACATCAGACCTGGGATGTGAGTGTTATAGTAATAAAGATGAGAGATGCAGAGCCCTTGATATTATGGCTATAGGAGAAAGATCTTGTGAATACTGAGTGTGAAGAAAAATTAAAGTCTGTCCGCAGATGGGATGGATGGAATAAGAAAGAGTGAGGAATTTTAACGTCTAAGCCACACAGGGGCTGGCTGTGGAGTCTACTATAAGTAACAGCAGAGCAGTGAAGAGTGAGTGTAAAGGAAGATTAGGATTTCATTTTTTATCCAGAATTT
The DNA here is from genome assembly GCF_963924245.1 of Chroicocephalus ridibundus. Lineage (NCBI taxonomy): Eukaryota > Metazoa > Chordata > Aves > Charadriiformes > Laridae > Chroicocephalus > Chroicocephalus ridibundus. Next base: position 28,323,630 of record NC_086287.1, read on the forward strand.
TAATTAATGACAAGATGTGCAAGAGGGAGCATGCATTCAGGATACCAAATGACAGTCTGACCCAGCCAAGCCCGTCTGTTCCGCAAAGAATCAGAGTTTCAATAAACACACATCACTCTGTTGTTTCATCAGACGCGCCGCTCTGGTGTGTATCATATGATACGGCAGCCGTTCAGCCAGGCGGGGAGCGGCACAGGCTATAATTTCCTGGTCATATGTAACTGGGTGGGGAAGCGCCTGATCCTTGGGGTGAGTAATGCTGGAATCGCACCATGTGGCACCCTGCTCTTTGCCGTTCAAGGCATTGGAGGTGTTGCTCTTGCTATTCAGGCAGACGTTCCCCAGGGCATCTGAACGCTCTTACGCTCTCCTACACTTAAAACACCCTCCTGTAACCTGTTCTGCTGCACACCCGCACCGCTTTCCCACGTTCCCAGCGTTTTGCCGGGGTTCGCTGCTCCGAAGACTCGCGGGTCTGGGCGAGGCACGTTGGCTTCCCCCTGGCAGGAGGCCAGGGCCGCGCCATAGCGCTCAGCTTTGCAGCCCGGTAGCCCCCAGCCGGTGCTGGCCAGGACGGCTCTCTCCCTTGCCCTGCCGTGCGCCGTGTATGTTGGGAAGGCTGCGGGCTGGTTACCGGGACGCCGGGGGGAAGCACAGCACAGCCCGGGCAGCTCCGCTCGGCTGCCGGGGGAGGGGGGGGGGGGGCAGCGCCGCGCTCCTCCCCGTCGGCCCCCGCCTCCGGCCGGGCCCCCCGCCGCCGGCCCGCACCAGCCGGCTCCGGCCCTCCCGCAAACCGCGCCGGGCGAGGGCTGGTTTGGTTGTTTTTTCTTTTTTTTTTTTGTTCCTGCCCCGAGACATTTTCCTACGTGTATTTTTCTCCTGCCGAGCTGATTTACGAGCTGGGTTTGGCTAGGACCGGGGCTGTCGGCCCCAGCTCGGGGGCGGGGGCGCGGGGGGAGAGGGGCTCCCGCTGGGCTCCCCAGCCGGAGAAACGCACGTCTCCCCCCGCCCGACATGAGCTGTAATTTCCGGCAGACATTTGAGGTCCCCGACATCTGCATAAGGCGCGGCAGCCTCCCAGCAACCCCCGCCGCCGCACGGCGAGGAGAGGCGGCCATCGCCGGGGAGCGGGGCGGCCCCTCCTGCCTCCTCCCAACTCATTTATGTTTTACTCATTTCCTGCTCCCAGTAATGAGGCCAGCGATGCCGGGGTGGCGGCCGTGCTGCTGAGAAGGCAGATTGTTACACACACACACACACATGGATGTTTTTGTTTCAGGGGGAATTTTTAGTGCTCGTGAAAGGGAGGGACTAAGCCGAGCTCGCTGGAGCCTGGCACAGCACCAGCAAGCTTCCCGGCAGCCCTTTGCCAAAAAAATCCAGACATACAGCCTGTCCCCCCCCGGGTTCCGTCGGCCCCTCCTTGCCCCCTCTCTCCCCCCGCGGCTCTTCAGGGGCCTCCGAGCGCTGCCATTCCACCCTGAAGCCCCTTTGCCCATCCGCCTTGCTGTCGCCTCGCCACCCCAGTGCGAGGTTCCTCCTGCCTCACACAGACGCGCCGCAGTCCTGACCCGTGACTCCTTAATCCCAATCTCTCTTCTCGCCTGTCTGTGGAATTGCCGCAGGAGGGTGGGGAGGCTCTGTGATATAAACATATTATCCTCGGAGGCGAAAACAACTTGAGGCCAAGCAGATTCATTGCACTAGTGACTTAAACTAGGTGAAATGTCGACAGAGTTACTCAACATCACATTCCCAAACTCTTGTTACATAAAATAAACAAACCTTCTAGTGATGTTTTGTATAGTCTCCAGCCCAGCCCCAGCCCTACTGATCTGCTTCATTCCCCAAGGGAGGGCAGGAATGTGGGTCTCTTGGCTTGCGACCATCTTCCCCTACACATCCGCCATGGATGAACTCTGCCATTTGTCTCCTCTGTTATAATGTACTAACAGGATTCTGCGGGTTTTGTTCAGTTTTGTTTTGTTGTTGTTTTTTTTTTTTTTTTTTTTAAAATTTGTCATTAAAAAAGAGAACAAAAACTTTTTTGGCTGCGGCTATCAGCTCATTTTTGGTTGCTTTCTAACGCCAAGGCCAGCAGGATCCAGGAATTCATCTACTGGTGCCAGCAAGAAAGCACTGACCCAAACAAGGGAGCCAGAACTTGGACTGCAGTCCTTGCCAGGGATCAGCAAGAGGCCAGAGAGACCATGGTGCTGAGTCATCACCGCTCCAGCTGCTACAAGCCTTTTCTGGGGACGCGGCTGTTGCTAAGATTCCTGGGAGCTGACTGATTGCTCCTTCTATAGTCATGTAACACACACACATACACGTCAAAGGAGCAAGGAACAGCAGCTGGGGCCAGCTCAGAGCGAGAACACAGCCTGCTGGCCATGAGCAGCCAGACTTTGTGGCTGTGCGGATACGCAGATGGGGCAGGCTGTGCCCCGCAGGAGCTGCTCTACATAGCTCTGGGCTCCTTTTGCAGGGCTAAAGCTACCTCACTCCCAGGGAGCTTCTCCTGTCACCCACTCAGGAAGGTGTTTCAAAAGGCAAACAGTCCAGGCAGTGGTTCTGTACCAAGTTTTCTTTCTCTTTCTCCCTTTACATGTTTCATAGAGTTTCCTTTAGATCAGAGAGGCAGAGACATTAAGAGGTAGGAACATGCTTAAAATCTGTGCGTTGCATTCCTTGCCGGGCCAGTGTTAGGTCATTCCCTTCATACAGTAAATAAATATGTTCAATCAGCAGGCACATAAAGTGAGCGCTTTCCAGATCTGAGGCCCAGAACTGAAATTAATGACATTTCTTATTAAGCCCTGTCAAGTTTGAGAGCGTTCTGCAGCCTCACACAATGCGCAGGGAGGGAACACTTCTTCGTGTGCATCCTGCGTTTTCCTTTGCCCAATTTAATCTTTTAAATCTTTTTAATCTTTTTATTCTCCTGCCTTTTATCTGCCTCAGGTACTCGCCTCCCTCAGATGCTGCAGTTACCCATGTTTCCTGCTCCACATTTGACACTTAACAAACTAGATGTACACAGGTTTTAAGATCTCTCCCCTCACATCTAGGTTGTGAGAGCCTTGGGGTGTGGGACCTGTCTTCTCTCTCTGACGTTAGACATATCACTGATTCCAAAGGAATAACTAACCATACTATCATTTAATAATAAAACTAGTAATTCCAGAGCCCAGGCTCCCTGCTCCTTGAGTGTCTGTTGGGGTGCCAAACACAGAATTACCAATTGCCAAATAAGGTTTCAGAGCAATTGAGTTTCATGGTCACTCGAGGTGGTACCTCAGAGTCCTAACCACGGACCAAGACCACTGTATACCATAATACTGAAAAAGGGTCTCTGCCCCAAGGTGTTCACAGTCGAAGTATAGGAGAAGAGACAAGCACTGGCAGAGATAGATAGGGGAGGTCTAGCAGGCAGTGAATTTGTTTTGGCCAGAGTGGCAGGAGGTGGTCTTCACAAACAAGAAACCCAACTGAATTTTAGGGCAGATTCAGGTTCAGAAGGTTGGATTCTCTGAGATCCTCAAAAAAAGACAGTTTTTAACTCAATAGTTCCTTTTTGCAGGAGAAAATAGTTACCTGTGGCCATTTCCCACAAGGAGCTTTAAGGTCAGTAGCATATTTAAATCCACTTCTGGCCAAATCAGCACAGAAATAGTCTCTCGGCATATGAAATCTGTTTATGCAGACAAATGTAGGTATAGCCAAATGCAGACATGGGTAAACTTACTTATTCGGTGTTTTGAGAAAGGTGATAAGAAATCCTATACATACCAATATTGAAATAAGTAAATTCTAAATTGCTCAAAGTGGATGTGGGTAATCTTCATCATACCAAGTGCAAGAAAAGCCTGAGGGACACAGCAAAAGTGCTAATGGAAAAGTGCTTGGGGACTGCACTGCAAGAAGCCAGTCTGTACCGTCTGTAAGGGAACAGATTAAATGGGATCAGATAGGATCCTTCTAACATTAATTTATACAGTGTTTTAGGTATTTTAGAAAACAGAGGAGAAAAAAGCATTGCACACATTAAGTTGCCTTAATTACTTGCATATGCAGACTTGGAAGCTGCATTTGGCTTGTAGTAAGGCATTATAGTGCTCGGACAGTGTGCCTGCATGGATGGTGAAAGCCATGTATGGTGAGGCTCATCCCCTCCACTCCATGCAGCTACAGGCAGGCCGTCCTTAAAAAAAGTCTGCAGTTACAACATCTGAATCGTGTTTTTTTGTTACCCAGGAGTGTTTTTATGCCCCTAGAGTGACTTGCTCTTCATAGTACAGGGAACTTTGTTGGGTGTTGCTTGCAGAAGCTCACCATCAACAAAACTATGAAGAAAGTATGCCCTGAACTAAAGATGCTATACAACATCCCCCATTCTCTAATTTAGGGTATTTTGGTGTCACGAGACCCCTTAGATGTGTTGTAAAGCATCAGTCACCACTGGTATTTCAGAGTCGTGTCTGCTATGGCTGGGATGGCCGGTAAAGGATGCCTGGGAGCAGCTTAGGCTGCAGCTGACAGGAAATGTTAACACTGCCTTTGAAGAAGAGGTCAAGTTCCACTGCATTCTGAGCCATACTGTTGTTCAGCCAGTCCTACCGATACCATCTCTGGAGAAATCAGATCTTCCAAGCTACTACTTGGTGTCAAACCTCCCGTATTCGAAGAAGGTAGTAGAGCGGCCCATGAAGAGTTGCTGCCCGAGCACCTATCCGTCACTGAAATCTGGGACAGTCCTCAGCAGATGTGTGAGCTTGGTCATGGTAATGACGGTGCTGGCAGCACAGACAAATGAACTCCTTCAAACCCACAGATAGGGAGGGGACTTCTGTCTTCATTCTTCTGGGTCTGCCTGCAGACCTTGCTACACCTGACCTCGGCAAAACTTTCTTACCCCAGACACTGGCAATATTTAGCGAGCCTGTGAAACGGATCCTTTCTGTTTGTAAGAATGTTTGTTCGCATGAGATGGTCACAGATAGCTGCTTCCTCTGCCTTCAAAGAAGTCATGTGAAGAGCCCTAGAAGGTTTCAGCCTTACCCCCAATACTTTCTACATCAATTCTAGGTCTTGACATTTATTTTCAAGGCCTTCTGTAAAAATATCCAAGAATATCTTAGAGAAGCCTCTTTCTTTGCATGTTGATAGTACTGTTCCTCTGAACCCTGGGATAATGAAAGACAAGGCATTCTCTACAGCAGGGTCATGGCTTTACAGATCACTGCTTGAAGATATAAATCTCCTTTCTCTGGCTTTACTGAAGACAGATCTGAAAACAGCAAAGAAAAAACAAGAAGGTGAAAGAAAAAGATAAAAAGAAAGCATGATTGAAAAGAGCTAAAGCAGTGAGAGAGAGGGAGTGAGGAAAGAAACAGCTTGAAAATGACAATTAAATCAGTTATAATGAAGAAAAATATTTTACCTTTCCTGAGATATGGGAAAGAAAATCAGCCCAGTGGGATGGCATGCATTGCTCTGCTCTCAGATACTCTACAGGGAGAGTTTATGAGCACACGGAGAAAGGAATTCCACACAATACAAACAGAAATGCTTATATAGGTGATGCCCCTGCTTATACAGCTTAGGCCTGTCTAGCTCTGTGCAGACTTTCAGTCCAATATATATGCAAAATCAAGTCCTGTGCCACAGGGTTCCCAGCTGTTTTCTGATGTCATTCACAAGAGCATTTGACTTGGTGGCAGCAGGGGCCCATGTGGCATCGCACCCCAAATCACAAGACTGCTATGTCATGTAATTTTTAGCCTTTCTCATGTTTCCAGCCTGCAGCTTTAAAATTACATTTTCTCCAGTGCACTGTAGTGATACACTCTTTCCAAGGTCATGCCACAGCTCTCAACACACCAATATTAAACACCTCCAATATCTACAGATACTGGGCAGATCTTAGGGCTACTGTGAGATTCTGTTAATGACAGAGTGAGGGGTCTGGCATGGAGAGAGATATCTGCACTCCCATGCACATCATTTTGAAGGTCCACGAACATTTAATCCAAGAGACTTAATAGGATTTTAATAGGATTGTTATTCTTGGAAGTCTCATGGCACTGCTTTAGTGTCGGTGTCATAAAGGTTCTAAAAATGGTAGTTAATCATTAATTGGTTTGGATACTAGAACACAGTATTGATTAAAATTGAAACATAAAGATCTAAATAAACCACATATCCACCAGCATTTTACAGTGCTGATCATTAAATTAATGGCAGTTCAGTGGCTGCTACATTCCTTTGTCCAGCTGCCTTCTGACACAGCGCAAGCCCGACAGTGCTGTTTGTAGCACTTTAGCCATACCAACAGACAAAATACTTTTCCAGATTTTCTTTGCATAAACTATTAGCAGGTTTTATTTCACCTATGGTAGGACCATCTGTTTTTGTTTTTGCTATACTATTTTTTAATCCACCTGAAACTTCTTTTCTTCTTCCATATATAAAGTAGTCCACTTGCAAACTCAGGGTGCATCCCCATTCCTCAGCAAGGATTCAATTGCAAATGCTTTGGTGAATTTTAATGTTAGCAAGATCTAGTTTTACAGACCATACTGCAGTACATTTAGAGATAAATTTGAAACTAAACTGTTGTTCTGAAATAAATGAGCAAAAGATGTTTCCGAAGGCACAGCAACTCACAACAATAATACACAACAGGTCTCTAAGTCAGGAATGCATTAACAAGTGATGCCTCACAGTGGAGTGTGAGATACTGGTTGATGGCGGCATCACTGTTGAGCAGAGTACTTAATCACTTGCTCAGCATTAATACATGTATGGAGAGGTTAAAGAGAATTAATAGAGGGCAGGGAAGCACCCAGCTTAAAAAGGGGCAAAAGCAGACTTTGACGTTGTAAGCAAGTCAGCTAGCTTCAATATCTGAAAGAACACCAGAATAAATTATCAAATAATCAATTCATAAGCACCTAGAGAATATCAAGGTAATCTAGGACAACCTGGGTTCATTTGTTAAGAACAAATAATGTCAAAGCAATTTAAATCCCTTTTTGACAGTGTAACTGCCTAACAGTGAATGGCTAAAAAGTAGGTATTTATGTCTGGATTTCAGTAAGGATTTCAACAATGTCTCATCTGACCTTTGTCTAGGCGTACAGCAGAAATGTGATGTAAATTAAATCATCATGAAATAGGAGCACACTTGTACAGATATATTTTTAAGGAAGAGCTCTCAGTAAGTAGTTTGCTGTCACATGGGTGGCTAGCATGTAAAAAGGAGCCTCCATACAGGTCTGTGCTGGTCCTAGTCAAAGGTCAGAATTTGTAAGGTTCTGGTTAACGGAGAAATGGACAAAACCTGATTCAGTAAAGGCAAGTCACATCCCTTTCTTTGTGCCAGCATAGGTTAGACAAAGCTCTGTGAGCACTTGTTAAGATATACTGCCTTAGAACGAGAGCGATTTCTGAGAACCTTTCCAGTCCTACATGTCTTTACTTTCTATTTACTTAGCTATTTGACCGAAATGAGAGTTTGCTGTTTGATGTTTTTATTAAGTGGCAATTTTGTAAGGCTGCTTTCTTTCCAGTAGCCGTATATAACTTTACTTACAACCTCAGAGCAGGGACATGTGAACAGGTTAAGCTGAGGTTGTTGATTTGTCTCTCAAAATGATATAGACCCTCTCCTGGTTAGACCAGAGGGTAACTCACGCTTTTGTATGCATGGGGGCCGGGATGGAGCCTGAGCAGTCTTCCAAACTCCTGAGCTGCCTGCTTCTGCGCAGCTACTATGGCAAGATTTATGCCTCAAGCTTTGCCTTTCCAATTCTGTGTCTCTAGTCCAAGAAAATGTTTAATAAATTGTATATGTGAACTGATTTTGGTACGCAAATATAATGTATCTGGAAGAAGGAATATATTTTTGTCTATGGCACTAGATTTTTAGTTTTATCTTTGTGTATAGCACAAACATAAGACAGGAGTTTGGGCAACTGAAGGGAAGATGGGTGAAGAAAGTTTTCAGGGGTAAAGGGATTAAGGACACGTGAACCAGCAGCCATCAAGTTTTCTGCAGCAGCCAGTCTTAGGGATGAAAGGCTGATTCTTGCCTTGGTGTGTGTCCCAGATTCTCGTTGCCAAAACCTATAGCCACACACTTATCATTTTGAGTGTCATGTGTCACACAGAGAATGGAGACTAAATGAAGTATGTGCGCTGGAGCTTGCGACAACAACAGGAATAACAACTGAAAAAACCCATCCCATATCAAATCCCAGAATCAGAGTGATGCAAAGATGCATTCATTTCAAAGGGCTGCGCAGTGTCAGACTCAGGGTCATTTCAAATCAGCAGTCAGAGCTGTCACAGTCAGGCTCTATAAAACATAAAAGGAGCAGAAGAAATCCCTGCATGTACACACACACGCACACACTTCATGTCACATACTCATTAGGTATTCCGAGAGGAAAAAGAGTTACACGAGTATATGTGAATATTCTCCCCTGGACACAAGTAAAAAACTGCTAACATCCTTAACCCCTCTTCCCCCGAGTTACTTTTGAATGTTTGATGCATTTCCATATAGAAGTTTTATTATTTTCCCTCCTAAATAGCCTCCCGTGTAATTCTATGGCTGCAGCTCTCACTGCGTCGTCCTCACAGTAAATAAGGGCACAAGTCCTGGCTGTGGAAAAGCCACAAGTCAGAGGCTTTGCAGTTCTGCCACCTTCTTCCCCAGCCAAATTGTGCGCGGCCATGGGCACGCAGGGCCTGGTTCTAGCACAGATGCTTCAAGTAGATGGGAGCTGTGCCTTCTGCTACTGAAATAGCTGTTGATTTATTACAATGTGAAAAATACACATCTCAGATAACTATGCTTGATATTTGTGATCTAACATGAGGTTCCTAAATTCATGTTTACGCCTCTTGACAAAGATGTTGTCTTTGGCATGGGACAGGGCTACAAGAGGTTAATGTACTGCCCTAAAGTAAGGGTCCTTATTCACTTACTACAAAGACTCCTATTAAAAGATTCAGAAAAAATTACTTTGTAAAAATTTTCTCTCGCTACTGAACACAAAGTTGTTCTGAGTGAATTTACTGATGGGCATAATTGCTTACTCTGATAAGCCAGTGTTGGTAAGGGAGTGAGCTGGGTGTTGCTCTGCTTTGCATTTCCATCAAATCCACAGCAGCTGGGTTGTGACGGTGGTTCAGGGTAGAATCATAGAATACAATCATAGAATCATAGAATATCTTGGGTTGGAAGGGACCTTTAAAGGTCATCTAGTCCAACCCCCCTGCAGTAAGCAGGGACATCTTTAACTAGGCAGGGCTTAGTCAGGTTAGAGGTTAGAGAGGGGTTATGCAGTGAAGCCCAAGGCGGGAGAGGGGATCAGTCTGTTTTCTGACCATGTTGAGTTCTCCTGAATTCGATGCTCCTCTATTCTGAATCCTTGTTCAACTTACTGAACTGGTGGTGTAAGGACACCTAGCTCCCACCCCTCTCCCCATGTTCTTTAATACTAACTGTCCCACAAGTGTCCAGCTGAAGAACGCAAAGATCGTAGAGGTCACTTTGTGCTGGGTGTAGCACAAACCATAGATCCTCACCAGGTATTTCTGGATCAGTCATGTAAGGGATGATCCAGGGCTGAGTGGGAGCATATTTTTAAGCTCCCTCTTGAATTACAGAACTCAAACAGCAGAAATTCTCCTGCATCCTAGACAAGATAATTGACCTCACTGTTAAATGTTTTTTGGTGTTTATCTAAATCTGCCTGGTACCTGATTCAAATCACTAAATATTGATATGCCTTTTTCTTAAAAATGATACAGTCAAGTACTTTCAGAACTCCTTCCTATATATCCACTTAGAGACTGTAAACAAACTACCTTAAATAAACAGATTAAGCATCCCAGTTGTCATGGAGGGATGTGTTTTACGGTTCTCATATTATACCTGTATCTTTCTTCAGAACCCTTTCCAGCTGATCAGCATCCTTTCTTCAGATGTGTGTTTTTGGTTTCCTCTCATAATCCATAAATATTTTTCCAGGTCCCTACAGTCCTGGAGACTTTCCCATTTTGGAAGCTCCTGTGCTAGATACATGACTTTGCACTTGACTGTAGTTGTACACTTGTTGTTCAGATAAGCCCATCTTATGAAGCTTGCCAGATGGATCTTTATAACTACTACGTCCCATCATTATTTGTTTGTCTGCCAATTCTTCTGTCACACAAATGGATTCTCTGTTTTTCTTTTAGTTAATTAATAGAGATATTGAGTAGTTTTGCACCCAAAACAGATTTCTTAGATGCTCAGTAGAATAACTCACATATAACGATGATTCCCCATTTACAATTACTTTTTTATGATATGTCAGTTGCATGGGAATTGAATTTGTTTAATAAGGGCAACATTGATTTGTGTAGTGCTATTTTTTATCAAATGCCAGAACAAACAAAGTCAGCTGCCTTACAGAAACCTAAATATATTATATCAGTACCAGTTACTTTATCAACCAAATTTGTAAATGCAGCAAAAACAATGTTAAGGTGGGACAAGATATTCCACATTGTTGCATTGTTTGGTATCAGTCATGCCACCTTCTTTTTATACTTCACTGACTGCCTCCCAGTTTCACAGAATTAATGCCAGGCTAAGCAGCCCAGAAGCCACACAGCATGCTATTTAGCTTTGCAAATATTTGCACACATCAGGTTATTTTCTCCAGTGTGCCAGAATTGTCTTGATATTCTGAAGTTTATTAAACGGAATTCAAAATTAAAGATTCAGGGTGGCATACACCTCACCTAACATTAGCTTTCTAAACCCTAGAACCTTGTGTAAATTAGTCATCTAGGCGTCTTCCATAGTCTGTGCTAAGAGGGCAGTTTGCCTGTTTGCAAGGTATATTTCTGAGTAGGTGAGATGAAATGCCAGAGGATGAAATCTCCTTTGGGGTGCCATTCTGTTTCTTTGGTTATGAAATGCATGAGGTGAACAGTTTATTTCATCTTTTGGGTACCTGGTCAGTCAGTTGAGATGCCTCAGAAAGTTTCTCATTCCTTCTTCTAACAGTCTTGCTCCCAGACATGCATAATAATTTTTACTCATATGATCAGACCATGTGGACTCTAAATACTTCCTTAGCTAGGCATCCAGCTCCTCATTTTTATCCCATAAACTAACACAGATAGATACACTGATATGTCTTTGTTATACTTCTGCTGAGATATTTTGGTGTCCAGGTGAGGCAATTGATCACTTAGGGACAGAGCCTGCAACCTTTGACTGAAGGAAGGAGATTATATGGCCCTTGCTTGGGACTATTCAGACAAAGAAGGGCTGCAGACCTCTGGTCTGTACACATCGTATGGCGTAGGCCAATGTGCCGTTCCTACATTGTTACCAATGGCGGCATCAGGAAGCTAAAGGAGACACAGTGAAAATTATTCCAGTACAGTATACAGCAAAAGATAAAGGAATAAAGAATGGTTACAAAAAAGTTGACGTTTCATGGATTGCTATTTCAAAAAAAAGACATGTTCTTTTATCTGGAATTAAATTTCCCTGTTAACCAAATCCAGTAGCAATGGATTTAATAAACGTAAAGGGTTTTTACAGTTTTCCAAACCTACATAACAGTATAAGAAATATCCTACTGGGTCAGACTAATGGTCCACCTAACTTAGTTTTCTGCTTCCAGCAGTGCTAACTGGAGGCTGTATTTCAGGAAAGCACATGAGTATTTGATATAAGGAAGTATTATACAAATCCGTGTTGCCTTATTAATCAAATCTCATTCCTTGTGGGCCACCTTGGGGAGGAAACTGCTGAGGCAATTGCCCTCCTACTTGCTGTGGGATATCTCCTTATGGACATTTTGGAAAGCATGGGACAGTCTCCTTTTGTGCAGCTGTTCTTCAGGCTGTTCTTCCTGGAGTCATGAGAGTCTGCGCTTTCAGGATTCATGGACATATCCTCATGACAGCAGATAGAAGATGGAAGAATTGACCCCATAACAATTTCAGAAATCAGACTTAGAAAACAAACAGCAACATTGGTATTTGAAAATGTCTCATTGTTTTAGTCCTTGACTTTTGGTGTATGAATGCTTAGCACCGGCTAGTGGCTATAGTTAGTCCCTCAATGCCTTCGCTTCCTAACTTTAAAATGCAGAGAATAATATCTGCCTCCTTCATGAGATGTTGTCATTATAAATATTTTAAAGATTATTGAGTTGTTCAGATACTGAGAAATAGGCTCTATCCAACAATCTGACCTGATTTCCAAGAAGTGGCTGGAATCTCTTCTTAAAGGGGAAAATTCACCATCTGAGGAGGTTGTTACAGCATCGGGAAAATGAGCAAAATGTGACCATGACCATTACAAAATAAGAATGTGGAGACATCAGAAGAAAGATTAAAAGGAAGCTTTAAGCAGGACGTTTTCACAGATGTGGTTATATGGGAATCACGTGGGAGTGGGAGAATTCTGCCCAGAGCTGGAAGACCCAGTGTGGACAAGCATGTCTTTTCTGCTTTCAAATTCCAACGTCACAACTGGCCATATGGCTCTGAGTAAGTCATACCATGCATGAGGCACCATCCTCTCCATTGGTGACACAGGGGAAACAGGGGCCCTGACAGGGAGATGTGAGATTAGAAACGGGAAGGTTACATTAATTGATGTCTGAAACATTGTAAGCTCTTCATGGAGATATACTAGAGGAAGATCAAAAATACCACCATTTGTTAGTCATAACATCGACTAGAAAAATTTGGAAGAATGTGGACTATTTGTTGTTATTTTGAAAATACGGTGGCTGTTGTTATTGATGGATGACAGAGAAGTGACACGGAGATGGGTGTTCTGGTGCAGGTGCATATCACCCATCTGATCCCTGCAGAGTTCAGATGGTGAGAGGTATGTGGTATCCTTTTCCACAAAGCAGGGACAGAAACAATTGTTATCTCCAGCTGCGCCTCAGGCCAGGCCAGGCCAGTCCTGGAGCCACCTGAGGATGAATAGCTTATTCGGCCTTGGACTGCTCCTTTGACAAGAAGTGCCAGGTGTAATGTGGCTTTTGGAAAGTAGGAACCATGGGAACTACACTGAGAACAGATAGTGCATTTCACCTCGTCAGCAGGGAGACATTGCCTGTGGTCTCTGTCCTCCTGGGCAGCATTACAATAGGCAACACGTGCTGGAAAGTGTGGTGAGGACATTGCAGAGCACTCGCACTGTCCAGAGTTCAACCAGCCTTTTTCCAGGTGGACATCCATTCTCCCCTCACTACTTTGAGTAACCTA